>NC_030678.2:171603307-172320807 GCF_000004195.4 Xenopus tropicalis | reverse complement strand
TATGTAACAGGTGTAAGGCTGTGGCTATGAAATGGTTAAGCGGTTATTTCTCTGTGACTTTCCCTTTATATGAATCACGGCACGTGGGGAGATAACGGGATCAATGTCCCTGTGGTCATCTTTTATTGTCGGCAGAGCCACCGGTTGCTATAGCGACGCTTTGGGGTTTGGTCGGTGTTTGCGCCCGATGATAATGTCCTGTATCTTATCTCGGCCCCAGCAGATTCGCTCAGCGGCTCATACAGGCGCCTAGGGAATAAATACTCAGTTATTATTGATGGTAAATGTACCGGTCACAGGGGCAGCTCCCTGATTGGTCAGGACAGGAAACAAAGCGACTGTTCATGGCACCGTGGTCTCTCCAGCTCAATGTGCGGAAATAAAGAAAAATCTAAATTTATTTTTTTATGTAACAAGTAGAAGTTTCAAATATTCCGTATGTGCTAGAATCTCAGCCATAAAGCAGGGCAGGACTGCTGCTTACAATGGGGGGGGGATCAGATAGGATCTGTGCCACTGTGACAGAATGCTCTGTTATACAGATAGCTAGAATCTCAGCCATAAAGCAGGGCAGGACTGCTGCTTACAATGGGGGGATCAGATAGGATCTGTGCCACTGTGACAGAATGCTCTGTTATACAGATAGCTAGAATCTCAGCCATAAAGCAGGGCAGGACTGCTGCTTACAATGGGGGGATCAGATAGGATCTGTGCCACTGTGACAGAATGCTCTGTTATACAGATAGCTAGAATCTCAGCCATAAAGCAGGGCAGGACTGCTGCTTACAATGGGGGGATCAGATAGGATCTGTGCCACTGTGACAGAATGCTCTGTTATACAGATAGCTAGAATCTCAGCCATAAAGCAGGGCAGGACTGCTGCTTACAATGGGGGGATCAGATAGGATCTGTGCCACTGTGACAGAATGCTCTGTTATACAGATAGCTAGAATCTCAGCCATAAAGCAGGGCAGGACTGCTGCTTACAATGGGGAGATCAGATAGGATCTGTGCCACTGTGACAGAATGCTCTGTTATACAGATAGCTAGAATCTCAGCCATAAAGCAGGGCAGGACTGCTGCTTACAATGGGGGGGATCAGATAGGATCTGTGCCACTGTGACAGAATGCTCTGTTATACAGATAGCTAGAATCTCAGCCATAAAGCAGGGCAGGACTGCTGCTTACAATGGGGGGGATCAGATAGGATCTGTGCCACTGTGACAGAATGCTCTGTTATACAGATAGCTAGAATCTCAGCCATAAAGCAGGGCAGGACTGCTGCTTACAATTACTCATTGCTTTTTGGGCACAGATACATTATAATTTGTTAAATGTCACTTTAATATATAATATGCCACACAAATCGCACGTGTATATCAGATATAAATCACACCTAGTATTTTACCAGCAGGATGGGAGTTTCCCAGGGGCAGAAGTACAATAAGAGATCAGGTGATATAAGGCCAAACATACAGGACCATATAAGCACAGCTCCAACCATATGCCCCAAACCCTGCCCATGATCTACCTGCCTCTGATCTTGGGCAAAGTGGGGCCTGATCTGGGCATAATAGGGGTGTAACCCTTAATCATTTAGGGTCAGTATCCAAGTGGGGTACCCCCAGAAAACCCAACACCCCAAGGGCCAACCACTGTAGCCATCACCGCACATCACTACCCACTGGCAATCTCCCCCCATGCTGTGCCAATCCAGCCTCAGGCTAGGGCCGGGGCCCACTGGCATTTCTCCTGGGGTCCCAATGGGCCAGTCTGACCCTGCTTAGGGTGATATTAGTCAGTGAGTAAGGCTACAACCCAAAGCTTTACTCATAGTTTTTCCAACTACAGCCACCGTACTTAGAACCCTAAACCCCATGGTGCACTGGGCATATTGTCCAGCCCCAAACATGGCGGTGCTGCTTGTCATTGGCTTGAAGGAATCTGCCGCACCCAGTCAGCTTTCACTACCTGTTAATCCTAAACCTCCAGACGCCAAAGTACAGAATGGGGTCCATGAAGCTATTGGCGCTGGCCAGGGGACGGGTGACTTTGTAGAGCACATTCACAGTGTTTAACGTCCCACAGTCCAGGTCCGTCTTTCTCTCATAGTAATACAGGGTCCGGGTAACATGGAACGGAAGGAAGCACACAACAAAGACGATGAGGACAAGAAGGATCATTCTGATGGACTTCCTTTTGGACTCTACGTTGGGCGAGGCATTGGCCGTTGGCTTCATGAGGGTAAAGACCATCAGGCTGTAACACAGCAGGATCACGACGAAGGGGACACAGTAGAGCAGAACCAGGGTCACCGTGCTGAAGAGGACAAATTGGTCAAAGAGGCTGATGCTGGAGGTATCGTGGCAGATGATGTTGCCCTCCATGTTGCTGGTCGAGACAAAATACAACACGGGAGATTGTGCACCGGTGACCACAACCCATATGGAGACACAAGCCGCCCTTGCACAACGTGTGTGACCCCAGCGAAGGAACTGGATTGGGTAGCAAACGGCCAGGAACCTGTAGATGCTGATGCACAGGAGGAAGAAGATGCTGCAGTAGAGGCTGGTGTAGAACAGGAACCGCACGATCTTGCACATGGGCTCGCTGAAAGGCCAGTCGTTCTCCTTGGAGTAGTAATAGACCAGCAGCGGGAGGGACAGGACGTAGAGCAGGTCCGACAAGGCCAAGTTAAACATAAACAAGTGGATGACCTTCCAAGGCCGAACCCGGAACAGGAAGACATAGAGGGCCAGGGTGTTGAGCACAAAGCCCAAGCAGAAGACGATGCCGTAGGACACAGGAAGGAGGATATACTTGAATTCTTCATTAAAGAGACATCGGTAGGTCCCGTTCCTATCTCCTACGATGGCCTCCAGCGTGCTGAAATGGGAACGAGCAAAATGCTTCGTTATGGTGGGTTTGTTCTATTAGCAGCATTAGGTACCCTCCCCGGGCAAGTAAATGTATATTCCAACCAACACTGAGCCTGCTCACTTCCCTTACTGCAAATAATATAAAATGAAGACCAATTGCAAATTGTATCAAAGTATCACTCTCTACATCATACTAAAAATTGGCCATACACAGGCCAATTGTAGCTGCCGATATGGGTCCCTTAAGGCCCCCATACACGGGCCGATAGAAGCTGCCGATATGGGTCTCTTGGACCGATTCGGCAGCTAATCGGCCCGTGTAGGGGCAGAAACGAGCGGCCTGGCCGACCGATATCTGGCCTGAAATTGGCCAGATATCGATCGGCCAGGTTAGAAATCGGGAACTGCATCGGCTCGTTGATGTGGTCCCCGAACCGACTGCCCCATGGCCGCAACTGTAATCCGATCGTTTGGCCGCTTGCTACCTACGGGTGGGCGATATCGGGTAAAGATCCGCTCGCTTGGCGACATCACCAAGCGAGCAGATCTTATAGTGTATGGGCACCTTTAGACCGATTCGGCAGCTAATCGGCCTGTGTAGGGGCAGAAACGATGGCCATACCCGACCGATATCTGGCCTAAAATTGGCTAGATATCAATCGGGGAGGTTAAAAGATTTAGTCGGATCGGGGACCGCATTGGCTCGTTGATACAGTCCCCGAACTGACTGTGCCATTGCCGCCATTAGAATTCGATCATTTGGCCCCAGTGGCTACATTTTCCCGATATCGCCCACCCGTAGGTGGGGATTCAGGAGCAGATCCGCTCACTTGGCGACATCGCTAAGCGAGCGGATCTAAACGTGTATTGGCACCTCTACTGTCTATCCTACCAATAGGGAATTCCATAGGGAAAGTCACAAAAGAATACAAGATACAGTGATGCCACAGATTGACTGAAAGTGAGTCTAGGGTTCCGTGCACTCAGACCCCCGCTATAGGATTTAAACAAACAAATAAACACACAGATTTGGGGGGTTGGGTGAAAGGAGATTATATAAATACTGTTCCTACCAGGAGCACAGAACATCGGGTCACAACCCATGAGATATAAATATAGATATAAGCTCCACAATTACAGCCCATTATGGAATTCCAGCCCCAGCCCAAAGTGCACTCCCGCAGGAATGACAGGTTTCAGCCTGACACCCAGGGTGTCGGAATATTCCAAGAAAATGATGGACGGCTCTGCTTTGCTTGACTTAGGGGTAACTGCCCAGTCTCCTACACTTACTTATTCTCTTCTACTCCAGTATAAGCACATTCATTATCCATCTTATCTTATCATCATAAGTCCTGGTTACAGGTAAAGGAACCAAGAAGGCACTTTCTTAGTTACAACTCCCAGCAACATGTGCAGTAGGGAACTGGGACTTCTAGAGTTCCCACAATCCCCATCCCTTCATCTCTCATGCATATTTGTTTGTCAACTACAGGTATAGTAGGGAGAGATGGTGCCTATAGTAGCAGTGGGATAATAGCCTCTGGGAAGGGACTGGGGCTGTGGGATAGCAGGTATAGTAGGGAGAGATGGTGCCTATAGTAGCAGTGGGGGGATAATAGCCTCTGGGAAGGGACTGGGGCTGTGGGATAGCAGGTATAGTAGGGAGAGATGGTGCCTATAGTAGCAGTGGGGGGATAATAGCCTCTGGGAAGGGACTGGGGCTGTGGGATAGCAGGTATAGTAGGGAGAGATGGTGCCTATAGTAGCAGTGGGGGGATAATAGCCTCTGGGAAGGGACTGGGGCTGTGGGATAGCAGGTATAGTAGGGAGAGATGGTGCCTATAGTAGCAGTGGGGGGATAATAGCCTCTGGGAAGGGACTGGGGCTGTGGGATAGCAGGTATAGTAGGGAGAGATGGTGCCTATAGTAGCAGTGGGGGGATAATAGCCTCTGGGAAGGGACTGGGGCTGTGGGATAGCAGGTATAGTAGGGAGAGATGGTGCCTATAGTAGCAGTGGGGGGATAATAACCTCTGGGAAGGGACTGGGGCTGTGGGATAGCAGGTATAGTAGGGAGAGATGGTGCCTATAGTAGCAGTGGGGGGATAATAGCCTCTGGGAAGGGACTGGGGCTGTGGGATAGCAGGTATAGTAGGGAGAGATGGTGCCTATAGTAGCAGTGGGGGGATAATAGCCTCTGGGAAGGGACTGGGGCTGTGGGATAGCAGGTATAGTAGGGAGAGATGGTGCCTATAGTAGCAGTGGGGGGATAATAGCCTCTGGGAAGGGACTGGGGCTGTGGGATAGCAGGTATAGTAGGGAGAGATGGTGCCTATAGTAGCAGTGGGGGGATAATAGCCTCTGGGAAGGGACTGGGGCTGTGGGATAGCAGGTATAGTAGGGAGAGATGGTGCCTATAGTAGCAGTGGGGGGATAATAGCCTCTGGGAAGGGACTGGGGCTGTGGGATAGCAGGTATAGTAGGGAGAGATGGTGCCTATAGTAGCAGTTAAACATTCACGTACCTTTCATTCTGGAGCCCCGGAGTAGGGCAGGGCCCCTGCAGACAAGGAGAGGGGGTGCTACACGCCGGTGCAGTAAGGGCTGCATCATTAACCTGTAAGGTACAGTTGCTCATCAGTTCCAGCAGGAGCAGCCGTAGAGGTTCTGGCACCACCTTTATCCCGGCTGAGAGTGTGGGAAGAGCAGATGACACTCGGGGAAACTGGTTCCTCGGTTGCATAAGAGCCACGAGCAATTGATTTTGGCCAGAGAGTCATTCCCTGTGTATAATGGGCCGGGGCCGGGGAGCCCATTAGGAGCAGCCGAGGGAAAACTCTTCCAGTCACAGCGACACAGGGCAGCGCTTTGTATGGAGCAGATAATCAATAGGAAGATGATTTAGTGCTTTATTTGTACAAAGCAGAAAGTAAAAGGGGACCCTAAAGGGAAACAGTAGAGTGCTGGGAATAATGGCGGCCTAAAGTAACACATTAAAGAAAAAAAATAATAATAAAAAAAAAAATAATAATAATAATAATGTGTGATAATAAAAAAGCAATGGAAGCTCAGTTTATACATGCAGAGTGAGCTTCCTGCTCTGTAGAGTTGCAGGGGGCGGTACTTCCTGTGTCTGTGAGCGAATAGGAGGATTAAAGTGGGAAAGTCTTTATTTTTCTCCTAACGGGGGGCACTGATTTCCTTATAAACACACACATATATATATATATAGAGAGGCCCCTGGGCAGGCTGGCAGCAGCCGGGCACCGTATCACTGTATCTGCGGAGCCCGGAATGTAGGTCAGGAATGTTGCACAGCGAGTCCTATGGATCTATGGATATTCCACTCTCAGTCAGAGCCAAATACCTGTATCCTGGGTGGGGTGAGGGTAGAACCCTGAACTTTTATAGCAATAATGTTACTCTCGGGGCATAGAGGATGCTGGGAAGTGTAGTTCATGACATACAGAAGGTTGGCCACATTGAGTTAAAGCCGTAGTATCTCAGAGCTACTGAATTGGCAGCTAGGGAGTTAACTGAATATACAGGGGGTGTCTCCAGTGGGGGGCGCCCTGCATATTTCTCTCTGTCCCCCCCTTTAGCATTGCGCTGAGAGTAGGGGGGAGACACTGGTTTCCTTTCAGCACAGGATTCTAAACCTCCCCCCCCCACAGGCCATATGATGTGGACCCCCTATATTTATTATTATTATTTCTCACCCTATGTGCCCCTTCCCCTATTTTTTACCCCCCCCTTCATATTTCAGTGCTTGTTTCTTGTTGATTAAATTGTCATTTTCTCTCCCTTAACCCTTTTATAGGCTTTACCATTCCTGTTTGCCACCCTGGGCGCCTATAGCCGGGATAGGTACCTACGGGTACTGACAAGGCTCATTCTCATTGCCTTTTGGCATATTTTTGTCCCTCCAGGCCCCCATCCCTCCCTTGCATCACCACGGCCCACCCAGGGTGCCCGATTGCTCCCAGGATAATGAGATTTTTTCTTTATTGGACCCCTGACTACAGTGGGTGGCAGGGGCTCGAGCCTGAGGGTACTAGGCCTGGAATGGTTCTGTGGGTTCTGGCAAATGCCATAGACACTCACTGTTTGGGCCTCTGGGTACTGGGAATGCCGGGGCCTATTTGGACTCCCAGTCTGAGCTCAGCGGGTAGATGACAACATTCATAGGGAGTCATTGCCAATAACATTAATATTTTCAGTAAGTGCCCGGGGGGACAGCCGCTGGCAGCCTCGTCATATTCCCATCAGCACTGGCACCTAATGGCTTGTTCTTAGTTGCTGCCACAGGATTACTTTGCCTTGTGCTAAGGGATTTGGTACAAGTTTCAGCTTCTTGTTGTGAAGATGTCTCAAGGGTCCTTGGCACTGGCGTACCCTCCAATTACCCCCGATAATGAAAAGGAAATGGTCTCCTGGTTGGTCGAGAGTAAGGGGCATATTTACTATAGTGGGAAGGCCAACATCACCGGTGTGGTTGCCCATAGCAACCGATCAGATCATTGCTTTTGTTTTTTAACTTGTTAACCAATTATATGCCTCCAGGGCCATGGGCCCAGTAATGGGCCAATCAGAGGGACAGAACAGACTCCCAAAACAACCTATAGCCCAACTGGACACCTACCGGCAACTGACATAGACCTGAGCTGTAACCAATAAGAGCATTAGAACATCCCCAGGGCCCGACCAACCTGTGGCCAATCTGAAGAGCCGCACAGTAAGGATATAATAAGGCCCCAGTCTTATCCATCCAACCTGTTATTACTGTAACTTCCACAGAGGGAATAACCAATACTAGGGCTCATTAATAGGCAAAGGGAGGAGTCAGATGTCCTCGATGGCCAATCACCTCCTTCTGAGGATAAAACATCAGGGGATGCTGGGAGCTGTAGTTGTATAGCACTAGTATGGCTGGAAGGTTACACACAGGGGCTCACACAGAATCAAGTGGGGAATAAGCCCCCCCCCCATTTATGTGCCCCACAGGCCGCTGGGCAAGCTGATCAAAGCCTGACATCATAAATCATTTCGGCCTGAGGGCCCCGGGCACATAAGGCAGCCAATGATACTGTGGCACGAGGGGTCTGAGGGGCAGGACCTGGGGGTAAGGGAATGCAATAGGGCGGCTTTCCCAGAGAATATTGGCATTGTCCTTGTGAGTGAGAGTGGGGGGCAGTTATAAGGGGGGGGCCGCAGTAAATGTCACATAAATCTACAAAGTGTCAGAGCGAAATAATAGAGATCTGAGCAGCATCAATGGCCATTTGTCATGGCACTCTCTATTTGTAGGGCAGTGTAACTTCCCCTTGCGTGTCTCTCTGTACAGGCTACGAGCAAACTTAGGGGGCTGTTCCTGCTGAATTGTGCTTAGTACAGGGGAATCCCTATGTGCCATAGTTTTATGGTATCTCTCTGTACAGGCTATGAGCAAACTTAGGGGGCTGTTCCTGCTGAATTGTGCTTAATACAGTCAAATATGGGTGTGGCATTGTATCCATGGCCAAGGAGAATAATATATAATAATATACAAATATATTCTCTAAAGGAGCTGCTGATCCCTGGGCTTGATGGTGGAACTAGATCTCTCACTGGACTCGCAGCCCCCAGGGTTATAATTGTTAGTTTGTTCCAGGGAATCCCAGTCACAGACATTCGGGTCACTCGCAGTGATGCACTGGTACCACTAGAGGGCACTGTCTGAAATAACAAATCCAACCACCTTGTGTAAATTGGAAAAACTGAGTTGTATGTATGTATGTATGTATATCGTTATTTATAAAGTGCTACTTATGTACCCAGCGCTGTACAGTAGATACATTAATACAAACAGGGTGTTAAGATAATAATAGATAAATACAAAGTATAATAATAAATACAAATAAATACAGCTGCAATAAGTTAAGAGTCGAGGACACAAGAGGAAGGAGGTCCCTGCCCCGTAGAGCTTACACTCTATATTTTCTCTTTATATAAGTCTTTGAATTCTGCCATACCTTAAACTGAAATATGAAATGAGGGAGCCTCCTATTCATCTTTCGATTTGCCACTCATTCAAGTGCTTGGTTGCTAAGGGTTAGAGACAATAGCAACCATGTCCAAGTCTGAAATGAACCTTATACCTGCAAAAAGCACCACAAAAATACAAAGTTTAACCTAATCACAGAGGCAGCATTTTTGTTTTCAATTCAGTCTTAAAATGACCAGGCCCTTTAAAGGGTTAAACAAACCCTGTAACGACAAAGGAACCATTTTACTGTGCACAACCTTCATCCTGTGGGTAGTGCGGGGAGCCCCGATGAAGGGGCCCCCTAGTTCCTTTGGATGAAATACTGTTTATTAGTAAAGAACCCAAATGCTTCAGCCTGGGCTGCTGAGATATACACCCTTTGTTTTTAGAGTGGTATGATCTGGGCTGAGCCACCGACTGTATCCCCCTCCTGACTGGGAGATACCATGAAGTTCAGGGAGGGGTGGGCACATTTCTACTCCATTGTATGGTGTTTCTTTATACCACAAAGTTAACAGAGGAGCAAGAGGGCAGCTGGACATTACAGGGGGGCTAAGGACCTTAGATTGTAAGCTCCACTGGGGCAGGGACTGATGGGAATGGGATAGGGACCTTAGATTGTAAGCTCCACTGGGGCAGGGACTGATGGGAATGTGATAGGGACCTTAGATTGTAAGCTCACTGGGGCAGGGACTGATGGGAATGTGATAGGGACCTTAGATTGTAAGCTCACTGGGGCAGGGACTGATGGGAATGTGATAGGGACCTTAGATTGTAAGCTCACTGGGGCAGGGACTGATGGGAATGTGATAGGGACCTTAGATTGTAAGCTCACTGGGGCAGGGACTGATGGTAATGGGATAGGGACCTTAGATTGTAAGCTCACTGGGGCAGGGACTGATGGGAATGTGATAGGGACCTTAGATTGTAAGCTCACTGGGGCAGGGGCTGATGGGAATGGGATAGGGACCTTAGATTGTAAGCTCACTGGGGCAGGGACTGATGGGAATGGGATAGGGACCTTAGATTGTAAGCTCCACTGGGGCAGGGACTGATGGGAATGGGATAGGGACCTTAGATTGTAAGCTCCACTGGGGCAGGGACTGATGGGAATGTGATAGGGACCTTAGATTGTAAGCTCACTGGGGCAGGGACTGATGGGAATGGGATAGGGACCTTAGATTGTAAGCTCACTGGGGCAGGGACTGATGGGAATGTGATAGGGACCTTAGATTGTAAGCTCACTGGGGCAGGGACTGATGGGAATGTGATAGGGACCTTAGATTGTAAGCTCACTGGGGCAGGGACTGATGGTAATGGGATAGGGACCTTAGATTGTAAGCTCACTGGGGCAGGGACTGATGGGAATGTGATAGGGACCTTAGATTGTAAGCTCACTGGGGCAGGGGCTGATGGGAATGGGATAGGGACCTTAGATTGTAAGCTCACTGGGGCAGGGACTGATGGGAATGTGATAGGGACCTTAGACTGTAAGCTCACTGGGGCAGGGACTGATGGGAATGTGATAGGGACCTTAGATTGTAAGCTCACTGGGGCAGGGACTGATGGGAATGTGATAGGGACCTTAGATTGTAAGCTCACTGGGGCAGGGACTGATGGGAATGTGATAGGGACCTTAGATTGTAAGCTCACTGGGGCAGGGACTGATGGGAATGGGATAGGGACCTTAGACTGTAAGCTCACTGGGGCAGGGACTGATGGGAATGTGATAGGTGCCTTAGATTGTAAGCTCACTGGGGCAGGGGCTGATGGGAATGGGATAGGGACCTTAGATTGTAAGCTCACTGGGGCAGGGGCTGATGGGAATGTGATAGGGGCCTTAGATTGTAAGCTCACTGGGGCAGGGGCTGATGGGAATGGGATAGGGACCTTAGATTGTAAGCTTACTGGGGCAGGGACTGATGGGAATGTGATAGGGGCCTTAGATTGTAAGCTCACTGGGGCAGGGGCTGATGGGAATGGGATAGGGACCTTAGATTGTAAGCTTACTGGGGCAGGGACTGATGGGAATGTGATAGGGACCTTAGATTGTAAGCTCACTGGTGCAGGGACTGATGGGAATATGATAGGGACTTTAGATTGTAAGCTCACTGGGGCAGGGACTGATGGGGGGCTGTAGCTGAACGACAATGCCCAGGCCTGACACTCAACACTGGGCCCCAGGGTGCTGCCTGTGTAACATCATGGAGACACAATCAGGGCTCTTGTGTCTGTCGCTTTAAGAGACAGGAGGGTGCTGGGCACCCAGTAGAACTGCACCCATCACTGTTTGTGCCGCCAGTCAGCTGATTCATCATTGCAGTGACTTCCCCAGAGTTTCAGCCTAAAGAGGGAGATTTGAGCACAAAGCAGAATTTATATTCAGCTCCAGTAATTGCTCAATCGCCCCGCGATTCTCTCGCTGCCCGGAATGGGGGGGGGGGGGGGGTGTTGCAATCATTAGTTATACCCGTGTAACGTGGCATCACTGTATGTGTCCCCGGAAACCCCCCCCCCGGGATGGTTATGGCTGGGGTAACCACGGGGCCCCCCAAGTTCATTCAGGCCTTGCCATTGGTCTCTGCATTGGTGGAACTTCCAGGAGCCTCTGAGTCTGCTCTATGGTAGTTACACCGCTGGGTCTGCCTTTTGGGGATGGGCCCCACTGTGCAAGCTCTTAGCTGGGAACTCTTGGCCTATAACCCTGGCAGGCAAAGGGTTAAACATGTGAATGAGGTGCAAGCTAGGGGCCAATTCCCACAATGCCTTGCAACAGTAGCGAGTTCCAGTGAAAGTGGCGTCTTGGCCGTGGCTGAACAGACTCCTGCTACAATGTACAGGTATGGGATCCCTTATCCGGAAACCCGTTATCCAGAAAGGCCATCTCTCATAGACTCCATTATAAGCAAATAATTTTAATTTTTAAAAATTATTCCCTTTTCTCTGTAATAATAAAACAGTACCTGTACTTGATCCCAACTAAGATATAATTACCCCTTATTGGGGCAGAACAGCCCTATTGGGTTTATTTAATGGTTAAATGATTCCCTTTTCTCTGTAATAATAAAACAGTACCTGTACTTGATCCCAACTAAGATATAATTACCCCTTATTGGGGCAGAACAGCCCTATTGGGTTTATTTAATGGTTAAATGATTCCCTTTTCTCTGTAATAATAAAACAGTACCTGTACTTGATCCCAACTAAGATATAATTACCCCTTATTGGGGCAGAACAGCCCTATTGGGTTTATTTAATGGTTAAATGATTCCCTTTTCTCTGTAATAATAAAACAGTACCTGTACTTGATCCCAACTAAGATATAATTACCCCTTATTGGGGGCAGAACAGCCCTATTGGGTTTATTTAATGGTTAAATGATTCCCTTTTCTCTGTAATAATAAAACAGTACCTGTACTTGATCCCAACTAAGATATAATTACCCCTTATTGGGGGCAGAACAGCCCTATTGGGTTTATTTAATGGTTAAATGATTCCCTTTTCTCTGTAATAATAAAACAGTACCTGTACTTGATCCCAACTAAGATATAATTACCCCTTATTGGGGGCAGAACAGCCCTATTGGGTTTATTCAATATTTAAATGATAGCAGATAGTAGACTTAAGTTATGGAGATCCAAATTATGGAAAGATCCCTTATCTGGAAACCCCCTGAGCAATCTGGATAATAGGTCCCATACCTGTATCAGTATTACACACAGTCAGAACAAGCAGTAGAGAGAACAGCAGGGGCTGCATTTGGCAATACTGTATCTTTTTCTGTTATTTGGTTTAAGTTCCCCTTTACTATTGCCTTTGTAAATGTACATCCAGCCAATCACGTTCACTGAATCCCATATACTATATAGGGATATACTGTATGTAGAGAAGTGAACCCCCGGCACAAGTAAATCAGTAGGGTATTTCCGCACTGATGGTACGGACTCCGTACGGCCCCCTCCGGCTGGGGACTTTTTGGACCCACAGTTATTTATATATATTAGCAACAAGCTGTGACTTTTTAAGTTGACGGCACAGACGGACCCACTGGGAGCCCCGGGGGGGAGACGTGCAGTTCAGCCGCCAATGTTCTTCAGCAGGAAGAGGGGACAGGTGAGTTCATGGTTAATTTCGGATTCTGATCTATCTGCCCTGATACAGATACAGGTCTGGGGCAGGATAGAGTAAGGGGGGGGATAACACTGGAACGTTGTTGGTTTCATCTTTGGTAATGTCCCACAGCTCAGGGTATAGATACGCCTTGTTATTGGTTCATAGGTTATAATGCAACCAGCTAAGCACTCTGCCTGTGGCCACTAGATGGCACTGTTTGATTAGAATCTTTATTAGAGCAACAACAAAAATGCAGGTACAAAATGTTCATTACACAAAACATGGCAGGTATTATTTGTATGAATCTTTTATCATATAGCGCCAACATAATATGCAGCACTGTACAAAGATTATACATCATTACCATTAGTCCCTGCCCCAGTGAGCTTACAATCTAAGGTCCCTATCACATTCCCATCAGTCCCTGCCCCAGTGAGCTTACAATCTAAGGCCCCTATCCCATTCCCATCAGTCCCTGCCCCAGTGAGCTTACAATCTAAGGTCCCTATCCCATTCCCATCAGTCCCTGCCCCAGTGAGCTTACAATCTAAGGCCCCTATCACATTCCCATCAGTCCCTGCCCCAGTGAGCTTACAATCTAAGGTCCCTATCCCATTCCCATCAGTCCCTGCCCCAGTGAGCTTACAATCTAAGGTCCCTATCCCATTCCCATCAGCCCCTGCCCCAGTGAGCTTACAATCTAAGGCCCTTATCACATTCCCATCAGCCCCTGCCCCAGTGAGCTTACAATCTAAGGTCCCTATCCCATTCCCATCAGTCCCTGCCCCAGTGAGCTTACAATCTAAGGCCCCTATCACATTCCCATCAGTCCCTGCCCCAGTGAGCTTACAATCTAAGGTCCCTATCCCATTCCCATCAGTCCCTGCCCCAGTGAGCTTACAATCTAAGGCCCTTATCACATTCCCATCAGCCCCTGCCCCAGTGAGCTTACAATCTAAGGTCCCTATCACATTCCCATCAGCCCCTGCCCCAGTGAGCTTACAATCTAAGGTCCCTATCACATTCCCATCATCCCCTGCCCCAGTGAGCTTACAATCTAAGGTCCCTATCCCATTCCCATCAGTCCCTGCCCCAGTGAGCTTACAATCTAAGGTCCCTATCCCATTCCCATCAGTCCCTGCCCCAGTGAGCTTACAATCTAAGGTCCCTATCCCATTCCCATCAGTCCCTGCCCCAGTGAGCTTACAATCTAAGGTCCCTATCACATTCCCATCAGTCCCTGCCCCAGTGAGCTTACAATCTAAGGTCCCTATCACATTCCCATCAGTCCCTGCCCCAGTGAGCTTACAATCTAAGGTCCCTATCACATTCCCATCAGTCCCTGCCCCAGTGAGCTTACAATCTAAGGTCCCTATCACATCCCCATCAGTCCCTGCCCCAGTGAGCTTACAATCTAAGGTCCCTATCCCATTCCCATCAGTCCCTGCCCCAGTGAGCTTACAATCTAAGGTCCCTATCACATTCCCATCAGTCCCTGCCCCAGTGAGCTTACAATCTAAGGTCCCTATCATATTCCCATCAGTCCCTGCCCCAGTGAGCTTACAATCTAAGGTCCCTATCACATTCCCATCAGTCCCTGCCCCAGTGAGCTTACAATCTAAGGTCCCTATCACATTCCCATCAGTCCCTGCCCCAGTGAGCTTACAATCTAAGGTCCCTATCACATTCCCATCAGTCCCTGCCCCAGTGAAGCTTACAATCTAAGGTCCCTATCACATTCCCATCAGCCCCTGCCCCAGTGAGCTTACAATCTAAGGTCCCTATCCCATACCTCCCAACTGTCCCGCTTTCCACGGGACAGTCCCGGTTTTTAGAGCGCATCCCGCTGTCCCGGATAGTTCCATGAATGTCCCACATTTCCGTAATAAATTACGGAAATGCGGAACATTCATTGACTTACCCGGGACAGCGGGATGCATTGACGCTCCTTCGTCCCCAGTGGCTCCTCGGTGTATGCGGCTCCTTCTCCGGCGGTCCCAGGTACTTTTATAAGGTTGCGCCCTTACGCACGGGTGACGTCATTACGCAACCTTATAAAAAGGCCTGGGACCGCCGGAGAAGGAGCCGCATACACCGAGGAGCCACTGGGGACGAAGAAGGGAGCGCTGTGTATGGGGGGGGCTGTCTCTATTTGGGGGCGCTGTGTATGGGGGGGCTGTCTCTATTGGGGGCGCTGTGTATGGGGGGGGCTGTCTCTATTGGGGGCGCTGTGTATGGGGGGGGCTGTCTCTATTGGGGGCGCTGTGTATGGGGGGGCTGTCTCTATTGGGGACGCTGTGTATGGGGGGGCTGTCTCTATTGGGGGCGCTGTGTATGGGGGGGTGCTGTCTCTATTGGGGGCGCTGTGTATGGGGGGGCTGTCTCTATTGGGGGCGCTGTGTATGGGGGGGGCTGTCTCTATTGGGGGCGCTGTGTATGGGGGGGCTGTCTCTATTGGGGGCGCTGTGTATGGGGGGGCTGTCTCTATTGGGGGCGCTGTGTATGGGGGGGTGCTGTCTCTATTGGGGGCACTGTGTATGGGGGGGTGCTGTCTCTATTGGGGGCACTGTGTATGGGGGGCTGTCTCTATTGGGGGCGCTGTGTATGGGGGGGTGCTGTCTCTATTGGGGGCACTGTGTATGGGGGGCTGTCTCTATTGGGGGCACTGTGTATGGGGGGGCTGTCTCTATTGGGGGCGCTGTGTAGGGGGGGCTGTCTCTATTGGGGGCACTGTGTATGGGGGGGCTGTCTCTATTGGGGGCACTGTGTATGGGGGGGCTGTCTCTATTGGGGGCACTGTGTATGGGGGGGCTGTCTCTATTGGGGGCACTGTGTATGGGGGGGCTCTCTCTATTGGGGGCGCTGTGTATGGGGGGGCTGTCTCTATTGGGGGCACTGTGTATGGGGGGGTGCTGTCTCTATTGGGGGCGCTGTGTATGGGGGGGCTGTCTCTATTGGGGGCACTGTGTATGGGGGGGTGCTGTCTCTATTGGGGGCACTGTGTATGGGGGGGCTGTCTCTATTGGGGGCACTGTGTATGGGGGGGGCTGTCTCTATTGGGGGCACTGTGTATGGGGGGTGCTGTCTCTATTGGGGGCACTGTGTATGGGGGGGCTGTCTCAATTGGGGGCACTGTGTATGGGGGGCACTTTCTATGGGGGGCATTGTGTATGGGGGCACTGTGTATGGGTAGTACTGTCTTTTAGGCTATTTTAGGCACTGTGTATGGGGGGCTGTCTCTATTGGGGGCACTGTGTATGGGGGGGCTGTCTGTATTGGGGGCACTGTGTATGGGGGGGCTGTCTCTATTGGGGGCGCTGTGTAGGGGGGGCTGTCTCTATTGGGGGCACTGTGTATGGGGGGCTGTCTCTATTGGGGGCACTGTGTATGGGGGGGCTGTCTCTATTGGGGGCACTGTCTCTATTGGGGGCACTGTGTATGGGGGGGCTGTCTCTATTGGGGGCACTGTGTATGGGGGGGCTGTCTCTATTGGGGGCACTGTGTATGGGGTGGGACTGTCTCAATTGGGGGCACTGTGTATGCGGGGAACTGTCTCAATTGGGGGCACTGTGTATGGGGGGCACTTTCTATGGGGGGCATTGTGTATGGGGGCACTGTGTATGGGTAGTACTGTCTTTTAGGCTATTTTAGGCACTGTGTATGGGGGGTAAACTGGTAGATAGTTATAACTCACTAATAACTGACTGCCTTCTCTCTATATTTGTATTTTATATGTAGGAGTTGCTATATTGTTTTCCTTAGGTAGTACAGTATGAGGGTATAGCACATTTGCGTCTGATCCCGCCATTGCTACTATATAAAAGGAGAATTTTTTGAAAAAAAAAATGGATGGGGTGTGGTAATTGGGGCGTGGCCATAAAAGTGGGCGTGGTCAAAAATTGCCGCGCTGCGCGCACCGAATCTTTTTGTCCCTCTTTTCATTTTTCAAATGTTGGGAGGTATGCCCTATCCCATTCCCATCAGTCCCTGCCCCAGTGAGCTTACAATCTAAGGTCCCTATCCCATTCCCATCAGTCCCTGCCCCAGTGAGCTTACAATCTAAGGTCCCTATCACATTCCCATCAGTCCCTGCCCCAGTGAGCTTACAATCTAAGGTCCCTATCACATTCCCATCAGTCCCTGCCCCAGTGAGCTTACAATCTAAGGTCCCTATCACATTCCCATCAGTCCCTGCCCCAGTGAGCTTACAATCTAAGGTCCCTATCCCATTCCCATCAGTCCCTGCCCCAGTGAGCTTTCAATCTAAGGTCCCTATCCCATTCCCATCAGTCCCTGCCCCAGTGAGCTTACAATCTAAGGTCCCTATCACATTCCCATCAGTCCCTGCCCCAGTGAGCTTACAATCTAAGGTCCCTATCACATTCCCATCAGTCCCTGCCCCAGTGAGCTTACAATCTAAGGCCCCTATCACATTCCCATCAGTCCCTGCCCCAGTGAGCTTACAATCTAAGGTCCCTATCACATTCCCATCAGTCCCTGCCCCAGTGAGCTTACAATCTAAGGCCCCTATCACATTCCCATCAGTCCCTGCCCCAGTGAGCTTACAATCTAAGGTCCCTATCACATTCCCATCAGTCCCTGCCCCAGTGAGCTTACAATCTAAGGTCCCTATCACATTCCCATCAGTCCCTGCCCCAGTGAGCTTACAATCTTACATTTATTCCAACTTCCAACTGTATTCCCGTGGCTAGGGTTAAAGTACATGTAACCTATAAGCACAGCTGCAGTTTGGGCCTACCCCATGTATATAGTATCATTGGGGGGCTGTTTGGGTCTCGGTGTACTTATAACGCCAGGGCCTATTTTAATCCCATTCGGGCCTGGCCCCACCGTTTTCCCTCAGTACCGTCGGGCTCCCTCTAGCGGTGACACCTCGCTGCTGGATGCTGCAGTGCTGAGCTCTTCCTGCAGTTCCCGCACTGGGGCTATAGGTGTCGCTGCGGAGCTGCCGGGGAGCGCTGCTTATTATTGTAGCATTAGGCGCCGCCCCCTCACGCCGATCACGCTCGCCCCTCCTCCTCTTTCATTTGCCAGGCTCCGCCCTCCCTCCCGCCTGCCCCATCCCCCTCCCCCGGTGCGTCTGTGCCCAGTCTCTTCCAGTCGTTGCGATCGGCCCTACATGGAGCCCCCCGGACTCCTGCGCTCCCCCTGATACAAAGCAGCGGCTCTCCGGCCCTTTGCCTCTGCCCTGCACCCTGGGGCCCCCTGGCTGCACCCCTCTCTCGCTCATTGGATTATATGGTGGCCTCTTGGCCCTCCCTCGGCACCATGCAGCCCCCTCCGAGAAAGGTGAGACTTGGGGGGATCAGTGGGTACCCCATGGTGGGGATGGGAGAGGGGTAATTGCTGGGGATCAGGGGAGGAATCTCATAGCCCAGGTGTATCAGTGTCTCTCTCCCTGGCTGTCTCTGTGTGTGTCTCTTCCTCTCTGTGTGTCTGTCTCTCTGTATGTGCAGTCAAGTCTGGGGCTCTCATGTCTCAGTGTGCATCCCACTACCTGCATCTGTCTGTCCTTATGTACTTTATTATCTGTATATCTGTCTGTCCTTATGTACTTTATTATCTGTATATCTGTCTGTCCTTATGTACTTTATTATCTGTATATCTGTCTGTCCTTATGTACTTTATTATCTGTATATCTGTCTGTCCTTATGTACTTTATTATCTGTATATCTGTCTGTCCTTATGTACTTTATTATCTGTATATCTGTCTGTCCTTATGTACTTTATTATCTGTATATCTCTGTCTGTCCTTATGTACTTTATTATCTGTATATCTCTGTCTGTCCTTATGTACTTCATTATCTGTATATCTGTCTGTCCATATGTACTTCATTATCTGTATATCTCTCTGTCCATATGTACTTTATTATCTGTATATCTCTGTCTCCATATGTACTTTATTATCTGTATATCTGTCTGTCCATATGTACTTTATTTTCTGTATATCTGTCTGTCCATATGTACTTTATTATCTGTATATCTGTCTCTCCATATGTACTTTATTATCTGAATATCTCTGTCTCCATATGTACTTTATTATCTGTATATCTGTCTCTCCATATGTACTTTATTATCTGTATATCTGTCTGTCCATATGTACGCCTGGCAGTGATGTGTGTGTGTGCCCCTATGTCTGTCAGTATAGAGGTAGGTGTGCCTGTGCCCCTATGTCTGTCCATATGTACGCCTGGCAGTGCCAGTGTGTGTGCCCCTATGTCTGTCAGTATAGAGGTAGGTGTGCCTGTGCCCCTATGTCTGTCAGTATAGAGGTAGGTGTGCCTGTGCCCCTATGTCTGTCAGTATAGAGGTAGGTGTGCCTGTGCCCCTATGTCTGTCCATATGTACGCCTGGCAGTGCCAGTGTGTGTGCCCCTATGTCTGTCAGTACAGAGGTAGGTGTGCCTGTGCCCCTATGTCTGTCAGTATAGAGGTAGGTGTGCCAGTGTGTGTGCCCCTATGGCTGTCAGTATAGAGGTAGGTGTGCCCATGGGTAGGTGGGTATGTGCATTTGAGTATAATGGTGTCCATATGGCTCAGTACCAGTATATATATGTGTCAGTACCAGTATATATGTGTCAGTACCAGTATATGTGCCCCTATGTCTGTCAGTATAGAGGTAGGTGTGCCCATGGCTTGGTGGGTATGGGCATTTGACTATAATGGTGTCCATATGGCTCAGTACCAGTATATATGTGTGTCAGTACCAGTATATATGTGTGTCAGTACCAGTATATATGTGTGTCAGTACCAGTATATGTGTGTGTGCCCATATGTATGTTGATACCTACAGATGTACTTTTCTCCATGTATATCTCTATCTGCATTGATTTTCCGAGTGTCCCTAGGTGTGTGCATAGCAGTGCTGGGGTGTGTGTATATGGATCAGTGTGTGTATATATATATATATATATATAATGTGTGTGTGTATGTGTATGCAGCATACAAGGCCCCAGTTACCAGGCATTAAATCTGTGGCCCCTCTATCTGTTGTCGGGCTACAAGGCTGACGATTGTCTGGGGATTATGGGAGTTGGAGTTCACAGCTTGTGGAATCCTGGGTACTGTAGTCTGGCTATATTTGTACAATAATGCGGCCGATATACGGAGTGGCAGGGGCATCCTGTACCTGTAGCCATGGAGGTGCCCAGTGTGCCCCATACAGATATAGCGGTGATTGTGCGCTTTGCTGCAGGGAGCCGATGTGCTACAGTTAATCCATATACAGATAACTGACAGTGCACGTTGGATGGGGGGCCGGCGCGGGGGCCCATGTGCTGCTGACTCTGCACATCCAGTAATAATAATAATAATAATAATTCTGCATGGTGTGTCGCGGGGCAGCCTTTTTCATTCTGCAGTCGCCCTGCTCTCCGTGTAGAACATAGACAGGGAAGAGGGTCGGCCAATGGGGGCTTTGGGCAGACTGAGCGTGGGGGTCAGTGTTATTATGGGAGTAATTATGGTGCGTTGGGTGCGCTGGCGCTGTGCCGGGGCAGTGATATCAGCTGAGTGGCACGCACCCTCGGGCTGTTGATGTAATGGTTATTTTAGTAATTGCAATATTATAGAAATGCTTATTAGCCGGCGTGTAGCGCTGCGGGGCCTTGGCTCGCTCTCCCATTCCTGCTGCCGTTCTCCAGCCATTGGTTATTGGGAATCCGTGGGTCTCATACGTGGCTTTGGCCAGCCCCTGATTGGTTCAACTGTTTGGCTTCTGCATTATTCTTTCATATATTCCTAATCCGTTCAGATTCCTTTCCTGTCAGACTGATCTTATCTGCCGTCAGATTTTCGGTCACTTTTCCCCTTTTATGGATTTTGAATGTTCGCTGGTTTGTTTGTTTTTGCCTCAACCTGAGCTCATATCTCCTGAAGGCTCCTAGCTGAATCTAACCCTTCCTGCCTGCAGTGCTGTAATTGTGAAGAAGCCTTTCTCCACGTGACAGCTCTGACATTGAGTGTCTTTCTGCAATCACTGCCGTAAAGCGAGATAGGAATGCTGAAATATTTCTCACTGTTGTACAGAGATTATATATTGTTTCCATCAGTCCCTGCCTCAGTGAGTTTACAATCTAAGGTCCCTATCCCATTCCCATCAGTCCCTGCCCCAGTGAGCTTACAATCTAAGGTCCCTATCCCATTCCCATCAGCCCCTGCCCCAGTGAGCTTACAATCTAAGGTCCCTATCCCATTCCCATCAGTCCCTGCCCCAGTGAGCTTACAATCTAAGGCCCCTATCCCATTCCCATCAGTCCCTGCCCCAGTGAGCTTACAATCTAAGGTCCCTATCCCATTCCCATCAGTCCCTGCCCCAGTGAGCTTACAATCTAAGGCCCCTATCCCATTCCCATCAGTCCCTGCCCCAGTGAGCTTACAATCTAAGATCCCTATCACATTCCCATCAGTCCCTGCCCCAGTGAGCTTACAATCTAAGATCCCTATCACATTCCCATCAGCCCCTGCCCCAGTGAGCTTACAATCTAAGATCCCTATCACATTCCCATCAGTCCCTGCCCCAGTGAGCTTACAATCTAAGGTCCCTATCACATTCCCATCAGTCCCTGCCCCAGTGAGCTTACAATCTAAGATCCCTATCACATTCCCATCAGTCCCTGCCCCAGTGAGCTTACAATCTAAGGTCCCTATCACATTCCCATCAGTCCCTGCCTCAATGAGTTTACAATCTAAGGTCCCTATCACATTCCCATCAGTCCCTGCCCCAGTGAGTTTACAATCTAAGGCCCCTATCCCATTCCCATCAGTCCCTGCCCCAGTGAGCTTACAATCTAAGGTCGCTATTGCATTCCCATCAGTCCCTGCCCCAGTGAGCTTACAATCTAAGGTCGCTATTGCATTCCCATCAGTCCCTGCCCCAGTGAGCTTACAATCTAAGGTCCCTATCACATTCCCATCAGTCCCTGCCCCAGTGAGCTTACAATCTAAGGCCCCTATCCCATTCCCATCAGTCCCTTCCCCAGTGAGCTTACAATCTGAGGTCCCTATTACATTCCCATCAGTCCCTGCCCCAGTGAGCTTACAATCTAAGGTCGCTATTGCATTCCCATCAGTCCCTGCCCCAGTGAGCTTACAATCTAAGGTCCCTATCACATTCCCATCAGTCCTTGCCCCAGTGAGCTTACAATCTTAGGTCCCTATCACATTCCCATCAGTCCTTGCTCCAGTGAGCTTACAATCTAAGGTCCCTATCACATTCCCATCAGTCCCTGCCCCAGTGAGCTTACAATCTAAGGTCCCTATTACTAGGGTGCCCCCAAGTCTAAGGCCACAGGTATAGGTCAGGGTGTGCCAGGCCTGACAGGGGCCACATGACTAGATGGGTTACCAGTTCCAGGTGATACTGGTACAGGTGTGGGTCAGGGAGAAATTAATTTGTAGGCTGTGTCCTGGGCTCTAATTGGACTTCCTCTAGGTTCTGTTGTACTGATAGACCCAATGTCCTGCATTCTAATTCTTTTCTTCCAGGAATGTGCTGCTATTGGGCAGGTGATTAAATCCAGAATTCTGACCAATTACACTCCTACTATAAGGCAGGATTTGTCCTGACCAATGAATGGCTCCTCTATAGATTGTATTTTGTCTATTTATATGTACTTAGGGTGTGTACTAGGGATCTGTGCCACTGTGACAGAATGCTCTGTTATACAGATAGCTAGAATCTCAGCCATAAAGCAGGGCAGGACTGCTGCTTACAATGGGGGGGATCAGATAGGATCTGTGCCACTGTGACAGAATGCTCTGTTATACAGATAGCTAGAATCTCAGCCATAAAGCAGGGCAGGACTGCTGCTTACAATGGGGGGGATCAGATAGGATCTGTGCCACTGTGACAGAATGCTCTGTTATACAGATAGCTAGAATCTCAGCCATAAAGCAGGGCAGGACTGCTGCTTACAATGGGGGGATCAGATAGGATTTGTGCCACTGTGACAGAATGCTCTGTTATACAGATAGCTAGAATCTCAGCCATAAAGCAGGGCAGGACTGCTGCTTACAATGGGGGGATCAGATAGGATCTGTGCCACTGTGACAGAATGCTCTGTTATACAGATAGCTAGAATCTCAGCCATAAAGCAGGGCAGGACTGCTGCTTACAATGGGGGGATCAGATAGGATCTGTGCCACTGTGACAGAATGCTCTGTTATACAGATAGCTAGAATCTCAGCCATAAAGCAGGGCAGGACTGCTGCTTACAATGGGGGGATCAGATAGGATCTGTGCCACTGTGACAGAATGCTCTGTTATACAGATAGCTAGAATCTCAGCCATAAAGCAGGGCAGGACTGCTGCTTACAATGGGGGGATCAGATAGGATCTGTGCCACTGTGACAGAATGCTCTGTTATACAGATAGCTAGAATCTCAGCCATAAAGCAGGGCAGGACTGCTGCTTACAATGAGGGGATCAGATAGGATCTGTGCCACTGTGACAGAATGCTCTGTTATACAGATAGCTAGAATCTCAGCCATAAAGCAGGGCAGGACTGCTGCTTACAATGGGGGGATCAGATAGGATCTGTGCCACTGTGACAGAATGCTCTGTTATACAGATAGCTAGAATCTCAGCCATAAAGCAGGGCAGGACTGCTGCTTACAATGGGGGGATCAGATAGGATCTGTGCCACTGTGACAGAATGCTCTGTTATACAGATAGCTAGAATCTCAGCCATAAAGCAGGGCAGGACTGCTGCTTACAATGGGGGGATCAGATAGGATCTGTGCCACTGTGACAGAATGCTCTGTTATACAGATAGCTAGAATCTCAGCCATAAAGCAGAGCCCTCGCGGCTGTTTTGTAAGATACAGACAGGCTATAACTGCTTTCTTGGTCAGAATTTACATTTGCTGTAGTGCAGCTCAGTTGGGGGGCTTGGGGTTGGCAGGACAGGATCAGTTGGCCATTAGCCATTTGTGCGGCTGTGCCCTTCCTGATATTGTTGCAGCCACAGTCAGTTCTGCCCCTGTGGCGCCTTGCTGCCCCCCCTGTTGCCCGCCATCACATTGTGCATTGATCTTGGTGCTTATAGGGAGGGGGCAGAATACTCAGGGCACCCAGACCTGCACCCCCTCCTCACAGTTTGCCCCGTGCCAGCCGTGTGTGCCCGGTGTGTAGCGCTGTTACTGACTGCCGCCGCGGCATTGTATAACCTAAATGGAATGTGCCCGTAAGCTTTTAGGGAACTGGCAGTCACGGGTGTTCCCAAAATAGGTGGGTGCTAACCCTTTCACTGCCAGACATTCCCACACTGAGCTGATTCTGCTGCCCCTCCAATTCTCACACCTCTGTGGGTGATTCAGTTCGACCTATGGGCGCTACATTATTTCAGGAGTCAGGAGCAGCAGTGCAGAGATTATATACAGACAAACCTATTCTGCTGTTTGGTTACCTATTGCTAAAAACAGTTTCTGGGGGTTGTTTTGTCATTCTCGGACCATTAGGATTTGCAGTATCCTCTGTACATCCCTTTAAACGCAGTGCGGGTACCCGGGGAGGCGGGAGCGGCCATACAGACGGGTGCCATACAAAGCACGAGTGCGTCACTTTGTCCTTGTCACTGTCCATTCTGTTTGTGGTATAACAAGATTTTCCAAATACCTGAGTGTAGCTGAAAATATGCGGTAATTCCGAAGTTTGTGCTGTCTGGTGACCCATAGCAACCAATCGGGTCACGTCTATATTATTCCGACTGCACTTGACTGCATCACCGCCAATCAGCTTTCATTATTCTAACTGCACTAGGCCAGTCCATAGTCGCAACCAATCAGCTGCTTTCATTATTCCAGCTGCACTAGGCCAGTCCATAGTCGCAACCAATCAGCAGCTTTCATTATTCTAACTGCACTAGACCAGTCCATAGTCGCAACCAATCAGCAGCTTTCATTATTCTAACTGCACTAGGCCAGTACATAGTCACAACCAATCAGCTGCTTTCATTATTCTAACTGCTCTAGGCCAGTACATAGTCACAACCAATCGGCAGCTTTCATTATTCTAACTGCACTAGGCCAGTACATAGTCGCAACCAATCGGCAGCTTTCATTATTCTAACTGCACTAGGCCAGTACATAGTCTCAACCAATCAGCTGCTTTCATTATTCTAACTGCACTAGGCCAGTACATAGTCTCAACCAATCAGCTGCTTTCATTATTCTAACTGCTCTAGGCCAATACATAGTCACAACCAATCAGCAGCTTTCATTATTCTAACTGCACTAGGCCAGTACATAGTTGCAACCAATCAGCAGCTTTCATTATTCTAACTGCACTAGGCCAGTACATAGTCACAACCAATCAGCAGTTTTCATTATTCTAACTGCACTAAAGCAGTACAATCTAACTACTCATTGGTTGCTATGGGCCAACTGACCAAGGAATACCCCAGTGTTCTTACCTAACCCCCACCTGTTCTTTTACTTCACCTCAGTCTGTTTTACACACGCTGTTACTGGGACACCATACCATGTATCCACTACTACTTCTGCAATGGAGCCTTTATAGTTTGCAAGCTTAGCCCCCCCAGGCACCTTCTAAAGCCCCTTGTGTGTTATAGGAACACATTGCCCAGCAGGTATGTGCCAGTCTGCCCGTACAGTGTCCATGCCCTGCACCCATTGTTTCTGGATTTTCCCATTCTGTTACACTAGATATTTTTAAAGGTCAACTTCACCTTCAGTCTGTGCTCGGCAGTGTTTGCACTCGGAGTCTGCAAATACCTGCCCTGCGCTCGCACATATCTGCCCCTGCCTCGGAGCTGGCACCATTGGGCCTCGGGCTCCTTTCCCTGGGTGGTGCCAGTGGGTTAGTGGGTGCCTATGGGACAAGCTGGGACGGACAGGTATCCCCTTCATGGAGAGAAGAGGGGTCTATAGACCCGGGGCCGATGTACCTGCAGGTGAGAACACCCCTTCTGCTCTTTGTGCCCCCCCTTAACTTGTAATTTATGGCAATATCCTGCCCTTGGGTGGGTGCGTAAGGGGGTCTCTTATAGGATTGCCTAAATGGCAGTTTGGCACAGGTTCTCTGACTTAAGCCCCTAAATGTTGTGCAAAATACGGCAGATTCAGACATTTGAGCTTTGCTCTGTAAGGCTGTGGGCACACCGGACCCTCGGAGGAGCAGAACTGGATCAGTCGTTTGGTTAAAGATTTTAAAGGGGAAAAAAAGTCTGTGTTTTGGGTGGGAGCTGGGCTACTGGCGAGGCAGTGCATTCCGTACAGAGGGTACAGCCAAGCGGAGAGCTGGGCGCCAAGGCAAACGTATGAGGGTCAGGAGAGGTGACAGTGCCCAGAGCTTGCCATCTTAGTGCCATTCCCCACTTTATGTGGCTCTTCAGTGTCGGTGTGGGAGCTGCCATACTGCTGGGTGTCACTGTATAACAGTGTCGGTCTGTATGAGGTGCATTAACCCATTCCTGTATATACCCTGTTAAAGGGAAACTCATACTTGGCATAGAATTATGCTATATTAAGAGTTGAGCTGTCTGTACAGCGCTTATGGGGTCTTGGGTCTGAAGTTCTTTTCCCATATTTAAAATGATTAACCCTTGCATGAGATTCCTTGGAACTGTCCCCCACGGAGCTCTGTGAATGTGTCCCTAGTGCCTAGTGGTTCTCTGGGGTTAAATTGATCTGACAAGTGCTGCTTGTGTTATTTCTCATAGGGGTGCCCTGCATCATGTGCCCTCGCCCTACTTGCCCAATAGCCCCCAGTTATTATTATGGTTCATTTCTCTTTGCATTTGTTTAAGGCAAACACTTAGAGAGGAAACGATAAGGCTGTTCCTGTTGCAGGGCTTCCCCTTGTTCCTGCACAGGTATCGCTGTGTGCTCGCGAGGTGTCCAGCAATGGCTTCCCCCCAGTGCAAAGCAATATTCCCCAGGCTTTCAGGTTAGTTTGCCTTTACACAGTGGCCTATTTATTGAGTAATTCCGATATTTTTGCTATGTAACAATGAACTTTCCTTCTACTGCAGAAACCAGTTGCCTGAAGCCTTTCTGCCCACATACATCAGGCGTTGGGTGTTAGTGCTGGATGCTGCTGCTTTGCTGCACTGAGCACTGACACCCATTTAAAATACATGCATTACACATGTTTCTGCAATATATATATATATATATATATATATATATATATATATATATATATATATATGTCGGATCTGGTACTAAAGTAGCTGTAAGAGCCAGTTCCAGCTCTAAAGGGACCTTGGCCTCCTGTCCATTAAATATTCACTGGGTAAATTCTTTGCGTGCAGACGCCCTTTGGACGGGGTGACATCACGGTACCTCTGCAACTGGCGGGAGTGGTTGGGCTCCTTTGATGCGCCGGGGGGCGAGGTGCAGCCATGATGTCACGTGCAAGGGCAGCGATTGTGAACCTTGGTTCCTGGTGAGGTCACACGTGTGCAAACTGGTTGGGCAACTCGGCTTTTGTTATCACTAATGTGTAAAGGCTTCGCCGCACTCTCACGAGCAGAAATGGAGTTTATTGAGTTGTGGCCCCTGATGGCGCAGTCATAGTCTCACCATGGCGCCATGTTGGCAGCCAAATATTTCATGCCCTCTTCCCAGCTTCCAATCAGGGGTCACTGACCCCGGCAGCCAGAAACTATTCCTCTGTGAGGCTCCAGTTTTATTGTTATTGTTACTTTATATGTCTTATCTTTCTATTCAGCCCCTCTCCTATCCTATTACAGTTTCTTATTTAAACCACTGCCTGGTTGCTAGGTTAATTTAAACCCTAGCAACCAGATATCAGCTGAAATTCCAAAGTACAGAGCTGCTGAACAAAAGGCTAAATAATTCAAAAACCACGGAAAAAAAAAAAGTGAAGACCAACTGCAAACTGTCTCAGAATATCAAGCTCTACATTATACTATAAGTTAATTTCACGCCATAAGGCAGGGGGTGCAAAAATATGAACTAATTGCAAGCTACGACTGCAACTTCTCCAGGGTTTTGCAAAAGATCAAGACTTAAAGGGGAACTTCACCCAAAATGTAGTTGCACGTTGTGTACAATGATTCTGTTCTCTGGTTCTGACTCTTGAAACTTCGTAACAGAAGTCAGTTCTCCGCACCTGATCAGCTTCTGCTGCTACATTGTTTCTGGAGTCGGAGCCAGCAGTGCAGAGATTATAAACAGCCAAACAGAGCTTCCAATAGCAATTACATTTACGAATAACATTAACACATGTTTATAATAGATAGATATTGATTTAATTATGCACAAAACAGTTTTTCCCTTTCAGCCCTCAGCCCGAGCCATAGCTGTATCTATGCCGAGTGCCGGGCTGTATCTATGCCGAGTGCCGGGCTGTATCTATGCCGAGTGCCGGGCTGTATCTATGCCGAGTGCCGGGCTGTATCTATGCCGAGTGCCGGGCTGTATCTATGCCGAGTGCCGGGCTGTATCTATGCCGAGTGCCGGGCTGTATCTATGCTGAATATTCAGTTATTCGGGGGACGTGCCAGACTGTGCAGAGACTAGGAGGGACCTATTCACAATGAATTTTATTTTCTCTAATTGCTAATGTTTCAGTTAACTCGTTGTACGTAGCACGCGGGGCATTGTATGGTACAGGGCACCCGGGGCATTGTGTGGTACAGGGCACCCGGGGCATTGTGTGGTACAGGGCACCCGGGGCATTGTGTGGTACAGGGCACCCGGGGCATTGTGTGGTACAGGGCACCCGGGGCATTGTGTGGTACAGGGCACCCGGGGCATTGTGTGGTACAGGGCACCCGGGGCATTGTGTGGTACAGGGCACCCGGGGCATTGTGTGGTACAGGGCACCCGGGGCATTGTGTGGTACAGGGCACCCGGGGCATTGTGTGGTACAGGGCACCCGGGGCATTGTGTGGTACAGGGCACCCGGGGCATTGTATGGTACAGGGCACGCGGGGCATTGTGTGGTACAGGGCACAGGAAAGCGCGGGGCAGGGGATGGTGCAGGGTACAGCAGCTGTAGGCTGTGGCGGGGTACCTGATATAAATTGATCTCTGAGGGTTCTGCATCTCTGACACAGTGGGCACCATTATATCCTGTGGCCAAAATTCTTTACCCATTCTTTCACTTTATAAGTGTCTTTATACTTAGATGTGGGAGTTGCCATATTGTTTCATACTTACAGTATGGCAAATTGCAAATGAACTCCTTCTCTATGTGTATTGTATCTTTGGGATTTCCTTATAAATGTAGCCACTGGGGGTGCTGTTGGGTTTTATATAATCAGATAGCGGAGGTATGCCACAAAGGTATAGGTGAATAAATAGTATCCCTTATTAATATGTTTTATTGGACCCCTGTAGGAGACCCAGAAGGGTAGCGGTGCCGGCTTGTAAGGAACCCTAGCCGCTAAGCTTCTCACCCATTGCCGTCTCCTTTAAAAATCTCTAAACGACAAACAAGTAGGGTGTATTTTTCCTTTAATCCCAAGAGTGGCTGCTATTGCCAGAGCAATTAGACTTTCCCTGTTGCCATTTCGCCGCTGGCTACAATGCAAGGGAAAGTGCTACACGCTGTTTGTGGCAAGAACAGGTTTGTGAGTGGCTGATGGCAGAACTCCTGGAGTGCGGGTGCTGCATTATGTAACGACCTACCCAGGAATGGCTGCGGGCCAGGAACTCAACCCTTGAGATTACAGAGCTTGACTCGGTCACAGGCAAGTGCCGTTACAGTTTACGGTGTGCCCAGAGCATTCCTCCTGTATATTTGTATTTATACATATGGGAGGGAGGTGCCATAGTGTTTCCCTTAGACAGTACAGTATGGGGGTACAGCTTATTGTGTGCCCAGAACATTCCTTCTCTGTATATTTGTATTTATACATATGGGTAGGGGGTGCCATAGTGTTTCCCTTAGACAGTACAGTATGGGGTTACAGCTTATTGTGTGCCCAGAACATTCCTTCTCTGTATATTTGTATTTATACATATGGGTAGGAGGTCCCATAGTGTTTCCCTTAGACAGTACAGTATGGGGGTACAGCTTATTGTGTGCCCAGAACATTGCTTCTCTGTATATTTGTATTTATACATATGGGTAGGGGGTGCCATAGTGTTTCCCTTAGACAGTACAGTATGGGGGTACAGCTTATTGTGTGCCCAGAACATTGCTTCTCTGTATATTTGTATTTATACATATGGGTAGGGGGTGCCATAGTGTTTCCCTTAGAAAGTACAGTATGGGGGTACAGCTTATTGTGTGCCCAGAACATTTCTTCTCTGTATATTTGTATTTATACATATGGGTAGGAGGTGCCATAGTGTTTCCCTTAGACAGTACAGTATGGGGGTACAGCTTATTGTGTGCCCAGAACATTCCTTCTCTGTATATTTGTATTTATACATATGGGTAGGAGGTGCCATAGTGTTTCCCTTAGACAGTACAGTATGGGGGTATAGCTTATTGTGTTAATATATATGGAATATATGGAACCTGTTGTGCCCCCAGCGTGTCAGTTACCCTTTCCTGTCCTTGTAGGTGAAAGTGACCCAAGAGCTGAAGAACATTCACTCCGAGCAGATGACAAAACTGCAAGCCAAGCACCAGGCGGAATGCGATTTGCTGGAAGATATGAGGTAAGGAGACCATTCCCAGCACGCATGACAGAATTCCCGTCCTCTCCTCCTCCTTGTTTTTTTGGAAGAACAGTTGGTTTTCTGAAAGCTCCGGGAACTGACAATGGAATTTCCTCTTGGCTCCGCCGCAGCCGCTGGCCTTTCAGAGATGTCACACAGATGGAAGCTGCTTTTGCTTACTCCATCCAAACAGGGAGCCAATCAGTGTGCAGCACGCGCGGGTGTTGATGGACACGCTGCTCTTGTTCAGCTGCTTATGGACTTATAGTAGTAGTAGCTGAGTTTGAATAAAGTCACATAAAGCTTCACCCTTACCTCATTCAAACCCAGTAGGTTCAACTAAAGGGAAAGAAGGCGAAACAAACGTTCCGGCAATGGAACCCATCTATACATTACCCTGTATGTTTCTATTGCTCACAGTGGTTCTGCAGGGTACTGGGAGGTGTTGTTTAACAAGAGCTCAACACAGCATTTTTATCATGCCACGGGCTGCCAGTAAGGCTAATACCACATGGGGGATGATCTTTCCCAGAGGCTGAGATTTGGCCCCAACGTTGACTTTAGCTTTCTTCTCTGCCTGCGCCCAGGAGCAGGCACCCACGGCGGGTATACTCTCCGAAGCGCTTGAGCGCCAACATCCGCCTTGTTGGTTCCACACAATAGTTCTGGGTGCAGGCAATGTAGAAACATCAGCTTTGGGATGATTCTTGGTCTGCAATTTTCTGCTGTCAGATTCCTGTCACCTAATGCCTATAGGAAAATGTTGTTTAGATGGAGATAATTACCTCTGTATAAACAAACCCGTCTCCTTCCTATGTCCTAGGCTTTGAGATAAGAAGCAGCTCATTGTACCGGGGTCTTATTGTTAATCTGTTTTACTAGCTTCTCTTCTGCAAACAGAGGTTCAGCAGAACCAGGAAGTTACTAAATTGAAAGTAGTTTGTAGGTTGAAAAGGGAGAAAATGTTGTTTAGATGGAGATAATTACCTCTGTATGAACAAACCCTTCTCCTTCCTATGTTGCAGCCTTTATTAGGCTTTGAGATAAGAAGCAGCTCATTGTACCGGGGTCTTATTGTTAATCTGTTTTACTAGCATTTCTTCTGCAAACAGTGGCTCGGCAGAACCAGGAAGTTACTAAATTGAAAGTAGTTTGTACATTACATTAACATTTATTTATAAAGCACCAACATATTCCGCAGCGCTGTACAATAGGTTGAAAAGGGAGAAAATGTTGTTTAGATGGAGATAATTACCTCTGTATGAACAAACCCTTCTCCTTCCTATGTTGCAGCCTTTATTAGGCTTTGAGATAAGGAGCATCTCATTGCACCAAGGTCTTATTATTAATCTGTTTTACTAGCTTCTCTTCTGCAAACAGTTGCTCGGCAGAACCAGGAAGTTACAAAATTGAAAGTAGTTGTAGAGAGGTTGAAAAGGGGAGTAAATTGCCCCCTCCCCTGAAAGTGAGTGTTTCAACCATGACACTTTCCATTAAAGGTGAAGGAAAGGTTCAGAAAGTAGGGAGGGGGCATTATGCCCTAGCTGGAGCAGTTTTCTGCTAATAGGAGCAGGGGTATCGGAAGTGATTACAATCACTGGGGGGGTGCCTAACATTTGCCACCCCCCTTCTCCTTTAAACAAAAGACACGTCAGTCAAAATGCCCCCATGTCCCGTTGGCATTAGAATTCATGCAATTTGAGCCACTCACGTTACAGGGAATAAGGGCACTTTTTACCCGTGATCTAATCCAGCCGAGGGTATGTTACGGGGGGGGGGGGGGGCAGTATCCCTTTAACCCGCTTGCGATTATTGCCCATTGTTTCTTGTGTTCTCTCCTTGTTTGCCAAAGACACGCTGACAATTTAGGAATGTCCGTGTTATGGTAAGGGGCCCCCAGGTATGCGCTTCTGGGGGGTCTGCCTGAGAACAGGAGCATTAATGGCAACAATAGGAGCGAGAATTCAAACCACCCCGCGTCTTGTTTCATCTTGTCGAGGCGTAATTGCCGGCCGTCAGGTTGCAGAACACACGCGGGGATTGTGCCTGGGCTCCAGGAACCCGTTGCCTAATTCCTCTCTATAAAGCAGGGATTTACCCTCGACTGCTGCTTCCTGGGGCAAATCCAGCCAAATTGTCACTGTATATATGTGGCCGGCCTTCCCACTACTGCATTTCCTCTGCCGATGGAATGCTTAACCCCTTAGTCACTGAAATGAATTTCAGCTCTGAGGCACCGCCCCCGGGTCACTTATGATTAGTAATATATAGGTCAGAAAGGGGGACATCTTCTTCTTAATTACATAGTAAGTTAGGTTGAAAAAAGACACAGGTTCATCAAGTTCAAACTTAATGCCTATATAACCTGCCTAACTCCTAGTTAGGCAAAAAAAAACCCTCTCTAATTTGCCACAGGGGGAAAAAAATTCCTTCCTGACTCCAAGATGGCAATCAGACCAGTCCCTGGATCAACTAGTACTAAGAGCTATCTCCCATAACCCTGTATTCCCTGGAATAATTATCCACTGAATGCTTTTTGTATTTCCCCTTTATATTGCTCAGGACAGTGGCTCACTGGGAGTTCTGAGTGGGGAGGCCCGGGGTGATCCCCTGTGCCCCATTGCCCCGAGGCTGCGGCAGTGATGTAATGGCAGCGCCAAATGTAATCCTGTGGGTAAGAGACCCATTTAAATGCCAAGGATTGTAAATCAAAAACACTGGAAAAAAAAAACCCGTGATCCAATGGGACAATCAAACCTGCTCCTATCCTCCTATTGGAACAATAGCTGGGCACCTTAGCTGGGCATATCGGGGGTAAGATCCTAGAGTGTATGGCCACCTTTAAGAAATGGTTCACCTTTACATTAACTTTTAGTGTGTTATTGAATGGCCTATTCCTAGCAACTTTGCAATTGGTCTTCATTATTTTTTTTCTGTAGTTTTTTAATTATTTGCTTTCCGCTTCTACACCTTTCCAGCTTTCAAATGGGGGTCACTGACCCCAGAAGCCAAAACCTATTGCTCTGTGATCTTTTTATTTTATTATTATTATTGTTACTTGTTATTACCTATCTTTCTTTTCATCCTCTCCTCTCTATTAATATTCCAGTCTCTTATTTAACCCACTGCCTGGTTGCTAAGGTAAACAAGACCCTAGCAACCAGATAGCTGCTGAAATTCCGCAGATAAACAAAAAGCTAAATAACTGAGAAACAATACAAAATGAAAACCAGTTTAAATTATTCTATAAATATCAGTGTCTCCATCATACTAAATGTTAATGTTAAGGTGAACAACCCCTTTAACCCCCTGCATTCCCTTCCAAGCAGAAGTGCTTATTAAATGACATTGTGCCATAAGGCAAGGAATTGCTCAGCCTCTCGTTATCTGAAGCAGACGTAGTCATATAGTTCAGCGCATTGAGGGCCATTTTTCTCGGTAGGACAATGGGACCCCAATTCCTGCCTAACACAAGTGCCTGGGACCCTGCCAAGTCTGAGTATTAAATACATTATACATTATTAATGGCCGCGTTTGTTCTTTGCATTCTATTGATATGGAAGGAAACATGCTTTTCCCTGGTTTGTTCCCCTGTTAACAAAACAGATCTTTATCCCTTATGAAAAGTGGGAGAATCGAGTTGCCCCTTGTGGCCCCAAACCTGCCATTCACCTGAAACTTAGAAGTTTGGGCAGAGATTTAAGGCATAATAACATTGCTATGAGAGAACCCGCCTCCGTATCACTCTCTGATAGGCCTACAGGCTCCTGGTGGGCGGGGCTACAGAGCGCTGCAAGGTTGGGGGGCCCTTGTTGTGTGCCCTTTAGTGCCTGAGCTTTGCCCTTCTCTCCTTTCTATGAAAGCCAATCCTCTGCTCTGTAACCAGGCCGGCTGCAGCGCTCTGACCTACAAAAGACATCTGGCGCTCAGTCTGCAGGATTTAGCCGTGTTATTTGCACTGCAGCAATGCGTCCTTGGTAATATCATTTAATCTCCCTGCTGCTGAATTGTCAGAATACAGAAAATGTTCTTTTCTGATGATATCAGGAGTAGGATAGGCCCGCACCACTCTCTAACATTTGGACTGTCCGGTTTGGTTTGTGCTTTGCAGGCTCACTAGTCCGTACCTCACTGTGAGAGTTCGGTGCAGGCAGAATGTAATGTCCAGACACTCATTGCTAAATCTTTGTGGGATATCGAAGGCACAGCCCTGTAACCATTCTACAGTGCAACTCCCAGCATGCTTAGCAGGCCTGTGGCTTGTAGTTCATATCTGAGTAGTGGCCCTGTGCTGTTACATGTCAGTTTGTGCTTAATATTTTCACTATTGAGGAATATGTTGGCGCTGTATAAATAAATGTTAATAATAATAATAATAATAGTGAATATCACTTCAGTACATGAGAGGACAGGAATCCGCTTTCTGCATTTAATCAGCCGTTGCATGTAGGCAGAGCACAGGCAGCACAGAAAGAGGAGGGGCCTTTTATAATTCCCTCCCACAGTAAAGGTTGGACTAAATCATTTGCTTTTGTTCCCAAAAGAAGAGCAGTAAAAATATAGTTCATGTGCCTGGTTTATATGTCCTTAGTTAATGTGATCTTTATTAGGGTTTCATTGTTAATTAATACATATTAATATAATTGCATATTAATTAGTATTCACTCATTCCTACCTGTTAATGTCTCCCCAGGACATTCAGCCAGAAGAAAGCAGCGGTGGAAAGAGAATACGCCCAGGTAATGACCTGCCCTTATTTCCTTTTCCTGCTGCCATACCTACAGCGGCCCCTGGGTATATAGCAGAGGGGGGGATTTTAAGGTGTTTGGCCCACCGGGTGCTTAAAGGGGTGGTCAAGCTTTCAGTTAGGTTTTAGTGTGATGTAGTGTTTGTTTAGCAGCTCTCCAGTTTAGAGTTTCAGGAGCTATCTGGTTGGGGCTTGCTGGGAGTCACAGGGCTGTCCTGTGCTGGGGCCACAGTGTTATTGGATGTTGGGGCTTGCTGGGAGTCACTGGGCTGTCCTGTGCTGGGGCCACAGTGTTATTGGATGTTGGGGCTTGCTGGGAGTCACAGGGCTGTCCTGTGCTGGGGCCACAGTGTTATTGGATGTTGGGGCTTGCTGGGAGTCACAGGGCTGTCCTGTGCTGGGGCCATAGTGTTATTGGATGTTGGGGCTTGCTGGGAGTCACAGGGCTGTCCTGTGCTGGGGCCACAGTGTTATTGGATGTTGGGGCTTGCTGGGAGTCACAGGGCTGTCCTGTGCTGGGGCCACAGTGTTATTGGATGTTGGGGCTTGCTGGGAGTCACTGGGCTGTCCTGTGCTGGGGCCACAGTGTTATTGGATGTTGGGGCTTGCTGGGAGTCACAGGGCTGTCCTGTGCTGGGGCCACAGTGTTATTGGATGTTGGGGCTTAGAGGGTGTCACAGGGCTGTCCTGTGCTGGGGCCACAGTGTTATTGGATGTTGGGGCTTAGAGGGTGTCACAGGGCTGTCCTGTGCTGGGGCCACAGTGTTATTGGATGTTGGGGCTTGCTGGGAGTCCCAGGGCTGTCCTGTGCTGGGGCCACAGTGTTATTGGATGTTGGGGCTTGCTGGGAGTCCCAGGGCTGTCCTGTGCTGGGGCCACAGTGTTATTGGATGTTGGGGCTTGCTGGGAGTCACAGGGCTGTCCTGTGCTGGGGCCACAGTGTTATTGGGTTGAAGGAGAGAACATGCTGTCGGATTCCTTTACCCTGCTGTGTGCATGCAAAGTGCTCTGTCAATATGCAGTTCCCCCTCTCTGTGTATATACACATTACCCTACACTTGATACTGCTCACCTTTATATATGCTCTAATTGTGGCATATGGCGAATGTATAGGAATAATACGTTTTCCATTTATTTTGGTTTAACTTCCCCTTGGTTGTGTTTAATCTGACCTCTGAAGCCTGAGGTGGGTAGTTGATTGGTGCCTACAAAAGGGGGTACTTTATTCCCTATATCATTTATATTCCTATTCAGTGTCCCTCCTGTACTTATTCCAGTCTCTCACTCAAACCTCTGCCTAGTTGCCAGGGAAAATAAGACCCTAGCAACCGGATAGCTGCTGAAATACCAAACTGGAAAGCTGCTGAACGAAACAGCTAATTGCAAAATAGACCAATTGCAAATTTCCTGGGAATATTATTAACCTAAGGCCGAATTACCCATTTAAGCCGGCTGTTTAAACATTTTTTGTTAGTTTGCGGCTGCTGGCGTGACCTGACACGTGATATATTCAGGTAACCTCCACACAATCTGTTATTTATCCCAGGGTTCTGCCGCGTGTTGATTACTACGCGGGGTAAACCGTTAAAACACATGGATCAGTACTGAAGAAGTAGGGGGGACAATGCAATGAGGGTTCCTATTGGATCCTTACAAGTAAAGGAGCGGTAGGCAAAATAACGGGTGTTGGCGCAGCTGCCAGTCGGTGCGGGTTTCATCGTCGGAGACATTCGCAGCTTCTGTGTGTTTTCACCATGAATACTTGTTAATTTATGTTGCTTCTCACACCTCCCAGACATATGCTGAGGCTCAATGGTGAGAAGAGAAATCTGTGGGCAGAAGCGTCTGTGTATTGGGGAAAGTTCTTTCTTTTTTTTTTTTTTTTGCTGTTTCTCATAAACTCGCAGCCAAACCACCAGCTATTAGGAACTACTAATCCCATCAGTCTCCCCAGCCAAAATCTCTCCGTGTGTCATTAGCTTTCAAATTCTGAGTACAGGTACGGGATCTGTTATCCAGAATGCTGGGGTTTTCCGGATAAGGGGTCTTTCTGTAATTTGAATCACCATATTGTAAGTCTACTAAAAATTATTTAAACATTAATTAAACCCAACAGCATTGTTTCCCCTACTATTAGGATTAATTATATCTTAGTTGGGATCAAGTACAGGTACTGTTTTATTATTACAGAGAAAAGGGAATCATTTAACCATTAAATAAACCCAATAGGGCTGTTCTGCCCCCAATAAGGGGTAATTATATCTTAGTTGGGATCAAGTACAGGTACTGTTTTATTATTACAGAGAAAAGGGAATCATTTAACCATGAAATAAACCCAATAGGGCTGTTCTGCCCCAATAAGGGGTAATTATATCTTAGTTGGATCAAGTACAGGTACTGTTTTATTATTACAGAGAAAAGGGAATCATTTAACCATTAAATAAACCCAATAGGGCTGTTCTGCCCCAATAAGGGGTAATTATATCTTAGTTGGGATCAAGTACAGGTACTGTTTTATTATTACAGAGAAAAGGGAATCATTTAACCATTAAATAAACCCAATAGGGCTGTTCTGCCCCAATAAGGGGTAATTATATCTTAGTTGGGATCAAGTACAGGTACTGTTTTATTATTACAGAGAAAAGGGAATCATTTAACCATTAAATAAACCCAATAGGGCTGTTCTGCCCCAATAAGGGGTAATTATATCTTAGTTGGGATCAAGTACAGGTACTGTTTTATTATTACAGAGAAAAGGGAATCATTTAACCATTAAATAAACCCAATAGGGCTGTTCTGCCCCAATAAGGGGTAATTATATCTTAGTTGGGATCAAGTACAGGTACTGTTTTATTATTACAGAGAAAAGGGAATCATTTAACCATGAAATAAACCCAATAGGACTGTTCTGCCCCCAATAAGGGGTAATTATATCTTAGTTGGGATCAAGTATAGGAACTGTTTTATTATTATAGAGAAAAAGGAATTATTTTTAAAAATGTGCATTATTGCTTTAAAGTCTATGAGATGGGCTTTCTGTAATTCAGAGCTTTCTGGAGAAAGGATCATGTACCTGTATCCGCAAAATAGGTCCAATCTGATTCAAGATCAGATTCAGTATTATACTATATGGGGGTCACATCCTGTCAATCACAATGCTCTCCTATGCTGAGGGGTAGCCGGGCTCATATGCTGGGGGTCACAGTGCTGATCTTATGAGCTACAGGGTTCACTACAGGGGTCCCAGTGTATTTTTATTTGGGAGTGACTGGGATTTGCTTTGCTGGAATCAGGTGCTGGGTAGCCAGGTTGCTGGGAGTTGCAGACATTTTATTCTTGGACATTCTAAAAGTCCCATTGCTGTCCTGTGCTGGGACCCAGAGTAGTATTTCAGGTTGGGGCCTGCTGGGAGTCACAGTTCTGCTTGCTGGAGACCACAGTGTCAGGTAATGGCTTTCAGTGCTTTTCTATGCTGACATTTATTATGCTGTGTTAAATGAAATTTGTAGAAAAAATAGTGTAGAAAACAGTGTAAAAGCCTATCCCACAGGGAGTATGTTAGGGCTTTTAGCTGTGCCTGGGGGCTTTTAGCTGTCTCTGGGGGCATACGATCCCTTGCCAGGGGCACCTTGGGAAGTCTCAGTAGAGCAAACAATTTGAATTCTAAAATATTTTCCCTGAGGCATTACTGTTACAGGGCCCCCATCTGTGTCAGGATAAGGATTGTTCTGTTATCCCAACCTCAAGGGTTAAAGGGAAGCTCTGGGGTCAGCTGGACCCCCCATGTAAGTGGTCGGAGTTAGTGCACACAGGAATGGCATTAGAAACCACAAGGGGAAGCCTAAACCAGTCGCATTTTGTGGTTATAGAGGCAAACAAATGACTTGGCGTTTGGTGAAAATTCCACTGCCGATTATGTACGCATTCCCTCGCCTATTCTGTCTGGGTCTTGCATTAAATAATGTGAATTGGAAATAATGGGATATTGTGCAGAAACTCATACTGTATAGTGTGTGGGGTAAGGCAACATCATCAGGGTAGGGGCTGTAACTGTGTCATAGCGTGTATAGTAAGGCAAGAGGGTGGTGTTATAGTTCATGCTATGGCTCTGAATCTTACCTCTGAGTTTGATGTAGGGGTGCTGGGAGTTGATGATTACTTTGTGGTTTTGAAGTTATTTAGCTTTTAGTTCAGCAGCTCTCCAGTTTGGAACTTCAGCAGCTCTCTGGTTGCTAGGGTCTTGTTTACCTTAGTAACCAGGCAATGGTTAAGAATAGGAATATAAACAGGTAGAGGGCTTGAATAGAAAGATAAGGAATCAAAAGTAACAATTATGATAAAATTGTAAGTTCACAAGGCAATAGTTTTTTTTGTTTTGTTTTCTTTTGCTGCCGGGGTCAGTGACTCCTGTTTGAAAGCTGGAAAGATGTAAAAGAGCAAAGCAAATATTTGCAGAGTTGCCAGGAGCAGAACATTCTGTTACATACGAACAGTTAACTTAAAGCTGAAGCAGCCCTTTAATACTGGGGCCTTGCAATGGATATTATATCCCAGTCCCCCCCCCCCCAATAAGTTCTGTTTCCATGGGAATCTGTACAGCAGCCCTGAGTGCAAGGCTTGTTACCCTTTCCATTGGTTTTACCCAGCTGTATGTATTTGCATTTAAGTGGGAGTCATTTCAGCTACTCTGGGTAGGTAACATGATTGTGGCAGAAAGGGTTAAAGGGGAAGCGTATTTGGTATTGGCTTTATAGCACCCACACACACCCATTCAGCAAACAGCCATGTTGGCCTTCCCTTTAGTCCCCACTCGCCAGTATCATGATGCCGTTTAGACCGGGTCGTTCTTACCTGGTCCGGCTCCTCGTTTTGGGTAAGATAAAAAACAAAAGCTTTTAAAGGGCAACTTAACCGTCCAATTTCACAGCAGTGAGTACAGGGATTTGGGGGCCATTTCTGGCCCTATTTGACTGGCCGCGCCTCCACTGACATTGTAACATGTACGGCATTGTCGTGCCACGCCCCCCTCCCTGTCATGATGTAACAATGTTGCCCCCCAAGGGGGCAATTAACCCAATGAAACTGCTTTTTATCTATTTTTTTTTTCACCAAACAAATGCGGTTTGCGTCAGTTCTACTGAATTCTAAATCGCTTTGAGTTGGTAACAATTTTGGGGGAATGAATTGAGACGACCGAGAACCTTGCTGGGACGGTAAATAGCCCAGGGGCACGGTGACAGTAGGGGGCTTGTTCTTGCACACTCGCATCCTTGTCTGCCGCCGTGCAGCACTTTCCTGCTCCCAGCCAATGAAAATAAGGGAGGGAGCGAGCAGCAGAAAGGAACCAGTATGATGCCGTCTCCCGGCCCGGCCACAGGAATGTTCTCAGCTGCTCGGGGATAGGTGACCCACCTTCAGCGCAGAGCTTGGGCAGGACGACTGTCAACTGCCTTCCGCTTCCAGCCACTTCTGACAAGCGGGGTCCCTATTCTGCCCCCCCTGCTCTTGGTATGTGAAGGAAATGGGAGGCATCCAGTGGCAATGACGCGGAGGGTAGAATGTTGTCAGTATGGCAGCCCCCAGTGGTGCAGGGCTAAAGCCTCCTGTCATACAGTAGCCCCACCTATATATATATATATATATATATATATATATATATATATATATATATATATATATATATATATATATATATATAGTGTATATAATAGTGCCTCTGTGCTGCTCGTTGCCTGTAAGTCTCTGAAACATACCCAAAAAGGCAATTCAAGGCTGCAAATGCCGTGTTTTCTGTTTAGCTGTAATGTTTTTACTGGCGTATTCCCAAGTGTTTCCCAGCATACACCCAAACGTGGGCACCGCTGAATCTCAGCCTGAGCTAATATCTGTGCAGGCACGCGCCACATAGGGCATCAAGGAGAGGCATTGCGTGGGCACAGCGGAACATATGGGAACCACGTGTGCCTGAGGCACTGGGCACAGAGACCATGTACTTTATACCAGCCCAGACATGCCAGTTATACAGCATTCAGTACTGGGAATCATTGTATGCACCCACTAAAGCATAGTAGTACCACCAACATAGATCCTCCTGGCTATTGCACTGTCCCTTTCTGAATGTAGGGGCACTGTTATCCCCACCGCAGTGTGTACCAACTCTCCTCCTATACCTTCTGTCACACTCCCTTCCCAGAGGCTATTATTCCCTCAACTGCTACTATAGGCACCATCTCTCCCTACTATACCTGCTATCCCACAGCCCCAGTCCCTTCCCAGAGGCTATTATCCCTCCACTGCTACTATAAACACCATCTCTCCCTACTATACCTGCTATCCCACAGCCCCAGTCCCTTCCCAGAGGCTATTATCCCACTGCTACTATAGGCACCATCTCTCCCTACTATACCTGCTATCCCACAGCCCCAGTCCCTTCCCAGAGGCTATTATCCCACTGCTACTATAGGCACCATCTCTCCCTACTATACCTGCTATCCCACAGCCCCAGTCCCTTCCCAGAGGCTATTATCCCCCCACTGCTACTATAGGCACCATCTCTCCCTACTATACCTGCTATCCCACAGCCCCAGTCCCTTCCCAGAGGCTATTATCCCCCACTGCTACTATAGGCACCATCTCTCCCTACTATACCTGCTATCCCACAGCCCCAGTCCCTTCCCAGAGGCTATTATCCCCCCACTGCTACTATAGGCACCATCTCTCCCTACTATACCTGCTATCCCACAGCCCCAGTCCCTTCCCAGAGGCTATTATCCCACTGCTACTATAGGCACCATCTCTCCCTACTATACCTGCTATCCCACAGCCCCAGTCCCTTCCCAGAGGCTATTATCCCCCCACTGCTACTATAGGCACCATCTCTCCCTACTATACCTGCTATCCCACAGCCCCAGTCCCTTCCCAGAGGCTATTATCCCACTGCTACTATAGGCACCATCTCTCACTACTATACCTGCTATCCCACAGCCCCAGTCCCTTCCCAGAGGCTATTATCCCACTGCTGGGCATATAGGACCAGCTTATGTTGTGCTGTGTCCAGTGGAGAATTAGTTCTGAGCTATTGAGCTTCCCCACTTACAGCCTCCCTGTTGGGCCCCACTATATAGATCCTGAGCTATTTGCTGTGTTGCAGTTGCTGCTGAGCTGACCCTCCTGATGATTCCTGGAAGTGGTTGCCGGACACAGTGGAAGGTTTCCCAATATAAAGGCTGTTACACAAATATATTTACTTGCTGATCTGTACTGGTGCTGAACATGAGTCAGGACATCCGATAACGTGGGCGTGTGGGATATTTTATTACCAGCGTCATATTCATGGGCTTTTCTTTTCCAGGTGGCGGAAGTAAGTGGAAAGGGCTTTGATGTTTATTCATAGAACTCAGGGTTATTCCTATATAACAGATTCGCTAGGAAAAGCTTCTGGGGGGGGGGCTAACATTTAAGATGAGTCTGCTGAACAGTATGGTAGCTTCTAAGTACAAATAATGATATGATTATAAATGAGCAAAGCGCATTCTTGTAATTTATTCCTTAATTCAGAGAACATGATCCATCCTTTTCATGTACATTTCTCCTTGATCAAACCCAGTATTACACCATGGAGAAGGATTCTTTATACAACAATTGTATTTCTATTTTATCCTTGTGTGCTGTCACCTCTTTTCCCAAGTGATTATTTTGGCCTCTACCCGAGCCTTTTGGAGTTTCAGACAAGCCTCTCTGACGTGGATCGCTTTTCACCATGAGAACTTTGCCCAAATGCCAAATAGTTGAGTAAATCAGAGACGTCGGCACTATAAATAGGCTCGCTGTTTGTTTGCTGAGCTAAGCAGCCTGCAAATGTGGTATAAAGTGATGTGATCTTTACTCCTCACTCTCACTGCTGCTCAGAGATTCAGGGAGGCTACCCTGGGTATTGTACATAGTGTGGCTGTGGTACAGCAGGTATAGTAGGGAGAGATGGTGCCTATAGTAGCAGTGGGGGGATAATAGCCTCTGGGAAGGGACTGGGGCTGTGGGATAGCAGGTATAGTAGGGAGAGATGGTGCCTATAGTAGCAGTGGGGGGATAATAGCCTCTGGGAAGGGACTGGGGCTGTGGGATAGCAGGTATAGTAGGGAGAGATGGTGCCTATAGTAGCAGTGGGGGGATAATAGCCTCTGGGAAGGGACTGGGGCTGTGGGATAGCAGGTATAGTAGGGAGAGATGATGCCTATAGTAGCAGTGGGGGGATAATAGCCTCTGGGAAGGGACTGGGGCTGTGGGATAGCAGGTATAGTAGGGAGAGATGGTGCCTATAGTAGCAGTGGGGGGATAATAGCCTCTGGGAAGGGACTGGGGCTGTGGGATAGCAGGTATAGTAGGGAGAGATGGTGCCTATAGTAGCAGTGGGGGGATAATAGCCTCTGGGAAGGGACTGGGGCTGTGGGATAGCAGGTATAGTAGGGAGAGATGGTGCCTATAGTAGCAGTGGGGGGATAATAGCCTCTGGGAAGGGACTGGGGTTGTGGGATAGCAGGTATAGTAGGGAGAGATGGTGCCTATAGTAGCAGTGGGGGGATAATAGCCTCTGGGAAGGGACTGGGGCTGTGGGATAGCAGGTATAGTAGGGAAAGAAACATAGATATAGTAATAAGATATATATTAATATAATAGTGCCTTAACCACAGGCTGATAATGGCTGCCAACTTGTCCCTTCCAGACTAAACTGGGTTGTGTATGGATACAAGCCAACTTTCTGCCTGACTTGTCTGGCCTGGCATCAGGCGTAAATATGTTTTTCAGGTTTAAAAGTGCCAGACAATGAGTACCGTATAAGTACAATGATCTAATTGTTGACTTGGGGTCCAAGCAATCCTAATAGCCCGAGCTTGGTGGCCAAATCAGACACAGATCCATTGGCCATCTTAAGTGTTCAGCTGATGAATTCTTGTTTCTCTGAAATCTGCTTTTTGCATTAGTACAGATGTTTGACAGATGCTTGCATTCCTTTTGAATAAAGGCAGCATCGTCTGCAATTGAGGAATATTTGCCTTTAAACTGCTATGAAGATGAACTTCTTTAACAATAAGATAAATCAATAGGACTGCAGGTTGGGACAGGGTGGTGGGTAAAGTTAATCTCAAAGTGAAATGCTATTATGATACAGACGGGATTGCAGTAAACCACTGATACTCTCAGCTACTTCTAATATCCTTATCATTTACAGTAGGGGGTACATTATCCCTTATAATACATGAGTGATACTCAGAGTTCCCTGTATAGCTCAGCCTGCAGCCTTGTGCCTTTATATGGGGGGCACAGAACCCCTCAGTGACTGCTAATATCCTTATCATTTACAGTAGGGGGTACATTATCCCTTATAATACATGAGTGATACTCAGAGTTCCCTGTATAACTCAGCCTGCAGCCTTGTGCCTTTATATGGGCACAGAACCCCTCAGTGACTGCTAATATCCTTATCATTTACAGTAGGGGGTACATTATCCCTTATAATACATGAGTGATACTCAGAGTTCCCTGTATAACTCAGCCTGCAGCCTTGTGCCTTTATATGGTCACAGAACCCCTCAGTGACTGCTAATATCCTTATCATTTACAGTAGGGGGTACATTATCCCTTATAATACATGAGTGATACTCAGAGTTCCCTGTATAACTCAGCCTGCAGCCTTGTGTCTTTATATGGGGGGCACAGAACCGCTCAGTGACTGCTAATATCCTTATCATTTGCTGCTTGGATAAAGCAGTGGGTTACCTGTTCCATAGAGCTCTATGTGATGCAGTGAAAAGTGAATCCGGGATGTTGGATTGTGGCCACTGTTAACTATTTTGCAGGCAGTCGAAATGCGACGTGCAACTGTATGCCTATTGCACTGGGATTATCCAGAAATGCAAACTTTGCTCTAGCCCTTATAGGAATCTATGAGCTGGTTGCTAATGGCTGTTTGTCAGTAAAAGCAAGCCACTGATTGGTTGTGCCAGCCTGGCCCGTGCAAATAATTCATTTTGTCCAAGCAGAGTGTTCTGGCACTGCCTTCTGCCAGGTCGGTAATTGTTTGTGTCTGTGATGTTCTGAGAATAGGAAATCATTTAATTTATTTAGCTCTGCTGTTTGCATAAAGGTGACAGACAAAGGGCTTAATTATATTTTAGAAAGGAACAGGGGAAAAAAATGTGGATTTTAATTAAATAGCAATTGGCTCCTCTCCGAGATACTCGGAGCGAGGGCCAAGTATGCCTCCCTACTGACTGGGTGGGACCTGTATCACATGGGATTTACCCGCTTGTACCCGCTCCGGGGGGATGGGGTAACCGCAGGAAAAGGCGGGTGCCGCGTGTGTTACAGGATCTCTTTGATGGAAGCCATGAAAATAAAATCTCATGTAACATATGGAATCCATCGGGCTTCTTGCAAGGAGAGGCAAGGGGGTATTTCTGTAATTTGAATCTTCATACCTTAAGTCTACTAAAAAATCAATAAAACAATAATTGAACCCAGTAGGTTTGTTTTGCATCCAATAAGGATTATTTATATCTTAGTTGGGATCAAGTACAGGTACTGTTTTATTATTACAGAGAAAAGGGAATCATTTAACCATGAAATAAACCCAATAGGGCTGTTCTGCCCCCAATAAGGGGTAATTATATCTTAGTTGGGATCAAGTACAGGTACTGTTTTATTATTACAGAGAAAAGGGAATCATTTAACCATTAAATAAACCCAATAGGGCTGTTCTGCCCCAATAAGAGGTAATTATATCTTAGTTGGGATCAAGTACAGGTACTGTTTTATTATTACAGAGAAAAGGGAATCATTTAACCATGAAATAAACCCAATAGAGCTGTTCTGCCCCAATAAGGGGTAATTATATCTTAGTTGGGATCAAGTACAGGTACTGTTTTATTATTACAGAGAAAAGGGAATCATTTAACCATGAAATAAACCCAATAGGGCTGTTCTGCCCCAATAAGGGGTAATTATATCTTTCTTGGGATCAAGTACAGGTACTGTTTTATTATTACAGAGAAAAGGGAATCATTTAACCATGAAATAAACCCAATAGGGCTGTTCTGCCCCCAATAAGGGGTAATTATATCTTAGTTGGGATCAAGTACAGGTACTGTATTATTGCAGAGAAAAATGAAATGAATTCTAAAAATAGGATTATTTGATTAAACTGGAGTCTTTGGGAGACATAGAACTTTCTGGATAACTGGTTTCCCGATGACTGATCCCATACCTGTACTGAAATGTTCTACAACACCTTCCCGATCATTCCCATCAGTGCCTTCCTAGAGGAGCTGACCATCTAGGTCCCATACACACACACACACTAAGGTTTCATTAGGAGCTGATTTACCTGCCCAGAATCATAGCATATTAACCTGAATTGGTGTTTAATTTATACAAGTTTGGATTTATGTTTGATTTATTTGGTTTAAGCTCAGCAGAGCGGTCTCGCTTTACTTTCCTCTTTCTCCTTTAATATCTATTCATTCTGTCTTTTTTCTCTCTCTTTTTCCTTTCTCCCTCTCAGTATCCCTTTTCATGATGTTTTCACTCGGAGCGCTCATTTTCTCTCGGCCCTAGTGTGCGTCTCTTGCCATAGATACCGCTCGCTGGAATTTATGGCTGGGCAGAAATCCCGTCCAATGTACAGAATGTTCTGCTGCATTCCGAGTCCCCTCTCGTAATAACGTGCCACATTGTTGTTGGGCTCGCACGTGTGAATGTTTGCCTCGCTGCCCGCTGTATCTGGGAGACCAGTGAGGGCTGTTGCTGGGTGCTTATATCTGGGTGGGTAGAGGGCATGGGTTTCATAGGTTTGATAATGGGGTTGAATTGCAATTCAGACTTGGACTGTATGTATCTGGAGATAAAGAGGTTCTAAAAGTGCATTTATTACTTCAGCCGTTAAATACTCACCCCTTAGTGTCAACACTGCACGATCAGACTGCTTTAACCCTGCCCGATCAATTGTCTCTTATGTGGGAAGAAAGACCGCCAGGTGTATGATCGTTCAGGGCACACCAGCCTTACGATAGTTCAACCATTTTGTCAGATTGCAGTGAAATTGATAAAGGAAAATCATTACGGGTACGGCCTGCTTAAATCAGCTCATTCTAATACCATCCTACCTTCAGCAAACCAATTGACTTAACCCTGTAAGTGCAGCTTTAATCTCCTTAGCTGTCACCCCCACAGGCTTAATGCCACATACAGGGTCAGCTGCTGAAAGCAAGTGCCAGTAAGTCCAAGCTGACCCATACAGCCATCCTGGCTTTGGTACTGCTCTGGTTCTTTAGGCACTAACATTGCTGTGCACAAACCCTCATCATTTATGTATTATAAGGGATAATGTACCCCCTACTGTAAATGATAAGGATATTAGCAGTCACTGAGGGGTTCTGTGCCCATATAAAGGCACAAGGCTGCAGGCTGAGTTATACAGGGAACTCTGAGTATCACTCATGTATTATAAGGGATAATGTACCCCCTACTGTAAATGATAAGGATATTAGCAGTCACTGAGGGGTTCTGTGCCCATATAAAGGCACAAGGCTGCAGGCTGAGTTATACAGGGAACTTTGAACTGTCCAGGTATTTGCAGGTGTCAGAGCAGCATTTAAATTGAGAATGTATTTTTATTGCTGTAATAAAAACCATTACTACAGTCAGCCCACGGTAGCCCTCCCACTAAAAAACTGTTTATTTGCAGTTTAAAGAACATAAAAATTACAAGCAACTTCCAAGCAAGCAAGTTATTTGTACTGAATTCTCGGGACAGGCTGAGTTACATGAATACTGAGATGACATCCATTAATAAAGCCTATTATTTCATATAACTCACATATAGAACAAAAGTAGTTAGAATAATATGATCCTGACGTTCTGGTGTATTTTACCTTCTTACAATGGGAAACTGGTCACGTAACCTTACTAAGCACAAAACATCAGGCTTTATCTTAAAGGAGACTCTACATATATTACGGCCTGCCCGCGCGTGCAATGCAATATCTGTTATGCAGATGATCGGCAGACATGTAGATCTGCATTCATTCCTTACAAAGGATGAGACTGTAGTGATGTTTTTCCCACATGACGGAGAGACAATTGGGGGCTTCCCTCGAGCCTCCCCTCCATCCCTGGGAAACTCACACACATTTGCTTAATCGCCTTTCAGACTATTGTGGGCGGGCGCTGGATGCCGACAGAGGGAGAGGGGCAGCCCAGCCACCTGTCCCGAACAAATGAAGCCCCTCTGTCCCTCCATCACGGATAATTTGATTAACCACTTGGGTGCCAGATCTTAGGGCAGACAATACGTTCTACGGCCCCGGTCACATGTGTGCGGCGTTTTTGTCTGCCGTGTCTGATATAGGCTCGAGCCTAGCGATACTTGTAATGATTAATGACCAGATAATTAAATTAGTGACAGGGCACAGTACAGCACGGCTATGTGAGCAGTCGCTACAATTGGCTCACAGCTTGCAATCTAATTGCTCTGCCTGTCTTATGTGTCCCATATACTCAGAATGCTGGAATTCCTTTAAACAAGCATCGGCCTCCTTGCAGAGAGGGATAGTTCATTGTGTAGTTGGTCTTTATTTGTTTAATCAAATTATCTATTAAGGTACACGTTAAGATCCGCTCACTTGGCGAGGTCGCCAAGCGAGCGGATCTTCTCCCGATATCCCCACCTACAGGTGGGCGATATCGGGTGAATTTAGGCTAATTCGGTCGTTTGGCCCCAGGGCCAGTAATAGGCGCAGGTTAAAAAATTAAGTCGGATCGGGGACAGCATTGGCTCGTTGATGCGGTCCCAGATCCGACTAAATTTTTTAACCTGCCCGATCGAGATCTGGCCAATTTCAGGCTGGCAGGCCTATCGATAGTGCCCCTACTGCTGAGTCGGTTTAAGGGACCCATATCGGCAGCTACAATCGGCCCGTGTATGGCCACCTTAAGTCTCTAGTTGCCCCTTTAGTGGATTTTTTTTGTAATTATTGGATATTTAGTCTGGCACTGTGAATATTCTCATGCCCTGATTGGCTGTTTGGGGTAGCCTTCTGCATGTCCTTATGCTCTGATTGGCTGTTTGTGGTAGCCTCTGCATGTCCTTATGCTCTAATTGGCTGTTTGTGGTAGCACTCTGCATGTCCTTATGCTCTGATTGGCTGTTTGGGGTAGCCCTGTGCCTGTCCTTATGCTCTGATTGGCTGTTTGGGGTAGCACTGTGCCTGTCCTTATGCTCTGATTGGCTGTTTGGGGTAGCCCTGTGCCTGTCCTTATGCTCTGATTGGCTGTTTGGGGTAGCCCTCTGCATGTCCTTATGCTCTGATTGGCTACTTGGTCTACTCTATGAATGTCCCCAAGTGCCTTTTCTACTGCTCTGGTCAATGGTCTCTCCTATTGGCAGGACAGGGAAATGATCTTTTGTGCCCCCTTTTAAAAACAACTGTTCTTTAAAGGGGTTGTTGTGAACTTTTAGTATGATGTAGAGAGTAATAATCTCAGACAATTTGCAATTGGTCTTCATTTTTTATTATTTGTGTTTTTTTTAATTATTTTACTATTTGTTCAGCAACTCTCCAGTTTGGAATTTTAACGGTTATCTGGTTGCTAGGGTCCAAATTACCTTAGCAACCAGGGACTTGCTAAGGTAGAGTTGCAGTTAGAGACTGGAATATGAATAGAAAGGGTCTGAATAGAAACATAAGTAATAAAAAGCAGCAATAACAATAAAATTGTAGCCTCACGGAGCAACAGTTTTTTGGCTGCCGGGGTCAGTGACCCCCGTATGAAAGCTGGAAAGAGGCAGAGGAAGTAGGCAAATAATTGAAAAACTGTACACAATAAATAATGAAGACCAAATTTAAAGAGAGTGAGTGAGAAAATTTGTGGTTTTTGAGTTATTTAGCTTAACCATGTAACTATATTCAGCAGCTCTCCAGTCAGCTATCATCTGGTTGCTAGGGCTCAAATTACCCTAGCAACCAGGCATTGATTTGAATGATAGACTAGAATAGGAGGGGAATTATAAAAATGTGTAATAAAAAGCAGCAATAACAATAAAGTTGTAGCCTCACAGTACATTTGTCTTTTAGATTTTGGGGTCAGTGACCCCCATTTGAAAGCCAACTGAAAACTTGCTTAGAATTAGCCATTCTATAATATAACATGCATGATACCCACAATAAGTATTTCCTCAAGTCCTCAAGTGAACCTTTCCCTGGTTACAGGTCAGAGTTAGCCCCCAAATGGACAGAGAAATGATGAATAAAGGCGCCTGTACCCCTACAAAGTGCCATAACAATTAGCAGCCACCTGGTACTGAGCCTTCAAGCCAAAATGCACATCAGCATTGGGGTTTAATGGAGTGGCAGGAGCATTGCTGGGAAGTGTGCCAGGCTCCGTGTCCTCACTAGCAGCTGTAGGCTGGCATTATGTAGGGGTTTCTTTGTACCCCCATATCCCCGGGTAGCCTATCCGTGTAAATGGCCTGATTGTAGTTGCCATTGGGCGGCAGTTTGGGCACTAGGGGCAGAATAAAATTGGCCAATCGTCGGGGGGTTATTGTGTAATGTGCTGCGGCAGTCTGCGAGCTCGGGGGGGCATTACAGGAATGTACTTGGGACATTGGCACCGCTCATTCCCTTACACACAGCCTGTTGGAGCATCCTGGCTAGTGTATGTGGCCTCCCCAGAAGGTACTCCATTAGCCTTTTGTCTCATTCTCATGAATATTAATCAGGGGGCGTGACTGTACAGCAAAACAAAAGCCGGCAGATTATTTGCATATGCCTGTATTAGCATTAACAGTGGCTTTCTTGTCTGTAGCGGGGGCTTCTTTATATTGCCCTGGGCTGGGATAGAACGTTAACCACTTGACTGCCAGGAGCCACCTGGTCATTTTCTATGACCCCCTGCTTCAGTGACTGCCAAAGGGATGATTGGATCAGATATTGATACAAGGTTATCATAATTATTGTAATGTAATTTATTGATTGGGCCAGGGTTAATGGCACGCACAGCTCTGTGAGGTCCAAAACACCTTTGAAATACAGAAAACCATAGTTCAGAACCAGGGATAAATAAATACTTAGGGCTGGGCGATATACCGTTTAATACCGAATACCGGTGTTTTTTTTTAAAACTATATTCATTTTTCAGATACCGCAATACCGGGGTGTCAGGGTACTCACCCGTGCGGCCCGGTTTCGCGCGCCTCCTTGCGTCAAAGCGCACGTACATGTCAAAGCGTGCACGTCCGTGACACGCTGACGGCGCTGGTTCTGCGCATGCGTGGGGGGGTATTTAAAGCTATTAAACGCCTCCTCCTGTGCTATGTTGTCTGCGGCCTTGCCTGGGAAACTAAGCCTGCCTGATTTACCTTACGACTTTCTGTTGCCGATCCTTCGCTTGCCTGACTCTGATTTTCAATACTGCAGTAATTATTCTCTAATTTATTAGGAAATGGGGTTAACACCTAATCATGCATGGAAAAAAAAAATACCGTCAAATACCGTGACACCGATATAATTTTGAAAAATACCGTGATATAAATTTTTGGTCATACTGCCCAGCTCTATAAATACTGATTTCTCTGTAATAATAAAACAGTACCTGTACTTGATCCCAACTAAGATATAATTACCCCTTATTGGGGCAGAACAGCCCTATTGGGTTTATTTCATGGTTAAATGATTCCCTTTTCTCTGTAATAATAAAACAGTACCTGTACTTGATCCCAACTAAGATATAATTACCCCTTATTGGGGGCAGAACAGCCCTATTGGGTTTATTTCATGGTTAAATGATTCCCTTTTCTCTGTAATAATAAAACAGTACCTGTACTTGATCCCAACTAAGATATAATTACCCCTTATTGGGGGCAGAACAGCCCTATTGGGTTTATTTAATGGTTAAATGATTCCCTTTTCTCTGTAATAATAAAACAGTACCTGTACTTGATCCCAACTAAGATATAATTACCCCTTATTGGGGGCAGAACAGTCCTATTGGGTTTATTTAATGGTTAAATGATTCCCTTTTCTTTGTAATAATAAAACAGTACCTGTACTTGATGATAACCTGCATGAATGCATATTGGGGGCAAAACAATCCTATTGTGTTTATTAAATGCTTAAATGATTTTTAGCAGATGGAAGGTATGGAGATTCAAATTATGAAAAGATCCCTTATCTGGAATATACTAGGTCCCGAGAATTCAGTACAAATAACTTGCTTGCTTGGAAGTTGCTTGTAATTTTTATGTTCTTTAAACTGCAAATAAACAGTTTTTTGGTGGGAGGGGATCTACTGTGGGCTGACTGTAGTAATGGTTTTTATTACAGCAATAAAAATACATTCTCAATTTAAATGCTGCTCTGACACCTGCAAATACCTGGACAGTTCAAAGTTCCCTGTATAACTCAGCCTGCAGCCTTGTGCCTTTATATGGGCACAGAACCCCTCAGTGACTGCTAATATCCTTATCATTTACAGTAGGGGGTACATTATCCCTTATAATACATGAGTGATACTCAGAGTTCCCTGTATAACTCAGCCTGCAGCCTTGTGCCTTTATATGGGCACAGAACCCCTCAGTGACTGCTAATATCCTTATCATTTACAGTAGGGGGTACATTATCCCTTATAATACATGAGTGATACTCAGAGTTCCCTGTATAACTCAGCCTGCAGCCTTGTGCCTTTATATGGGCACAGAACCCCTCAGTGACTGCTAATATCCTTATCATTTACAGTAGGGGGTACATTATCCCTTATAATACATGAGTGATACTCAGAGTTCCCTGTATAACTCAGCCTGCAGCCTTGTGCCTTTATATGGGCACAGAACCCCTCAGTGACTGCTAATATCCTTATCATGTACAGTAGGGGGTACATTATCCCTTATAATACATGAGTGATACTCGGAGTTCCCTGTATAACTCAGCCTGCAGCCTTGTGCCTTTATATGGGCACAGAACCCCTCAGTGACTGCTAATATCCTTATCATGTACAGTAGGGGGTACATTATCCCTTATAATATAAACAGCCTGACAGATGCTGCTTTCAGTAACAATGGCATTTACAAATAACTGTAAAACCACAAAATATTTTCGAGTTGAAAGTTGTAGTGAGAAAGTGTCAGTCCCTGTGTGTCGGTGCAGCGGTTGGGTCGGGGCAGGGTAGAGGTGCTGCTGTTTCTTGGGATTGTCAGCTGTGCGGTTCTGCTAGCGGAAGTGCCGCGGTGTGAAAATGATTTTATCTTCCTGTCTAGCAGGTGGCTGCCCCTGACAGGAGGAACAAGAGCCTGTCTGGCTGCAATTATGGCTCATTTTCCGGGAGCTGCATTGTATACTCATGTGAGCAGAGTTGCCTTTCATTAGCCATTGCAGCCCCGCTCTCATTGTTTTCTGCCCCAGCGGCCCCGGGGAATAGGCACCATAATCTGACAGCTGATAAGGCCGGCCTGCTGTGTAATCCCCAAACTGGGCTGCGGCCATTGACTTCCTTGCTTTCTGTTTGAGAGGAAAATACATCCTCTATAATGGTGTTTGTTTTCCACTCATTTTCTTTTTAATTGACAATATAATATGCCGGCATGGCTATAAGAGATAAGCTTGATCTTGAACTGCAGAAACAGCTCCCCTAGTGGTGTGTATGGGAAATAGGGCACCCCCTACCCATATGTATAAATACAAATATACAGAGAAGGAATGTTCTGGGCACACAATAAGCTGTACCCCCATACTGTACTGTCTAAGGGAAACACTATGGCACCCCCTACCCATATGTATAAATACAAATATACAGAGAAGGAATGTTCTGGGCACACAATAAGCTGTACCCCCATACTGTACTGTCTAAGGGAAACACTATGGCACCTCCTACCCATATGTATAAATACAAATATACAGAGAAGGAATGTTCTGGGCACACAATAAGCTGTACCCCCATACTGTACTGTCTAAGGGAAACACTATGGCACCTCCTACCCATATGTATAAATACAAATATACAGAGAAGGAATGTTCTGGGCACACAATAAGCTGTACCCCCATACTGTACTGTCTAAGGGAAACACTATGGCACCTCCTACCCAAATGTATAAATAGAAATATACAGAGATGGAATCGCTGCCATAAGTGCTACTGATGTGGCCTTCAGAGACATTAAATACACAGTAATATGTGATTATGTGGTGAGCAATCAGATTCTTGCTTTCGATATTCTGCACGAGCAGAACGGACTGCTGATTGGTTGCTATGGGTTACTGGAAAGGGTCAGTCTGTGCCTGTGTTACTATGTAACTGTCGTGTTGTCAGCCAGGTTTCTGTACATAGCGCATCCTTAATGTGGATAATGATACGGTCAGTGGCTGCATGGAATGCTTCTCCGTTGTGCCGGGGATTCTTCACATGCACATGTCTGTCACCGTGGGGACAGGGATATGGGTGATTGTCCCTCATTGTCATATTCTGGTTCTTCCCAAACATTAGGGAGGGCCAACATGGCTAGTGTCTTGTCACTGGCCTCTTGTAAGTCTGTTGGATTAATACCCATCTAGCCTTCATCAGATGTTGGGAAGGTTGGAAAACTGGATCCCACATGGGCCCTGTACAGAACCATCTGGTGAGGACTGCATCAGGCCATAATTTTTATTTTTTTTTTAATTCTAATGTTCTCTTTTTCAGACGATTCAGAAGTTAGCCAGCCAGTATCTGAAGAAGGAATGGCCAGCGGTGAAGCCGGATGAACGTAGCGAGTACAGGTACAAAGTTCTGCTTAGCAGGACAGGTGCACTATAGCCTGAATTAGTGGGTGGAGTCTTTTTATTGGTGTATAGTCAACTTCAGCAGGGGAAACGCACCACCCATAGCAAGCCACAGCCGAAACCATAAAACATAGTGTAGGGCACAAATAAGCACTCACCCCAAATCCCCCCCCCTAACTGGCCTTCAGGCTGGGCCCCCTTAGCCCATAACAAGGTTACAGATATATAGAAACATTGGGTAACAGTCACCCTGCTATAGTTCCAGGGGTACCCAGGGCACAAATAAGCACTCACCCCAAATCCCCCCCTAACTGGCCTTCAGGCTGGGCCCCCTTAGCCCATAACAAGGTTACAGATATATAGAAACATTGGGGTAACAGTCACCCTGCTATAGTTCCAGGGGTACCCAGGGCACAAATAAGCACTCACCCCAAATCCCCCCCTAACTGGCCTTCAGGCTGGGCCCCCTTAGCCCATAACAAGGTTACAGATATATAGAAACATTGGGGTAACAGTCACCCTGCTATAGTTCCAGGGGTACCCAGGGCACAAATAAGCACTCACCCCAAATCCCCCCCTAACTGGCCTTCAGGTTGGGCCCCCTTAGCCCATAACAAGGTTACAGATATATAGAAACATTGGGGTAACAGTCACCCTGCTATAGTTCCAGGGGTACCCAGGGCACAAATAAGCACTCACCCCAAATCCCCCCCTAACTGGCCTTCAGGCTGGGCCCCCTTAGCCCATAACAAGGTTACAGATATATAGAAACATTGGGGTAACAGTCACCCTGCTATAGTTCCAGGGGTACCCAGGGCACAAATAAGCACTCACCCCAAATCCCCCCCTTACTGGCCTTCAGGCTGGGCCCCCTTAGCCCATAACAAGGTTACAGATATATAGAAACATTGGGGTAACAGTCACCCCGCTATAGTTCCAGGGGTACCCAGGGCACAAATAAGCACTCACCCCAAATCCCCCCCTAACTGGTCTTCAGGTTGGGCCCCCTTAGCCCATAACAAGGTTACAGATATATAGAAACATTGGGGTAACAGTCACCCTGCTATAGTTCCAGGGGTACCCAGGGCACAAATAAGCACTCACCCCAAATCCCCCCCTAACTGGCCTTCAGGCTGGGCCCCCTTAGCCCATAACAAGGTCACAGATATATAGAAACATTGGGGTAACAGTCACCCCGCTATAGTTCCAGGGGTACCCAGGGCACAAATAAGCACTCACCTCAAATCCCCCCTAACTGGCCTTCAGGCTGGGCCCCCTTAGCCCATAACAAGGTTACAGATATATAGAAACATTGGGGTAACAGTCACCCTGCTATAGTTCCAGGGGTACCCAGGGCACAAATAAGCACTCACCCCAAATCCCCCCCTAACTGGCCTTCAGGCTGGGCCCCCTTAGCCCATAACAAGGTTACAGATATATAGAAACATTGGGGTAACAGTCACCCTGCTATAGTTCCAGGGGTACCCAGGGCACAAATAAGCACTCACCCCAAATCCCCCCCTAACTGGCCTTCAGGCTGGGCCCCCTTAGCCCATAACAAGGTTACAGATATATAGAAACATTGGGGTAACAGTCAGTTCCAGGGGTACCCAGGGCACAAATAAGCACTCACCCCAAATCCCCCCCCTAACTGGCCTTCAGGCTGGGCCCCCTTAGCCCATAACAAGGTTACAGATATATAGAAACATTGGGGTAACAGTCACCCCGCTATTGTTCCTAATTCTCACAGGCCTTAGAGCAGCAATATGATAAGTACTATACAGAGCAGCAATATATACAGAAGTGCAATATTTGGTTTGGGTAGCAGCGTTTAGAACCCCAGGAATCTGCAAGTGAGCGGTGGCACCTCCTTTGTGCCTGTGTTTGCTGAGTGACGGGGATGGGGCCATTAGGCAGGCAGAATAAAGGCTGACACCGCAGGGAAGTCACACGTGTAGCGGGACAATAGAGCTCTTTTCCACAGGAACATTCTTTTCAAAGGCAGTGGAATGTGGGGTGGGCGGATTACGTTCATAAAGGTGTTTTCCCCCTGGTTATATGTCATTACCTCTTTAATAAATGTTGGCGCTTTATGTATAGGTGAAAACCGAAAGGCAGACGTGGCCTGCGTCTCCCCTCCCTGCAATGACTGTTAGGGAGCAGGTGTTGGAGGAACAATGCGGCTGCAGGATTTTATAGTGATGTGGCTCAGATAAGACTCACGCACATCCTTATTGATGTATGGCCGGCGCCCAAACAGCAATCATCCGCAGATAAAGATTTAAAGAGGAACATGTCTCATAAAAATTGAATTAAAGAAAATTTCCGTAGAAATATTTACATTTATTACAAATTATTTGCTTTTGAATGCTGGGGGTTTTTTTTAATCACTGACTCTTGAAACAGTTTAGCAGAAGCCAGGTAGGTCTTTTTTTTTTTTTTTTTTTTTTCCAAATCTCAAAAATGACTGTACAGCCCCCGGAATAACATACCTTTCTCCCAACATGCAGATTGATTTTGTTTCTCTATTACAAGCAGCTGAACTGCAGCTCTTTTACTTACTTCCTTGTTTAACATGAAGCTCCACCTCTTTTTCTTTTTTTCCTTTTTTTAAAAATCTCATAATGACTCTGTACAGCCCCCAGAATAACATAAGTTTCTCCTTACGTGCAGATTTATTTTGTTTTTCTATTACAAGCAGCTGAACTGCAGCTCTTTTACTTACTTCCTTGTTTAACATGAAGCTCCGCCTCTTTTCCTTTTTTTTACCTTTTTTTAAAAATCTCAAAAATGACTTTGTACAGCCCCCAGAATAACATACCTTTCTCCCTACCTGCAGATTTATTTTGTTTCTCTATTACAAGCAGCTGAACTGCAGCTCTTTTACTTACTACTTTGTTTAACATGAAGCTCCGCCTATTTTTCTTTTTTTCAAAAATCTCAAACATGACTCTATATAGCCCCCAGAATAACATACCTTTCTCCCTAAGTGCAGATTTATTTTATTTCTGTATTACAAGCAGATGAACTGCAGCTCTTTTAGTTACTTCCTTGTTTAGCATAAAGCTTTGCCTCTTTTGCTTTCTGAGCCCTCCTTCACTCTGACTAAGATGACCTCAAAGAAGTGCTTGCTGGGGGTCGGGCAGGGTTTAAGGCCAAACTCGGCACATCACTTTGGGGTCACGGATCAGTTTGAGCTCTTCTGCTCGCTCTCCCCGCCCGCGACCTAACACTGCGCTGCATCTTCCGGCTTCTGAATTCATAGGCACACGCCTGCCCCTTTTGTGACATCATTGTGGGGCGGGCACAAGTCTATAAATTAGGGATGCACCTTTTTGGAAGGATTCGGTTTCAGCCGAATCCGCGGTCCCGGCCAAACCGAATCCGAATTAGCGTAAATTAGCATATACTAATTAGCATTCGGAAAGGGTAAATGGTGAGGGGGATTTTTTTTTTAACCCCTTTCGATCTTAATTAACATATGTTAATTAGGATTCGGTTCCGGATTCGCCAAAATCCCTCAGGGTGGGTTCGGCGGAACCCAAAAAAGTGGGTTTGGTGCATCCCTACTATAAATACAGCACAGGAGCTGGGTTGGGTTGAGAGCGGGCGGGTTATGGTTGTGTGCGGGCCGAGTTTTTCTCAACCACTACATCACTAGTAGGCACCTCTTTATAGTCATTGTAGTCTTTAGGAGTGCTCAGAAAGCAAAAGGGGTGGAGCCTCATGCTAGACAAGGAAAAGTTGCAGTTCAGCTGCTTGTAATAGAGAAACAAAATAAATCTGCCTGCAGGGAGAAAGATTATTATTCTGGGGGCTGTATAGAGTATTTTTAGGGGATTTTAAACAAAAAGGCTTACTTACCCTTTAATCAGTTGGGCTTGCTACTTTGTTTCAGGAGTCAGTGGTTTCACATCCACTAAAATTTTTTGTTTATGTATTTGTTATTGTGAGGAGCGGCGAGGGTCATGGAGTACCGAGCTGGAAGGGATATAGGAGTGCCGGCCTGTTACATTCATGCCGAGGGGGTGCCGGGCAGTTACATTCATGCCGAGGGGGTGCCGGGCAGTTACATTCATGCCGTGCGTGTCTGTGTGTTGCAGGAGTATTTACACGGTGTGGAAGTCATTCCTGGAAGGCACCATGCAGGTGACACAGTCTCAAATTAACATCTGTGAGAATTATAAGAACTTGATTTCCGAGCCGGCCAGAACCGTCAAACTGTATAAGGAGCAACAGCTTAAAAGGGTAACTGGTTTTCAAGGTGTTTCCTTGCCTGCTTTGCGCAGGATTATCTCTGGCATTAGCTGCTTGCTGCGGGTATTATACAGAGTAACAGCTTCTATTTATACACAGGGTTTGTGCCTTAATCATCCCTTAAATAGACTTTGTATCATCAGGCACAGAATAATTATTCCCTCTATTTGTATTCGGAAGCGTAGGTCGGAGCTGCCATATTGTTTCTCTAGGTTTAGTAAAAAAAAAAGTATTTTTCAAGGGGCTTTAATGCCATAGCACATTATTTGGGTTTACTGGGTTGGCAAAGGACTGTCCAATAAGAAGGTTCCAAGCCAAATGTGCCCGCCAAAGGCCCTAGCCTGCTCACTGGTGCCATATACATATCTGAAATGTATATGATATAATCAGTTCTGCATTAGCAGTATTAGGCAGGGCTCCCGTTCCAGTCGCTGCTGAGAGCAGCCCTGGGCATAATTAAAATATGCCCCCATAAGGTTCCTCTACTCAGCTGCCCCTGCCCCATAGCAAACCTATAGCAAGCCTAGCGGGATGCCCCCACCCCATAGCAAGCCTAGCGGGATGCCCCCGCCCCATAGCAAGCCTAGCGGGATGCCCCCGCCCCATAGCAAACCTAGCGGGATGCCCCCGCCCCATAGTAAGCCTAGCGGGGTGCCCCCGCCCCATAGCAAGCCTAGCGGGATGCCCCCGCCCCATAGCAAGCCTAGGGGGATGCCCACGCCCCATAGCAAGCCTAGCGGGATGCCCACGCCCCATAGCAAGCCTAGCGGGATGCCCCCGTCCCATAGCAAGCCTAGCGGGATGCCCCCGGCCCATAGCAAGCCTAGCGGGATGCCCCCGGCCCATAGCAAGCCTAGCGGGATGCCCCCAGCCCATAGCAAGCCTAGCGGGATGCCCCCGGCCCATAGCAAGCCTAGCGGGATGCCCCCAGCCCATAGCAAGCCTAGTGGGCTATAATAAAATAAGCAGTGGCTATTTAAAGGGGCAGTGACACTTCTACTTAACTCCTTTTGAAAATATTAGTCAGGCACAATTTTAATAAAACCACTTAGAACCCAGCACCATATCGTCTACCACTACCCCAATACTCCGGATACAAAGTATTAAATGGCATTAGCCTAAAGTAGCTACCTGCATCCCCAGTCAAAATGGTAACAAAGTGACACTAATAACAAAGTGTGTGTATTTCATTTTATATCTTGATGTTTTCCAGAATTTGCACCGGATAAGTAGCATGTACTGGAAAATAAATTCATGGTTGATTCCGCCGCCGGAATGCGCTCTAATTAGCGTGCTGCTGCGTTGCAGGGAAAGCTCTGTTATTAGCCTGTTATTATCTCAGATGCTCTGCGTCTGGGCTGCTCCTAATTAAATCATTTGGTTATAATTTAGCAAAGACAGTTGCTTAGTACAGTGAGCATGTTCCCAAATGCAGGGAAACACGTGTTCAGCAAGGCTTTCTGGCAGGGTATGGTCCTAGTGAAACTGTATGTTACAGATATGTATGCAGATCAGATTTTAAGGGACCCTATAATTTATATGAAGTAGAATATGGCACTCCCAGAACCCTTCCATTTCTTTTGTATGGCTTTCTAATTTTTGCCAACCAGTTTTCAGTTACTTAACATATTCAGTTATATTTTTAAACTGGGCATGCTCTGAATCCATTTTTGGATTCAACTGAAAACTAAATTATGCCTATAGTAGGTATCAGGTAGGATCTGTGCCACTGTGACAGAATGCTCTGTTATACAGATAGCTAGAATCTCAGCCATAAAGCAGAGCAGGATTGCTGCTTACAATGGGGGGATCAGATAGGATCTGTGCCACTGTGACAGAATGCTCTGTTATACAGATAGCTAGAATCTCAGCCATAAAGCAGGGCAGGACTGCTGCTTACAATGGGGGGATCAGATAGGATCTGTGCCACTGTGACAGAATGCTCTGTTATACAGATAGCTAGAATCTCAGCCATAAAGCAGGGCAGGACTGCTGCTTACAATGGGGGGATCAGATAGGATCTGTGCCACTGTGACAGAATGCTCTGTTATACAGATAGCTAGAATCTCAGCCATAAAGCAGGGCAGGACTGCTGCTTACAATGGGGGGATCAGATAGGATCTGTGCCACTGTGACAGAATGCTCTGTTATACAGATAGCTAGAATCTCAGCCATAAAGCAGGGCAGGACTGCTGCTTACAATGGGGGGATCAGATAGGATCTGTGCCACTGTGACAGAATGCTCTGTTATACAGATAGCTAGAATCTCAGCCATAAAGCAGGGCAGGACTGCTGCTTACAATGGGGGGGGGGGGGGGGGATCAGATAGGATCTGTGCCACTGTGATAGAATGCTCTGTTATACAGATAGCTAGAATCTCAGCCATAAAGCAGGGCAGGACTGCTACTTACAATGGGGGGATCAGATAGGATCTGTGCCACTGTGACAGAATGCTCTGTTATACAGATAGCTAGAATCTCAGTTATAGGTATCCGGCTGATTATCTGGTAGGATCTTTGCCCCTGTAGAATTTATTTGCCTGAGCAGAAATAAACAATATGGCAACTCTCACAAATACTAATGAATACAAATACTTAAGTAATGAGAAGGGAATAAATTATGCCCATGTGTTCTACTGAAAATCTGAGGAATAAAGTGGAACTAAAGCCTAATTTACTTAGGGTACCTTTTCTTCCAGTTTTGTGTTGATCCTTAGAAATGCAAATTAGCATTGTGGGAAAAGCTGGGCCCCGTGAATGTCATGTTTGGTCAGATGCTGACACAGTCGGCCTTGTGCTTTTTGTTTCGCAGTGTGTAGATCAGTTGACGAAGATCCAGGCCGAACTGCAGGAGACAGTGAAGGATTTAGCCAAGGCCAAGAAGAAGTACTATGAAGCCGAACAGATGGCCCATGCGATGCGGGAAAAAGCCGACATAGATGCCAAGTACGTTCCCTGCGCCCAATATTATTAGCTAACGACATGGCCACGCTACAATAATTCATTGATTGCTTGGCTTGGCGCTGTGTCAGGCGAGCGGAAGGGAGCCCAGACTGCACCCTGACTGGAAATGGTCCCGCCAGGTTTCACATAAAGGCTCGTGGGTTTTGCTATCAAAATAAACATCCTTAATTCTTTGATTCGCCAACAGCCGGGGTTTGAAAGTAGCGGGAGATCTTCGCTTAAAGTAGTTGGCGTCTCACTGTCACTTTGTGATGCCGTTGCCGTGTTTTTACACTTCACATACAGATACACGCGTGTACCGAACCTCTACGTTCATTTCCATAAGGGCAGTTTAGTAAAGAATGGTATTGCTGGGCGCCCTGGCCAAACCAATGTATCTCCCTGTGTGGCCAGCTCTACTCTCCAGCCCCCTTATTAGCAGATAGCTGCCATGCTTTCATGGTTTGGATCCAAAATGGGCCGATATGCTTTTCTTCTAATGGCCTTTCTCTCTGGGTGGAAAACCCCCATCCACCAACTTCCAGTCGCACTTGGTGGCATAAGGTGACTCCTAAAATGGGTGCCAGTCCATTCATATTCCATTCAGTGGCTTGCAGATGGGATCATGGGAGCAAACATTTGCCTTCCCGGTCAGTATCAGGGGAAATCCCACTATCTCAGCTCAAGTCATGCATCTGTTCCCATAGTTGGTGAATTTGGACATTGTGAGATAACTGTACCTTGATATGTGGAGGTGCAGCCAGTTGGCCAGGATTGGAGTGGTTGAACAGACTGTGTTCTTATGGAGACCTTTTGGCAGAGGACACCATGAATGAATTAATTTGCTTCTAACTTGCTCAATAAATATCTGAGGCCATCAGAAAGGCCAATCATGGGCCAGTAAGGTCCTGTCGACATCATTGATCGGCCTGTGTATGACCACCATAACTTATTTGCCCCATTGATTCTGTCTCTGTGACCTTTTCATGAGAATTAAATGGTGTCTCCAGTCGCACTGGCGCTGCCAATGTTGTTCCTGATTGAAGCTGCTAAGTGATTAGTGTCCTCTATCTGATCGAGCCAAGGATTAGTATCAGAAATCCATCTCTTCCTGAATCCTGCCGGTGCTGGCCGAGCGGCCCAAATGTTCCTTTCATTAAACTGATGGGTGCGGGCTATGCTGTATTACACTCCATTATTAATAATGGCCGTTGCATTGCTACGCATTACAGGTCCCCGTGCCAAGCGAGCCCATTCACTGCCCAGACGCCCATCTGTTGGCGGTGGCACTAATGAAACGAAGAGGAGCAGCATATGCTGTTACAATCAATATGTTCAGCCTCGTGGTTCCAGTAAAATCCTGAAAAGGGGAACATTCTGATTTATATAGAGCAATGCCTGCCCAATACAGGATGGAACACTAGTGAGATATTAAAGGAGCAGTAACGCTAAAAAAATGCCATTTTCTTAAGTAAATTGAATGTCAAACTGATATTACTTTTTACCATTTAAGAAACCTAAGGACTCAATGGGCCAATGACAAGATACAAAATGAAACTCTCCCAGGCAGTCCATATTTTTTTATGGAGGCACGTGATAACCTTGCAGGCCGGTACTGAGACCCTACATAAAGCAAAAAAAAAAGGGAAAGTTGTGCTCACCACTAAATTTTAGGTGCAATGAGGCTGTGACCACAAAATTCATATAGACCACATCCTCTGCACTCACCTATTATCAATGGGTCCTTCCGTTACGCAGCCCCCACTAGACAGAACCCACAGATTGCCAGTCTGGGCCTGCTTCATTGCTGCATTACTTACAAAGACCCTGGAGTATGTAAGACCCATTCAGTGGAAAAATCCTTTATTAAACGGATATGGAATGATATCATCATCATCTTATATTTATTTCTACAGCGCCAGATCTTTTTGCCAAGCTTGCCCGCTCTGCTCCAGGTCTGCCCGGCCTGCTTTGTGCTGCTAATCTGCACCCATTAAAAGAGAATAATATCCTCATAATTATAAAGAGCTGTGGCTTCGGGGAATTGCCAGGACTTTACTGTGCCTTAATTGTTCCAACATGACAATTGGCATTGAACTACCTGAAAGTGAACAGAAGGACACAATGTGGGCAAGTAGCCCGCGGACCTCCCACCGAGCTCATAGTCTGGATTATAGATTTGCCTTTTTTTATGGAGCAGCTTCAGATCCAGAAAGGGTTTAGCCGAGACAGAGCGGTTGTACAGTTATTTTATTTACTGAATAGCAAACTGCATACACTGACCCATGGGTGAAATCATGGGTCCAAAAGCTCAGTTTAAGCTTAGACCAAGGGTCAGAGTAGTGGGGTGATGGTTAAACCTGACTTTCCCATGTATAGTGCTGCCATGTTTGCAGCTAGGGTTGTCACCTCACCCCTTTAATACTGGCCAAATATTAAATCCACATCATGCATGGATAATTAGTAGTTCATTTAGATGCATGCCGCAGACTAAATTGTTTTATGTGCAGCCATGCAGTATGCATTAAAATAGATTGCTAACTAGCCATGCAGGATGTAGATACAATATGTGGCTGGTATTAAAGGGGTGAGGGGGCAGCCCTATTTGCAGCCTACCAGCTGTGGCAGTAGACAGTAGGCAGTCAGGTGGGGGTTAAAATACGATGATGTGCAACAAGTAAAAAGATAAGGAAATCAAATAGGAGACATATTTTATTATCTTAGTGAAAAAAGGCAAGAATTTGGGGTCCCAGTTAAAGAGGATAATTATTATTATTATAATATATATAATTCAGGGAGGTCCTACCTGCAACCTTACAGGCATTACTAAACTACAACTCCCAGAATCCCACTGACGGCAGCTGAGTTGCCACCCCCCCCCCGGGCTGCCTGTGGGAAAGAGAAGCCACCCTGTATATCTGTGAGTACATAAATATCAGGAAATACAGCTATAAAAGCTGAAATAGGGCCCCACAACTGACCGGTCTGATGTCAGTGCGACATTGATCCTTTTTGTTTGTTTGTCACAGATCCAAACTCAGCCTGTTCCAGTCCAGGATAAGCTTACAGAAGGCCAATGTAAAGGTAAGTCCCATGTACTCGCAGCCAAGGACCCCGGCTCTCTCCTGCCGTGCGTTCAACTTTCCCTTTGTGAAACCTTTCCCATGCCTCTGGGATAATGAACTGACTCCCTTCTACCCCCCGCTGCTTTTGGGGTAGAGTTCAGTAACCTTTTATAACGGCACAAACAATGGGAGGAGTGCAGCATTGTAGCACGTTCCCTAGGGACAATACAGTGCTGCCCAAGGGAAGCAATATGGCAACCCACATCTATATGTACAAGTACATGAAATACAAGTATTGTCCCATTTTCTCTCCTCTCTATGGTCATTTTATAGTTCATAAAGACAAATCTATTTCCATGAGGGATGCCACTAGCTGCTTCCTGCAAACCATCTGTCATGATTGTACGGAGAGGGACCCAGCACTTCCTTTAACCCTTTCTTCTCCAGGCCATCTTGATCTTAGATCGAAGGGAAAAAGCAGAAATGTAGCAGATTTTATAACTGAGTGGTTGATATAGATTTTTTAACGCTCTTTTTTCTTTTTGTCCAGTTAAAAGCACGGAGATCCGAGTGCAACGCCAAAGCCACCCACGCCCGGAACGACTATCTCCTGACACTGGCAGCTGCAAATGCCCACCAGGACCGCTACTACCAGACTGACTTAGCTAATGCTATGAAGGTGAGTTACCCAGAGAGTGCCCGCGTGTCTCGCTGCCCTTTGCACCATGCTGGGGTCTTCATCTCAATTCTCACTCTTTATTGTGTCTGGGAGTTCTAGGTAGGTGTTGATTTGGGGGTTCATTTAACCCCCCCCCCCGGGCAGATGCTGTTGCTGTAGGACAGACTGCTTTGGCAAGGTTCCTGTGGCATACACTGATGCCCTCTAAACTGTGGGTTTAAGCCTCAGGAATTCAGTGACCATATCTCTGCTGAATGCTGTGGGGAACTCCAGGATTAAAGGGGAAGTATTATGTCTTGTAATAAACATATCTCCTATCACTCTCCCATTGCCCTCTTGCACTAGCACTGGGTATGGATGCTATATGGATTCTGTTCTCCCCAGTACGTGCCATTTCCTTGCCCATCCTTCTGTGGCACATTCCTGCTCTGAGTTGTGCTGAGTGACCCCACAATTTAGCATCTATTGGGGAATTGCTGGGCATGCACGCCAAAGCCAGCAGCTGTCCAATATGGAAGGACTGATATGACTGATACATGGGCCAGAGTCACCTGTGTGTTTCAGTATTGGAGCTGCGCTGCTGTATAATCCTGAGCATTGCTTGCCTTAATCTATAAGACTGAGCAGGGCCCTGTTTATCTCCTGTATCTGTCAGTGTATGTATGGCATCTGTATGTTTGTTATATACACCCCTGTGTTGTACAGCGCTGAGGTATGTGTATGCACTTTATAAATGTATGGAATGCATTAGTATGTGGTATGGGATGTTTCCCACAAGTTACTAATTAACAATGCTGTATCGTCCCATGACAGTTACAACATCAACAATAAGAATTCTCGCTTATCAGTCAGCCAGTGATTGGAAAATAATTCATCATCCTCCCATCTGCCTCTTTATCATCATATGATTTGTGGCAAACGAGCAGAAAAGATTTTATTGAGCTGCCATAGTCTTATTGTATCTCCATGTACAGGCTATGAGCAAACTTAGCAGGCTGTTCCTGCTGAATTGCGCTTAGTACAGGGGAATCCCTATGTGCCATAGTCTTATTGTATTTCCATGTACAGGCTATGAGCAAACTTAGCGGGCTGTTCCTGCTGAATTGTGCTTAGTACAGGGGAATCCCTATGTGCCATAGTTTTATGGTATCTCTCTGTACAGGCTATGAGCAAACTTAGGGGGCAGTTCCTGCTGAATTGTGCTTAGTACAGGGGAATCCCTATGTGCCATAGTTTTATGGTATCTCTCTGTACAGGCTATGAGCAAACTTAGCGGGCTGTTCCTGCTGAATTGTGCTTAGTACAGGGGAATCCCTATGTGCCATAGTTTTATGGTATCTCTCTGTACAGGCTATGAGCAAACTTAGGGGGCTGTTCCTGCTGAATTGTGCTTAGTACAGGGGAATCCCTATGTGCCATAGTTTTATGGTATCTCTCTGTACAGGCTATGAGCAAACTTAGCGGGCTGTTCCTGCTGAATTGTGCTTAGTACAAGGGAATCCCTATGTGCCATAGTTTTATGGTATCTCTCTGTACAGGCTATGAGCAAATTTAGGGGGCTGTTCCTGCTGAATTGTGCTTAATACAGTGGATCACCTATGCAGCTAGCTAATGTATCAGGCTTACTAACTGCTACTGGGAAGCATAATAGGGGGAACTAGAATAATTCATATTAAAAGGTATATTTTAGAAAATAGTATAATTTCTTTTTGTTTTCTGTTAGAAAACAATACGTTTTGTGAAGAGGAACAACACCTTTAATGTGATAACAAGGGAAAACAAGGGAAGTCGGTTACACATTTACCATATAACCGTTTGATTGAGCCACACAGTGTTTATGTAGGTATAGTGGCCCTTGTTACTAGCAAGTCACGGTGCAAGTGTGAATCTGTGGCCGAATGGAGTACCTTGCATTGTGTGCACTGGTGAGGGGGACATGGCTGTAGTTGGCAGCAGTGCCAGCTTTCTTGGTCTCCCCCGGCTCTAGTGCTTGAGAGATCCTTTTGTTGGCGCCTTCCTATTGGCGAGACTGCCGGCGCGCTGGCTTTGATGGACTTGGCTCAGGCTCCCAGCGGACATCTGCAGCCTTTTGCCTCCAGTCAAGCAAGTGTATTTGGCCTGCAGCTGGGCAGAGGTGCCCGGCCCATGGGAATGGAATAATTTATGCAAGGAAAATACAGCTAATCATTCAGGTTGGCACAGTAGCCTCAGGGCATTGCACTCTACTCTTATTCTCTTTCATTAGATGACAGTTTTTGCCTATAATATTCATTTCTTTGTGTTTCTTTTGTCAACCACATATGCACTTATTGTTTAAAGCAATTCTTACACTTTGCGATTGTAAGCCTTTGGGGCTAGCCCTTGTTTTCCTATTGCGCTGTGCTCATGTTGGCCATACAGCCAAGGACCTAGCCAAACAAATGGACCTTTCCTAATTTGGCCTCCCACTAAATCAGGTTGATCCAATCCTTGAATGGAGGGACCAAGTTAGAAGTGTTTATTGGCCAATGTGGCAACCTTAGGGGATTGTTCACCTTTGAATTAACTTTGAGTTGGTCTTCATTTTTTTTATTGTTTGTGTTATTTTTTTTTTTTTTTAAGTTATTTAACTTTGTTTAGGAACTCTTCAGTTTGGAATTTCAGCAGTTATCTGGTTGCTAGGGTCCAAGTTACCTTAGCAACCAGGGAGTGATTTGAATGAGAGACTGATATATTTATAGGAGAGGACCTGAATTGAAAAAATAAGTTACAAAAAGTAACAATAACAACGAAACCGGAGCCTCACAGAGTGATCGTTTTTGGCTGCCGGGGTCAGTGACCCCCATTTGAAAGCTGGAAAGAGTTAAAAGGAGAAGGCACTTAACTATAAGAAATAAATAATGAAGCCCAATGAAAAAGTTGCTTAGAATTGGCTATTCTGTAACATACTAAAAGTGAACTTGAAGTTGAACAACCCCATGAAGTCAGGTTGGGCAGATCAGTTCTATCTAAGTCCCTTTCTGTTCACTGGATGTTGGACTTATTATATTATTATTTTATACTGGATAAAAGCAGCCAATGGAGCTGGCTATTATGGTTCCCACCCCCTCAGCCCGAGTCCTTATTTCCTGCCAGAATGTGTTTTTCTCTAGGAAATTATTTTGTTCTTATCAGGAGCTTTTGTCGCTGTATTCCAGCATTTCTGGACTGGGTCCAGTACAAATAACATATTGCCGGGCCCAGCTTCTATTTAGAGCAGTTACGAGCGGTATCAGAATCTGCTCCGATCTGCGGGGAGATGAAATATTTCCCGGCAGAGGCAGACTCAGTGCAGCAATGGCTTTTTCTCTTTGGCGGCTCTGTGATATTTCACTTTTATTTCGGGGATTGAGTGGTGGGGGGTGGGGGGGGGTGGGTGTTGTTTATACATTGCAACTGATGCCACTTCCTCCGACCTTTGTGCTCTTAGGGTCACAGACAGGTTGAGAGGTTACTAGGATCTGATTGGATTTGCTTTTCTTCCCAAGCTCATTGTTTTAATCCCAGGGCATAATATGAGGCAGAGGATTGGTGGCTGCAGGTGTAGAGCTAGGGGGGCAAGCAGGGGTGACTTTCCTGGCGAAGGGGGGGGGGGTCCCCTTAGAGCAGTAGTAAAGAGACTACTGACTAGTTGTCTATAGCAAATTGCCAGGTAATTCTTAGGTAGTGTGTATAGTAAGGATGTACACTGTCTCACTGTTTAATATACTTATTACAAATATTATATACAGGTACAGAACCTGTTATCCAGAATGCTTGGGAACTGGGGTTTTCTGGATAAGGGATCTTTCCATAATTTGTATCTCCATACTTTATCTATTTAAAAATAGTTTAAACATTAAACCCAGTAGGATTCTTTTTACCACCAATCAGGATTATTATCTTATTTGGGTTCAAGGTACTGTTTATTATTACAGAGAATTATTTGATAAAAATAGAGTCTATGGGAAATGGTCCTCCCATAATTTGGAGCTTTCTGGTTAACAGGTTTCCAGATAACGGACCCCACACCTGTCCAGGAATGCCCAGCCTGCAGCCCTGCAGTGGTTGAACATAGTGGGAGTAATTTTACAACTGAAAAGTTGCAGGATGGACATTTTATAAATTTGGCCTCTTACACTGACTGCTTGTTGGGAAGATGGAGGCCGCTGGTTCTGCAATGTTACTGAGACCATAAACACCCCCCCATCCCGGGCCATTATAATACTGCTCTCTGCCTGCTCTGCACATATTTTCCGTGCAAATGCGTCACCAGTCGCCATAGCAGAGATTCACTATTTGGCACAAACAAGATGAACGGGGGGGAAATGCGGCTGTCATTGGAATAGATGTCTCCCTCGCGGAATGTGGCCCTTCCCTTTCATCAGCAAAGCTCCTCTCATCTCATGTCAGAGGCTGGGAAATAGGGCCGCTGCACTTATATACAAACTGTGCCAGATGCAGCGTGTCTCCTCTGGGTTGCTAGGGTGCAGTTAAGAGTAACTGGAGTCCTAGGAGCTAAATCACTTCCTCCAGTCCTTTGTGCATGGTGACTAGGTGCACTCAGTGCATTGGTGCTAGGCCTGGACTTGGATTCAAAATAGGCCTTGGCATTTCAAGTATAGGTATGGGATCCGTTATCTGGAAACACGTTATCCAGAAAGTTCAGAATTACGGAAAGGCCATTTCCCATTGACTCCATTATAAGCAAATAATACTAATTTTTAAAAATGATTTCCTTTTTCTCTGTAATAATAATACAGTACCTGTACTTGATCCCAACTAAGATATAATTACCCCTTATTGGGGCAGAACAGCCCTATTGGGTTTATTTCATGGTTAAATGATTCCCTTTTCTCTGTAATAATAAAACAGTACCTGTACTTGATCCCAACTAAGATATAATTACCCCTTATTGGGGGCAGAACAGCCCTATTGGGTTTATTTAATGGTTAAATGATTCTCTTTTCTCTGTAATAATAAAACAGTACCTGTACTTGATCCCAACTAAGATATAATTACCCCTTATTGGGGCAGAACAGCCCTATTGGGTTTATTTCATGGTTAAATGATTCCCTTTTCTCTGTAATAATAAAACAGTACCTGTACTTGATCCCAACTAAGATATAATTTATCCTTATTGGAGGCAACACAATCCTATTGGGTTGTTTTTAATGTTTAAATAATCTTTTAGTAGACTTAAGGTGTGGAGATCCAAATTACAGAAAGACCCCTTATCTGGAAAACCCCAGGTCCCAAGCATTCTGGATAATGGGTCCCATACCTGTACACAGAGGCACAAACAGCCCCCCAGCCCAATAAATAGTGACTGTCTATGGCACCTTACAGCAGCCCCTCTGGCATTTGCCAGAACCTACAGATTGCCAGTCCGGCCTGACTTTCCCACCCTCTTTCTGCTCAGCAGGGTCCCGGGTTGTTGCCCCTACGTCCCCCATAGGATAATAAATAATTTATAATAACTAGTCACCACCCTTTGCCTGTGGCTTTCCATTTGGCACTACTTGTCTGGGCAAACCAACTGTTTTATTGGTCACCGAGGAAAACTGATCTGTTCTCCATTCAGCCCTCTCTACCTGTGCAGCAACTGGTGTTTCAGTTTTATTGGTCACTTCCCATAGCAACACTGCAAACCTGTGTAATTCCCAGCCTGGATATGGGTTTGATGTGTGTCTCTTTATTAGGAATAAAATACAAACCAGCAGCCAATCGGGCAGATTTTTAGGAGAACCCTGGGATGTATGTGCCTAAGTTCTAAGCAGTGAAGTAGCTGCTTCCCATAATTATCTCCTGGCGCTCTGTTGTTCCGCACTCCCACCTGCGCTCGTGCCTTAGTCAAGCACCGGGATTCCCCCCGGGGGTGACTGACAGCTTTACTAGCGCAGGCTGACAGGCTGCCAAAGCAAACATGTTCGCAGTACATTAGCTATATGTGTGAGCTATTTCTCAGCTGCCTGCCACATTCCGCCATGTAACCCTCTCCCAGGGGCAGAAACGTGTGGCACATATGGCAGGTAACAGCCAAGAACCCCCAGCTAGTTATTTGCATCCACCATGGAACTGGCATTTGTTAACCCTTGCACTTTCTTCTATAGGATTAGCAGTCTTGGCTGTCTGCTAAAGTAAAGGATTGTTCACCTTTAAATTAACTTTTCGTTTGTGGTAGAGAGTGCTATTCTGAAACAATTTGCAATTGGTCATCTTTTTTATTATTACAGGTATAGGACCTGTTATCCAGAATGCTCGGGACCAAGGGTATTCCGGATAAGGGGTCTTTCTGTAATTTGGATCTCCATACATTAAGTTCACTAAAAAATCTAATTAAATTATTATTACAGAGAAAAGGGAATCATTTAACCATTAAATAAACCCAATAGGGCTGTTCTGCCCCCAATAAGGGGTAATTATATCTTAGTTGGGATCAAGTACAGGTACTGTTTTATTATTACAGAGAAAAGGGAATCATTTAACCATTAAATAAACCCAATAGGGCTGTTCTGCTCCCAATAAGGGGTAATTATATCTTAGTTGGGATCAAGTACAGATACTGTTTTATTACTAGAGAGAAAAATGAAATCAGTTTTAAAATTCTGAATTATTTGATTAAAATTGAGTCTATGGGAGACGGGCTTTCCATAATTCGGAGCTTTCTGGATAACGGGTTTCCGGATAAGGGATCCGATACCTGTATTTGTGTTTTTCTAATTATTTAGCTTCATGTTCAGCAACTCTCCAGTTTGGCATTTTAGCAGTGGTTGCTAGGTTCGAAATTACCCTAGCAGGGAGTGGTTTAAAAGAGCAACTCAAATATGAATAGAAGTGAATTCGTGATTTTCTCAACCGGCACCCGACCCTAACCAGCCCGCTCCCAGCCCAAACCCGACCCGACTAGTCCTAGTCGACTGGTGCCCGACCGCTGGTGGGGCGTGGGCGGGCGAGTGCCTATAAATTAGAGAGCCAGAACTGGGAAGCCGGCAGTGTATGGTCACAGACGGGAAGGGCAAGCAGAGGAGCTCGACCCGAACACGTCCGCGACCCGAAAATGTAGTGCGGCCTGTATATCAGAATAGATAGTGTGAATAGAAAGATAAGTAATAAAAAGGAACAATAACAATTAAATTGTAGCCTCAAAGAGCAATAGTTTGTTGGCTTTTGAAAGCTGAGAAAAGGACAGCAAATGATTCAAAAATGATAAAAAAATAGAAAAATGAAGACCAATTGGAAAGTTGTGTAGAACTGGCCATTCTGGGAATCGTCCCACTAACTGGACCCAAGTGTCTCACAGTCAAGTGACTTTAACACATAATTATATAAATAATGAAATTCCAGATCATCCTATTTATTTAGTGCTGCTGTTCGGGCATGTCACTGGGTGGGAGGGAGACTTGGTCAGCCTTTTACCAGTCACTGATCCCCCCCCACACACACTCACACGTACAAACTTGCACCCCCCTCAGTCACACGCATATGGTACATCCTGGAAGGAAATGATTAATCATATTAGTTATACAGTGACCAAGCAGAAAACACCACTGGGAGGGGGTGCAATTTATATTTTATCCATTGTCAGCAATTGTATTGTTTTTGCATTTATTTCCTCACATTTTCCCCTCGGTCACGTCCCTGTAATTGTATCTTATATCGCTATTTGCTTCTCTGTATTTCTAATGGTTAAGCCATGCAGGCCAACAGTGGTTTGCAGGGAGCAGTAGCCATAGGGCTACTAGGAATAAAGCAGACTGTACAGGGCCAAACTATTGAGATAATCTATGACTGTCCAACCTGTCGCCCTTCACTTATTTGCTTAAATACAACTCCCAGCACCCCCCAAGAGTCTCAGGATGCCAGTTGCTTCATCATGTGACTGCAGGTTGGGCAACTGATATAAAGTGTATAGTGCAGTAAATCCCTGAATATGGCTAAACAGTTAAGAAAGATAATATCTGATCCAAGGGCCCTTTTAAAATTTGGGGGCCTGAGGAAAATGCCTTCTCTGCCCTAACCAACGTGGCAGTGGGGGGGATCGCCAAATACAGAAGGTAATGTCCCCTCATATCTTTGCTGCTCCATCTGTTATTGACTAATGTTCCTTTCTAAGCTATCCAATGACTCGGACAGGATGCTGGGAAAGTTAGTTCTGCAAGGGTGGTGGCGCCCCGTGGTCGAGGGGAATGACATGTGAATGTGTTTATAGTGGGGTGGCTGTGGCACCCTAAAGTGAGGGCAGTGGGTGCTCCCTCCATCGCTCCTCTCCGTACAGAACAGCTGCTGAGTGTAAACTTTAGGAATTGCCTTTCTTTGCATTTCTGCATACCAGCATCCCCCGGGCTGAATATAGTGTATTTATCCAGCAGTTTATCTTGGCGACCAACAGGCATTAGGTCCCTGCCTACTGACGGAGCTTCTGAAAGGGGTTTCTGTTACACAGACATAGAGCACTGGGGAAGGAATGGACCCGGAGACTTGGTGCTCTCAGGTATGTGCAGGGTGTAACCACAGCTGTGACGCTGGGCCTGACTGCCTTGTTTCCCTTTAATCACAGCTGCCCAATATGGAGTGTGTATGTTCTTTGCCCCTCCAACCATAATGTATAGTGCAGCTGTAACTGTGCCTCTGTATGTGCCTGGCAGGATGGAATGTATAGTGCAGCTGTAACTGTGCCTCTATATCTGCCTGGCAGGATGGAATGTATAGTGCAGCTGTAACTGTGCCTCTATATCTGCCTGGCAGGATGGAATGTATAGTGCAGCTGTAACTGTGCCTGTATATCTGCCTGGCAGGATGGAATGTATAGTGCAGCTGTAACTGTGCCTCTATATCTGCCTGGCAGGATGGAATGTATAGTGCAGCTGTAACTGTGCCTCTGTATCTGCCCGGCAGGATGGAATGTATAGTGCAGCTGTAACTGTGCCTGTATATCTGCCTGGCAGGATGGAATGTATAGTGCAGCTGTATCTGTGCCTCTATATCTGCCTGGCAGGATGGAATGTATAGTGCAGCTGTAACTGTGCCTCTATATCTGCCTGGCAGGATGGAATGTATAGTGCAGCTGTAACTGTGCCTCTATATCTGCCTGGCAGGATGGAATGTATAGTGCAGCTGTAACTGTGCCTCTATATCTGCCTGGCAGGATGGAATGTATAGTGCAGCTGTAACTGTGCCTGTATATCTGCCTGGCAGGGTGGAATGTATAGTGCAGCTGTAACTGTGCCTCTGTATGTGCCTGGCAGGGTGGAATGTATAGTACAGCTGTAACTGCGCCTCTATATCTGCCTGGCAGGGTGGAATGTATAGTGCAGCTGTAACTGTGCCTCTGTATGTGCCTGGCAGGGTGGAATGTATAGTGCAGCTGTAACTGTGCCTCTATATCTGCCTGGCAGGGTGGAATGTATAGTGCAGCTGTAACTGTGCCTCTATATCTGCTTGGCAGGATGGAATGTATAGTGCAGCTGTAACTGTGCCTCTATATCTGCCCGGCAGGATGGAATGTATAGTGCAGCTGTAACTGTGCCTCTATATCTGCCTGGTAGGATGGAATGTATAGTACAGCTGTAACTGTGCCTCTATATCTGCCTGGCAGGATGGAATGTATAGTGCAGCTGTAACTGTGCCTCTATATCTGCCTGGCAGGGTGGAATGTATAGTGCAGCTCTGATTTTCCAACAACCCTGGCAGCTTCCTACAGCCAATCCAAGAGTTATGGCCACTTACATTGGCAATGGTATCCGGCCACATGACTATCATTCCCAACAGAGGGCTAGTGGGTCTAACCTAACCCCGCTCATAGACCTGGAAGTAGATCCCCCAGTACCATAGACAGACAGAGAGCATAGTGTTCATATAGGAAGTGCCTTTCCTGCTCCACCCTCCTCCAGATGTGCAGCGTTGCCGGCTCGGCTTCATTTTTTGACAACCAAAGCCACATCATCATTTTTTTTTTTTCAGGTTTCAGTTAATTTTTAGAGTTTTACATGTACAAATTTACACCTTCAGAGCTGCCACACTAACTGTTGTTGTAATACAAGTCCCAGCACCCCCTGACAGCCGCTTCTAGTTCCGCTATAGGACCATGGGCACAATCTCAGGCTTTATTCAGCATATAATGAGATTTTATTAAGGTTGCTGTACTTAGTGCATGGGCTGCATACACCTGCAAATCACTAATAAACCATGAGATAAATAAGGAAAAGAAACCTAATTCGTGTGATTTATGAATGGCATTTGCCAGTGAAATGAGCCACTGGAGGGCAAATAGAACCTTTACCCTGCTAATATGCTATGTGCATCCTGCAGAGCTCACTGAGAGTCAGAAAATGAAAGCTATCCGCATATTCACACACGCAGGTAATGCACTGACTGTGCTGCCTGCAGAGCTGAGCCTGGGAGATGCACATATACTGCCACCTGTAGGTTCCTGCCGGCACTGCACCCATAGAATGGAATGGTTATTGCAGCATTTCCGTGCCATGCAGCACACACACAGCATGACCTGTATGACTGCAACAAATATAAATTAGATCTTTCCATATGGTTTTTGCTGTTCCTCCTTCTCATAATATCAAAAATAAGAAGTTTTAAAGAATAAGTAAACCTTTTTTTCTCTAAAATTACTCGGTACAGCCCCCAGAATAGCATACCTTTCTACCTGCATTCAGTTTTCTTTCGTTTCTCTATTACAGTTAGTTCAAATGCAGCTCTTTTTTAATGACTTCCTTGTCTAGCGTGAAACTCCGCCCCCTTTTGCTTTCCGAGCACTCCTCTCTCCGACTATGATGACCTCAAATAGGTGCCTACTGGGCATGCCTGATTGATTGTAATTGGACCAGAGGCAGTGAGCATGCCCAGTAGGTACCTTTTTGAGGTCCCCTATAGTGAGAGAAAGAAGGAGGGCTCAGAAAGCAAAAGGGGGCAGGGCTTCATGCTAGACAAGGAAGTCGGTAAAAGAGCTGTCATTCAGCTGCTTGTATTAGAGAAACAAAACAAATCTGCATGCAGGGAGAAAGGTATGTTATTCTGGGGGCTGTATAGAATATTTTAGGGGATTATAAAATAAAAGGTCCTGGTTGTGCCCATCTCAGCCCAATATCTGCTCCGTTTCCAGCACATAGCATGGTAATACTTCCATACAAATGTCCCTATTAACTCAGTACAGCACAAGGGCTGCATATAGAGGACCTGGGAAGATACATTGTGGGCCATGCTTTACACTGTGATATAAGTGCAATATCATTTCTTCAGCTTCATCTTCAAATGTTTGTCAGAAAATACTGACCCATGGAGCCTTACATTTATCCTGCATTATTCATAATATCCGTGGATCCAGCCACGACTCGTCCAGTCTTGTAGTAGTCTCAACAAGAAAAATGGCTGGGAGTTGTAGTTCATCAATAGTTGGAAGGTTGCTGGGTGTTCAGGACGTAAACACTAAACTATCAGTAGTTTAGAAGCATCTGATTGCTCACAGGATGCCCATTGCCGCTGTTCACAAGAGTCTAGACTGGAAACGTAAATCTGCATCTACAACTCCCAGAATCCCCTCATAACTGAACCTGAAAGTCTTAAAAAGATGCCTCTTTGGCCGTATTTGTTATTTTAGCTGCTCTTTTGCCCCTCGGGTATCGGAGCGGAGCCTGGCAGGGTCCCACGCTGTGCACTCATGCAGGGCTCCGACCCCGGTAAGCGAAACTGAAATGTTTTCTCATTCCTTCTTTGGCGGAAGTCGGCCAGACCCAATATTACGCCTCGGCGGGCTCTGCGTGTATTTTTAAACCCCATTGTTGGAATTCTTGTCTTCAAGGAAGTGTCCGACTCACAGCAGAATACATAACGTATGAAGTCACAGCTTTAGCAGTGTGGCTGCACCTTTGTCAAGTGTCTGTTAAAAAGAAAGACTGGCAGCCCATATTCAATGACTGTTTGGGAAGTGTCGCTGCCCTCTGCAGTGTGTTAGAATGTAGACACGCCCAGTGTGTTAGACTCACCCTGCTTTATGGCTGAGATTCTAGCTATCTGTATAACAGAGCATTCTGTCACAGTGGCACAGATCCTATCTGATCCCCCCATTGTAAGCAGCAGTCCTGCCCTGCTTTATGGCTGAGATTCTAGCTATCTGTATAACAGAGCATTCTGTCACAGTGGCACAGATCCTATCTGATCCCCCCATTGTAAGCAGCAGTCCTGCCCTGCTTTATGGCTGAGATTCTAGCTATCTGTATAACAGAGCATTCTGTCACAGTGGCACAGATCCTATCTGATCCCCCCCATTGTAAGCAGTAGTCCTGCCCTGCTTTATGGCTGAGATTCTAGCTATCTGTATAACAGAGCATTCTGTCACAGTGGCACAGATCCTATCTGATCCCCCCCATTGTAAGCAGCAGTCCTGCCCTGCTTTATGGCTGAGATTCTAGCTATCTGTATAACAGAGCATTCTGTCACAGTGGCACAGATCCTATCTGATCCCCCCATTGTAAGCAGCAGTCCTGCCCTGCTTTATGGCTGAGATTCTAGCTATCTGTATAACAGAGCATTCTGTCACAGTGGCACAGATCCTATCTGATCCCCCCATTGTAAGTAGCAGTCCTGCCCTGCTTTATGGCTGAGATTCTAGCTATCTGTATAACAGAGCATTCTGTCACAGTGGCACAGATCCTATCTGACCCCCCCCCCCCCCCCATTGTAAGCAGCAGTCCTGCCCTGCTTTATGGCTGAGATTCTAGCTATCTGTATAACAGAGCATTCTGTCACAGTGGCACAGATCCTATCTGATCCCCCCATTGTAAGCAGCAGTCCTGCCCTGCTTTATGGCTGAGATTCTAGCTATCTGTATAACAGAGCATTCTGTCACAGTCCTGGCCTGCTTTGAGCGATGAGTAGCATTTCAGTGCACAATCCCAGATTCCAATAGAAAGCGGAGCGTGATTAATCTGCAAGTCTGACAGACGTCTATGATCGGATCCTAAATGTAAACAGCAGATGTCTTTGTCTCCTGCTTTTGTTATGGAAATGGCTGGTAGGGACGACTGCACTGGGGAGACTGTTAGCCATTCCGATATCCCACCACTGGGACTTGGCTAATTACCCATAAGGGAAGGGGTGGGGATTGTACCCCCCATATCATAGTAAGACGAGTAGAAACAATCCCAGACTAAGAAGAACAGGGGGTTACATTTGGATACACTTCTGGTTCTTCAGTCTGGAAACAATCAGGAATGATTGGGTTTAAAGGAACATTAATATGATGCTTTAGGGATTTTGGAAACAATATGTTCTCATTTCATTTTGAGTAAAACAAAGGATCCCCTGTAGTTACATTATTGAGGGGGTGGCTGGGGGTTGTACAGTCCTTCTTGATATTAGTAATGGGGCCTAACAAATGCTGTTTGCTTTGGGCCCCACTAAGTCCGAGTGTGTTTAAGGATCCTCTGTAAAGGGAATAAATAATTTGGAAAATTATAATAATGTTAAGAAAAAATATATACAGGAATAAATGTAGTGTAAGCCTTGGGGTGGCTTCAGATCAGCATACGACTGTGACAATAGATAACGTGTCTATGGGTCTGTAACATCCTTCTCGACCCTTACCAACCGTATTGCTGTGAGTATTGCCCCTTGTGATGCGATGACTTATTATAATACACAAGTTTCAGCGAGTCATGTGACAGATTACATCAATAAGCACATCTATAACTGATGACATCACTAAGCACCATTATAGGATATAATTTACAGAATATTTATGGCTCTTGTATATTTTATAGTGAATAAAGTACCCCCTATTGTAACATATAGGGATATTATAAGCCCCTGAGGAATTCCTTATTATATATAGTGAATAAAGTGCCCCCTATTGTAAAATATAGGGATATTATAAGTAACAGAGGAGTTCCATGCCCATATAAAAGCACTAGGCTGAAGGGGTAACTTATAATATCCACATTTTTTTAACAGTATTTTATTTATTATAATGCACAAGTTTCATTAAGTCTGTGACAGGAATTATGTCACTAAGCACCGATTGTGAGGCGTGTTTGCTAAGATTGGAGATGAATATCACCGGTGATGTTGCCCATAGCAACTAATCAGCAATTAGAATTGAACAGTCCCCTACAAGCCTAAAATCAAAAGCAAAGATCTGATTGGGTGTTAAAGGCAACATCACCAGTGATATTTATCTCCAGTCGTAGTAAACACGCCCCTATAACTGATGACATCACTGAGCACCGTTTATAAGGAAATAATGTACGGGATATTCATGGCTGTTGTGTATTAAATGTAAATTATTGATCTTATTGGCCTAAAGTGACAGAAAATGTTTCTCCTGGGTTCTGACTGTTGTTTATTGTTTACTGTCTATTGTTTTATGTTGTTTAAAATCTGTCCCCGACTATTTTGGACTAAAACATTGGTAAGTTTAGTGCTGGTCTTTCATGGCTTTGTCCTTGTCCCTAGGCACTGGATGGCAACGTATACGACCATCTGAAGGACTATCTCATGGCCCTCAGCAGGACGGAACTAGAGAAGTGCCAGGCCGTGCAGAATACATTCCAGTATTTATTAGAAACCTCCAGTCGGGTAAGGATGGCACAAATCAGCTTATAGCCTGCTGCAAGAAATAAAGACTGTTTTATCCAGTTAATAATATAGAATGTATAGATTTACCTAATAGGCTCCAGCCAGGGACCTAAAAATCATCCTATTTTCTGTGTGTTTATAACTTTTCTAACTGATATAAATATGGGCTTTCCCATCCCTGGGGGGTTCTTTGTTCAAATATTAAAATATACTTTTGGCACTTGCAGTACCGTTTCTCACCACCACTAATGATACACAAGTGAAGTTTCAGACGGGTACTTTTGTGTTAGTAGCTATTTTTTATATATTTTGATAATAAATGACGTAATCTGGTTTTGTTTTTGTTTTTTTGGTCTTTTAAACATTGCGCCCAGGGCAAGGACATCTGCAGATCCACACAAGTACAGAATGCTGAATCCATATGGTTACTTGGCATTTTTGACATATTGCTCTTTAACTCAAGCGTTACGATATTGTTCAGAACCTGTTACATTTTGCTTACTCCTGTTTATTGTCAGACAACTCTCATATCACTGAAGGCTCGAAAAAAAACCCCAGCAAAATCAGCCGCTTTATCCAGATTGGATTGGTTAGACCAGGGGTGGGCAAACTTTTTGGCTCAGGGGCCACATTGACTTATCGACAGGCCGGGCCGGACCATCGTTACGCTGTTTCCCCTCGTCAGTCCCCAGACGCCAAGTCTCACGTGATGAGACTTGCGGATTCGGTGGGCCGGATTAAACAGAACAAGGGGCTGGGCGTGGCCCACAGCCATAGTTTGCCCACCCCTGGGTTAGACTAATGGATCCCTCTGTCGTGTAGAAAATGATCCTGTTCCTAAATGGGTTCACTCCATGAGCCCCCACCTGACCCTTAGTATAGCAACTCTGGGTTCTGAGTTTAAAAAACTGTCCACAAATTATGGGTCAGAAAGAGAAAAGGCAATATTCACAGCTTCAGCTTTGTCTACAGTCTCCATTGTACTTAGACTGGCTGACTGCAATCATTGCTAGTTCTTCCCATTGCTCTCGCAAAAGTGGCAAGTAATCGAATACTAAAGTCATAGGAAGAACCAATCAGATCATTGCCTAATGGTGTAGTGTGCAATCGTTTTGCTTTATGATTAGGGCCAAAACCCAGTTTGTATATTTGCTGTTTCAGGCCTTCATGCAACTGAAATTTCCTTCTTCGGTAAGATATTGAACATTGCCACCAAATCAGGTGTCACCTCCGCCATTTTATTTCGCTTTTGGTGATTATTTTTATTTCTTCCTTCGCTGTGGTTCCATCCCATTGTTTGTACCCACACAACGGAAGTAGTGCATGCACTGGTACTTTGATGGGCACGCTGGTGTCGCACTGGAAACAGTTTTATTTGGCACATTTATTATTTATAGCTGGGCTCCACTGCTTCTTTATATTAGTCTCGTGCTTCATTCGTAGTTACATAGATATATATTTTTGATTTTTATTTTACATTTTTTTTTAATTAGTACAACAGCCGGGGTATCATCAGGCCTGATCATATCCCGATAGCCCCGGCTGTTTGGGCAGTGGTACATGTATATTTTTGTGGCACCATTATTTTTCTTAGGAAGGAGTCTCCATTTTGTTTCCTGGGATTCAGTCTCATGTGGCTTAAGCCAAGTGGCTCCCTTTTAATGTCATGGGGGTGTTAAATGAGACGTTTCCTGGGATTTGGAGTCTGTTTCCTGAGGAAAATAATCTCTCCATAAGGCATTACATCCCACTGCCCTTAGCACTGTGGCACATAAGGTGTCCCTGCCTCTACCATCGACTGAAAATTTTGATGACCGTCACAAATTGCTTAACCAAAAAGATAATTTTTTTTAGAAAATCAAAAACACCTTGTGTGCCATAGCCTATAGCTTTATTTTTGGGATTGTTATTAAATTATATACTGTATATTTATTATATTGTTTTTTGTTTTTTTTGGAATGCTTTATAATCAAATATGTCTCATTTGCTCATGTTGAGGTGTAAGCCCTTTTCTGTTATATGGTCGTGGAAGATGGGTTAAGCAAATACTGCCATACAAGTTGCTTTATAGAGTGATCTATTTGAAACATTCACAATTGTAAATGCAGAACTTTTAAAGGGGTCACAGCAAAATGAGTGAGTGACCAGAAGCCACCAAAGCTTCCTGTACCCCCCACCACTCAGTACCTGAGCACTAGAATCACCATATTCTGTTCCGGGCAGTGGGTGGGGTGAGAGGCATTTGGGAACAGTCAATTTCTAGGTCCTTGCTAAATAATCCTAATTGGCCAAGATATATGATATTCAATGACTCCAATGACCAGTTAAGTTGCTTACAGGTCTGGACATGGAATCTCTGTTCTTCTGCCTTGCTAAATAGAAGATCTCTGGTCTCTGTTCTACGGGGGCAGCCATTTTTTTTCCTCTGCAACAGAACTTCGCTTTATGGCAACAGTATACAAGGCAGAAAGCCCTAAGCTGATAATATACATGTGAATGTTACAATGGACATATTTAAAAGAAAGCAGAGTAGTGGGGCAGATCCAGATCAAGGAGGTTACTCCGTGTTACATGTGTGTAATATGTGCCCTGTGTTCTTGCATTTCTAGGTAATGCGGGATTACAATCTCCAGCTCTTTGTACAGGAGAATTTAGTGTTCCACAAAGCACAGCCCTTCCAGTTCCAGCCTTGTGACAGCGACACAGTAAGGAGCATTTTACCCACTTATATATATATGTCTGTGTGTGTGTAAAATAGAATTGACTTTGTACAAAATATTCTCTTCACACTCTGACTTGTGGGGATTGGTTCCCCAGCCAGCCAGTCTGGCTACAGATATAAAGCACTTATGGCCGGCAGTTGTGTTAATAGTTAACGGCTTTCCAGTATGTGAGTCTGTGGCTTTATAGCTCTCGGCCTTCTACATCCGTCACTGGCCAAGTGGCATTGCAGGGGTCTGTTTGCACACCCATTGCCCAGTAACTGAATAGGAGTATGAATATTGCAGTTTGTTGTTTATCAATGACCTGTTTAACCCTCTCCCACCGAATTCATGATTTCATGAAAATTTCAGGTCTAAAACAATCATCTTTGCATTGTCTGCTGCTGTAGTACATTCTGAATGTAGGGCAGCGTTATTTCACAGGACTCCAGTGTACAGGTATGGGGCACGTTATCCAGAATGCTCAGAACCTGGGGTTTTCCAGATAAGGGATCTTTCTGTAATTTGGATCTCCATGCCTCAAGTCTACTAAAAAAAATCATTTGAACATTAATTAAACCCAATAGGATTGTTCTGCCCCCAATAATATATCTTAGTTGGGATCAAGTACAAGGTACTATTTCTAGAATTACAGAGAAAAGGGTAATCATGTTTAAAAAAATTGAATTATTTGAATAAAATGGAGGCTAGAGGAGATGACTTTGTAATTTGGGACTTTACAGATAATTTTCTGGATAACATATCCCATACCTGTAATTGCAGGCAACTGCAAAGCAGCACTGCCCCACATTCTAGCAATGTATTTGGAACCCCCAGGTCCTGAGCATTCTGGATAACAGGTCCCATACCTGTACTACATTGGTATGACTCCAGTATGATTTTTGCAGGACCCCAGTGACTGCTATGGAAGATGCTTGGGTGCCAAATTTTCCCTTTCTCTGTGTTTTAACCCATCTTACCTGTTTCTGTTCTTGCACAAACGTCTCAGAGTTTTAGTGCTGTTCCTCTGGTGGACATTGAGCCGTCTCCTGTGAGTGCAATGAGAATGATATTAGCAAAGGTATAAACACAAGCTGTGGCTCTTCCCCATGCTGTCCTTGCTGTATGCCTCGTGTGAGCCAGTGACATGTACCCACCGCATGTACATTGCCTTTTATTTTATATCTATATCATTTATATTCAAAGTGTTTCATTTGCTTGGTTTTCATTGTGTCAAGTATTTCATTGCCGGCAGCCTTTTATTTCAAATAATAAATCAGTCAATTTTTTACCTTTGTAAAAAGACAGAAATATTCCAGATACCCACTGGCCCTGGACTTGGATTCAAAATAGGCCCTGGCATTTCATTCACAGAGGCCCAAACAGCCACCACACTAGCCCAATAAATAGTGACTGTCTGTGGCACCTTACAGCCCCCCTGGCATTCCCAGTACCCAGAGGCACAAACAGCCCCCCAGCCCAATAAATATTGACTGTCTGTGGCACCTTACAGCCCCCTTGGCATTCCCAGTACCCAGAGGCCCAAACAGCCCCCCAGCCCAATAAATAGTGACTGTCTGTGGCACCTTACAGCCCCCCTGGCATTCCCAGTACCCAGAGGCACAAACAGCCCCCCCAGCCCAATAAGTAGTGACTGTCTGTGGTACCTTACAGCCCCCCCTGGCATTCCCAGTATCCAGAGGCACAAACAGCCCCCCAGCCCAATAAGTAGTGACTGTCTGTGGCACCTTACAGCCCCCCTGGCATTCCCAGTACCCAGAGACCCAAACTGCCCCCCACTAGCCCAATACATAGTGACTGTCTATGGCATTTTACAGCAGCCCCTCTGGCATTTGCCAGAACCCACAGATTGCCAGTCCGGGCCTGGTACCCACCATATCTGTGTTCGGCAGAACTGAGGTAGCCTGTGGCCAAAACAGCAGGTCTTCCCTTATCTTTTTGCAAACAGGGGGTGTTACCTTTATGCAAAGAAATAGCCGGATATTATATACATTAGTGACTTTGACACAGTAAAATTCTAATTAGCACTGAGCTGAATTACATTTAGCAGATTCACCATCAAGTCTCTCAACCAGTTTCACATCTTCTTTTTTTAAGCACAGACGTTCTCACATTTTGGAGGCAATTAACATTTTCTCTCCTCCTTGGAGAAAATGTCTTTAACAACGTCTCAGATGTAATTGCGCTTCCGAGATTCCCTTCGAGGCACGCTCTCCGGCGCGTCAGTTAATAGAATATCTCCAGTAGTTTCAGACTCGGGAAATCTCAGTAGAAGTGTTTTTTAAAAAAAAAAATCTTTAGTCTACAAAGTTGTTCGGAAACTGTAGAACTAATTCAAATGTCTGCTTTCCTTAGAAGGAGGGTGTTCGACTGTCATCCTTTTTGCTGTTGCAGACTGCAGCCTCCTACATTCTTAGTCAGGTTTAAAGAAAACTAAAGAATATGGCTAGAAATGCTCTTTTTTTTATATATGGAACTTACTGTACCAGCCCAGAGGTTTGTGCCATCTTGATCATGCTAGGTCATCTCTTGAGAGTCAGTGACACTGCACACGCTCAGTGTGCTCAGAGCTTCTGAATAGTTACGGAATGGGGGCATCTGAGAAGGTTTAGATCCTCGCTGCTATAGTGCTGCTGTAGCATTGTGCTAGTATAGTAGCCCGAAACGTAAGGTATAGCTTTGCCTACTACTTTGTTAAGCTTTAGTTTCAGCCAACTGCTGCGTTTCTTTTAAAATTCCTACGTTTTTCCATTTGTTTAGACCAGTGGTTCTCAACCTTCCTAATGCTGCGACCCTTTAATACAGTTCCTCATGTTGTGGTGACCCCCAACCATCAAATTATTCCTAAGACCATCGGAAATGTGTGTTTTCCGATGGTCTTAGGCGACTCCTGCGAAAGGGTCGTTCCACCTCCAAAGGGGTCCCGACCCACAGGTTGAGAACCGCTGGTTTAGACGGTGGACACTGGGCCTTTAAAAGTTTTTCATGGAATCCAGACTGTTAAGCTGCTCCATCGACTTCACTATAGGGCATGTACATATAATTTAGTGAATCTTACCCTACGCTTCAGACCCCTAATATAGATCCACTTGAGGTTTAGGGTGTTTCTCTCTTTTATTACAATGACATATGTGCCTACCACAGTTTATGGATGTAAAATATGTCACTGAATTCATTCTAAGCAAATTTTTAGTGTGCAGTGGCCCATGGCCATACTACTCTGACTAGAGCTGCAACCCAGCCAGTATTTAGCCTAGCCAATATAGTTGCCAGTAAAAGGGTGGCAACACCACTTATAAATCCCATACTGCCCTGGCCCACTCTGTGGCCAATAACCCCCTTTTAAGTAGAAGCCTGCCTTTGCCCTGCCTGATTACCCACCCTTTCCACCCATTTTCCAGCCATGACCCAGACAGGTGACTTCATTGCTCCCCAACCTGAAGGCCCTTATTAACCATAAAGGTGGCAGCCCTACCTCTGCTGAATTTACTTTTCCACACAGTACACCTATTGCTACGAACATGTGTTGTTTTCTATGCGAAATCACCAAAATTCCAGACAGACATGCCACAGACATATCAATATCTCCCTGGCTGAAGAAGCAAAAAGATAAAATCAAAAGGAGATGAGGGAACCATAATGAGAAATCATGACATAAGAGGAATTCAAAGGGGACAAATGCAATAGAAAATTAAAGTTCAGGACAGGATAGTCCTTTATATCAGTCACTGTCACAGTGCAGCTCCCAGTCTGTGGTCCCTATCACATTCACACAACACATGTGCTATAGTTGTTTTAACCAGAGCTTGGCGACATCGCCAAGCGAGCGGATCTTATAGTGTATGGGGACCTTAAGGGCTCTGGCACACGGGGAGATTAGTCGCCCGCGGCAAAACTCCCTGTTCGCGGGCGACTAATCTCCCCGAGTTGCCTTCCCCCTGCCATCCCACCGGCGACAATGTAAGTCGCCGGTGGGATGGCAGACGCAGCGGGGCGATTTGCACGAAATCGCGCCGCCGCATGTGCCATCCCGCCGGCGACTTACATGTTCGCCGGTGGGATGGCAGGGGAAGGCAACTCGGGGAGATTAGTCGCCCGCGAACAGGGAGTTTTGCCGCGGGCGACTAATCTCCCCGTGTGCCAGAGCCCTAAGATTTGCAGTCCAAGGCTACAGGGGTACGCATAAGCTGCCCGAGCCATTGGAAAGGTTCTGAATAAATAAGAGGGTTAACATAACAACTGACACAATAGGAAAGCAAAAAATGCTGAACAAAAGCGAGATGGAGGGGGAGACCAGGAGGGTTAAAAGAATGTGAGAACAGGTTCAGAGGGAGGAGTAGAAAGCAGAGAGCAAACTGACAGCAAAAGGGAAAATCAGTAATAGAAAATGAAAGAGTAGAATAAACATTAAATGGGCAGACAGAACAGGGAGGGATGAGAAAGTGGGCGGCTTCCATATTAGCTCTAGTGAATGTGCTTAGTGTTTGTTTAGTGCAGAGAAGGAAGGCAGAGCTCATTCCGAATGTTATTCCTGCTGGCCAGGTAGCCAAGGTTTTTATTTTCCCAGTGGGACATGGATAGGATTTCCAGCCTGTCACAGGTCAGCTGTGGCTCATCCTGTCCCACAAGACCCCAGTGCACCCCCTGTTCCGCCCTGGGAAGGATTACTGTGCACTGCCCGCTTGTGCTGCTTCAGCAAATGCTGATTCAACGCTGGAGCCCCTCTGCTTTCCATGGGACGTTTCCTGTTTGTTCAGACTCTATTTCAAAGCCGGGCTAGGAGAGAGCGTTGGGTTAAAGGAGAAAATAGACTTCTGTATCTTACTTTCAATTGGTCTTCTTTTGTCTCCCTCTTCTTCCGCTCTATATTTCAATTAAAAAGGCATTTCCAGCCATGAAGAAAGAAGATGCCATTTCCAACTTACATTAATTAAACATTTTCAGTTGTTCTACACGTATTTTTTACTTAATTGCTATTGAAAGCAGTGGCTCTCTGACTGTTTATAATCTCTATGCTGCTAGTTCAGACTTCTGAAACACTGGAGCAAAAGTCAGCTGGGTTAGCAGACCTGGAGGAGAACCGACTTAAAACTTAATTTACCATGACAACCAGAAAAACAGATTGAGGGCCAAAAATTGCAGTAAAATGCACCTGCCATTTTATTCAGACCTTGTCCTGTTTGTCTATCATTCAAACCCCTTCCTAGTTACCGAAATTGCTAGCCCTAGCAACCATATATTGATTTCAGTCCCTAAACTGGGAAACTGTAGAACAATAAAATAATTAAACATTTTTCTTATAGACAGTGGTGCAGATAGATTGTGTTAAAGGTATAGCGCCCCCTTGTGGCACAGAATCTCTAGCTGGGGATTGAATTTGTCTCTTCCTTTCTTTGGCCTTGGAGAATTCACGTACACTCCAAGTGTGCCCAAGATGCCAGGAGCAGCTGGGAGACGAGAGCTATAGAAATCACACGTTATAATTATAACACTCTCTCTTGTGGTACCCGTTGTGCGTCGCCCCCAGAGACGGTATGTTCAAGGTTGTCAGAGTGGCGCTGTGAGCGCTCAGTGCTTCTGGCAATCGGATCTTCTTTCGTCTGCGTGAATAGATTATATTATTTACAGAGCCATAGATATCTCTCTGCCTCGGGATTCTCCCGCACCAGAACATGTCTACCTGCGCGTTTAACATGGCTGTGTGTGGGGTTATATAATATATATATATATATATTATACATACTTACATACATATACATACACTGTATATATACCCAGTTTTCATGCTGCAGTAAATGACTGTATTTCTTCTCATAGATTCCTATCTTCCGTGCCACTGTGCCGTATATCATTGCTCAGCACTGCAACACAACCACTTTATTGTGGTGGCCTTGGCTCTGGCCTCTGCTCCCAATTATTTTCCTGTTTATTGTTGCTCTTTTATTGGAAGCTTTATGTGCAGTTAGATTGAAATTGAATTTTAGTTTAATATAAGGGTGAAGACACACTGAGCTACTAGTAGCAGCTACTTTTTCAAGTCTACTAAATCCCCTGCCATTGACAATACTGGGAATTGCCTCTGCTAAAACACACGTAGAGACAATTATCAGTAAATGATCAGTACTGTCTTTTTTAGTAGCCACGACAAGTAGCTGCTACTAGTTGCTCTGTGTGTCTTCACCATAAGGGCTCTGGCACACGGGGAGATTAGTCGCCCGCGGCAAAACTCCCTGTTTGCGGGCGACTAATCTCCCCGAGTTGCCTTCACCTGCCATCCCACTGGCGAAAATGTAAGTCGCCGGTGGGATGGCACACGCGGCGGCGCGATTTCGCGCAAATCGCCGAAAAAGCCTCGCAAGGCAAGGAAGCAACGAGGTTCTAAGCTGAGATATGAAGGAGTGTGCCACAATAACTACTATGTAATCTAGGCAAAAATATGCCCTTATAAATTGTTGTAACTACAGCTCTCCAGGGTTTCTTGGAACTCGCATCTGCTTCAAAATCTGAGCATCGGAAAAAGCACGGGAGCCAGTGTTTCACTGACAGGCATGATGCTGTTTATTACAGGCCCTACCCAGTTACCCATCATTTTCTTTAAATGTGCCACATGGTGTCACTGAATCAATGAAGGCAAGACACACCTACAACGAACAGTTTATTACAGGCCCCTCCCACTTACCCATCATTCTGCATGTATGTGCCACAGCTGATCACTAAAGCAGTAAAGAACAAACACGCTAAGATATGAGAGACACCTGATGTATTGTACTTGTTACTGGTCCACTTACCCAGCATTCTGTGCGTCACATGGTATTGCTGAATCGATAGACAAGAAACACCTACAAATGAGAAACACCTCATATAAACAATTTGTTACAAGCCCCGCCCATTTACCCAACATTCTGTGTGTATGTGTCACATGGTATCACCAAATCAATGCCATCACGCCTAGATATGAGAAACATCATATAAACAGTTGGTTACAGGCCCCTCCCACTTACCCATAACTCTGTGTATGTGTCACATGGTATCTCTGAATCAGTAAAGGCCAAACACACCAAGACATGAGAGATACTTGTTATAGGCTCCTCCCACTTACCCAGCATTCTGTGTGTGTCACATGGTATCACTGAATCAGAACACACCAAGATATGAGGAAAACCTTATGTATTCTACTTGTTATAGGCTCCTCCCACTTACCCAGCATTCTGTGTGTCACATGGTATCACTGAATCAGAACACACCAAGATATGAGGAACACCTCATGTATTCTACTTGTTATAGGCTCCTCCCACTTACCCAGCATTCTGTGTGTGTCACATGGTATCACTGAATCAGAACACACCAAGATATGAGGAACACCTCATCTATTCTACTTGTTATAGGCTCCTCCCACTTACCCAGCATTCTGTGTGTGTCACATGGTATCACTGAATCAGAAAACACCAAGATATGAGGAACACCTCATGTATTCTACTTGTTATAGGCTCCTCCCACTTACCCAGCATTCTGTGTGTGTCACATGGTATCACTGAATCAGAAAACACCAAGATATGAGGAACACCTCATGTATTCTACTTGTTATAGGCCCCTCCTACTTACCCAGCATTCTGTGTGTCACATGGTATCCCTGAATCAGAACACACCAAGATATGAGGAACACCTCATGTATTCTACTTGTTATAAGCTCCTCCCACTTACCCAGCATTCTGTGTGTGTCACATGGTATCCCTGAATCAGAACACACCAAGATATGAGGAAAACCTTATGTATTCTACTTGTTATAGGCCCCTCCTACTTACCCAGCATTCTGTGTGTCACATGGTATCACCAAATCAATGCCATCACGCCTAGATATGAGAAACAACAGTTACAGGGCCCCTCTCACTTACCCATCATTCTGTGTATGTGTCACATGGTATCACTGAATTAGTAAAGGCCAAACACACTAAGGGGTATATTTATGCTGTGTAAAAAGTGGAGTAAAGCATTACTGTTGATGTTGCTCATATCAGCCAATCAGATGTTTTGCTTTGGTTTTTTAACTGTTGAAATCTAATTGCTGATTGGTTGCAACATCACCACATGATAAATATACCCCTAAAGGTGGCCACATGTGGCGATGTCGCACGAAACATCGTCAGATCCGCCACACACCGTTCAGGGCTGAAACAGCAGATAAGGAGGTAGAAACAATAGGATTTCTACCTCCTTCTGCCGATTCAGCCCTGACGGCAGATTTCGGTCAGGCGCCTTCTATGGCGCCCGATCAAAATTTTCTAACCTGGCCGATCGGCGAATCGACCGATTTCAGCAGCTTCCTGCGATATCGGTCGACTCGCCGACATGCCATACACGCACCGAATATCGTACGAAACGAGGTTTCCTACATTATTATCGGTGCGTGTAAGGCCAGCTTAAGACACCAGAGACACTTGCACTTACCCAGCATTCTATGTGTGTGTCACATGGTATCACTGAATACATAACAACAAAACAAACCAATATAAGGAACACCTCATGGTATTCTCTCGTTATAGGCCCCTCCCACGTACTCATGATTCTTTGTTTTATGTAACATGGTATCACTGAATCAGTAACAACACACTAAAATATAAGGAACGCCTCATAAAAATCTGCTTGTTACAGGTCCCTTTTATTTACCCATCATTCTGTGTGTTACATTGTATAATTGAATCAGTAAAGGCCAATGTCAGTGTCTGTGTAACTAGTTGCATTATTATGTATAAGCTGCGTTTCATAATGATTTGCTGAGCTGCAGACCAATTTGCACCAATCCCTGTGTTCTGTTATCGACTTTATTTTCATGTATTTTTCTTTTAAAATATGAAGCATGCCCTGTCATGAGTAGCTGATAACCCGTCTCTGCTTCAGTTCCATTCTCCCTGCTCAGAAAGCGATTGTTACAGCGAATGAGCTTGTGCAGCTAAATATTGCATGTTGTATTGCAGAGCCGACAGCTGGAGTCTGAAACCGGCACTACAGAGGAGCACAGCCTAAATAAAGAGGCTCGGAAGTGGGCTACTCGGGTGGCACGGGAGCACAAAAATATCATCCATAGTCAGCGGGTAGGTACTCCATGACCACACTCCAAGGCAAAGTAAACCTGGCACCAACCCCAGGGGAATAAGGGGCTCATGGGGTACGGACTGAAGAGAAGTTTTAAATAAGATTATGAAAAATGTGTTATTCTTAAACTGTTTTAACCCAGTAATTTTGAGTTACTCCACTGGATGGGGTTACCACTGTCATACGTCAACCTCCATTATGTATAGACATAAAAATGCTTGCATTGCACAAATGCAGCCTCTGTATCAGCTCACATGCCCTCTATGTTTGCACAGAGATGTTCCTACCTCCCCTACAGCAACTACAAACAACTGGCCTATTGAAATAAACCTTTAAAAGGAAACGCATTTCATGCTTAAGCACTTTATTTATTCTGTTTACAGTAGAGGGCGAGGGCACACCTTATTGTGTACATTCCCGCTGTGCATATTTGCATGGATACTTTAGAAGTGGCTGATATATAATATTTGGCTTGCCTCAGGCATTCCCTATAAAGCTCCACGCTGCAAAGCTGTATTTATATAAGAGCAGAACATGTTGCTCTGTGAGGCAGGACTGCAGATGGGCAGTGACCATTGCAAGCTTTAGCTGTGAGTCTAAAGGTGGCCATACACAGGAGGATTTGCTCATTTAGCAAAGTCACCAAACAAGTGGATCTTTTCGTGATATGCCCACCTAAGGTGGCAAACGATTGAATTAAAACTGCGGGCAAAGGCGCCATCGGGAGGACCTGTTGGGGCTGCCCATACCCGGGCAGATAAGCTGTTGAATCAGTCGAAAGGACCCAAATCAGCAGCTGAAATCTGCCCCTGTATGGCCACCTTAAGCCAGTAATAATGAGCATTAGCTGACTGGCTTTACACCACAGTATCTGTGGTCGTAACCAAAGTTTATAGTCTATAGCAGGGGTCCCCAAGGTTTTTAGGGTGAACCCAGTAGGGGCTATGATTGGTTATTTGGTAGCCCAATGGGAACTGCCAGACTACAGGGGGCTCAGTTTGGCAGTATACATGGTTTTATGCCTCCAAAACCTGCCTCCAAATCAGAATTTTAAAAATGAGCATCAGCTTAGAAAGCCATTGGTGAGCCACTGGTTGGGAAACACTGGTCTACAGCCGGGGCCCCAACCTTTTTTACCCATGACCCACATTTAATTTTAAAAAGAGTTGGGGAGCAGCACAAACATGAAATGTGTACCTGGGGGGTACCAAGTATGGGCTGTGATTGGTTATTTTATGTGGACTGGCAGCCTACAGAGAATCTGTTTGCCAGTACAACAGGTTTTTATGCAACCAAAGCTTGCCTTTAAAATGAGCACCTACTTTGAGGCCACTGGGAGCAACATCCAAGGGGTTGAGGAGCAACATGTTGCCCCTGAGCCACTGGTTGGGGATCACTGGTCTATAGCCATAAGTCTATTTTACTAATGTCTGTGGGCCATGCTTTAGCTTAGCCAAGCAGTGTGGCAGCTTTCATTCATGCTTTAAGCAATATATGTTGTAGTAACACAGAAGAAACTCAACTGTACCCAATAGATGTACATCATTTATAAGAAGGGGCTGATACTGTGCGATAGTATATAGGTTATAGTAAGGTAACATACATATGGATGCCTTCTTGCTGTTGGAGAGCATCTTTCAGTGTCAACGCCAGGAAATATTCTGACATAGACTAATCTCCCCGAAATGCCATCCCACCAGCTAGAATGTAAATCTCCGGTGGGATGGCATACGCGGCGCGGTGATTTGCCAAAATTGCCTTGAGAGGAAACTTCGGCGATTTCGCTCCGTGTGTTTTCACCCTTAGTCCCACTGGCAAACAATACAGAGAGAATCCTCTTTAGCTCCTGATATTTAGAATACTTCTAATTCCTGCATCAGAGCAGTTGATTCCCCCCCTAGGCCTGATGTGCTGATCCGGGGAATACATAACCCACAGTACTGCCTGCAATCAGAAAATTGTACTACAACCTTCTGTCTCTTTTATACAGGCCCTGGAGGAGCTGGAATGTCAGACCACCCCAGTTTCAGAGCAGAGCCGGATGGAACTGGAACAAAAGATAGAAGAGACTAGAGAGAATATGCGCAAGGCAGAGGTAAGTTGTGCCATCTGTAACACTGGGGTAAATCGGGGGGCCAACAAGCAGTGCAGTTGTGTTGTGCTCCCAGATTTTAGAACTTTGCTTGCGCACAGAGGCAAGATTTGAAGCAAGAACTTGCAGCAAAAGTCACTGGTTGCTGATGAGTATTATGTCCCAGTAAGGGTTAAGGCCTTAGGCAAGAATATGAGGACTCTATCTGTCTCTGGTTTCACGACAAAGGGCAATATTCTTTGTCGCCTGATTCTCTTCCTCAGGTGTGACATTGTTTAGCGTCCCTGTGTCTGGTTGCTGCAGGGGTTAGGTTACCGTATGCCCTTTCAGATCAGAAACTTCAACACTTCATTGGCCTGGTTACTTTCCCATGGCTGGGGGAGGCTGTTTCGTAATGCACCTATGACTTTCTGGTCCGGTATTTCCCATACCTAGAGTGTAAAGTCCATAAATATTGGATGCAGATCTACCATCTGTACCGCATTGTTAAATAAAGGGGAAGTAAGAAAGATAATCTAGGCTCTAAATTGCCCTATTGCTGCTGCTTATACCTCAGATTCTTACTTTCATTATCTAACTCGTGTTTCCTTATCTAACTCGTGTTTCTCCAGTTTCCTTAATAAAGATTCACCCAGATCCATTTGGTTTTGCCCAAATGCTCCACGAGCAATTACAATTACTAGCAACCGCTTTCAGGGGGCATTTACAGCTGAGGGCACTAGCGTATCTATATAGGGGGCAAATCCAATGACCTATTTTGTGTTGCCTTTCTAATAAGGTCTATATTTGGATTTGTAATATAGCTGTGAGAACATTAGCAGCATGGTGGCACGCACATGAGGTTGCAGGAAGATACTGGATACCTAGGGCAGCTAATGATTATTTGTGCTTGATTAGACAGTGAGAATTGCCAAGCAAAAGCTCTACCCTCCTACCCTTTCACTTAACATGTAATTTATCTATCTGGTTATAAGTTACTTATCTGTCTTTGGTAACTGATGCCTTGTTATGCTTCATTATTGCTAAGTCTAATGTCCCACAGGGAGATTAGTCACCCACAATAAATTTCTGCTAACGTGGGCAACTGCTCTCCCCTAAATACTTTTCCACCGGCAGTAATGTGAACTGCCGGTGAGAAGGCATACGCATCACTAAGATGCCCGACGTTTCCTCGCAATTGGCAAAGCAAATGTCTTCCCACCAGGAAGCCAGTGATTTCTAATTCAAAATTCAAAGGAAATGTGTCCATAGAAATGGTTAGCACTGCTTCTGCCTCTGGATCCTAAGTTCCTTTGTGACCTGGAAACCATCTGCAAGGAGTTTATGCTTTTTCCCATTGTCTGTATAGGTTTCATGCCAGTACTTTAGCTTCCTCCCACATACCAAAAGCATACAAGCAAGTTAATTGGATGCAACAAGATTGGCCACGTGAATGTGATAGGGACCTTGGAATGTAAGCTCACTGGGGCAGGGGCTGATGGGAATGTGATAGGGACCTTAGATTGTAAGCTCCACTGGGGCAGGGACTGACGGGAATGTGATAAGGACCTTAGATTGTAAGCTCACTGGGGCAGGGACTGATGGCAATGTTATAGGGACCTTTGAGTGTAAGCTTCACTGGGGCAGGGACTGATGGGAATGTGATAGGGACCTTAGATTGTAAGCTCCACTGGGGCAGGGACTGATAGGAATTTGACAGGGACCTTAGATTGTAAGCTTCACTGGGGCGGGGACTGATGAAATATGCCACTATATAAAAAACAATAACAAATAATGTTCTATTCCTGTACAGATTACAAAGCTAAAAGCTGAAGCCCGACTGGATCTGTTGCGGCAAATCGGTGTGTCGGTGGACACGTGGCTGAAGAGTGCAATGAATCAGGTGATGGAGGAGCTGGAGAATGAGCGCTGGGCAAGCCTCCCAACCCTGATGAATAATGGCTCCTCCCATATGGTATAGTCACATTACCTCTATATATAATATAATATAAAATATATTATATTAAAATGCACCTTATTTACGGTTGCAGCTACAGTCACTGCAAAAAAATGGCAACCTGCAGCTCATGAATGACTTCTTTTTCTATTATTGCCCAGTGGGTTCTGTTCCAGCTGTTGCCAATCTCCTATTCGATTGGGCCACATATGTGCTGTCTCATGTGTGCTGGGTATATCATTTGGGTAGTTACTAATACTAAGATCCTTGTCATTCTGTGATTGCATTAAAATGGAAGTGAATTAGGATTTACAGTACTTACTGTAATTAAATCTCGCCATAAAACCACAGGCAGGAACAACCCAAAGCAATGTATTTCCGAGCTGCTGATTGTAAGTTAAATCTATTACCGGCCTATTGCCCTTTAACATGAGGAATTCTCTATATTACAAGTTAATGAGCCAGTGGGTGTCTCACCATAAATCATGCTCCCAGGTTATGAAACGCTGGCCGGCAGTCTGATAAACTGTCTGGGAGGCACCGGCCGATGAGTGGCACCTCATTTACAGCAAATGTAAATGAAAGGAACACAAGGCTGGGAATGTGTAGTAATTGCAGCGTGAGTCTCCGGTGTCACAAGGGGAGCGTCTCGCTTACTCATTAACTCCGGCTTCTTGTGCTGAAAGGCAGAATTCTCTAAATGCCAGTGCTGAAAACACTGCAGTAAATAAATAAAGTTGTACAGTTACACATCTGTTTAAAGAGACAGCAGGCCTTGTACCACAAAGCTTACAGTCCAAGCAAGATAGACACAAATACTGTAGAAGGGCAATAGGTGCTACCATTCATCGTGTACTATGGATATCTGTGGATTTGTCAGGTTTTACACTTTTTTACACTTCACCTTTAAGTATGTTATAGAATGACCAATTCTAAGCAACTTTTTAGTTGGTCTTCATTATTTATTTTTTATCGTTTTTGAACTATTTGCCTTCTTCTGCAGCTTTCAAATGGGGGTCACTGACCCCGGCAGCCAGAAACGATTGCTCTGTGAGGCTCCAGTTTTCTTGTTATTGTTACTTTTTTTTATAACCTTTTCTATCCAGTCCCTCTGCCATTCATATACCAGCCTTCTCATTCAAACCAGGCCTTGGTTGCTATGGTAATTTGGACCCTAGCAACCAGATAGCTGCTCAATCTCCAAACTGAAAAGCTGCTAAACAAAGTCAAATAACTAAAAAAAAAAAATACAAATAATAAAAAATAAAGTCCAATTACAAATTTTATCAGAATATCACTTGCTACATCACACTAAAAGTTAATTCAAAGGTGAACAACCCCTTTAAGGTGAAGAATAGCCACAGCGTTAGGTGTGTTGTTGGTTTTGATGTTCCCCCGACAGAAGGCCTGATTTCTTTGGTTGTTTGCTGACAGGGAGGCACAGATGTGGATCGGGAGGATGGAGAGGAGTTGGAGGACAGCATGGATGCCTTTGATGACAGCAGCTCCAGTCCTTCTGGCACCCTACGGAACTATCCGCTGACTTGCAAAGTCATCTACTCTTACAAGGTTTGTGTGAGTTCTTGTATCCACAGGCCAAATCACCAGCAGGGTTCACCATGGGGCATCTGGCAAGTTATCAGGGTTGTACAATAAGTGGTGCTGGAACCAGTGCTAAATAGGAGTTGTGCTTTAAACAGCAGAAAATGCCATGAACAATACTGAGAATTGCCTCTGCAAAACACACAGAGATAATTATCAGTAAATGATCAGCATTGTCTTTTTTAGTAGCCACGACAAGTAGCTGCTACTAGTAGCTCTGTGTGTCTTCACCCATAGCCTTATAAATGTACAATATTCGCTGTTGCTTCTGGGATTTACATCTGAAGGAAAAAGAAATCATATCTGCCCAAGTACTGTAACATCAAAAAGAACTATATTGCCAGGTTTCCTTTATCATGGTTAAGTCTGTAGGGCAGACTGATTGGACACTATGGGTTTTAGACCTAGGGCCAACTTTGTTCTTGTTACTAAGTTTCATCCTAAAGTATTCATTGGGATCTGGGTATAGAATTGATTTTCTGCTGCCAAAATCTCTGCCAACCCCTGGTAAATGGCAGCAGGTTCTCTATAGGGGCTTCTCTAATCTTTAACTGCTCGCCTTGTAGGCCTCTCAGCCTGATGAGCTGACTATAGAGGAGCACGAAATGCTAGAAGTGATTGAAGATGGAGACATGGAAGACTGGGTGAAGGTACGTTGGTCAGACACATTATATTGGCCACAGCAAGAATATGTATTGATCATTAAAACATTGTAGTTGCTTTAAAATGTATATCAGATATTCTATGTACTACTGAGTCATTGCATACCCTATTATTGTGCACCCAGAATAAATTTGGTATTTATATCTATGGGTGGGAGGCACCATATTGTCTCTCTTTAACATTGCAGTTTAAGGGTATCTAATTGCATGCACGGAACATCACCTTTGTATATTATTTTTTTACATAATGCCATATAGGTTATGTCTGCTAAGGCATTCTCAATAGACATTGAGTAAACCGCACTTTGATAGCCTGGCTTGGTTTCCAACAAAGTCCGTAGGAAACAAACTGTATTGTGTAAGGGTGTAAGTACCCAGATTTTCAGGGGATACTGGTTGGTAGTGTTATACTGTATGTCTCCCATTAACTCCCATTGAAGCCAAACAGATCACAGGGTGAAGTGCTATATTCACAAGGCTAATGAGATTATACAACGTGTTTGTCTCCTTGGCAGGCGAGGAACAAGTCGGGGCAGGTGGGGTATGTACCAGAGAAGTACCTCCAGTTTCCTGCATCCAACAGCCTACTGAGCATGCTCCAGTCCTTGGCTGCACTCGATAGTCGCTCCCACACTTCCAGCAACTCTAACGATGCTGATATGGCCTCAGGGAGCCTGAATGGAGACACCAATGGTAAATCCGCTTTCCTGCTACTTTATGTTCCCAATCAATGTTATTAATCATTACTCTTTATTTCCAGTTTACAGTGCCCTCCTCAGGGGCATTTGAGCTTTGAGGTTTTGGCAGCTTGAGCTATATTTTCATTTAATAGGCCTTATAGGCCAGTAACTTGCTGATATTCCTATTGCTAGGCCACACTGGCTACCCTCCCTTTCAGCATTTTGACTCTGCATTTTCTTTGTTCCTCAGTCTGTTTCGTGAAAGCACTTTATGAGTACGATGGCCAGACCGACGATGAACTGTCATTCCCAGAGGGGGCGATCATTCGAATCCTGAATAAGGAGAACCAGGACGATGATGGATTCTGGGAAGGAGAATTCAACGGACGCATCGGGGTCTTTCCTTCTGTGTTGGTGGAGGAACTCACTGGGTCTGAAAATGGAGACGCCCAGTGGTTTGGCGATGTTCAGGTAAGCAACATTGGCTAAATAAGATGCTATATTTTTATTTCTTGGCTCAGCTGCTCAACAGCACCCTCTAGAGGCCACACACACTATAGCTGGCCATGAGCTCTGGGTGTGGGAGATTCTCTAAATATAGAATTCACTACTAAATATAGAGAAGATGATTTAACTGTCGGCACGTGTAACCTCTTGTTCACAGTGCTGGTCTCCACCCTGGGAAATGACTTTTCTATAGATGCCATAATAACTACCCTCAGAACAGGGGTGTGCTACATATAAAGCAGCTTTTGGGCAGGAACGGATATATCTTCTTCCTCGAGTTGCACCTTTCTTTTTATTTAGAAGCTGAACCACAGATTTTTTTTGCAGCAGGAAGAAGAGTTCCTACATCTAACTTGATCCTAGGCTTGTAAAGGCTGATGGGAGTTGTTGTTCTGCTTTATTGCCCCCTTATAAACATAGGTCAAAAGTATTTTTCTTTTATCCAAAAAATATTTACTTATTTTTGTTTCCCAGATATCGCCATCTCCGAAGCCGCAGAACTCTCTTCCCCCGCTGCCTCTATATGACCAGCCTCCCAGCAGTCCCCTTTACAGCCCAGACAAGAATAACGCCCAGTACTTTCCTCGCTCGCCTTCTGGGAATGGTAAGTATCTAACTCTTTCTATTAGTAAGTGAAATAACAGATATTTTGCCTTATCAGTGTTGTAAACCCTATCTGCCAAGTTGGGCAGGCTCATTTAGGGTGAAGTATTAAAGGAGCAATTTGGTAAGAAATAGGGATGCGCCAAATCCAGGATTTGGTGTGGGATTCAGCCAAGACTTTATCTTTTTTGGCAGGATTCTGATTCGGCTGATTCTGATTCTGGTCACATGAACAGAAGTAAAAAAAAAAAAATGTAACTCTTCCATAGACTTACTTGCATATGCAAGTTATCTATTTTTTTAATTTATTAGGAGTCCAAGTTGGTACAATTTTTGCCGACTCCAGGTACCCACAATTGCTTCCAACTCCACAGCTCTGTATAAAAAAAAAAAACAATGCAGGAATGATCAATTCTGAGTTTGATCTCAGTATTTATTAAAAAGCTCTATATTTCTTTCTTTGTTTAGAAAACAACATGAGTTTGGATTCCCCAGGGACGTCCCACCCACCCAGAAGCATGCCGGAGACTTACCATAGCAAGCTGCGCCCTGTAAGTTATCTTTTCTTCTATCTAGGTTCTCTGTAATACTGATGAATCTAGTTATCTGGACTTACTACTGAAATCTGTCTGCTTCTGTGTGCATCTACCCAGCAGATATTTAATTTAAGAGTAGCTAATGTTACATTAGGCCATCTGCTGGTAGAAGGTAGTATAGCGGTTTATATGAATTACTCCTTAAAGACACACACTCTAACCCGTATTGCTCCTCCAATCACAGGTGCGCGCTGCCCCTCCACCACCCACGCAGGCACAGAGGCGGCCGGCCGAGAAGGCAGAAGATGTCGAAATAACGTTGGTGTAACCACGGGTTTCCCAAACTCTGCTGACATCAAGGCCAAAGGACCTGTTTGGTCGAGACGTTCAGGCACCTTCTGCATGTAGCGATCCATGTCATATCAAGGGAGGAGGATTTTCTACGGCCGCGGACTTACATTGGACATTTTGTGCCTTTTTTTTTTTTTTTTTTCTTCTTTTTAATATAAATGTTATCAAGCCTCTTTTAGCACAAGAAGCAATGAGGTTAAAGTCGTGCAATGTAGGTGAGATCAGCTTTGTACAGAACGGCAGGGGCGTCCCTTACCTGCTTAACATTAGATGGAGACGTTGGGTACCCGTGGATACTGTTAGGCAGTAGCCTCTTCTCTGCACTGAATATTCCTTCTCTGCATGTTTGTACCTGGGAATGGGTGATGCCATAGTGCTTGCCTCTGTAGACTCATAATTCATCTCCTTGCTGTTCTAGCGAAGCTGGCAAGCAAAATGGCAGCACTTGCTCTAATATATAAAGGCTAACAAGCAAATATGTAATTCTGCTTATAAAGGCACCCAAGAAAATGTTGACCATCAGTCCGCCATCTTCTGTTAAGCAGTTTGGGCACCCCTGTTCTGAGCATAGACGAGCCCCGCAGAGGTTGCACCAATGAGGACGCTTGGAAGAAGCACCTCCCCCGGCTCCTGTGCCAAGGCTGTAGAATGACCCAATACATGCAGCATAGTCATAGAATACTTCTATCATGCGCGTTAGTACAGTATATTACTGTTGCCATAGGAATGTGTTAAGACTGTCCGATATCTCCGGTTCTCTGTATATTGAACGGATACAAACTCATGGCACCTCCTTCCTGCCCCCAGAATCCCGCGGTGCATTGCAGAGCAAAGTGCTGCCAACGTGGCAGGAAAGGAAGGTGAATTCAGACTAAAAGGGGGGGCTGGCTCCTCTCGATTTTATTCCCGATGATACATAACACTGTACCGTGTCTCTGCCCATTTCTTCCATCATTAATCATTCAGATACTATGTAACAAAGTGATGTATGGATATTTAAGCAGCTCCAGAGCTTTGGATAGTGTGAGTCTGAGAACCCACTCTGTAACTTGCACGCCTCTTTCTGCTGTTGGACTACGTTTCCCAGCATTCTCTGCTGGTTGAAACTCCCGGGGCCAAAGGCTCTGCCGGACCATAGGAAGCATATATATATATATATATATATTTCAGAGGCTTTCTCTTATCTGCTTGTACTTTATTTTTCTTCCTTCTATTGGAAGCACTTACGGTGCTGCTTGTGTAGGCAAATGACGGAACTCTGCAGAAAAGCATCCTATCAGCATCTGATTGTAACTGTTTCCCATTCCTGCTCCCTTCCGACTTCCTGACAGATTTCCTGACTTATCTGGGACTCTTCTTATTGTTTATTTCCCCTTTATCTCTCATTGGATGAATGCGACTGTGCTCACAGACGCCCCTTTACTGGCGCAGAGGATCCATGGGCACAACTGAAAAGCAAAGAGCCAATCAACACATGGATTTTTTTTTCCGGCTATCTGAATTCCACGTGTTCTGTGCCAACCTGGCTGAATTAACTGCTTTTGTCCATTAAAAAAAACACAAATGGAGGTACTGGTGACATCACAGTGACATCATTGTGACATCATTATACGCAAGCAAGTCTCCATAAGCGTTTTGCACCTTGTGGTCTTAAAAAACATGGAGCAGAGACCACAGCCGGGTCCGGAACCAAGTCCACCAGGGGATAAACCAGTGACGCCAGTATACGATGATAATCCACGTGGGATTCGTTACGTCTAAATTACATTTAATTACAGTGCAAATGTTTTAACCCTGTATATAGGTTTTATTGGAAAAATCCACAGATCGATGAAACTCTATTTCCCCCCCCCCCCCTATTATTTTGTGCCAATTGTAATTTAGGAACATTGGCTCCGCCCCCACACCCCGACCCCCCCCTGTGCTGATTGTAGAGAGCAGAATGTATGTAAGTGGTTGGCCGGCGTGGCGCCAACTGATTGTGCAAGGCTTTTTTTTATAGAGCCAGGATTTTCCTTGTGCAAAGGAACGGCCGTGTTGTTCTAGGTTGATCATTGTTCTAGGTTGATCATTGTTCTAGGTTGATCATTGTTCTAATGCTTGAATGGTATCTTCTTGGAAGATTCACTTTAAAAAAAAAAGAAAAAATATCTTATTTCCCCTCGTTCGTGTCTTATTTTCTTGTCCCTTTATCGACTGCACCTTCTGTAAATGTGTTTATCCGACACGATTTGTACATTAATCCTATAGAATGGAAACGGGACTGCAAGTCCCAGCATGCTTACCCCAGCTGAGCTGGTAGGGGATGCTGGGAATTGGAGTTCCTATTACAGCTGCAGTGCTATTAACTTGTGTCTCTCGGACCCCAGCAATCTACCAACCCCTGTAGAGGATTCTGGGAGCTGTAGTTGCAGCAACCGCTCGAGCGGCACCAGTTAGTGATCAAATTTATAGGCTTGGAAATGGGTCGCCTTCCTGATATTGTCCAACTTCCAGCATCGGGGCAGTGATTGGACAAAATCTAGGAAACGCCCACTACTGCCTAAAGTCGCCCAAACCCTGTTATCCCCCAGTGGCCCTATATCTTGTAATTTCCTCTACTGTCGGTGGGATAGACAGGGCCCCCAGCTTCTCTTCTGTTAATCCCCGGCCAATTCTAGTCTATTCATAGCAACGGTTTTGTCAAAACAAGTGTTATTTGAAGAAAAAAAAAAAGAAAAGAAAAATCTTTATATTTAAAAAAAAAAAAACAAAAAACGGAAAAAAAACATTTCTGTATGAGCTGCTACTTTATTTAACAGAAAGATGTACAAAAGCCTCTTTTTAACCTCACGTAGGACATTTAACCCATTCCCGCCATGTACAGTGTCAATACACCCTTAAAGCAGAGGTGCAATTCTTCTTTGTATTGGCTGTAAAAAGTTTGTATTTATTATGTATAAAAATGTTGAATAATAAAAAAGTGGAATATCTCTATCCGGCCTGCTGTGTCTTTCTATTGGTGGAATAGAGCCTTGCTATTTGTCCTCATTTTTTATTATTTGTGGGTAATATAAGAGTTTTTGTTCAGAAACTCTTCAATTACAGCAACTATCTGGTTGCTAGGTTTTGTTACCTTAGTAACCAGGTTATAACCTGGTTAACCTTGTTATTATTTGTCCTCATTTTTTATTATTTGTGGGTAATATAAGAGTTTTTGTTCAGCAACTCTTCAATTACAGCAACTGGTTGCTAGGTTTTGTTACCTTAGTAACCAGGGAGTGGTTTGAATGAGAGACTGGTATACAAATAGGAGAGTACCTGAATAGAAAAATAAGTAGTAAATAGTAAAAATAACAAAATTGTAGCCTCACAGAGCAATCGTTTTTTGGCTGCCAGGGTCAGTGACCCCCATTTGAAAGTTGGAAAAATATACAAAATAAATAATGGCCAATTGAAAAGTTGCTTAGAATTGGACATACTGAAAGTTAACCTAAAGGTAAACCACCCCTTAGACAAAGGTTGATATTTCGGATACAGTAGATAGTTACAGATAGTTGCCTTGTCAGTAAATGAGAAAAGACAAATGGGTTGGTATTAATACTTGTGATACAGAGTTGCCCCAGGGACTGACTTGGTAGCCATAATGAAGTCAGGGAGGAGTTTTTTTCCCCATTGGTGGCAAACTGGAGACGACTTCAGACTTTGTACCCTGGCCCAACAGGAATCTAGGTAGAAAATATAGAACTTTATGGTTGTGTGTCCTTTGTCAGCCTTGGCTACTAATATGTATCTTCCATTTCTGGCAGTTGATATTGTAAAAGATTAGCTTTTATACGTGTGGTCCTTGCAGTACCTCCTCTTGCCTGTTTTGCCTTCATATCTACCATAGGCAGCAGTGGAACAGCACCCCCATCTGTGATTTGTGCTGCACCCTGAGGCTTAGCTGACTGCCCCTATGTTTTAACCCATTGTACAATAATATTCAAGACCCTTATGGTTAAAAGGCCCCTATTTATTATACCATTTGCATTTGCCAAATATAAAGTCTATTTGCAGATTCTGCCTTGCACTGAAGTGCCATTGTCTCTTTCCCAAACTTCACTCCGCTCACAAGCAGGGGCTGAGTCCTGTTGGCCAAAATAGTGCAGTGAGGACATTTAGAGGTTAAAAGGATTGTTCACCTTTAAAGTAACAGACAGTGATATTCTGAGATAAATTGCAATTGGTCTTAATTTTTTTATTTGCAGTTTTTTTTAATAATTTAGCTTTTTGTTCAGCTGCTCTCCAGGTTGGATTTTAAGCAGCTATCTGGTTGCTAGGGCCCAATATAACCTAGCAACCAGGCAGTGGTTTCAAAAAGAGACTGATATATGAATAGTAGAGGGACAAAATAAAAATAGAAGTACAGGTATAGGACCTGTTATCCAGAATGCTCGTGACCTGGGGTCTTCTGGATAAGGGATCTTTGTGTAATTTGGATCTCCTACCTAAAGTCTGCTAAAAACATTATTTAAACAGTAATTAAACCCAATAGGACTGTTCTGCCCCCAATAAGGGGTAATTATATCTTAGTTGGGATCAAGTACAGGTACTGTTTTATTATTACAGAGAAAAGGGAATCATTTAACCATTAAATAAACCCAATAGGGCTGTTCTGCCCCAATAAGGGGTAATTATATCTTAGTTGGGATCAAGTACAGGTACTGTTTTATTATTACAGAGAAAAGGGAATCATTTAACCATTAAATAAACCCAATAGGGCTGTTCTGCCCCCAATAAGGGGTAATTATATCTTAGTTGGGATCAAGTACAGGTACTGTTTTATTATTACAGAGAAAAGGGAATCATTTAACCATGAAATAAACCCAATAGGGCTGTTCTGCCCCCAATAAGGGGTAATTATATCTTAGTTGGGATCAAGTACAGGTACTGTTTTATTATTACAGAGAAAAGGGAATCATTTAACCATTAAATAAACCCAATAGGGCTGTTCTCCGCCCAATAAGGGGTAATTATATCTTAGTTGGGATCGAGTACAGGTACTGTTTTATTATTAGAGAGAAAAGGGAATCATTTAACCATGAAATAAACCCAATAGGGCTGTTCTCCCCCCAATAAGGGGTAATTATATCTTAGTTGGGATCAAGTACAGGTACTGTTTTATTATTACAGAGAAAAGGGAATCATTTAACCATTAAATAAACCCAATAGGACTGTTCTGCCCCCAATAAGGGGTAATTATATCTTAGTTGGGATCAAGTACAGGTACTGTTTTATTATTACAGAGAAAAGGGAATCATTTAACCATTAAATAAACCCAATAGGGCTGTTCTGCCCCAATAAGGGGTAATTATATCTTAGTTGGGATCAAGTACAGGTACTGTTTTATTATTACAGAGAAAAGGGAATCATTTGGCGGGGTCAGTGACTTTGTAGCAGAAGTCTGTTCTTCTCCAGGTATGTTATTTAGCTATAATGATTCAGAATCAGCAGTGCATGATGGGTCCTGGGGTTATGCTATGGGTGCCCTACATAAGAAATATGCCAAAAATATATATATATTCATTAGTTAATTTCTGAACCCAATCCTAGGTCTCAGCTGCACAGGGACTGTACGTTGCGTGAGTTGCACATATTGTAGTAAAGCCCCTCTCCATCCATAGTGATCCCTTTGTGCCGCCCGCGCAGCCCCGACATACAGTATTCTATTGTACGGGGGACAAAGGAATATCTGCTACACATTAAAGTCACTGACAATGCCCGGCAGTCGCTTCCAGCCATAAAAGGGATTAGTGGCATTTCCATTCCATGGCCAGTAAGCCACCTGCCGCCATAAATTTCTCATCCCCCCCCCACTCCCGGCTTTGTCTCGGGCTTAATTAGAACAACGTTTCAGCCCCCTCTTGTCCTTGTTGAAAGTTTCTCATTCGGGAAAAGATAAAAGAATTGGAGAATTGGTTCTCTGCAATTTCATTTTTACTGTTATATTTTTTTTTTGGGGGGGGGGTCAGCAGCTGCCGAGATAAAGATTTCAATGTTTAAAATATTTCATAATAAACTGTTATTGTTGGGCTTAGCAGTGAAATGAAAAATAAATGGAGGGTAATATGAGGATATGAGTTTTCCTATACCACATTTTAGCCACCAGGGGGCACTGTATTGTGTGTGTGTATATAGCTAAGCCTCCCCCACACCTTCATTAAAACCCACCCATGGTGATAGGATCTATTCATGTTTATCCAAAAGCCTTATTTACAGCACTGCTGCCTGGATAAGCCTGTGACAGATACAAGCATAATCATAAGAAATCAGCAGCCCAAGAGAAGCTCTCTTTCATGAACAAACCCCACCCTTCCCACAGGATTCATTCATGTTTATCCAAAAGCCTTATTTACAGCACTGCTGCCTGGATAAGCCTTTGACAGATACAAGCATAATCATAAGAAATCAGCAGCCCACAGAGAAGCCCTCTTTCATAAACAAACCCCACCCTTCCCACAGGATCCATTAATGTTTATCCAAAAGCCTTATTTACAGCACTGCTGCCTGGATAAGCCTGTGACAGATACAAGCATAATCATAAAAAATCAGCAGCCCACAGAGAAGCCCTCTTTCATAAACAAACCCCAGCCTTCCCACAACTGCAGCCCGTCAGGCTGTAAGATAAGGAGCAGCTCATTATACAGAGGCTTGTTAGTGAGCTGCTCGTTTGATTTGCTTGTGCTTGTAGGAACCAGGAAGTAGAATGTGACTTTACGTTCAGTTTCAGATTTTGCCCTTAGTGCGAGAAATAACAAAAGTAATATTTCTTAAGACAATAAGCAAAAGGTATGTTGGGCCCCGCCAACCCAGACCCGACCCCCTGTCAGGGCTGCCAGTTGACCTCCCTCCCCCGTTCGCGTCTAGTTAAGTATATGGAAGTGTGTAGGTGGCGGGGGCCCCGCACACCCCAGTCTGACCCTGGCTTAGGCGCAGCAAATCACCATTTACGTTACATAATATATTTGAATTCTGAACCTATATCTAAGGAACATTGATGTTTTAGCTGTTTGCAGCGATGCCATTATCCAAGGATTTTAGCAGAAAGCATTTTCTGCTGTTAGTTTTCATGCTATGCTCCCCCTAGTGGCAGAATGCAGAATCTTTTCATTATTTAATCATTAATAATTAATACATCTTACCCTCCTAAAGCCCTGTTCCTATGCCAGCCTATGCCAGAGCCTTTGTGCACTGATATTTCCTGGATGCCGAAGGCATTTCCCTTTTGGGAGTTGAGGAGACATCCTTATTAAAGGCAGACAATGCCAGGAAGAGCGACAAGTGTTAGCCATAAGGCACTCTATGTACATGGGGGTATAGATTGTATGGAGATCTGGCCCACAGAATGGAGGGGAGTGAGGGGCTGCACAGAGCGGTGTTACAGGGGGACTTCACTCGCATCCCTGCTGAGCTGGGGAGGCCGGGGGTGCAGATATTCCTATGTGCTGATCCTGTAGGTGAGTAGGCCTTAGCACTGCATGGCTTCTACCCAATGGAAGTCGGACTGGGGCAGTACTGGGGCAACACTGTATTTAACCACTGCTGATCCAAGCAAAAAAGCAAGAAGCAGAGCAGAAATATAGGTGTGTCACTGAGTACAGCATTCTGATTGGAAGGTACAGTTTGCATATTAACTAGGCACAGAATAGACATACATCACAGATCCCACCGACAGGCAAAGTAAAGAAAACCGCAAACTTTATTTTAAGCAAATTTATATAATAGCCTTACTATGGGGTATTATACATGGAATTGGCACTGTATTTATCCTGCTGTGTGTTCTGGGGTATTATACATGGAATTGGCACTGTATTTATCCCACTGTGGGTTCTGGGGTATTATACATGGAATTGGCACTGTATTTATCTGCTGTGGGTTCTGGGGTATTATACATGGAATTGGCACTGTATTTATCCTGCTGTGGGTTCTGGGGTATTATACATGGAATTGGCACTGTATTTATCCTGCTGTGGGTTCTGGGGTATTATACATGGAATTGGCACTGTATTTATCCTGCTGTGGGTTCTGGGGTATTATACATGGAATTGGCACTGTATTTATCTGCTGTGGGTTCTGGGGTATTATACATGGAATTGGCACTGTATTTATCCTGCTGTGTGTTCTGGGGTATTATACATGGAATTGGCACTGTATTTATCCTGCTGTGGGTTCTGGGGTATTATACATGGAATTGGCACTGTATTTATCCTGCTGTGGGTTCTGAGGTATTATACATGGAACTGGCACTGTATTTATCCTGCTGTGGGTTCTGGGGTATTATACATGGAATTGGCACTGTATTTATCCTGCTGTGGGTTCTGGGGTATTATACATGGAATTGGCACTGTATTTATCCTGCTGTGGGTTCTGGGGTATTATACATGGAATTGGCACTGTATTTATCTGGTGTGGGTCCTGGGGTATTATACATGGAATTGGCACTGTATTTATCTGCCATGGGTTCTGGGGTATTATACATGGAATTGGCACTGTATTTATCCTGCTGTGGGCTCTGGGGTATTATACATGGAATTGGCACTGTATTTATCTGCCATGGGTTCTGGGGTATTATACATGGAATTGGCACTGTATTTATCCTGCTGTGGGTTCTGAGGTATTATACATGGAATTGGCACTGTATTTATCCTGCTGTGGGTTCTGTGGTATTTTACATGGAATTGGCACTGTATTTATCCTGCTGTGGGTTCTGGGGTATTATACATGGAATTGGCACTGTATTTATCCCGCTGTGGGTTCTGGGGTATTATACATGGAATTGGCACTGTATTTATCCTGCTGTGGGTTCTGGGGTATTATACATGGAATTGGCACTGTATTTATCCTGCTGTGGGTTCTGGGGTATTATACATGGAATTGGCACTGAATTTATCCCGCTGTGGGTTCTGGGGTATTATACATGGAATTGGCACTGTATTTATCCTGCTGTGTGTTTTGGGGTATTATACATGGAATTGGCACTGTATTTATCCTGCTGTGGGTTCTGGGGTATTATACATGGAATTGGCACTGTATTTATCCTGCTGTGGGTTCTGGGGTATTATACATGGAATTGGCACTGTATTTATCCTGCTGTGGGTTCTGGGGTATTATACATGGAATTGGCACTTATATCCTGCTGTGGGTTCTGGGGTATTATACATGGAATTGGCACTGTATTTATCCTGCTGTGGGTTTCTGGGGTATTATACATGGAATTGGCACTGTATTTATCTGCTGTGGGTTCTGGGTATTATACATGGAATTGGCACTGTATTTATCCTGCTGTGTGTTCTGGGGTATTATACATGGAATTGGCAACTGTATTTATCCTGCTGTGGGTTCTGGGTATTATACATGGGAATTGGCACTGTATTTATCCTGCTGTGGTTCTGAGGTATTATACATGGAACTGGCACTGTATTTATCCTGCTGTGTGTTCTGGGGTATTATACATGGAATTGGCACTGTATTTATTCCTGCTGTGGGTTCTGGGGTATTATACATGGAATTGGCACTGTATTTATCCTGCTGTGGGTTCTGGGGTATTATACATGGAATTGGCACTGTATTTATCTGGTGTGGGTCCTGGGGTATTATACATGGAATTGGGCACTGTATTTATCCCATGGGTTCTGGGTATACATGGAATGGCCGTTTCCCTGGGTCTGGGTATTATACATGGAATTGGCACTGTATTTATCTGCCATGGGTTCTGGGGTATTATACATGGAATTGGCACTGTATTTATCCTGCTGTGGGTTCTGAGGTATTATACATGAATTGGCACTGTATTTATCCTGCTGTGGGTTCTGTGGTATTTTACATGGAATTGGCACTGTATTTATCCTGCTGTGGGTTCTGGGGTATTATACATGGAATTGGCACTGTATTTATCCCGCTGTGGGTTCTGGGGTATTATACATGGAATTGGCACTGTATTTATCCTGCTGTGGGTTCTGGGGTATTATACATGGAATTGGCACTGTATTTATCCTGCTGTGGGTTCTGGGGTATTATACATGGAATTGGCACTGTATTTATCCTGCTGTGGGTTCTGGGGTATTATACATGGAATTGGCACTGAATTTATCCCGCTGTGGGTTCTGGGGTATTATACATGGAATTGGCACTGTATTTATCCCGCTGTGGGTTCTGGGGTATTATACATGGAATTGGCACTGTATTTATCCTGCTGTGTGTTTTGGGGTATTATACATGGAATTGGCACTGTATTTATCCCGCTGTGGGTTCTGGGGTATTATACATGGAATTGGCACTGTATTTATTCTGCTGTGGGTTCTGGGGTATTATACATGGAATTGGCACTGTATTTATCCTGCTGTGGGTTCTGGGGTATTATACATGGAATTGGCACTGTATTTATCCTGCTGTGGGTTCTGGGGTATTATACATGGAATTGGCACTGAATTTATCCCGCTGTGGGTTCTGGGGTATTATACATGGAATTGGCACTGTATTTATCCCGCTGTGGGTTCTGGGGTATTATACATGGAATTGGCACTGTATTTATCCTGCTGTGTGTTTTGGGGTATTATACATGGAATTGGCACTGTATTTATCCCGCTGTGGGTTCTGGGGTATTATACATGGAATTGGCACTGTATTTATCCTGCTGTGTGTTTTGGGGTATTATACATGGCATTGGCACTGTATTTATCCCGCTGTGTGTTTTGGGGTATTATACATGGAATTGGCACTGTATTTATCCTGCTGTGGGTTCTGGGGTATTATACATGGAATTGGCACTGTATTTATCCCGCTGTGTGTTCTGGGGTATTATACATGGAATTGGCACTGTATTTATCCCGCTGTGTGTTCTGGGGTATTATACATGGAATTGTCACTGTATTTATCCTGCTGTGGGTTCTGGGGTATTATACATGGAATTGGCCCTGTATTTATCCTGCTGTGGGTTCTGGGGTATTATACATGGAATTGGCACTGTATTTATCCCGCTGTGGGTTCTGGAGTATTATACATGGAATTGGCACTGTATTTATCTGCCATGGGTTCTGGGGTATTATACATGGAATTGGCACTGTATTTATCCTGCTGTGGGTTCTGGGGTATTATACATGGAATTGGCACTGTATTTATCCTCCTGTGGGTTCTGGGGTATTATACATGGAATTGGCCCTGTATTTATCCTGCTGTGTGTTCTGGGGTATTATACACGGAATTGGCGCTGTATTTATCCTGCTGTGGGTTCTGGGGTATTATACATGGAATTGGCACTGTAATTATCCCGCTGTGGGTTCTGGAGTATTATACATGGAATTGGCACTGTATTTATCCTGCTGTGTGTTCTGGGGTATTATACATGGAATTGGCACTGTATTTATCCTGCTGTGGGTTCTGGGGTATTATACATGGAATTGGCACTGTATTTATCTGCTGTGGGTTCTGGGGTATTATACATGGAATTGGCACTGTATTTATCCTGCTGTGTGTTCTGGGGTATTATACATGGAATTGGCACTGTATTTATCCTGCTGTGGGTTCTGGGTATTATACATGGAATTGGCACTGTATTTATCCTGCTGTGGGTTCTGAGGTATATACATGGAACTGGCACTGTATTTATCTGCTGTGTGTTCTGGGGTATTATACATGGAATTGGCACTGTATTTATCCTGCTGTGGGTTCTGGGGTATTATACATGGAATTGGCACTGTATTTATCCTGCTGTGGGTTCTGGGGTATTATACATGGAATTGGCACTGTATTTATCCTGCTGTGGGTTCTGAGGTATTATACATGGAACTGGCACTGTATTTATCTGCTGTGTGTTCTGGGGTATTATACATGGAATTGGCACTGTATTTATCCTGCTGTGGGTTCTGGGGTATTATACATGGAATTGGCACTGTATTTATCCTGCTGTGGGTTCTGGGGTATTATACATGGAATTGGCACTGTATTTATCTGGTGTGGGTCCTGGGGTATTATACATGGAATTGGCACTGTATTTATCTGCCATGGGTTCTGGGGTATTATACATGGAATTGGCACTGTATTTATCCTGCTGTGGGCTCTGGGGTATTATACATGGAATTGGCACTGTATTTATCTGCCATGGGTTCTGGGGTATTATACATGGAATTGGCACTGTATTTATCCTGCTGTGGGTTCTGAGGTATTATACATGGAATTGGCACTGTATTTATCCTGCTGTGGGTTCTGTGGTATTTTACATGGAATTGGCACTGTATTTATCCTGCTGTGGGTTCTGGGGTATTATACATGGAATTGGCACTGTATTTATCCCGCTGTGGGTTCTGGGGTATTATACATGGAATTGGCACTGTATTTATCCTGCTGTGGGTTCTGGGGTATTATACATGGAATTGGCACTGTATTTATCCTGCTGTGGGTTCTGGGGTATTATACATGGAATTGGCACTGTATTTATCCTGCTGTGGGTTCTGGGGTATTATACATGGAATTGGCACTGAATTTATCCCGCTGTGGGTTCTGGGGTATTATACATGGAATTGGCACTGTATTTATCCCGCTGTGGGTTCTGGGGTATTATACATGGAATTGGCACTGTATTTATCCTGCTGTGTGTTTTGGGGTATTATACATGGAATTGGCACTGTATTTTCCCGCTGTGGGTTCTGGGGTATTATACATGGAATTGGCACTGTATTTATCCTGCTGTGTGTTTTGGGGTATTATACATGGCATTGGGACTGTATTTATCCCGCTGTGTGTTTTGGGGTATTATACATGGAATTGGCACTGTATTTATCCTGCTGTGGGTTCTGGGGTATTATACATGGAATTGGCACTGTATTTATCCCGCTGTGTGTTCTGGGGTATTATACATGGAATTGGCACTGTATTTATCCCGCTGTGTGTTCTGGGGTATTATACATGGAATTGTCACTGTATTTATCCTGCTGTGGGTTCTGGGGTATTATACATGGAATTGGCCCTGTATTTATCCTGCTGTGGGTTCTGGGGTATTATACATGGAATTGGCACTGTATTTATCCCGCTGTGGGTTCTGGAGTATTATACATGGAATTGGCACTGTATTTATCTGCCATGGGTTCTGGGGTATTATACATGGAATTGGCACTGTATTTATCCTGCTGTGGGTTCTGGGGTATTATACATGGAATTGGCACTGTATTTATCCTCCTGTGGGTTCTGGGGTATTATACATGGAATTGGCCCTGTATTTATCCTGCTGTGTGTTCTGGGGTATTATACACGGAATTGGCGCTGTATTTATCCTGCTGTGGGTTCTGGGGTATTATACATGGAATTGGCACTGTAATTATCCCGCTGTGGGTTCTGGGGTATTATACATGGAATTGGCCCTGTATTTATCCTGCTGTGGGTTCTGGGGTATTATACATGGAATTGGCACTGTATTTATCCTGCTGTGGGTTCTGGGGTATTATACATGGAACTGGCACTGTATTTATCTGCTGTGGGTTCTGGGGTATTATACATGGAATTGGCACTGTATTTATCCCGCTGTGGGTTCTGGGGTATTATACATGGAATTGGCACTGTATTTATCCTGCTGTGGGTTCTGGGGTATTATACATGGAATTGGCACTGTATTTATCCTGCTGTGGGTTCTGGGGTATTATACATGGAATTGGCACTGTATTTATCTGCCATGGGTTCTGGGGTATTATACATGGAATTGGCACTGTATTTATCCTGCTGTGGGTTCTGGGGTATTATACATGGAATTGGCACTGTATTTATCTGCCATGGGTTCTGGGGTATTATACATGGAATTGGCACTGTATTTATCTGCCATGGGTTCTGGGGTATTATACATATATACAGTATATGGGTGAAAGTTGCCATATTGTTTCCTCTTTCTTTGCAGATTAGGAGGAGGTGCCATACTGGTTATATCAAGTGAGATTATTCATCACCAATTTTAGTAAAATCACCATATAAACAATGCGCAGGAGAAATATTCTATTGTCTTTAGGAAGAAACTAGCAGAATCTCACATCAGAGAATAAAATCCTTGGGAATACAATACATGGTTCTGACATTGGTGCTGCCTATTCTAAAATAGCTCGTTATGGAAAGTATAACGGTTTAATGGGCACCCGGGGAATCATTTGTAAAAGACAGACTTGCCGGAGCTTGTAACAGCGTTTGCCATGGGACTGTTCCCTGATAAGGAAAAAGGCAAAGTGAAAGCAATTATCATCCTGTGTGTGTGAGATGCAGCCGTTATCTGCGCTACATTATTCATGGTAACAAATTGCAGGTCATCAAAATAAATACAGTAACATCCACGCCTGCTGCGCTGTCTCTGCACTCACCCCCGGGGGCACCATTATTCCTTCCTATTGAAAAGATTGTTATTGTACGTCTGTATATCTCTGCTCTATAAATGCTTGTTAATCATTATAATATAGAGGAGATTCCAGTGTCAATTTCCGTTACAGTCCATCCTCCATATCAGGTATGTACATAACATGATGCTCATTGTAAGCAGCAGTCCTGCCCTGCTTTATGGCTGAGATTCTAGCTATCTGTATAACAGAGCATTCTGTCACAGTGGCACAGATCCTATCTGACCCCCCCCCATTATAAGCAGCAGTCCTGCCCTGCTTTATGGCTGAGATTCTAGCTATCTGTATAACAGAGCATTCTGTCACAGTGGCACAGATCCTATCTGACCCCCCCCCATTGTAAGCAGCAGTCCTGCCCTGCTTTATGGCTGAGATTCTAGCTATCTGTATAACAGAGCATTCTGTCACAGTGGCACAGATCCTATCTGATCCCCCCCATTGTAAGCAGCAGTCCTGCCCTGCTTTATGGCTGAGATTCTAGCTATCTGTATAACAGAGCATTCTGTCACAGTGGCACAGATCCTATAGTAACCAGAAGGCTTGGCTGGTTAGGTGTATAAATAGCCCTAGGTTATCCCTTGGAAATGTTTGCTTGTGTTATATTTAATACAAATAATCTGATTTATATCCCACCAGAATCTGAAAGAGAAAGAAGAGCCCTGAGGAACAGGGTGTACCCGAAGCTGAGAGAGTACTGTAGGCAGGTGTATGGCCTGGAATTTCAGGTATGAGTCTTTTTGGTCAGAATGGAAGGGCTGCTCTTTTCTATGCAGAACAGTAAGAGCCCAGATATAGCACTTATCATGTCAGAACTAAGTCATGTCAGAAATAATTTGATTGCTAAAGTTCAAGCTATCAGCTGAGCAGGGGGGTTACATGGACAAGAAAACAGTTTCTGGCAAATTCTTACATTTTATTATTTAGCCCTTGGCTAAGTCTGAGTCACTAAGAGGATGTGCCTGTCGGTAACCTCCAGGAACTAAGGGCAAGTATGCACTCCCCGAGGGTAATATGTACGTTGGATCATGCAAAGGTAATAGTAACATACACAACAGCCATTTATAACAGGGATCTGCAGAGTCACTCCAGCAGATTTTAAACTGAGCTACCAGGGTATGCTGGGAGTTGCACACAGATTCAGTATGGTTTGGTTGCTATGGGTTACAGGACCTTGACTTATTTTACCCATATTCAAACCTATCTCCCTGTGTCTGTTTTTGTCCCCCTGTAGGAGCAGGAGCTACTGCCCATATGCCAGCCTGTGTAATTCACAATATAGGGCAGTGCTTATTGGCTGGGGTCCAAAAATGGTCTCCATGATGTTTACAGCAGGTCTTCCTGTAAATACAGTAATATTTCCTTCTACTACAGAAAAATGTAAATACAAGGTGTTATATAATTAATTATACACTTTGTCTTTGGTCACCACAGTGTCTCCTATATCATATTTTGGTCTGGAGCATATGTAACCTGATATTTATTATTTGGCACCACCATCTGGTCACAGTTAGAATTACAGACAAGTTGCCAATACATTAATAAAATAACAATATGTTTGTTATAGTTCCACAGTGTTGTATTTATTAGATCTCTTTGTACAGATCATGGGCTTGTGTAATGTAAGTGGCTTCTTGCTGCACCTATCCCTCTATTGATTTGTAATACAGTATAATGTAGGAACACCTAATGGGAATCATCCTAGGACCTCTCAGTCTGGGGCAAACCACTCTGTACCCCTTCCAGCAAATATTTTTACTGTGTATTAATAAGTATTTCTGTTTAAACCTTTGGGGTCTGACAGAGCAGGGCTACACCATAATTTTAGAGCAAGTACCTATCACTTTTCGGCTTGCTAGGGATGCTGGGAACTGCAGTCCAACAGTAGCTGAAGAGCCATATGCTGTGTATTATTGTGGGGCTGCATTAACTTAAAGTAGGCCAGTCCATGAATGTATATTTCTACCTGTATTTTTTGGCAGGTGGTAGATGCATATGAGGGAATCCATTATGAGGAGTACTACAGCCCCAGGGTTCAGAAGATCCGTATGCAACTGCTGGAGGGATGCCTGAAACAGCCAGTGGGCCCTTGCTTTGTGGTGAGTCTGGCAGTGTTAAAGCAATACTGTCATGGGAAAACATGTTTATTACAAACCCATCAGTTAATAGAGCTTCTCCAGCAGAATCCTGCATTGTAATCTGTTTTTCCCATGGGGCTAGCCATATTCTTCATTTCCCAGGGTGCCACAGCCATGTGACCTGTGCTCTGATAAACTTCACTCACACTTTACTGCTGCGCTGCAAGTTGGTGTGATATCCCCTCACCCCCAGCAGCCGATCAGCAGAACAATGGGAAGGGAGCAAGATAGCAGCTCCCAGTAGGTATCACAATAGCACTCAATAGTAAGAAATCCAAGTCCGGCTTGGGACTCCTCCAGTTACATGGGAGTAGGAGAAATAATAGGTTAGCTGAAAGCAGTTCTAATGTGTAGCGCTGGCTGAAAGCTCAGACTCAGGCACACTTTACTGCTGCGCTGCAAGTTGGAGTGATATCCGCCCCCCTCCCCCCCAGCAGCCAATCAGCAGAACAATGGGAAGGGAGCAAGATAGCAGCTCCCAGTAGGTATCAGAATAGCACTCAATAGTAAGAAATCCAAGTCCGGCTTGGGACTCCTCCAGTTACATGGGAGTAGGAGAAACAATAGGTTAGCTGAAAGCAGTTCTAATGTGTAGCGCCGGCTGAAAGCTCAGACTCAGGCACACTTTACTGCTGCGCTGCAAGTTGGAGTGATATCCCCCCCCCTCACCCCCAGCAGCCGATCAGCAGAACAATAAGGTCCAAACAGTCCCCCACCAGCCCAATAAATAGTGACTGTCTATAGTATCTTACAGCACCCCTGTCTCATTTGCCAGAATCAACAGTTTGTCAGTCTGGGCCTGCACCTATCCCCATTCACAGGGTTGGACTGGGTCGGCTGGACACCCAATGGGCCCCCCTGACCCAGACTCAATCTCCATCTGTCTCTTCCCTGTTGATGATGCTCCGCCGCAGCCTTCCCTCCCCTGATTACATGCAAGGCCTGTGCAGGGGGAAGGGAAGGGCTGGAGGTGGGTAAGCGGACAGGGGCCCCTAGGGTAGCAGCCCCGGTGGGCCTCATACACCCCAGTCCGCCACTGCCCATACACCCAGGTACACAAACAGGCTCAGACAAACATTAGCCTCAGCTGGAAAGCAAAGGAGGAGCAAGATAAAGATGAGATTTAGAGGGATAAAGAAGGTTACGGTATAAATAAAAAAGGGATTGAGGGCAACGGATGCAGAAAACAGGACACAAACCCATAGCAAAGGTCATACAAATGAAGGTACAGGTATCCAGAATGCTTGGGACCCGGGGCTTTCCGGATAAGGGATCTTTCCATAAGTTGGATCTCCATGCCTTAAGTCTACTAAAAAATTTAAACATTAAATAAACCCAATAGGATTGTTTTGCCTCCAATAAGGATTCATTATATCTTAGTTGGGATCAAGTACAGGTACTGTTTTATTATTACAGAGAAAAGGGAATCATTTAACCATTAAATAAACCCAATAGGGCTGTTCTGCCCCCAATAAGGGGTAATTATATCTTAGTTGGGATCAAGTACAGGTACTGTTTTATTATTACAGAGAAAAGGGAATCATTTAACCATTAAATAAACCCAATAGGGCTGTTCTGCCCCCAATAAGGGGTAATTATATCTTAGTTGGGATCAAGTACAGGTACTGTTTTATTATTACAGAGAAAAGGGAATCATTTAACCATTAAATAAACCCAATAGGGCTGTTCTGCCCCCAATAAGGGGTAATTATATCTTAGTTGGGATCAAATACAGGTACTGTTTTATTATTACAGAGAAAAGGGAATCATTTAACCATTAAATAAACCCAATAGGGCTGTTCTGCCCCAATAAGGGGTAATTATATCTTAGTTGGGATCAAGTACAGGTACTGTTTTATTATTACAGAGAAAAGGGAATCATTTAATCATTAAATAAACCCAATAGGGCTGTTCTGCCCCAATAAGGGGTAATTATATCTTAGTTGGGATCAAGTACAGGTACTGTTTTATTATTACAGAGAAAAGGGAATCATTTAACCATTAAATAAACCCAATAGGGCTGTTCTGCCCCAATAAGGGGTAATTATATCTTAGTTGGGATCAAGTACAGGTACTGTTTTATTATTACAGAGAAAAGGGAATCATTTAACCATTAAATAAACCCAATAGGGCTGTTCTGCCCCCAATAAGGGGTAATTATATCTTAGTTGGGATCAAGTACAGGTACTGTTTTATTATTACAGAGAAAAGGGAATCATTTAACCATTAAATAAACCCAATAGGGCTGTTCTGCCCCCAATAAGGGGTAATTATATCTTAGTTGGGATCAATTACAAGGTACTTTTGCATCTAGCTACCCAAGAACGAAAAAGGCTTAATGTCCTCCCCAGATGAAGAATAACCCCCCCATTTCTTTGCCTTTCCTTCTAGGCCCTTATAGGAGAAGAGTATGGCCAGTTCAGCCTCCCCTGGAAGATTGAAGGAGAAGAGTTTGAGAAGATCCTTCTTGCTGCCGAAGAGAGCAGAATCAGCACCAGGTCGTTGGAGACGTGGTACCTACGAGATGAAAATGGGGTCCCTCCAGCTTATCATCTGCTTGAGAAAGAAGAGGGGCTCCCATACACACAAACAGTAAGAACACTTCTTATATAACAAAGCCCAGGTCAAGCCTTGACTGGCAAACTGTAGAGGGGCTACTGTAAGATGCCATAGACCAGCGGTTCTCAACCTGGGGGTCGCGACAGTCCCGTTTTTTACAGCGCATCCCGCTGTCCCGGATTGTTCAATGAATGTCCCGCATTACGGAAATGCAGAACATTCATTAAACAATCCAGGCCAGTGGGACGTGCTGGCTGCAGCCTACCGCTCCGGCTCCTTCTTCTTGGGCTCCTGCTCCTTATTCGGCTCCTCGTACGGCGGCGACAGGTCCTTTTATAAGGTTGCGCCTGTGGGTGTGACGTCACACGTACGCACGGGCGCAACCTTATAAAAGGTCCTGTCGCCGCCGTACGAGGAGCCGAATAAGGAGCAGGAGCCCAAGAAGTCTATGGGGGCTGCCATGTATGGGGGAATTTTCTATTGCAGGTACTCTCTATGGGGGCAATTGGGGGGCTCTGTGTATGGGGGGGTACTGTGTATGGGGGGCACTGTATGGGGGGACACTGTAAGCAGGGCTACTGTGTATGGGGGGGCTCTGTGTATGGGGGGGCTCTGTGTATGGGGGGCTCTGTGTATGGGGGGCTCTGTGTATGGGGGGCTCTGTGTATGGGGGGCTCTGTGTATGGGGGGCTCTGTGTATGGGGGGGCTCTGTGTATGGGGGGTACTGTGTATGGGGGGCACTGTATGGGGGGACACTGTAAGGAGGGCTACTGTGTATGGGGGGGCTCTGTGTATGGGGGGGCTCTGTGTATGGGGGGGGTACTGTGTATGGGGGGCACTGTATGGGGGGACACTGTAAGGAGGGCTACTGTGTATGGGGGGGCTCTGTGTATGGGGGGGCTCTGTGTATGGGGGGGCTCTGTGTATGGGGGGCACTGTATGGGGGGACACTGTAAGGAGGGCTACTGTGTATGGGGGGGCTCTGTGTATGGGGGGGCTCTGTGTATGGAGGGCTACTGTGTATGGAGGGCTACTGTGTATGGGGGGGCTCTGTGTATGGGGGGGCTCTGTGTATGGGGGGGCTCTGTGTATGGAGGGCTACTGTGTATGGGGGCATTGTGTATGGAGGGTACTTTCTATGGGGGCTACAGTCTGTCGGGCAATTGAGGGCATGGTCTATGGGGGGGTACTGTTTATGTGGGCAAATGAGGCACTGTGTATGGGGGGCACTGTATGGGGGGCACTGTATGGGGGTGCTGTCTATTGGGCCATCGTGGGTACTATTTTAACTATTTTAAAAATGGGGTGTGGCAATTGGGGCGTGGCCACAAAGTGGGCATGGCCAAAAATTGCCGTGCTGCACGCGCCAGGTCTTTTTGTGGGGGTCACCACAACATGAGGAAATGTATTAAAGGGTTGCGGCATTAGGAAGGTTGAGAACCACTGCCATAGACCATCACTTTTTACTGGGCCTATAGGGGGCTATTTGGGCCTGTGTGTACCTGAAATGCCATGGCTTATATCTAATATCAGCTCAGACCTCTGTTGTGAGATTTCTGGGTCACACAGGGTTCCCACTTATCAACAAAAAGGAAATTATAGTATTATAGAACAGATACAAGTTTGTTGCACTTTGCAGAACAGAAGAGGAGCCACTGACCCCCCACCCATGATTTACCAAGAAATCAGGAAGGTTCTGGATGTTGCAGTTCCTCTGTGTGTCCAGCAGGGGAGCATTTCCCCTCAGCAAGCTGAGAAATATTTCCGATCAGGTAACTAAATGATCCAAGGTGAGATTCTTTGGAATCCAAAAATGGATTTAGCATCATCCAAGGTTTTGGTGCTCTACTCCAGCATTTTATGATAGAACATTCCAATGATGGTTGCTAAGTACAGGTGTTGGACCCCTTATCCGGAAACCCATTGTAATAAACTGCTGGCTAGCAGTGGGTTAATACTTCTGCTGTGTTAGTTCAGGTACAGATACACACTGGAACTTTTGATATATTTATTAGAACATGGCAGGTAGATCTGGCCTGCTCCATGCTTGCTCTCAGCTTAACAGGAAGCACAAAACAGGAACAGGAATATCATCATCATCATCATCAATTAATGGCAAAACAGCAAGAATGCCATTAACCAAAATGTCTATACAAGCAGGTTACTACACCCATTATCCAGAAAGCTCTGAATTACGGAAAGCCTGTCTCCCATAGACTCCATTTTAATCAAATAATTCAGATTTTTAAAAATGATTTCCTTTTCCTCTTTAATAATAAAACTGTACCTGTACTTGATCCCAACTAAGATATAATTACCCCTTATTGGGGGCAGAACAGCCCTATTGGGTTTATTTAATGGTTAAATGATTCCCTTTTCTCTGTAATAATAAAATAGTACCTGTACTTGATCCCAACTAAGATATAATTACCCCTTATTGGGGGCAGAACAGCCCTATTGGGTTTATTTAATGGTTAAATGATTCCCTTTTCTCTGTAATAATAAAACAGTACCTGTACTTGATCCCAACTAAGATATAATTACCCCTTATTGGGGGCAGAACAGTCCTATTGGGTTTATTTAATGGTTAAATGATTCCCTTTTCTCTGTAATAATAAAACAGTACCTGTACTTGATCCCAACTAAGATATAATTACCCCTTATTGGGGCAGAACAGCCCTATTGGGTTTATTTCATGGTTAAATGATTCCCTTTTCTCTGTAATAATAAAACAGTACCTGTACTTGATCCCAACTAAGATATAATTACCCCTTATTGGGGGCAGAACAGCCCTATTGGGTTTATTTAATGGTTAAATGATTCCCTTTTCTCTGTAATAATAAAACAGTACCTGTACTTGATCCCGACTAAGATATAATTACCCCTTATTGGGGGCAGAACAGCCCTATTGGGTTTAATTAATGCTTTATTGGTTTTTCAGTAGACCTAAGGTATGAAGATCAAAATTACGGAAAGCCCCCCTATCTGGAATACCCTTGGTCCCGAGCATTCTGGATAACGGTTCTTATACCTGTATAACATATAGGTGGATAAACTATATCTTACTGTATGTATGTTGGAAAGCTGCATTAACAATGCTGATAAACCCTGACCCCATATTTTTCCTGCTTTTGTTCTTGCAGCTTTGGAGGAAGAGCTGCTCTTTGCCCTACAGGACCGGCCCCGGGCCGTGCACGAGAGGTGCATCTGTTATATACACAGAGTGCCATATAAAGCCTACCTGCAGCGCAGGAAGTCAGAACATGGTGAGACTGTCAGACCCAGGAGCTACGCAAAGCTCTGCCACGTACGGGATGTATTTATACCCACCTTGGCACAACACGGGCCCCTGTGCCTGTACAGCACCACCACAACATGCAACATTAAAGTTGGGTACACTGAGGAAAAGCAAGAGAAATACATTGACGGTCTCTGCACCCAGTTCTACAGTGACATATTGGGACTGATTGAAAAGGACGTCCCTGCCAGCCCCTTGTACTGCAGCAACAGGACTGGTGAAGCCATGCAGCACCTCTCTCTCTGTAGTATGTATGCGTCCCTCCAGCAGTTCCGCTTCAGAGAGGAGCAAACTATCCATGACTACATAGTGCATGGCAAGTCTCCGAAGCCAATGGTGGTCTTTGGAAGGTCAGGCTGTGGGAAGACTGTATTACTTGCCTCATGCGCTAAAAAGGTACAAGACCACTTAATGCTACTATACGCACCATCTCTCCCTACTATACCTGCTATCCCACAGCCCCAGTCCCTTCCCAGAGGCTATTATCCCACTGCTACTATAGGCACCATCTGTCCCTACTATACCTGCTATCCCACAGCCCCAGTCCCTTCCCAGAGGCTATTATCCCCCCACTGCTACTATAGGCACCATCTCTCCCTACTATACCTGCTATCCCACAGCCCCAGTCCCTTCCCAGAGGCTATTATCCCCCACTGCTACTATAGGCACCGTCTCTCCCTACTATACCTGCTATCCCACAGCCCCAGTCCCTTCCCAGAGGCTATTATCCCCCCACTGCTACTATAGGCACCATCTCTCCCAACTATTCCTGCTATCCCACAGCCCCAGTCCCTTCCCAGAGGCTGTTATCCCCCCACTGCTACTATAGGCACCATCTCTCCCTACTATACCTGCTATCCCACAGCCCCAGTCCCTTCCCAGAGGCTATTATCCCCCCACTGCTACTATAGGCACCATCTCTCCCTACTATTCCTGCTATCCCACAGCCCCAGTCCCTTCCCAGAGGCTATTATCCCCCCACTGCTACTATAGGCACCATCTCTCCCTACTATACCTGCTATCCCACAGCCCCAGTCCCTTCCCAGAGGCTGTTATCCCCCCACTGCTACTATAGGCACCATCTCTCCCTACTATACCTGCTATCCCACAGCCCCAGTCCCTTCCCAGAGGCTATTATCCCCCCACTGCTACTATAGGCACCATCTCTCCCTACTATACCTGCTATCCCACAGCCCCAGTCCCTTCCTAGAGGCTATTATCCCCCCACTGCTACTATAGGCACCATCTCTCCCTACTATACCTGCTATCCCACAGCCCCAGTCCCTTCCCAGAGGCTATTATGCCCCCACTGCTACTATAGGCACCATCTCTCCCTACTATACCTGCTATCCCACAGCCCCAGTCCCTTCCTAGAGGCTATTATCCCCCCACTGCTACTATAGGCACCATCTCTCCCTACTATACCTGCTATCCCACAGCCCCAGTCCCTTCCTAGAGGCTATTATCCCCCCACTGCTACTATAGGCACCATCTCTCCCTACTATACCTGCTATCCCACAGCCCCAGTCCCTTCCCAGAGGCTATTATCCCCCCACTGCTACTATAGGCACCATCTCTCCCTACTATACCTGCTATCCCACAGCCCCAGTCCCTTCCCAGAGGCTGTTATCCCCCCACTGCTACTATAGGCACCATCTCTCCCTACTATACCTGCTATCCCACAGCCCCAGTCCCTTCCCAGAGGCTATTATCCCCCCACTGCTACTATAGGCACCATCTCTCCCTACTATACCTGCTATCCCACAGCCCCAGTCCCTTCCCAGAGGCTATTATCCCCCCACTGCTACTATAGGCACCATCTCTCCGTACTATACCTGCTATCCCACAGCCCCAGTCCCTTCCCAGAGGCTATTATCCCCCCCCACTGCTATTTAATTGAAATTATTTTCTCATTTCAGGTGCACTCATGGCTGGAAACTTGTGACCCAATCTTAGTGGTGCGCTTCATCTGCCCTTTCAGGGAACCCCTGCATTTAAGTAGATTATTAGGGGGCCTTTGCTATCAGTTATCAGACATTTACCAGAGAGTGATTCCAAGCCACCTTGATGATGTTGCTGAACTGAGACAATGTTTTGTGGACCTAATATCACTCTCTTCCAAGCAAGCCCCACTCATTTTAATAATAGATGATGTTGATCATGTCCCCATAGATTGGTTACCCTCTCCTATCCCCAAATTCACAAAAATCATTGTGTCTGTGAAACACCAACAAAATGTGATTTCTGACCAGGTAAAGTCTCAGAATAAAGGCCAGTTCTTATTTCTTGAGATTAAACCTCAGAGACGAGAATGCAATGATAACTTAAAGCATTGCCTACTGGGGTGTTACAGAAAAATAACTTCCGGACAGCAAATGTACGTGAACAGGTCCTTGGAGACCAACACGTCCCCATTGCAGGTTCATCTGCTCTTCAAGTTAGTGGCAGAATGGAAGTCCCATCAAGACGTTGATAATCAAACCCTTGGAGAAGATACGTATGAAGCTGCTGAAAGATTATTCCACAAACTTGAGATCAAATATGGCCGTGAGATTGTCTCTCGAACTTTGAGTTACATAACACTGTCCCAATCTGGCATTGGAGTAACCGAACTTGTGGATCTGTTGACAGCAGATGACCTAGTCCTTGAGAAGTTCCATGAGTTATTTGGAACTGAAAACATCCCAAGAATACCAGACTGGATAGTGACTGGAATTCTTCTAGATTTACAGGGTTGCCTTGCCGACAGAATGAGCGCGGGTTGCAAGCTTGTGTATTGGAATAACAGAATGTACCAGCAGGTCATAATGACCCGCTATCTCAGCAGCCCAGAAACCGTTCAGGAGTTGCATACAGCCATGTATTATTTTTTTAGTGGACGTTGGACGTGTGGAAAATTTATATCCAAGGCTGTTCAGAAATTCAAGTCTCTGCTTCCCAACAGACGACTGGCGAACAACAACCACACACCTAACCGACATTATTTGGATTATCAACCTCCTTCTCAGCCGTGGTTTTATAATGTGCTCCCAGTCTGCCAAAGAGCTGTCACTGGTAACGTTAGGAAGGCTCTCGAGCTTCCCTTCCACCTCAAAGAATGTGGGAAACTGGAGAAACTCTACAATGAAGTATTTATGGCGTTCCCTTATTACAAAGTTCTTGTCCAAGCCGGTCAGCTTCATCTGCTCCTCAACAGCATTGAAGATGCAGCTGGGATAATGGGTAAACAAGAGCTGTACTTTCTATATGACATGCTGAAAGAGGTTTCATGTCTATTAAAGGAGAAGCCTGATTCCCTAGAGATGATCTTTCAGTCCAAAATGTTACCACTGGTTTTAACATACCCCCCTCTTTCGAGGATAGCCACCCAAGTGCATGGTGAAGGAAGAAGGAACTCCACCATAAAAGTTTTGCATTCACCTCTTATTACAGTTCCATTGTTTAAGATCTACTTCCCAGAAGTATCTTCTGTTGTTAGGGTCTTGGAAATGGAAAGTAACATGCAATTAATGGTGGTGTTTGGGAATGGCAGTGTCTACACTTGGGCTGTTGGAAAGAACCTAGCACTAAGGTTTCAGGGTTCCGTGCATATCAAGGATGTGGCAGTTGAGAATAAGAGTAGGTATCTGGCTCTGTGTACCATGAACCATTCATTCATATTTCTTGATTGTGTCTCCTGGACCACTTTAAATAATCTTATGAAGAACGTCAACGAAAATGGCCTCATTCCTAAACACTGTTCATTCTCAGAGACAGGACTAATGGTGGGCTTTGAGAATTCTTGTACAGTAAGGATTTTCGGGGTTCCCTCTGGGGAACTGATAGAGGAGATGACTTTCCCCCATGAAATAACATTCATTTCATGTGATAACAGGGGAAAATATACAGTCATGGAGCAAATGAACCATATTGTCATTTATGATAACCAGGATTTTTCCGCTAAAATTTCTCTTCCTGTGGACCTTATAAAAAACACAGTGTACAACATTCATATTCACGAGTCCCTGGTGTATATTATTGGCAAGGCCTCTAACATTAGTGTTTGGGGCATTTTTAATCCAGCTCAGCCTCGGCTTTTGGATGAACTTTATTCTGAAGGAGATTATGGAGAGGTGGTCTCTACAGAATATTCTCCACCTTGGCTCTTAACATGCAGGGCAAAATACATAGAAGTGTGGCATACAGAGTCCTGGGAAAGGCATTGTTTTAAACCTCCACATGGGAAAATGCTGACTTTCTGTGTTTTTTCCCAAAGTTGTGAGGAAGTCATTGCAGCAGTGGAAAACCTTCCCTTTCTTTTTGTCTGGAACAGGGAGAGCGGCCAGTGTATTTCCAGACTTTATCTTGAGCTGGCAACAGTCTCCATGGTAACTAAGTGCCACCGGTCGGGTCAGTTGGCAGTTGTGATAGAGGATAAAGCCTTAATGTTATGGGATTTAAAGTCAGCGGTCATCCCAACGTCTTACTTTCAAACTGGTCGCCCAATTGATTCTTTGATCCTCTGTCCCCAAGGGAATCATGTATATACTTGTGATGGTTCTGATCTGGTATGCAGGTGGGACATTACCAGCTGCTGTATTACCGACATATACCAGCACTGCAGTACTGTAGAGACAATGGCATTAGCTGCTAAGGGGGAGAATCTGGTTACCTCCGTAACATCTGGGAGGCTTTATATCTGGGTCACTCGCACAGGAGAAAATCTCCATTTCATCCAAACCCACCCTGTATCTCAGGTTCTCATCACCCCTAATTCTCATTTTGTGGTTACTTTATGTGAAAACGGAACTACCAAAGTCTGGAGGCCAGCCACAGCCACTGCAGTTTGTACTCTTCAGCCTTATCTCCAGCGGGCCTCCATAAACTCAGACGGCACATTTATCATTGGCCTACAGAATGGTAGTCTTCTCGCCGTCAGCCTGTGGTCAGGGGAGGTTTCTAAGAGATTCTGCTGTGATGAAGGGTCTGATTCTGTGCTGGACTTTAGAAGCCTGAATGGCCATCCTGTTTTTATAGTCTTGATCACCTTGAGTTCTAACCTTTATACATGGAATATAGCTGAAGGAACAGTTTGCCACCAGTTCAGGTTGCCTTTGTGTATCTCACAGCCATGCAAGTTCTTTCAACTTTCATCAAACGGACGTATCATGGTAACAGCCCAGGGTGGAACCATTAATGTCATAAACACCCAAAATGGCCAACACAGTGTTTTACGCACTCCCAACCCAATACTATACCAACATCTGACTAAGGATGGTATCTTCCTCCTTTACATATGCCATATCAGTACAAAGGAATGCCACTGTGATTTCCACATAAACCCTGTTCTGCATCTTATCAACGTTTCCAGTGGGGAAACTATTGGCCAGTGCCACCTTGGTAAGATGCCAGGTACCATGAGTGTTTCCGAAGATGATAGGACTATTTGCGTTGGGTTTGAGGATGGCACACTTGGATTGTACTCGCTGGGTGAGGTGTACAGGGTGGCAACAAGGAAGGCAAATGCTATTTCTTTAATAAAAAATTTAGATAATTCAGCAGTGAACATATATAAGGGCAAGTCATCTTCTACCATAATATGGGATGATACTATATGCTCAGAACAAAATGGGTGCTGATTTCTAAGGAAATAAGGGCTTGAGATATGCCCTATGTATAGACTGAAATTGCATTATAAAATATCCTTTGTTCTTTGATCTGCCCTAGCTAAGGACTTCAATAAATACAGTATACTATAATATGGGGGATAGAGTAACATGGCATACTCGGTGCAAAGGCCATTCTCTTGACCTACCCAGGGCACTTCCAGTTATATATACCCATATCCCCAAAATAGAGTGACATATAAGGAAACCCACAGCAACTAAACAGAAGTTGTATTCATTCATGTTCTCTCAGGGGGGCTATTTACTACACGTTGATGACAAAATCAGATTAGATTATTTAAATGTCAATTTGAACGACACCTGAACAAATGGATATACTGTATATTCAGGCTGGCAGGAAGCCCCTCTCTCTGCCGCTCCCCCTGTAGGACCGATGCCTCTGACAAATAATAAGAGGTGGTGGAAAAGCCAGTGGTCTCCATGATCCAAGGGAACTGCCATGAAAATCTTTATTGTCTGAATGTTTTGTTGAATAAAGTCCTTGTCCTGTTCCAAAAAATCTGCAGTTATTGTTTTCATTTTTTTCAATATGAATTACTCAGACCTGGCGAATGATATACTGTAGCTGCTTAGTGATGATTATCTCCCGCTGTCTGTCCTCCCAACACGGCACAAAACAGCAGTCCCATCTTGCTTTGTGGCAGCATTTTATATTCAATCAGAGCATGGGAGAGGTATGCTTTACATGCAATAAAAAAAGACACCATAGCTTGAGTGGTGGAAGGCCCCAGCATTTATTAAAACTTAATAAAATGTAACTGCAAATGAATTAATGCCAAATAAGTGTATAAAACCAGATAACTGAATCTGTATGTATTATGGCAACAACACCCAGCCAGCCTCAATCCATTTACCAGGCCGCCTATTGATTGACTTTTTGTAAACGTAAAAGTCCTCATACACAGGCTGCCAATATCGGTCCCTTAGACAGATTCGGCAGCTAATCGGCCCGTGTATGGGCACTACCGACGGGCCTATCTGCCCGACATCTGGCTTGAAATCGGACAGATCTCGATCGGGCAGGTTAGAAAATTTAGTTGGATCGGGGACCGCATCGCAGGGCCGGAACTAGGGGTAGGCAGAGTAGGCGCCTGCCTAGGGTGCAATCACTGGGGGGCGCATTTTAAAAGGATTTTTTTTTTCATTTATTAAAACTAATTTCCTTGGTAGCCTTGGCCTTCCAAAACAGACCCTCCCCAACCCTCTCTGTCATGTGTGTTGACCAAGGAGCGCACCCCACCCTCTCTTTGCCAGCATGTACCTTATACCTCTTATTGCGCTGGCGCTGCGCATGCGCAGTAGGGGGTAGCGCGATTCGAACAGAGAGAGCTGGCGCGTTGCAAACTGTGGAAAGTTGTGAAGCTTGTTGCTGGCATAGGTAGAGATTGGGGACTTGGTGGCAATGAGAAAGATTGTCCGATTCTGGCACAGGTTCAGATTGGGGGCTTGGGGGCAATATGATGTTTTTAGAAAAGCTTGTTCAGGGAATTCCCTTTTGAGGGCGGACTCATGCCACCCGGGCCATCTGTTCAAGGGCATCCCTTTGGGACAATTCATCCGTCTTCGGAGGAATTGCAGTACAGATAAAGCATTTTTGGATCAATCCCTGCTATTGCGGGACAGATTTTTGGAACGGGGTTATACCCATCAATCTTTATTGCTAGCCTTCACAAAAGCCCTACGTACTAGGAGAGTGGATTTACTCACCAATATCAACGAAGCAAGGGTTAAAATTAGGAACAACAAAGACACAATAAAGTCGGTCAATAATAGGGACTTTATCGAAAAGAACAATGACAACTTTAATCACAATGATCAAACAAATTTAATGGTCACTGGAGTAGAGAGAATAACTCCAATTTTTGTTACCAGTTTTAGCAATCAATTCTACACGATTAAACATATTGTTAACCCTCTTATTCCTGTATTATATAACGACCCGGATTTAGCTACATTTTTGCATGATGGCTGTAGAGTAGTAGCACGAAAGGCCCCAACCTTAGGGAATATTCTTTCCCCGACGTTGTGGAGTTCACAACCTAAAAGACACAAAATGACATGGTTAGAAACAAAGGGTACTTATATCTGTGGAGCGAGGAAATGTGTTACTTGTGCTTATATAAAACAATCCACCAATTTCCAGAGTACTATTACCGGTAAAATCTTTGAGATGCCCTTTTATGCTAATTGTAATACAAAATTCGTGGTGTACCTTTTGACCTGTTCAAATTGTTACATTCAATATGTTGGTTGCACAATTCGTCCTCTTAAGAACAGGATGCGCGAACACATTAGACATATAGTCTCCAAAAATGAAAGCAGTCCAATAGCAAGACATTTTATGCAATGTTGCAATTTTGATGTATCCAAGTTACAAATACAAGTAATAGATAGGGCCCTACCAGATGAAAGGGACTCAGACAGGCTCTCCAAACTCTTGCGTTTAGAAATAAAATGGATCTTTGCTCTTAACACTCGCCATCCTGATGGCTTGAATTCGGTATTTGATATCAGCTGTTATGTTTGAATTCAGTCTATTTTAAATAGCCATATATGTACTTATCATTATTTCAGTTTTACCATTATTGTTACAAATTTATAGCATTAAGCTGCTATTTAGTTACTTATTTATTTGTTTCAGCATTTTAATGTATTATGAACTTTAGACTTCACCATCATTACTAATTTGGCAATACTAAATGACTCATATTAACATTAACTGTATGGAGTATCTGTACATATGTTCATATAACTACATGTTCCTATAGTTTTAGATAATTGATTATTTATTGATAAGTGAACATGAAAGGGATCTGTCGAATTATGTCTTCTATTGCTTATTCCACATGTCTGTATGTTTTTAACATAAGGGAGGAGGCGTGGTTTTATTTTTACCTCGCCCCCACGTCATTGTGCCTTTGCTATTTAAACCTTTTCACCATTGTTAGAACTAGCCTATGATTATGTGCCCCATACGCACAAAACGCGTCAGGCATTTGTTTTTAAACATGTTGGAATAAAGTTCGAGTTTTACAAGATCCCTCAGAGTCCGGAATGCTTGTCGTCCTTTTTCAAAATTCAGTGATTTCTCCCTTCAGCTGCGGGTTCGGGGCTGCAAGCACCCGGACCACTACGGAATTTTGGTGAGCATTCGTTGATTTCTTTACCTCTGAACCACCTGCTTACTATATTCAGACCTTAAGCGACAGACTCGGGGTTTTCACACCCGAGTCAGACTAATTATTTGGTATTTACCTTTCTTTTTTTCTTGTTTATTTTTCATTCATTAAATTGGTGGTTAGGCTCTATCCGGTGGCCAGGGTGTGCTTATTATAGCCAATTTGGCCGGCTGCTTGTTCATGTCTTAATTTAATATATTAGTTATATTTATTTATTTTGGAGAAACTCAACACAAGTTCACGCTCTCAGAGCGTAATAATTTTGTATAGTGCAAATGAATTAATGCCAAATAAGTGTATAAAACCAAATAACTGAATCTGTATGTATTATGGCAACAACACCCAGCCAGCCTCAATCCATTTACCAGGCCGCCTATTGATTGACTTGTTGTAAACGTAAAAGTCCTCATACACAGGCTGATTCTAGCTGCCAATATCGGTCCCTTAGACAGATTCGGCAGCTAATCGGCCCGTGTATGGGCACTAACGACGGGCCTATCTGCCCGACATCTGGCTTGAAATCGGACAGATCTCGATCGGGCAGGTTAGAAAATTTAGTTGGATCGGGGACCCCATCGCAGGGCCGGAACTAGGGGTAGGCAGAGTAGGCGCCTGCCTAGGGTGCAATCACTGGGGGGCGCATTTTAAAAGGATTTTTTTTTTTCATTTATTAAAACTAATTTCCTTGGTAGCCTTGGCCTTCCAAAACGGACCCTCCCCAACCCTCTCTGTCATGTGTGTTGACCAAGGAGCGCACCCCACCCTCTCTTTGCCAGCATGTACCTTATACCTCTTATTGCGCTGGCGCTGTGATGCATGCGCAGTAGGGGGTAGCGCGATTCGAACAGAGAGAGCTGGCGCGTTGCAAACTGTGGAAAGTTGTGAAGCTTGTTGCTGGCATAGGTAGAGATTGGGGACTTGGTGGCAATGAGAAAGATTGTCCGATTCTGGCACAGGTTCAGATTGGGGGCTTGGGGGCAATATGATGGCTGCTGACACAGGTACAGATTGGGGCTTGGGGGCAATATGATGGCTGCTGACACAGGTACAGATTGGGGCTTGGGGGCAATATGATGGCTGCTGGCACAGGTACTGATTGGGGGCTTGGGGCAATATGATGGCTGCTGACACAGGTACAGATTGGGGCTTGGGGGCAATATGATGGCTGCTGCTGGCACAAGTACTGATGGGGGGGGCAATATGGTGGCCACTGGCACAGGCACATGGTGGCAATGGCTGTTGGCACAAATACATGGGGCAATGTAATGGCTGCTGGCACAGGTACATAGTGGCTTTATGATGGCAACTGGAACCAGTACATGGGGGCAATATGATGGGGCAATAAAAAGGCTGCTGGCAGCCTGGCACAGGTACATGGGGGCAATCAGGAAGGGGGGGGCACTCATTGAAGCCCTTGCCTAGGGTGCCAAAATACCTTGGCCCGGCCCTGCCGCATCGGCTCGTTGATGAGGTTCCCGAAACAGCTGCATCTATTGCCGGCATTCTTATTCAATTGTTTGGCCCCAGGGCCAAGTCAGATATTCTTCAGGACTGCTAATCATCTGCCCTGCTGCTACATAGTTTCAGGAGTCAGAACCACCATGGCAGATAATATAAACAGCAACAGCAAGAGGGATACTACTTTCAATAGTAATTACATTCACAAATAACTGAAAAATATCATGAATTTGTAAATATAACATTTTTTTAATCTTCCTGAAGTAAATTTTATTTCTATAAGGACCTTTGGAGAACTGTCAAATGCCAGTGGTGGGGGGCCCTATATGATTGGACAAGGGGGAAGGGCTTCCTCAGAATGGGGCAAGGGGGGTCCCTAGTGGGACCAGATCCGACATTCAGAGGTGACAGGCAGTTTCCATGTATCTACATGAGAGATGGCACACAGTGCTTCCTGCAGACTGAAATGTTACCTGAGCCATCGGCCTTTATTATTTCTGATTATATTAACCCTTTACATGAGTGGTTATTGCACTTTGCTGACAGACGACTAAATGGCAAAGTACAGGAAGTGTTAGGCGTACATTGTTTGGCTGAGAGTTGTAGTACAACAAGAGCTGTTGAGATATATCTATAAAGTACCAACTACTAAGAAAGGCAAATTTAGAAATTTGGGAACACATTTTCAAGAAAATCAATATTTTTTGCAAAATGTTTCCCCTACGGCAAACAATTTCCTACGCAAAAATCACCGGTGAAACTCCTATGCGCTAAAACTACATATCCCGTGGGGCATTGCGCGCTGAACGCACACTTTCCTGTCACACTCTAGGTATATAGCAGCTTCCGCCGGAAGTGGCCTCCCTTTCCTTCCAGCGGCGCTTCGCAAGATGGCGGTGCAGATCTCTAAGAAGAGGAAGGTAGGCTTAAAAAAAGCGCTCTTTTATAGTGTGCGGTGGGACATTGTAGGGCAATACAGTTAGCGCTGGGTCCAGGGGGCTCCGGAGGGTGCAGGGAAGCATAGAGCGGGCAGATGGCTGTGCCTGCGGGGTAGATGGATGGAGATTGAGTCGGGCCTGAGAGTCCGGAGCTGACATGGCTGCGCGCTGTTTGGCCCCAGGCAAGCCGGGTATGTGTGTGGGACTGTGATACTGAGATAGGAACGTCTGTTTCCTATTGGCTACACCTAGTTGGTATAGATAGGGTTAATGAGACTCTCTGTACCAACTATTTGTGTGTAAGTTACCCCTGTATTACTGTCTGTCTGTCTCCTATTCACTATTATTGCCCTGTACCCCAATGTCTCTATCTGTAACCTTGTTATGGGCTAAGGGGGCCCAGCCTGAAGGCCAGTTAGGGGGGGATTTGGGGTGAGTGTTTATTTGTGCCCTGGGTACCCCTGGAACTATAGCGGGGTGACTGTTACCCCAATGTTTCTATATATCTGTAACCTTGTTATGGGCTAAGGGGGCCCAGCCTGAAGGCCAGTTAGGGGGGGATTTGGGGTGAGTGCTTATTTGTGCCCTGGGTACCCCTGGAACTATAGCGGGGTGACTGTTACCCCAATGTTTCTATATATCTGTAACCTTGTTATGGGCTAAGGGGGCCCAGCCTGAAGGCCAGTTAGGGGGGGATTTGGGGTGAGTGCTTATTTGTGCCCTGGGTACCCCTGGAACTATAGCAGGGTGACTGTTACCCCAATGTTTCTATATATCTGTAACCTTGTTATGGGCTAAGGGGGCCCAGCCTGAAGGCCAGTTAGGGGGGGATTTGGGGTGAGTGCTTATTTGTGCCCTGGGTACCCCTGGAACTATAGCAGGGTGACTGTTACCCCAATGTTTCTATATATCTGTAACCTTGTTATGGGCTAAGGGGGCCCAGCCTGAAGGCCAGTTAGGGGGGGATTTGGGGTGAGTGCTTATTTGTGCCCTGGGTACCCCTGGAACTATAGCAGGGTGACTGTTACCCCAATGTTTCTATATATCTGTAACCTTGTTATGGGCTAAGGGGGCCCAGCCTGAAGGCCAGTTAGGGGGGGATTTGGGGTGAGTGCTTATTTGTGCCCTGGGTACCCCTGGAACTATAGCAGGGTGACTGTTACCCCAATGTTTCTATATATCTGTAACCTTGTTATGGGCTAAGGGGGCCCAGCCTGAAGGCCAGTTAGGGGGGGATTTGGGGTGAGTGCTTATTTGTGCCCTGGGTACCCCTGGAACTATAGCGGGGTGACTGTTACCCCAATGTTTCTATATATCTGTAACCTTGTTATGGGCTAAGGGGGCCCAGCCTGAAGGCCAGTTAGGGGGGGATTTGGGGTGAGTGCTTATTTGTGCCCTGGGTACCCCTGGAACTATAGCGGGGTGACTGTTACCCCAATGTTTCTATATATCTGTAACCTTGTTATGGGCTAAGGGGGCCCAGCCTGAAGGCCAGTTAGGGGGGGATTTGGGGTGAGTGCTTATTTGTGCCCTGGGTACCCCTGGAACTATAGCAGGGTGACTGTTACCCCAATGTTTCTATATATCTGTAACCTTGTTATGGGCTAAGGGGGCCCAGCCTGAAGGCCAGTTAGGGGGGGATTTGGGGTGAGTGCTTATTTGTGCCCTGGGTACCCCTGGAACTATAGCGGGGTGACTGTTACCCCAATGTTTCTATATATCTGTAACCTTGTTATGGGCTAAGGGGGCCCAGCCTGAAGGCCAGTTAGGGGGAGACTTGGGGTGAGTGCCACTAATGGAACTGTATATATATATCGGGCAAATGGCAGGTGTTATTGGTAAGGGACATGTGCGAGGAGTTAGTGACATTTGTATATTAATTAATGGCTCTCTTTGCAGTTTGTCGCTGACGGCATCTTCAAGGCTGAACTCAATGAGTTCCTTACTCGGGAGCTGGCTGAAGATGGCTACTCCGGTGTAGAGGTCAGAGTCACCCCAACCCGGACTGAAATCATCATTCTCGCTACCAGGTAACAAGTTGGATCTTTATTTCAATCACTTTTATATTATCTCACATTATCTGTAGTTGCATTCATTTTGGTGATGGTGACGTATAGATATGATATATAGGATACAAAGCCAAGACCTGTTATTATCCTGATTAGAAACTGTGCATTAGAATTTACTGCAGGTAGGATAATGGCTGCGTAGGGTTTATCATCCTTCCAGAAGACTAATACACAGTTCTCCCAGGATTGTGGGTATAAGTAGAATATATGGCGAAGCAAGCTGGCAGTGATATTCACTATGGGGATATCCACAATTTCAAATAGTTCCCTTCCAGAACAGCTTGTGTTTGGTTGTGTGCATTGCTGCTTTTGTAACTCCGTTCCGTTTCCCACATGCAGAACCCAAAATGTTCTGGGTGAGAAGGGCAGGCGCATCCGTGAGCTGACTGCAGTTGTTCAGAAGAGGTTTGGATTCCCTGAAGGGAGTGTTGAGGTAAGTGATCTCTCTGCCCGTATTAACTACAGAGCATTTAAAGGGTAGGAGTGTGCTATTTACATAAGGGCCCCTGTAACAGCCCCCTTTCCCCACCACACCACCCACACTCCTCCAACCCACTACCCCCCATACCTTATAATAAAAGGCAGAGTAGTTGGTGGTGGGCATTGCTTGACAAGTCAGGGCTGGATCAGCTGCAAATGTGCCTGGCCCTGGGCAGCCATCCCCCCCAGAGAGCAAAGCAGTGTCGGCAGTCAACTCTTCTACTCAACTCTGCCTTTCAAACAGGGTAGAGTTGGGGTCCGTATAAGAGAGTTAACTTTTCATGTAATAGAACAGTGATCCCCAACCAGTGGCTCAGGGGTAACATGTTGCTCCCCAACCCCTTGGATGTTGCTCTCCGTGCCCCCAAACCAGGGAGTTATTTTTGAATTCCTGACTTGGGGGCAAGTTTTGGAAGCTGATAGTGTGCATAGAGGTTGCCTAATAGCCAATCTTAGCCCTTATTTGGCTCCTCCATAAACTTTTATGCTTGTGTTGCTCTCAGTCTTTTTACATTTGGCTGTGGCTCACTAGTAAGAAAGGTTGGGGATCCTTTTTATAGAATGTCCTTCCCTTAGCAAATCTCAATGGTTCATGATTTTGAGTACTTTTGCTTACTTTACAGTTTTCATATTGGTGTCTGACCCCAACAGAAAACTCTTTGAGGCTATACTTTTATTATGAAATGTTATTTTTCTTTGTTTAGCCACTTTCCTATTCACTGCCTGGTTACTAGGGTAAATTAGACCCTAGCACAGGGCTCTCCAACCTTTTTCATCCATAAGCCACATTCAAATATAAAAAGATTCAGGGAGCAACAGCATAAAAAAATGTCCTGGGAATATCAAATAAGGGCTGTGGACTATGTACACTTTTTTTTTTTTTTTTTGGGAACATCCAAGGGTTTGGGGAGCAACGTGTTGCCCCCGAGCCACTCTCCAGATTGGAGAGATTTTGTACAAATGGCAAAACCACAAGTGACCAATCGCAGATTGTTTCAGAATATCTGTCCAGATAATTGTATAAACTTCAAAGATGCACTTTAATAGGGTTAGCTGTAGCTCGACTGCTAGCCCGCAGGCAAGCAGTGTTCTAATGCAGTGGTTCCAGGTATAGGATTCTTCAGTGATGATTTGATGACGAGTCGGACATTCTCCTCTCGTGCCCCAGTCGGCGGAAGGAGCTGCGTTCTGCCGCTGCTTTTGCTGTTGGGTTCTCATGAGAAAGTTGTGTGAAGAGTCTTGAGGCATTTGTCTGAGAAGAAAACCTTTTTCTGTGTTATGATCCTGTTGCCAGTGAATGGACTCCATGTTTTTGTTTAAATCTGGAAGTACGTGGCTACTAAAATGCTTAAGGGGCCCTTTTACTAAAAAAAAAAAAAAAAAAAACAGACATTATTGATGCAGTCTGATAAATTGCAGTTTTCTCTGTCCCCATTCCTTCATTTACTCTTATGAGCCCAGGACCTCGGACGGTGCTTAATACTCTTTGAAAGCAGTGGGTTTTACCCAACGAGCTGCAGACACTGCTAGTTGCTACGCACTGGCTCATTGGTACAGTGCATTCTGTCTTAAGGCATTTTTGGGTTTGGTTCTGGTGGGAAAGTCACATAATCTTCCTGTAACAGGAGATAAACTATAGGGGAGATCAACTGATGGGGGTTCAGTCATGGGGCAACAGTGCGTTTGATGGCAAGCAACCAATTTCCAACCTACCTAAAAAGAATTTAATGTACATGTAAATTTGAATAAACTCTTAACAGAATCTTAACTGAGAGGCTCACAAATAAAGGTCATCTCACCCCCTGCAGAGTGCTTTCGGCCTGATCCCTCGAGAGTGATATTTATAAACCAAATACAGTTTTATCTGGAATTTTATTTGCTTTTTCACAGATTTAGACAAGATGATTTACTGGCTCAGTTCTCCTGAGCTTGGGGATTTATTTCTGTATCTGCTCACGGTGATGGTTTTCTCTTTGTAGCTCTATGCTGAGAAAGTTGCCACAAGGGGTCTGTGTGCCATTGCCCAAGCCGAATCTCTCCGTTACAAACTCCTGGGAGGTCTGGCTGTGAGGAGGTGAGTCTCATTTGAGGAAAGGGGATTTATTAAAGCCAATGGGTTGTGGTTTTTGGGAGCAGTTTCTCTTTTATTTCCGCTCTCAATTAAATCACCCTTGGAGCTGTGCATTGTAAAGGAATCAACCCTACTATAGTTTATATAAATACCCCGCTGTGTAGCCCGGGGGCAGCCATTCCTGCACTGGTACAGCTGGGGTGTTTGCTACAGAAACCCTACTATAGTTTATATAAATACCCCGCTGTGTAGCCCCGGGGGCAGCCATTCCTGCACTGGTACAGCTGGGGTGTTTGCTACAGAAACCCTACTATAGTTTATATAAATACCCCGCTGTGTAGCCCCGGGGGCAGCCATTCCTGCACTGGTACAGCTGGGGTGTTTGCTACAGAAACCCTACTATAGTTTATATAAATACCCCGCTGTGTAGCCCCGGGGGCAGCCATTCCTGCACTGGTACAGCTGGGGTGTTTGCTACAGAAACCCTACTATAGTTTATATAAATACCCCGCTGTGTAGCCCCGGGGGCAGCCATTCCTGCACTGGTACAGCTGGGGTGTTTGCTACAGAAACCCTACTATAGTTTATATAAATACCCCGCTGTGTAGCCCCGGGGGCAGCCATTCCTGCACTGGTACAGCTGGGGTGTTTGCTACAGAAACCCTACTATAGTTTATATAAATACCCCGCTGTGTAGCCCCGGGGGCAGCCATTCCTGCACTGGTACAGCTGGGGTGTTTGCTACAGAAACCCTACTATAGTTTATATAAATACCCCGCTGTGTAGCCCCGGGGGCAGCCATTCCTGCACTGGTACAGCTGGGGTGTTTGCTACAGAAACCCTACTATAGTTTATATAAATACCCCGCTGTGTAACCCCGGGGGGGCAGCCATTCCTGCACTGGTACAGCTGGGGTGTTTGCTACAGAAACCCTACTATAGTTTATATAAATACCCCGCTGTGTAGCCCCGGGGGCAGCCATTCAAGCTGCAGAAAAGGCACAGGTTACATAGCAGATAACTGATAAACTCTGCAGAATACAATGGAGTTTTATCTATCTCTGTAGCCTGTGCCTTTTTTCCTATTGAATGCTGCCTCCATGGCTACACAAAAGGGTTTATATAGAAACTATATAGTAGGGTTTCTGAAGCAAACACAACTTTTACCAATGCAGGGCAACAGTACATTATACTTTTGATAACTCATTTTACTCATTTTTTAGGTGTTACCCTTTAACTTGGCTATCTTCCCAGAGACTTGAATTGAGTTTTGCTCTGGTTTTCATTCTTCCCTGGTTCTTTTGCCTTGTCCTGTATCAGCCCTTCAGTGATGAGACGATGACGAGTCAGACAGGACAAGCAATGTAGTGTTTCCTGCACGGGGGCACGTTCTGTGTCGCTGGGCTTGGCTGCACTGCATGAGATTTGTCCTTCTTACTGATCGATATTGAGGCATTTGTCTGAGAAGGGTTGGCATTTGTTTTAAATAAGCGGCTCAGTTTTTATTTTAAGGGGGAGAAAAGGTGCAGGTTACACAGCAGATAACATATAAACTCTACAGAATACAATGGTGTTATCTATGTAACCTGTGACTTTTCTCCTTTTGAATGGCTGCCCCCAAGGCTACATAGAAAGGTTTATATAGAAACTATGGGAGTCTTTCTGAAGCATACACACAACTTTTACCAGTGCAGGGCAACAGTACATTATTAATTAGTTTGATACATTTACATTTTTTGGTCTTACTGTTCCTTAACTTAGTTAGACTTCAATTGCTGTAACCCTTAACCTGCCAGCAGTGCCACCCACAGAGGGAAGAAACATTATTCCTATTGCAACAGCAATTTAAACTTATAGTAATCTTCATATCTTAATCGTATGTATATAGTGCATCCGCTCCGGGCCTCCCATAGTGTAGCTTCTGAAAATGCGGAGCAGCCTCATAGATGGATCAGTAACTGGATTGGTACTTTTTATTAGAACCACTTATGTTTTAGCACTTTAGCCAAATCTGTATTGCAGCTCCAGAGGAATGGTACAGACTTGATAGCAATTTTGTGACAAATTTTATCCCATTATGCCATGTAGAAAAGCCTCCAGCTTTCTGCGTTTTGTTTGGTTTCAGTAAAGGTTATATGTAGTAACTAAGCCTGACTCTCTCCCCTCACTAGAGCTTGCTATGGTGTCCTCCGTTTCATCATGGAGAGTGGAGCCAAGGGTTGTGAGGTTGTCGTGTCCGGAAAACTAAGAGGCCAGAGAGCCAAGTCCATGAAGTTCGTAGACGGCCTGATGATCCACAGTGGAGATCCAGTTAATTACTACGTGGATACTGCTGTACGCCATGTGCTCCTCAGGCAGGGTGAGTGGGTAGAACTTGTGCGCTCCTATGTCCCTAGGCACACAGTGGTTTCTCTGCTTCTCTCAGCCTGTGGAACCTGTAGTTTTCATTGCAGACACATGGAGCAGCGCAGGGAAAAACGTGGCTGAGAGAAGCAGACAAGCAGTTCCATGTACCCAGGGCCTTAATGAAAGTGTGTTAACTATTGATTAGCCAGCAGTGAGTTTAATTTTGGGCTTGATTTTCCTTGTTTCCATTTTTGGTTCTTTACTTTGGCAGTCAGTTTCTTAGGTCAGTGCATTTAGCAGGAAGGAGGTCTCTAACAGACTGGAAAGTTTAGCTCTGTCTTCATTCTACTCTGGTTCCTTTGCCTTGTCCTGTGCAGCCCTTCAGTGATGAGACGATGACGAGTCAGACAGGACAAGCAATGTAGTGTTTCCTGCACAGAGGCACGTTCTGTGTCGCTGTACTTGGCTGCACTGCATGAGATTTGTCCTTCTTACTGATCGATATTGAGGCATTTGTCTGAGAAGGGTTGGCACTACCTAATTGTGGGCAAAAACTTTGTTACCCTCCTCCTGGTTGCTATGGGACTAGCGGTACTGCTAATTAATCATAGCCCATAGCTTCACACAAAGACTACCAAAAATGATTAAAACCAGTAGCTCACTAAGTAATTTAATTGGTCCGGGTTTGAAACCCCCAGACCCTCCTCATCCAATTCAATGTTTTATGCAATATCAACAAAATCAAAGAAAATCCGCACTTACCAAAAAAATATAGTGGCCTGGGTGAAGCTCCCCAAACCAGTAGCTTGGGGGTGTAGCATAGAACCGAACTGTAGAAAGCTGGCAATCCTTTATCCACTATATAACATGTCTTTTTATTTTAAAGGTCTAGCACAAAATTGTTTTTTCTTTTAGACCTCTACAATAAAGACATGTTTTATAGCAGATAAAGGTTTGCACGCCAGTTCTGTACAGTTTGGTTCTATGGAATCTGCTTTGCTGTGTTTTGGGTAGGATCCTCAATAGTTTTATGTACAGTGCTTTATATTTACTCTAAAGGAGGGTTTTGTTTATAAAACGTTATCATAAGGGACCTGAACTGTAAAAAAGTGCCCACCTGTGTCTGGCAATTGGGGGTAAAGGGGAATATGTCCACAAAGAAACTCTGTCCAGTCATTGTAAAGGATATAGTGTTGCCTGGCAGTGTAAATTGTCTATCAAAGCTTCATGGCACTGGGTAGCACACTGGATATAGCAAAATGCACAGCTGTTGAGAAGTGTCACTTATTTGTTGTAGCCCGAGTCCTAATCATTGGTTTAGGTTTTTTCCATAAAGTCTCAATCTTGGTTCTTTAGTTTAAAAATGCATTTTTATTTTTAACTGCAGGTGTCCTTGGAATCAAGGTAAAGATTATGCTTCCCTGGGATCCAAGTGGAAAGATCGGACCCAAGAAGCCCCTGCCTGACCACGTCAGCATTGTTGAACCCAAGGAAGAGATTCTGCCTACAACCCCCATCTCTGAGCAGAAGGGAGCCAAGCCAGATCAGCCACAACCACCCGCCATGCCACAGCCTGTGCCCACAGCATAATAGGTATGTCTTACTGACCTGTGCAAACTTAAATTCCATTTTATTATACCCTAAACATATACAGTACAGGCCATAGCCATATTTGAATGAGAGCCCTTCTGTGATGATACGATGACGAGTCTGATTGGGTAAATCCTTTTCCAGTGGTCCCTGTCTGCATCACGTTCTGTGCTGTAGGCTGAAGCCCACTGAGTCAAGGTTGCCCTTTGCTTGATGTCCATGAGGCATTTGTCTGAGAAGGTGAAAGTATTGGGCTTTTATATGGGTCGTGCTCTCTGCTCCAGCATGGCGGCCAGCTATTACTGGCATTCTCCCCTTCAACTGGGAAATAGTGTTTGGCTCATACAGACAGTGGAAATCTGTCCTCTTTCCTGTGCATTGTTACACTGAGCTGCCATCTGTCTGTTTGCAACGTTCTCTGGTAAATTTTGCCACTGAGGAAATGTAATATGGCAGCTCAAATTCTATTTGCAAATACACAGTGAAGGCGTTTTTGTGCTCTGACTTGTACACTTATAATTTGCTAAGTAAAGGGATGCTCTACAGCAGTGATCCCCAACCAGTGGCTCAGGGGCAACATGTTACTCACCAACCCCTTGGCTGTTGCTCCCACTGCCCCCAAACCAGGGAGTTATTTTTGAATTCCTGACTTGGGGGCAAGTTTTGGTTGAATAAAAACAAGATTTCCTACCAAATAAAGCCCCTGTAAGCTGATAGGATGCATAGAGGCCCCTAATAGCCAATCACAGCCCTTATTTGGCTCCTCCATGAACTTTTATGGTGCTTGTGTTGCTCTCCAAGTCTTTTTATGTTTGACTCTGGCTCACGAGTAAGAAAGGTTGGGGACCCCTGCTCTACGGGTATGGGATCTATTATTAGAATGCTTACAAGCTGGTGTTTTACCTCCTACCAGGGCTGCTAACAATCATTTAAACATTAAATAAACCAAATGGGATGATTTTGCCACCAATATGATTCGTGCAGCTTAGTTCCTATAAAGTACAGGGTGCTGTTTATAATAAAACAAATAATTTTTTAAAATTAGAATTAATTGCTTTAAATCAGCTTTGGAAGGAATAATGGAAGATAAATGTCATTTGTATGTTGATACATTGAGTCGCTGATCTACGATGTGCAGCCTATTTGTAAGAATTAAAGTTGTGTTTTTTTTATTATAGGCTGAAGTCCTGGATTCAAAGATTTTGGATACAGTATCAGAACATCTAAAATAAAAAAAATTAAAATCCAAATTGTGGTATTTGTGTTATTGTCTGTGTGGTCTGTGTGTATGCATTTGTGTTGGGCGCCCAAATAGCAGGATTTACGGTTTCCTTAACCTTAAAGGTATATTACAGCATGACGTGTAATGCAGCAGTGAGACTTTATCATTCGCTTGTGTATTGGGCATTAAAAATTGACACCCCCCTACCCCCAGCCCCAATCTTCAGTGGTTTTACATTCATTTGAAATTGCTACTGAAAGTAATCTGTGTCCTTTCCCAGTCACTGCACTGTGGGTTGGGATTACTTGAACCATTCAAAGGGGTTTTCTGCCTTAAAATAAACTTCTAGTATGATGTAGAGCTTTGTATTCTGAGACAATTTTCAATAGATCTTTACTTTTTATTTTGATTTAATTATGTAGCTGTTTGTTCAGCAGCCTTTCAGTTTGGCATTTTGGCTGGTATCTGGTTGCTTGAGTAAAATTACCCTAGAAACCAAGGAGTAGTTTGAATGAGAAACTGGAATATGAATGAGAGGGAGGATAGGTAATAAGTATTACAATAAAACTGGAGTATCACAGAGCAATAGCTTTTGGCTGCCGGGGTCAGTGACCCCCATTTGAAAGCTGGAAAGAGAAGAAGGCCAAGAACTATAACTACTCATGTAGTCAGTACCTGCAGTGCAGACAATAGAAAGGGACAGGCCAGTTAGTGCTTTCCACTGTAATTAACCTTTAATGTGTGTTGTTACTTACAACAAAGTGCTTTCTTTTTGTACCTTTTGTGTTTAAAAACCCCAAAAGCAAATCTTTAGAGGTCAAAATAATTCTCACTTTTTTTCCCCAAAATGAGTCAATTTTATTTTTTTTCTGACCTACTTTGCCCTGACCGTCCCATTCTTTTCCCTGCATCAGTTTAGCCCTATAGAAATCTCACTTTCACTTCCAATGGTTATTGGTTAAAATAAGTGATGTATTGAAATAACAGATTCTGATTTGACAATGTAAAACAAAGCCAGTTTGCAATTTTTTTATCCACTTTTTTTTTTTAACTTAAAAATTTATTTTTTGGGTGGAGAAGGAGAGGTGTCGTTAACCTGACATGATCAAAGAATCTTATTTATAACCTTCTCTACTATGTTTGCTTTTAAACAGGTGACCAGTAAATGCTGCCTGCTGATTGGCTGCTATGAGTTACTGCTCCTGGGCAGCAGCGCTAACAAGTGAGATGCAATATCAATACCTATTGTTATTAGCAGGTTTTGTGGAGTCATGTGATGTATCTCTGGTCAGGTCTAAGGATTCTAAGCAGAGCAATGTTGCCAGGCTGCTTTTCTCAGGAAAGTAACTGGGGGCATAACCAGCAGGTGGCGCTCTATTCAAATGAGTTGTATCTGTTTAGAAACTATTATTTTGAAAAGTAGAGGAAAAAAAAGAATGTAAATTGCTTGAAAGTGCACCCTGGGCAGTTCACATTCATTTTTGAGGGTTTAAGGAGATACTGACACCTGAAATGAAACTGTTTTTTAAATATATAATTACACTATGTTTGCATGAACTTTAGAGTTTTGCCATAAAGCTATTTGGCCAATGCTTTTGCATTATATATCCAATCCTCATGTTCCTCTATGAGGCCATATTGGTGCAGCAGGACTCGGCACCCCGATGCCCCCATGTGCAATGGATAGGGCTGTCATGAGTTTTTGCTTGGTAATAGAGGCCCAGGTTAAAGGCTAGATAGGGGCAGATCTGACCCCCCCCCCCCCCCCCCCCCCAATATACTTGAAACGATGTGATGGATCTCAAAGGAGAATTGTGATCCCCGGAGATAAACCAGGAATAAGCACAGCAAAATCCTCTATTGTAACTGTAAGATCTACAAGTTGCCACTAGATGGAGCTGTTACATATGTCAAGAGTTTTCCTTCACTGTCCTATTACTTGAGCAGAAGGGGCAATTCTCAGTACAAGTGAGGGAATACAGGGGTAGGGGAGATAGCTCTCAGTACAAGTGAGGGAATACAGGGGTAGGGGAGATAGGTCTCAGTACAAGTGAGGGAATACAGGGGTAGGGGGGATAGCTCTCAGTACAAGTGAGGGAATACAGGGGTAGGGGAGATAGCTCTCAGTACAAGTGAGGGAATACAGGGGTAGGGGGGATAGCTCTCAGTACAAGTTGCCCCAGAGACTGGTCCCACTGCCATCTTGGAGTCAGGAAGGAATTTGTTGTGGACAGAAATAAATTGGCCTGTGTTTATACATTTACCCAAATAAACCCCACAGTGAGACGGGTATTCAGCTGCAGTATTCATACGGGTAGAAGAGCTTCATGGGTGGTTGGGGGGTCCCTCACTGGGGTGTTAGCAGTTGCCCCTCTTTGGAACCTGCCCCCAGAGACAGGTCTAGTTACCCCTTCTCTCTCCCTCTATACACTTTATATATAAAATCAATAAAAGTAGATCATGTTTAAATTATAGTCCAAACTGCTCCCTCTATAAGTTGTACTACAACTCCCAGCAGCCTCCATCAAAACCAATATCTCCAGCAAACAGCAGCCTGTTCATTGCACAGCAGCTTTAGCATTTACTCTGCTTAAGGGGACAATTCTTGGCCACAAGGAGGTCGTTCTGTCACGGCTGTAGAGCTCACAATTAAGTTAATTGTTTTATTGCAAAGGTTCCACTCTGTACAAAATCCTCAGCAGAACCTCAGGGATATCTGTGATAGGGCGGGGCTTTAGCATCAGGGAGGAGCTTGGTGAGTGGGTGGGATTACAGATTATAGCTGGAGAGGGAAGGTTTTATGTCTGTGGGCGAATATTACAGTAAGGTTATAGAGCGATTGGCTAAAAAGAACCATTAAACACCCCTGGAAAAAAAAGATATAGAGTTGCAGTATTAATGCCAGGACTTATTATATTTTAGAGGAGTTAAAGCTGTTTGGGCAAAAAGCAACCCCTCTTCTCCCCATACATTACCCCTAGCAACATGAAACTAAGAAGGATCCATGGGTCTGACTCTGGCTTCGTGTAGCCCCCTTCTGCAGAACAGCTGCCTTATTAACCCTGTAAGTGCCAGCTGGGTGGCATGGTGGTACCCATACTATGTATATGTAGGACTGGGTTATGTAGGGGCAGGTTAGGATAATGTAAGGTGGGGCGCAGGCCTGGACAAGCAATCTGTAGGGGGGCTGCTGTAAGATCCCATTCACTGTCATTATTTATTTGGAGGGGGGCTGTTTGGTTCTGTGGGCTTGAAATGGGACATGGTGGGAGGGGACGAAACACTCTGAGGGTCTTTTGTTTAATTCTGGGAGAGGCTGCCTGTAGCTCATTGGCCTGTGTGTGATGGAATGGGGTTGGGAGGGAGGTGGCAAACAAGGGGTTAATTGTCCAGCTGTGTTTGGCTCTCATTGACTTATACAGGAAATGGGGGGGGGGGGGAGTGACACTCACTTAATTACCATGGGGGGGGCAGCGGGGATGGGAGAGGGGGAGAGTATATTGGTGGGAAACTTTGGCTGGGGAAGGGGGGTCTTTGTCAGATAAAGAGAGAGAAGGAAAATCTAACTATCACAGATTGAAGATTATAACAAAACAAAAACTGTAGTGCCGTGTAGCCAGTGTCAAAAATAATTAAAAAAAAAACACAAATACAAGAGTAATGTATAAATGATACCCATATTGGCTAACAATAAAAATAAAACTGCATTGCCGAGCTCTAAGGCCCCTTCCGTATTTTGCCTAATAAAGCTCTGAAAGCTTGCAATGTGTTTTTATTGTTAGCCAATATGGGTATCATTTCTACAATACTCTTGTATTTGTGTTTTTTTATTATAGATAAAAAGACAGATGATAGATAGGCAGATAGATAGATAGACAGACAGATAGGCAGATATAGATAGATAGATAGATAGATGATAGATAGATAGATGATAGATAGATAGATCAGCATGCAGATATGATCAGATCCCCCAAAGTCAGTGTGTAAAGGGAGAATAACAACGGCCCAAGTACAGAGCCTTGGGGTACCCCCGCATTAAGTACAGAGCCTTGGGGTACCCCCACATTAAGTACAGAGCCTTGGGGTACCCCCACATTAAGTACAGAGCCTTGGGGTACCCCCACATTAAGTACAGAGCCTTGGCGTACCCCCACATTAAGTACAGAGCCTTGGCGTACCCCCACATTAAGTACAGAGCCTTGGGGTACCCCCACATTAAGTGGAACTGGAGATGAGGTTCTTTTTGCATAAGAGACAGCGAAGGATTGGTCAGAAAGGTAAGAAAGGATCCAAGATGCAGTCTGATTACAGAGACCAAGTGAATACAGGACGGGTCCAGCTTGGCCTTTATAAGAATAGGCTTGACACAGGCCTGATTGAATAGACATTACCCGCAGTTAGTGGGCACAGTGCCATCCTGGCCCAGAAGGTAAGAAGCTACGGATCACAGGAGCAATATCTATACTTAAATATTTACATGGTAAATAATGTTATTTACATGGCATTCTGCTGCCCAGGTACTAGAGGAAACATTCCCTGGGGCATTTACTTTCCCTTTACATTTTGTAGAGCCCTTTGCAGTGGCTACAATGAGCCCCTATCCCTCTACATCTTCTATTAACCAGTAGTATGTGCTTTAGTACTAGTAACCCACAGCAGCCAATCAGTGGGCAGCACAGAGTGATCTTCTGTTTGAAAGCAAACATCTGATTGATTGATCTGCGTTACTGTAACTGGAGCAAACTTTGTACTTTTATTAGATTATCACTTTAAGAATGTTCATTCCTGTTCCTGTAGGTGACTTGGTATGTGTTGTTCTTCTTTACTGATTATTAACTTGCTCTTATACATAACAAATTATTAACACAAATCTGAGTTTGCTTCTTGCTTTGGAATCCTAAAGCCTTTTGTTTGTAAGGTACAAAGCCTGACATGCAACTCAACATTTTGTGCCAGATAGGAGTATGGCCTGCTGAGTAACAGTCACCCCGCTATAGTTCCAGGGGTACCCAGGGCACAAATAAGCACTCACCCCAAATCCCCCCCTAACTGGCCTTCAGGCTGGGCCCCCTTAGCCCATAACAAGGTTACAGATATATAGAAACATTGGGGTAACAGTCACCCCGCTATAGTTCCAGGGGTACCCAGTGCACAAATAAGCACTCACCCCAAATCCCCCCCTAACTGGCCTTCAGGCTGGGCCCCCTTAGCCCATAACAAGGTTACAGATATATAGAAACATTGGGGTAACAGTCACCCTGCTATAGTTCCAGGGGTACCCAGGGCACAAATAAGCACTCACCCCAAATCCCCCCCTAACTGGCCTTCAGGCTGGGCCCCCTTAGCCCATAACAAGGTTACAGATATATAGAAACATTGGGGTAACAGTCACCCTGCTATAGTTCCAGGGGTACCCAGGGCACAAATAAGCACTCACCCCAAATCCCCCCCTAACTGGCCTTCAGGCTGGACCCCCTTAGCCCATAACAAGGTGACAGATATATAGAAACATTGGGGTAACAGTCACCCCGCTATAGTTCCAGGGGTACCCAGGGCACAAATAAGCACTCACCCCAAATCCCCCCCTAACTGGCCTTCAGGCTGGGCCCCCTTAGCCCATAACAAGGTTACAGATATATGGAAACATTGGGGTAACAGTCACCCTGCTATAGTTCCAGGGGTACCCAGGGCACAAATAAGCACTCACCCAAATCCCCCCCTAACTGGCCTTCAGGCTGGGCCCCCTTAGCCCATAACAAGGTTACAGATATATAGAAACATTGGGGTAACAGTCACCCTGCTATAGTTCCAGGGGTACCCAGGGCACAAATAAGCACTCACCCCAAATCCCCCCCTAACTGGCCTTCAGACTGGGCCCCCTTAGCACATAACAAGGTTACAGATATATAGAAACATTGGGGTAACAGTCACCCTGCTATAGTTCCAGGGGTACCCAGGGCACAAATAAGCACTCACCCCAAATCCCCCCCTAACTGGCCTTCAGGCTGGGCCCCCTTAGCCCATAACAAGGTTACAGATATATAGAAACATTGGGGTAACAGTCACCCCGCTATAGTTCCAGGGGTACCCAGGGCACAAATAAGCACTCACCCCAAATCCCCCCCTAACTGGCCTTCAGGCTGGGCCCCCTTAGCCCATAACAAGGTTACAGATATATAGAAACATTGGGGTAACAGTCACCCCGCTATAGTTCCAGGGGTACCCAGGGCACAAATAAGCACTCACCCCAAATCCCCCCCTAACTGGCCTTCAGGCTGGGCCCCCTTAGCCCATAACAAGGTTACAGATATATAGAAACATTGGGGTAACAGTCACCCCGCTATAGTTCCAGGGGTACCCAGGGCACAAATAACCACTCACCCCAAATCCCCCCCTAACTGGCCTTCAGGCTGGGCCCCCTTAGCCCATAACAAGGTTACAGATATATAGAAACATTGGGGTAACAGTCACCCCGCTATAGTTCCAGGGGTACCCAGGGCACAAAGAGGCACTCACCCCAAATCCCCCCCTAACTGGCCTTCAGGCTGGGCCCCCTTAGCCCATAACAAGGTTACAGATATATAGAAACATTGGGTTAACAGTCACCCCGCTATAGTTCCAGGGGTACCCAGGGCACAAATAAGCACTCACCCCAAATCCCCCCCTAACTGGCCTTCAGGCTCGGCCCCCTTAGCTCAGTGTTGTATAACAGTAGTTCATCCCTAGGAAAGGTTTTTGTTTCCCATGACAGATAGTTAATATATTTAGCTGACAGAGGGGATAGAAACAGTCACCATGTTGGATTTATTTCTTTTGAGACTTCTAGGGTTATGGACATAAATGTGCCCTAGCCCTGTAGTAACCAATGAGCAGCTAGCTTATACAGGTCTAACTACAAGTCAAAACTTCATGAAGAATTTGATTGGTTGCTATGCAGAATTATTCATGACCATATGCTGATACAGACACGCCCAGGAAACAAAAACAAACGCTGTTATTTTTCAAATGTTTATTGCAAAAAACAAAAACACACACAGGTCAGTCCCTTTCAGACAACATTGTAACTTTTACAAAATAAAGATTTTGTGAATCCACATGGTGAAAGTAAAGCAAAATCATTTTTTTTTTACGTTTTTAAAAAAAATTATTTAGATCCATACACCCCCCCCCCCCCCCCATTCATCCATTCTCGTATCTCGTATCTGGCGCCAGCAGTTTAGCCCTGTGTTAGATCTCCCCATCCTCCCACCACAACTAACACAATCCATACCCTCTAGGCAGAGAGAAGAACCAGTTGGTACCATTGGTACCCAAAATATTCCGAGATTTCCTGTACTACAAAATAGTGGATTCGGAGCTTCCCTACAATAAATATCTCCAGCCCAAGGACACTTGCCGAGTACTTAATATGGCCGCTAGGAATGATCCCCTATAGCACCAGTTGGCACCTATGGAAGGTGAGCCCAAAGGAATTTAGTGCAACCTCCTACGTTGGTGGAATGCTCTGCTGAAGTAAACAAGAACCTAACGCGTTGTGATCCATTAACCAACAGAAATTGTTTTAAAAACTACCCTCCCCGCCTCCCCGCCCTGTAACTCTGTAATATACTATAATTCATCACGTATTTTGTCTCCCTTCGGTCTCACAAGCCTGCCGATAAAGAGAATGGAATCGGTCTTCTCGTCCTTGATGAGGAAGACAAAGGGATGGTCAACGTAGAAGAGCTTGGGAGCCCTGAGCTCCTCTCGGCTGTAGATATCGGAGTCGAATGGATTGCCGTCGGTGTCCCACTCCAGGGCGGCAGCGTGGAACATGCTGGCCAGGTAGAGGTCCTTCTTGCCGGAGATTTTGGAGAGGTCAGCTTTGGTTTTGTCAATGGCCTCAGTCAGACCAAGGTCACCTAGATGTTTCTGGATGAGAAGAAAGGGAAGGAAGAGTTTACTATATGAGCAAAGCAATATAAATTTAAGAACTATCAACCCTTCTGAGGGTTCACCAAGAACAGTAAGTACAAAGCCAATGGTGTGCCAAACACTATACCAGCCATTATGTGAAGGAAATTCTAGGTAACTCACCTGGAGATCATGGCTGACTTCCAAGCTGACTTTAGGCAGAGACACAGCCACCGCTTTCTTGGTCATCTTTCCAACCCATGTTTTGACCTGTTCTCTTGTCAAGAGCTTCTCTACCCTCTCCAAGGGCTCTACGTGGTGGGGCATGATGAAAAGCATGCTGGAAAGCTTGTGGGCTAGTGGCATCTCCAGGATCTGGAGGCCATTCTTCTCATCCTCAAGGTAGTTGTACAGACCTTAAAAATGTAAGACATGGGTGGTTATCTCACTCAGCTCTGGTTTCTCGTCGGTCTTCGGGTATGGCAATGCATAAGAGAAAGCAGAGAAATACAAGTACATACCTGTGCGGTGCATCATGGGAACAGACACAGTGAAGGAACGAGTCACCATGAAGCCACGGTTGTCAACCATCTGATGGTGGAATCGTTCATCCCAGTGAGCTAAAAAATAAAAAGGAAACATTTACCTGGTTACTTAACTGTATTAAAGAGTCATTATAGGACCATTTATATTTCTTGTAAAGAAGCTAAGGCCATGCCACCCACTTGGACATAAAACAGGTGAGTACCGTAGACATCTTGGTATCAGTTACCCACTGGGGTTTTCTATGGGGATTAGTTCAACTACTAGAGAGCAGGTAGCACCACTGAGACACTTACGCTTGAAAAACATAGCGTTGACAATGAGAGCTCCGTCAGTCCTCTCCATGTCACTGGTCACCTCAGGTAGCTTGCCGTCGGTGGCCTGGGAAGCCCACTCGTTGATGGATCTCAGGGTACTTCTCTTGTCTCTGAAGTTGATCTTGGAGTGTTCGTAGTTGTAGTGCTTCTTGCTGTTCTTCACAAAGTCATCGGTGAAGCTGATGGAGCTGGGGCCGTACAGGCGGTTTCCTATCTTCCAGGTGACATTGCGGGCAGTGGAGTTGCTGACTTCGTTGAGCAGCTCGGCGAGGCCAGAGTGGATGTGCTCGTCGCTTAGTTTGTCTGCACTCAGAACGGCTTTAGCTTGGGCTGCTGTGCTGGCTTGTCCGCCCAAACTCACCAGGCCGAGAGAAGAGGCAACCACTACTGGAGAGAGGAGGATGTTCTCCACGTTCTTATCCTTGGCCATGGTTTGATAGAGGTTGAAAGCCAGGCCTGCACTCTTGTCGGCTAGCACATTCGCATGTTGGCTAATCTTTTTCTCTACTGGAGGCTCTGCTACTGGCTTCTTGTCTGCGGCTACTGGCTTCTTGTCTGCGACTACTGGCTTCTTGTCTGCAACTACTGGCTTCTTGTCTACGGCAACTGGCTTCTTGTCTGCGACTACTGGCTTCTTGTCTACGGCTGCGTCCACAACCAGAAGGATGCTGAGGGCTAGAAGCTTGATCATCCACATGGTGGCGTCGGTAATAGGGGGCAAGCTGGCACTCCTGCAATAGACAAAACAAATTTATGGAGTAAAAATCCAACGTCCTTACTACGTCCTTACTACAAGTCAAAGCCTTGTTACTCCAAGGTTCCTACTTTCCCTAGCTGGGCTGTTCGGGGCTGATCAGGGCTGTTTGGGCCCCTGTGTACTTGATATTCCAAGGCCTATATCAGTACCAATCCAGACCTGCCTGTATTTTGAAATGATTGGGCAGAGAGTCGGATCAGGACTCCCCAAACTCTGTTGTGATGTCATTTCCCCACCCACAAAGAGAAAATCCAGCTCCTCCCCTTCCACATTCCTTCTTTGTTCCAGACAATAAGGGAGGGTGGGGCAAAAAAAATTCAGTTGTCAGAAGAATAAAAATAGTGACTTCTGACTCGGGGCAACCCGTCTTTCTATACAACGGCGCTACTGGGATTTTAAAGGGTAAGTAAACCTGTAAACAAAGTATTACTTAACGTAAGAAAATCAAATTTAAATCAACTTTCCAATACACATGGTGTTGGGTTTACAGCAAGTAGAACCTAGCTTTAGAGTCAGGACCCCACCCAGTTTTTCAAGCTTAGCCTGAGGCTACACTGTCTGTGAGGGTGGGGCTAGAACCTGCGTAATAGCAAACGTTACTGCCGCCCCTAAACAACAATTAAAGGGGAAGGTAAAACGTCAGCACTATCACTGCCATCTTTTCACTCTGATATCCCTCAGCTGGAAGGCCTCGGGCGGGTTTGGAGGTGTTACTTTTCCTTTACCCAGGACCTGAAACTCAGCAGACTCCTAAACCAATCAGTAAAGTCTAAATCGGTAGTAACGGAATTGACCAAAATACCTTGAAACTGTTTCATAGTGAGATCAACGTTTGCAATTTTCATTCTGAAAGAAACAGACACATGAAGCAAATTCCCAATGGCGACAAAGACTTAGCGCATCTGACGCTGCTAGAAATTTATTCTGCATGGCTGCATGGTAACCTGTGCAGGCTGCAGCAAAACGACTCCTGGTTAGCAATGCAGTGCGAGGGGTTAATATGTGTCTGGTTTTATATACTGAGGTGGCATTACTAAATTAGACGTCTATTCTAAGGGTGGCATCTACATGACTGTAATATGGGAGAGAGACACCCATTCCTATTGGGTGGAGGCCGAGGAGGGGGGTGGGAGGTGCTGATGTGGCGGTGTCTGTTGCCAAGATCATAATGGTTTAACCAGTTAGATGTGGGGTAACTATATCTAGCTTAGGGTCTATCTACACTGCACTCCCTTGACTTTTGGAAAACTACAACTCCCAGCATCCCCTTTGCTCAGCTGCAGATAAAGAGCTGCAGGTTGGATATGGCTGGGGACATCAAAATAATTAGGGACATAATTAGGACATTTTCCTACACACAATGCCAGGAAGCTTACTCACTCCCAAGGTGCACGGTGGACAAAGGGAGGATAATGGCCCCTTCCCAAGATGCACAGGAAACCACTAACAAACAGAGCTGCAGGAAGGGGGTGTCTATTTAAAGAATTTTGGGGCCCCAGTCTAGGCTAACAATGAGGTAGATCCAGCTGCTGTTTAACTACAACTCCCAGCCTACAACTGTTGTTGAGAATTGTAGTTCAACAAGGGTGGCGTAACAATAATATATCATTCTGTGGCCAAGGGCTGTAGTGCCAGTGCCTGCAATACCCCCAAGTGCCCCCTGGCACAATCAGTAACCAACTCATATTCCATAAGGGAATGCATAAGCACGGATCTGGTTAATCCGCAACCAGGCAGGGCATTAGCTGCCCAGGGAACCGTACTCGCTGGGGATTATATAAGAACCTGACCCATTGTATGCCATGCAAGTGGTTATATGTGCAGGACTTTCCCACACTGGGCTACTGTATTTATATATATATATTATTACATATATAGGCTATAAGAATTCCCAGCAGCAAGGGAAGTTAGAAGCCCAGTTACTGGGTCAGACAGTGGGTGCATTAGATACCAACTGGTACCAAGGGCTATAGGAATCTCTCCCACAAGCAGTATAAAGGCAGCCAAGGATGCAGTTGTTACACACACACACAGCATCAGGCATCGCAGGTAGGTACATAGCATATGGCACTTACCTAAAGAGCTGGGTTGGCTGCACTGGTCTCTCCCAAGTGTTCCCTTTGCGCTCTGCCTGCAAGTCTGACTCCCTGCACTCACAGCCCGGGGATATATACCCTGCAGAGGAAAGTTCTGGAAATTTGGAAAAGTTTATTTAAATGAGAGGGGCATTAACGCCCCCCCTTCTGGTGGAAATCTGACTTCTCCAGCCCTCCCCCCCCCCAGTTACCCTTCCCACAGGATGAGACAGCCCCTGACATTTTTTGCACTGACTGCTGGGTCCTACTGCTGCCCTGTCTGCTCAGCATGGGGGAATGGCTTCAGCCTGAGAGTCCTGGGTCAGTGCACCCCAAATTCTACCAAATTATTACCACCCCAAATATCACTGCCCCCCTAGTTACATAAGAATGTAAGTAATATTCAATCAGCTGCTGCAGCAGGGAGACTGGGGCAGTTCTGCATGGGGCCCTTATACTGAGTGTTGAAGAGCTGAATTGTGGTACATTACATGCCTATAGTAGCAGTGGGGGGATAATAGCCTCTGGGAAGGGACTGGGGCTGTGGGATAGCAGGTATAGTAGGGAGAGATGGTGCCTATAGTAGCAGTGGGGGGATAATAGCCTCTGGGAAGGGACTGGGGCTGTGGGATAGCAGGTATAGTAGGGAGAGATGGTGCCTATAGTAGCAGTGGGGGGATAATAGCCTCTGGGAAGGGACTGGGGCTGTGGGATAGCAGGTATAGTAGGGGGAGATGGTGCCTATAGTAGCAGTGGGGGGATAATAGCCTCTGGGAAGGGACTGGGGCTGTGGGATAGCAGGTATAGTAGGGAGAGATGGTGCCTATAGTAGCAGTGGGGGGATAATAGCCTCTGGGAAGGGACTGGGGCTGTGGGATAGCAGGTATAGTAGGGAGAGATGGTGCCTATAGTAGCAGTGGGGGGATAATAGCCTCTGGGAAGGGACTGGGGCTGTGGGATAGCAGGTATAGTAGGGGGAGATGGTGCCTATAGTAGCAGTGGGGGATAATAGCCTCTGGGAAGGGACTGGGGCTGTGGGATAGCAGGTATAGTAGGGAGAGATGGTGCCTATAGTAGCAGTGGGGGGATAATAGCCTCTGGGAAGGGACTGGGGCTGTGGGATAGCAGGTATAGTAGGGAGAGATGGTGCCTATAGTAGCAGTGGGGGGATAATAGCCTCTGGGAAGGGACTGGGGCTGTGGGATAGCAGGTATAGTAGGGAGAGATGGTGCCTATAGTAGCAGTGGGGGGATAATAGCCTCTGGGAAGGGACTGGGGCTGTGGGATAGCAGGTATAGTAGGGGAGAGATGGTGCCTATAGTAGCAGTGGGGGGATAATAGCCTCTGGGAAGGGACTGGGGCTGTGGGATAGCAGGTATAGTAGGGAGAGATGGTGCCTATAGTAGCAGTGGGGGGATAATAGCCTCTGGGAAGGGACTGGGGCTGTGGGATAGCAGGTATAGTAGGGAGAGATGGTGCCTATAGTAGCAGTGGGGGATAATAGCCTCTGGGAAGGGACTGGGGCTGTGGGATAGCAGGTATAGTAGGGGGAGATGGTGCCTATAGTAGCAGTGGGGGGATAATAGCCTCTGGGAAGGGACTGGGGCTGTGGGATAGCAGGTATAGTAGGGAGAGATGGTGCCTATAGTAGCAGTGGGGGGATAATAGCCTCTGGGAAGGGACTGGGGCTGTGGGATAGCAGGTATAGTAGGGAGAGATGGTGCCTATAGTAGCAGTGGGGGGATAATAGCCTCTGGGAAGGGACTGGGGCTGTGGGATAGCAGGTATAGTAGGGGGAGATGGTGCCTATAGTAGCAGTGGGGGGATAATAGCCTCTGGGAAGGGACTGGGGCTGTGGGATAGCAGGTATAGTAGGGAGAGATGTTGCCTATAGTAGCAGTGGGGGGATAATAGCCTCTGGGAAGGGACTGGGGCTGTGGGATAGCAGGTATAGTAGGGAGAGATGGTGCCTATAGTAGCAGTGGGGGGATAATAGCCTCTGGGAAGGGACTGGGGCTGTGGGATAGCAGGTATAGTAGGGAGAGATGGTGCCTATAGTATCAGTGGGGGGATAATAGCCTCTGGGAAGGGACTGGGGCTGTGGGATAGCAGGTATAGTAGGGAGAGATGGTGCCTATAGTATCAGTGGGGGGATAATAGCCTCTGGGAAGGGACTGGGGCTGTGGGATAGCAGGTATAGTAGGGAGAGATGGTGCCTATAGTAGCAGTGGGGGGATAATAGCCTCTGGGAAGGGACTGGGGCTGTGGGATAGCAGGTATAGTAGGGGAGATGGTGCCTATAGTAGCAGTGGGGGGATAATAGCCTCTGGGAAGGGACTGGGGCTGTGGGATAGCAGGTATAGTAGGGAGAGATGGTGCCTATAGTAGCAGTGGGGGGATAATAGCCTCTGGGAAGGGACTGGGGCTGTGGATAGCAGGTATAGTAGGGAGAGATGGTGCCTATAGTAACAGTGGGGGGATAATAGCCTCTGGGAAGGGACTGGGGCTGTGGGATAGCAGGTATAGTAGGGAGAGATGGTGCCTATAGTAGCAGTGGGGGGATAATAGCCTCTGGGAAGGGACTGGGGCTGTGGGATAGCAGGTATAGTAGGGAGAGATGGTGCCTATAGTAGCAGTGGGGGGATAATAGCCTCTGGGAAGGGACTGGGGCTGTGGGATAGCAGGTATAGTAGGGAGAGATTGTGCCTATAGTAGCAGTGGGGGGGATAATAGCCTCTGGGAAGGGACTGGGGCTGTGGGATAGCAGGTATAGTAGGGAGAGATGGTGCCTATAGTAACAGTGGGGGGATAATAGCCTCTGGGAAGGGACTGGGGCTGTGGGATAGCAGGTATAGTAGGGAGAGATGGTGCCTATAGTAGCAGTGGGGGGGATAATAGCCTCTGGGAAGGGACTGGGGCTGTGGGATAGCAGGTATAGTAGGGAGAGATGGTGCCTATAGTAGCAGTGGGGGGATAATAGCCTCTGGGAAGGGACTGGGGCTGTGGGATAGCAGGTATAGTAGGGAGAGATGGTGCCTATAGTAGCAGTGGGGGATAATAGCCTCTGGGAAGGGACTGGGGCTGTGGGATAGCAGGTATAGTAGGGAGAGATGGTGCCTATAGTAGCAGTGGGGGGATAATAGCCTCTGGGAAGGGACTGTGGCTGTGGGATAGCAGGTATAGTAGGGAGAGATGGTGCCTATAGTAGCAGTGGGGGATAATAGCCTCTGGGAAGGGACTGGGGCTGTGGGATAGCAGGTATAGTAGGGAGAGATGGTGCCTATAGTAGCAGTGGGGGGATAATAGCCTCTGGGAAGGGACTGGGGCTGTGGGATAGCAGGTATAGTAGGGAGAGATGGTGCCTATAGTAGCAGTGGGGGGATAATAGCCTCTGGGAAGGGACTGGGGCTGTGGGATAGCAGGTATAGTAGGGAGAGATGGTGCCTATAGTAGCAGTGGGGGATAATAGCCTCTGGGAAGGGACTGGGGCTGTGGGATAGCAGGTATAGTAGGGAGAGATGGTGCCTATAGTAGCAGTGGGGGGATAATAGCCTCTGGGAAGGGACTGGGGCTGTGGGATAGCAGTATAGTAGGGAGAGATGGTGCCTATAGTAGCAGTGGGGGGATAATAGCCTCTGGGAAGGGACTGGGGCTGTGGGATAGCAGGTATAGTAGGGAGAGATGGTGCCTATAGTAGCAGTGGGGGGATAATAGCCTCTGGGAAGGGACTGGGGCTGTGGGATAGCAGGTATAGTAGGGAGAGATGGTGCCTATAGTAGCAGTGGGGGGATAATAGCCTCTGGGATTTGTAGCTGAACAATAGGGGCCAATAGTCAGTATATTCACCCCAATAATCTGCACTAAATGATATATGGACAGAAATGTATTACACTCTCTTCATGATTTCCTCCTTTTTGCCATGAATCAGATTTCTCATTAACTCTTATTGAAGCTCTGTGTGTGTGTGGGTGCTGCCATGGAATACACAATTCCCCCCCAGAGCTAACAATCTAATATTTGTGACACCAGGAACTGAGCAGAGTCCCAAACAAATGTGCCCCCTGAATCTCCTCCTCTGTGTTTGTGGCGGGGGTGGGGGGGGGGGGGGGCAGTTGGCCCAATCCTGACCCCCCGCAGCCGGCCTGGGACATGGGTGCTTGGGTTGGCACGTCCCTGTTTATTTGATCACCTGACGTTCCTTCTCTCTGGAATCTGCCCCTGGGGGGGGGGGGGGGGGGGGGGGGGAACATTCTAGATTTCTTTGCTCCACACTTGGGCATATGAACATGGGGGAGTTACACTGAGGATTCCCAGGAATACCCTTCCCTCATTAATCAGCAATGTTTATGGCTGGGGGGGTAGAGACTGCGGGTTGGACAGGCTAAATATAAGATTTACTGTCACCATTTTGCCCAATTTGCCCATAATCTCACACTTACCCCCTGCTGACATGGGGTTTGCCCCATAGTTACACCACTGCACAGATATACCCCCTCCCCTGACACCATCTTGCCTTACTATACACACTGTCCCACAGTTACAGCCCCTTCCCCTGACACCATCTTGCCTTACTATACACACTGTCCCCCAGTTACAGCCCCTTCCCCTGACACCATCTTGCCTTACTATACACACTGTCCCCCAGTTACAGCCCCTTCCCCTGACACCATATTGCCTTACTATACACACTGTCCCCCAGTTACAGCCCCTTCCCCTGACACCATCTTGCCTTACTATACACACTATCCCCCAGTTACAGCCCCTTCCCCTAACACTATCTTGCCTTACTATACACACTGTCCCACAGTTACAGCCCCTTCCCCTGACACCATATTGCCTTACTATACACACTGTCCCCCAGTTACAGCCCCTTCCCTGACACCATATTGCCTTACTATACACACTGTCCCCCAGTTACAGCCCCTTCCCCTGACACCATCTTGCCTTACTATACACACTATCCCCCAGTTACAGCCCCTTCCCCTGACACCATCTTGCCTTACTATACACACTATCCCCCAGTTACAGCCCCTTCCCCTGACACCATCTTGCCTTACTATACACACTGTCCCCCAGTTACAGCCCCTTCCCCTGACACCATCTTGCCTTACTATACACACTGTCCCCCAGTTACAGCCCCTTCCCCTGACACCATCTTGCCTTACTATACACACTATCCCCCAGTTACAGCCCCTTCCCCTGACACCATCTTGCCTTACTATACACACTATCCCACAGTTACAGCCCCTTCCCCAGATGCCATCTTGCCTTACTATACACACTATCCAGAGTTACAGCCCCTTCCCCTGACACCATCTTGCCTTACTATACACACTATCCCCCAGTTACAGCCCCTTCCCCAGATGCCATCTTGCCTTACTATACACACTATCCAGAGTTACAGCCCCTTCCCCTGACACCATCTTGCCTTACTATACACACTGTCCCCCAGTTACAGCCCCTTCCCCTGACACCATCTTGCCTTACTATACACACTGTCCCCCAGTTACAGCCCCTTCCCCTGACACCATCTTGCCTTACTATACACACTATGCCCCAGTTACAGCCCCTTCCCCTGACACCATCTTGCCTTACTATACACACTATCCAGAGTTACAACCCCTGAGTCTGACACTATAAATCCCATGGGTAAGTTATGTATTAAGCTCCAATCTAAAGAAACTCCCAGCATCCTTCACCAGCAGCACCAGCCTCCAGGGGCCACAGAAAATGAACATATTTTGATTGATTCCAGTCGTTTCTATGGGAATGAACTCTCATCTTATGCAATTTGGATCTTTTTTGGGGGGTTCAGAATGGTTTTTCCTGATGGCTGCACTCAGGGTCTGTATGGGGAAGCAGGAATCTATTCTAGAAGCAGTCAGGCTGCCCCCCCCCCTCCCCATACTGCCACGTAGTACAGTCTGCAGGCCTGTGGGATGCTGCACTCTCCCCCCCCCTCAGGAATCTCTCTCTTCCCAAACTCCCAACTGTCTCCATGTTGGATTCCTGCCCGGCTACAGTCTGGGCAAAGCATCAGCGGCAGGCATGGCCTCTCCTACCCCCCCGCCCCCCGCCCTCTGCTGTATCATTCAGCCACACTGCCCGGGCATTAGTAGGGCAGTTAGTGCCAGCCTGGTGTAAGTGAGGCGTTTGCTCCCCAATCAGTAATAAAAACAATATTCCATAGACAGTTAAGAATGAAGGTCGCTTGGGGCAGTGAGGGGTGTCACACAGTGCAGCAGTTTAGCACCAACCTGTAATGTGGCGCCAATGTCGGCCCATGTTTAGTAAATCCAACTTACACAGAAACAAGTCCGGCGGCGGGATACGCACAGGAGCGCCCCACATGTTACATGAGCTTTCATCTCATTGGGGCAGGAACCTGTAAAGAGTGGGCTTGTACTGAATTTTTCAGCTGTCAGTGGGTCACAGGCAGGACAACAATGTAAAATCATTATTACTGTCACTATTTTGTCCTCTGTCTCTATGTCACCCCAGTGTCACTCTCTTACAGTACTGTCACTGCTTTGCACTGCAGTCTCCATCTTGCCCTACTGTCTCCATCTTGCCCTACAGTCTCCATCTTGCCCTACTGTCTCCATCTTGCCCTACTGTCTCCATCTTGCCCTACTGTCTCCATCTTGCCCTACTGTCTCCATCTTGTCCTACTGTCTCCATCTTGTCCTACTGTCTCCATCTTGGCCTACTGTCTCCATCTTGTCCTACTGTCTCCATCTTGCCCTACTGTCTCCATCTTGCCCTACAGTCTCCATCTTGCCCTACTATCTCCATCTTGCCCTACTGTCTCCATCTTGTTCTACTATCTTGTCCTACTGTCCCCATCTTGTCCTACTGTCTCCATCTTGTCCTACTGTCTCTATCTTGTCCTACTATCTCCATCTTGCCCTACTGTCTCCATCTTGTTCTACTATCTTGCCCTACTGTCTCCATCTTGTCCTACTGTCTCCATCTTGCCCTACTGCCTCCATCTTGTCCTACTGTCTCCATCTTGCCCTACTGCCTCCATCTTGTCCTACTGTCTCCATCTTGCCCTACTGCCTCCATCTTGTCCTACTGTCACCATCTTGCCCTACTGTCTCCATCTTGTCCTACTGTCTCCATCTTGCCCTACTTTCTCCATCTTGCCTTACTGTCTCCATCTTGTTCTACTATCTTGCCCTACTGTCTCCATCTTGTTCTACTGTCTCCATCTTGTCCTACTGTCTCCATCTTGTCCTACTGTCTCCATCTTGCCCTACTGTCTCCATCTTGCCCTACTGTCTCCATCTTGCCCTACAGTCTCCATCTTGCCCTACTATCTCCATCTTGCCCTACTGTCTCCATCTTGTTCTTCTATCTTGTCCTACTGTCCCCATCTTGTCCTACTGTCTCCATCTTGTCCTACTGTCTCTATCTTGTCCTACTATCTCCATCTTGCCCTACTGTCTCCATCTTGTTCTACTATCTTGCCCTACTGTCTCCATCTTGTCCTACTGTCTCCATCTTGCCCTACTGCCTCCATCTTGTTCTACTATCTTGCCCTACTGTCTCCATCTTGTCCTACTGTCTCCATCTTGCCCTACTGCCTCCATCTTGTCCTACTGTCTCCATCTTGCCCTACTGCCTCCATCTTGTCCTACTGTCTCCATCTTGCCCTACTGCCTCCATCTTGTCCTACTGTCTCCATCTTGCCCTACTGCCTCCATCTTGTCCTACTGTCTCCATCTTGCCCTACTGTCTCCATCTTGCCCTACTGTCTCCATCTTGTTCTACTATCTTGCCCTACTGTCTCCATCTTGTCCTACTGTCTCCATCTTGCCCTACTGTCTCCATCTTGTCCTACTGTCTCCATCTTGTCCTACTGTCTCCATCTTGCCCTACTTTCTCCATCTTGCCTTACTGTCTCCATCTTGTTCTACTATCTTGCCCTACTGTCTCCATCTTGTCCTACTGTCTCCATCTTGTCCTACTGTCTCCATCTTGCCCTACTATCTCCATCTTGCCCTACTGTCTCCATCTTGTCCTACTGTCTCCATCTTGTCCTACTGTCTCCATCTTGCCCTACTATCTCCATCTTGCCCTACTGTCTCCATCTTGTTCTACTATCTTGCCCTACTGTCTCCATCTTGCCCTACTGTCTCCATCTTGCCCTACTGCCTCCATCTTGTTCTACTATCTTGCCCTACTGTCTCCATCTTGTCCTACTGTCTCCATCTTGCCCTACTGCCTCCATCTTGTCCTACTGTCTCCATCTTGTCCTACTGTCTCCATCTTGTCCTACTGTCTCCATCTTGTCCTACTGTCTCCATCTTGTCCTACTGTCTCCATCTTGCCCTACTATCTCCATCTTGCCCTACTATCTCCATCTTGCCCTACTATCTCCATCTTGTCCTACTGTCTCCATCTTGTCCTACTGTCTCCATCTTGCCCTACTATCTCCATCTTGCCCTACTGTCTCCATCTTGTTCTACTATCTTGCCCTACTGTCTCCATCTTGCCCTACTGTCTCCATCTTGCCCTACTGCCTCCATCTTGTTCTACTATCTTGCCCTACTGTCTCCATCTTGTCCTACTGTCTCCATCTTGCCCTACTGCCTCCATCTTGTCCTACTGTCTCCATCTTGCCCTACTGCCTCCATCTTGTCCTACTGTCTCCATCTTGCCCTACTGCCTCCATCTTGTCCTACTGTCACCATCTTGCCCTACTGTCTCCATCTTGTCCTACTGTCTCCATCTTGCCCTACTTTCTCCATCTTGCCTTACTGTCTCCATCTTGTTCTACTATCTTGCCCTACTGTCTCCATCTTGTCCTACTGTCTCCATCTTGTCCTACTGTCTCCATCTTGCCCTACTGTCTCCATCTTGCCCTACTGTCTCCATCTTGTTCTACTATCTTGCCCTACTGTCTTCATCTTGCCCTACTGTCTCCATCTTGCCCTACTGTCTCCATCATGTGCTGTGTATCAGTGTAGCAATTACTTGTGCCCTATCCATTGCCAACAGGCAGAGACATTACGGCTGGGAATTATATTTAGATCCAGTTATTTTCACTTGGTGACACGAGCAGATAATCAGCCTGGGGGTTGCAGGTCTCTTGTCCAATGAAATGCGGCCATGAGCTGTTACCAGGCAGAACAGGAGTCTTACTCCAAATGTTAAAGGGGAAGTTCACCATCACAAAACTTCTTTCTTTGGGACACAACACTAATGCTAAAGGAAAGGGGGTGGGGCTTGGGTAGGTCAAGGCAGAATTTCGGCAATTGTACATCTAATTTTATCCTTTTCTGTCTAATAGGCATTTGTGGGTTGTAGTTGTTTTTATTTAGGAGCCGCCACTCCCCAGGCCAGCAGTTTGTTTGGGTTCTGGAGTTGCATATAATACATTTAGGCACCAGCACTGCTCCAGTTAGACTTAGTAATGGACAAAGGGGCATACAGCACTATCAGCCCCATTGCTAATTCTGCCCTGCCCGACTGTGGGGCAGATTATCCTGTTCCGCAGTGTTTCACTGAACATTTGTAGTAAATACAACTAGAGTATACAGTATTCTCTTTATATACACATATATCTACATTGTACAGCTTAACTTGAACATGAACTTCCCCTTTAAAAATGTGCCTTTGTCGATGGGAACAACGGTGGGACAATGCGGTGCCTTAGATCCAATTCCTGGGGGGGGGGGATAAATATTCCCATATCAGCACATGTAGGAGCCACTTCTGCCTCTGGGTAAATAGTGAGAGTGGCTGCAGGAATGCTGAGCTGTGAGAGGGGAAATACCTGAGTCTGGATGTTCCACCCACTGACTGTTATGTACCCTCATGTGTAGCCGCACATGCACCCAGCACCCAGCACCCAGCCCAGGCTCCTACTCTACCATAAGAACACAGTGTAGGGCTACAGCTTATTATCTGCATAGAACATTCCTTCTCTGTATATTTGTATTTTTGTATGTGGAAGCTGCCATACGGTTTCCTTAATAGATGCACCCAATGAGTATACAACATTATCCTTAATACATTACCTTCCCAAAATGTGTGTATGGATAGGAGCTGCCATAGTGCCTTAGGGCTTACAGTAAAGGAATGAATATTTGCCCGTGTTACAGCAGGGACGGACATGAATCCAGAAAGCAGAATGTCAGTCCCAGGATACAGTATCTTTTGGGGGGGATATTTTTTTATCTTCAAAAACCCAGACTTTTGGGCAGTGCATCCAATGGGAAAATCAAACCTGCCCGATCGACTTGTAGCCAATTGTAGGCCAGATATCTGTGGGGTAGGCCTGTCGGGGGTCCCATACACGGGCAGATCAGCTACAAGGATCTACATGGCCACCTTAAGGGTAATATGGGCACATGAGTGTAAATGCCTTGGCCAGGGGGTGCCCTGGACCCCAAAATAAACCAAGTTCTGGAGTTTATGTCAGTGTAATAATTTGCAGCCATTCTGAGTTTCTCCTATTGGTTCCACAGATACAGAAACTGAAATGGGATTTAAGGAACCCTCCTCCCATACAGTTATATAAATATTATTATATAAGGCATTCCTATGGCTAGAGCTAAAGCCTGCAAACTCACGTGTAAAGCACATGTACACACAGACCTCTCATTGGGTGGGACTGCTTGCTGCTGATTGGCTGCCTCTGCAGAGGGGGGGGGGCTCTGTGCCACATGTGCGGCTGCTGCAGACAGACCCAGCGGCTGGAGGGTCTGACACATTGGGATCTTGGGGTCCAGGCGGTCCCTCAGCCATTGCATAATTCTGCTTTTATTTCAGGCAAAACCTGCACTGGGTCTGTCCTACTAACTAGGATAATAGGGTGAAATATTAAAGGGGAACTAAACTGTTTGTTTATAGCAATTACATCATACAGGGCCCTGTGCAAGGGGAGCAACCGACCCCTGTCTTGCCAAAATGTATTTTTACTTAGACCCAAATGGAAAAAAATAATAAAATAGGTTTAGTGGGGGGGGGTCCATTAAATTATGTAACCCTTGCAAGCAAATTGGCAGAATTGGAATTGCCCTTTAAACCATATAATGGGGTTGAATGTTAGTAGCAATGGGACGTGGGGTTGGTGGGGGGGGGGGCTGCTACACGCCCTGCCCCGGCTGGGTGCAATTCCTACCTGCACTGACCCAAGGCCGCCCACCAGTTTTCTAGTAGTTTCCAGCTCTTTCAGGGCCGGGAGGTGAAACGAGGCAACAAGTGAGTGTTGTATTCCTGGTGCAAGTAGGGACCTGCACTCTCCCCGGCCCCTAGGGGGTGTCTGGGGGGGCACAAAGGAACATTCACTGGAATTACTGCACCAAATACACACACAGCGAGGCACAGGGGAAGCCACGGCCAATAAAAGAACAGCACATATAGAGATATATAGATTTATTGGCTGGTAGAACAGATAATAATCACAGCTGTACTAGGAAAAGCTACGTGCGGCCTGACATGAACCATCAGTCTGAAAATATAAAGTTTAACTCTTAAATGTACATGTGCTTTCCCTTATTGCCTCTGCAGGAGCACTGCCTGGTGTTTGCCTCAAAACCAAAAATGCCTCTGCAGTCCTTATATATGTTAGGCTGGGGTCCCTATATACCCATACATTAGGCTGCGGTCCCTATATACCCATATGTTAGGCTGGGGTCCCTATATACCCTTATGTTAGGCTGGGGTCCCTATATACCCATACATTAGGCTGGGGTCCCTATATACCCATACGTTAGGCTGCAGTCCCTATATACCCATATGTTAGGCTGGGGTCCCTATATACCCATATGTTAGGCTGGGGTCCCTATATACCCACACGTTAGGCTGGGGTCCCTATATACCCATACGTTAGGCTGCAGCCCCTATATACCCATACGTTAGGCTGCGGTTCCTATATACCCATACGTTAGGCTGCAGCCCCTATATACCCATACGTTAGGCTGCAGCCCCTATATACCCACACGTTAGGCTGGGGTCCCTATATACCCATACATTAGGCTGCGGTCCCTATATACCCATATGTTAGGCTGGGGTCCCTATATACCCATACATTAGGCTGGGGTCCCTATATACCCATACGTTAGGCTGCAGTCCCTATATACCCATATGTTAGGCTGGGGTCCCTATATACCCACACGTTAGGCTGGGGTCCCTATATACCCACACGTTAGGCTGGGGTCCCTATATACCCATACGTTAGGCTGCAGCCCCTATATACCCATACGTTAGGCTGCGGTTCCTATATACCAATACGTTAGGCTGCAGCCCCTATATACCCATACGTTAGGCTGCAGCCCCTATATACCCATACGTTAGGCTGGGGTCCCTATATACCCATACGTTAGGCTGCAGCCCCTATATACCCATACGTTAGGCTGGGGTCCCTATATACCCATACGTTAGGCTGGGGTCCCTATATACCCATACGTTAAGCTGTGGCCCCTATATACCCATACGTTAGGCTGCGGTCCCTATATACCCATACGTTAGGCTGCAGTCCCTATATACCCATACGTTAGGCTGCAGCCCCTATATACCCACACGTTAGGCTGCGGTCCCTATATACCCATACGTTAGGCTGGGGTCCCTATATACCCATACGTTAGGCTGGGGTCCCTATATACCCATACGTTAGGCTGGGGTCCCTATATACCCATACGATAGGCTGGGGTCCCTATATACCCATACGATAGGCTGGGGTCCCTATATACCCATACGATAGGCTGGGGTCCCTATATACCCATACGTTAGGCTGCAGTCCCTATATACCCATATGTTAGGCTGGGGTCCCTATATACCCATACGTTAGGCTGGGGTCCCTATATACCCATACGTTAGGCTGGGGTCCCTATATACCCATACGTTAGGCTGGGGTCCCTATATACCCATACGTTAGGCTGCAGTCCCTATATACCCATATGTTAGGCTGGGGTCCCTATATACCCATACGTTAGGCTACGGCCCCTATATACCCATACGTTAGGCTGGGGTCCCTATATACCCATACATTAGGCTGGGGTCCCTATATACCCATACGTTAGGCTGCGGTCCCTATATACCCATACGTTAGGCTGCGGTCCCTATATACCCATACATTAGGCTGGGGTCCCTATATACCCATATGTTAGGCTGCGGTCCCTATATACCCATACGTTAGGCTGCGGTCCCTATATAGCCATATGTTAGGCTGGGGTCCCTATATACCCATACGTTAGGCTGCAGTTCCTATATACCCACACGTTAGGCTGCGACCCCTATATACCCATACGTTAGACTGGGGTCCCTATATACCCATACGTTAGGCTGGGGTCCCTATATACCCATACGTTAGGCTGCGGTCCCTATATACCCATACGTTAGGCTGGGGTCCCTATATACCCATATGTTAGGCTGGGGTCCCTATATACCCAAATGTTAGTCTGTGGTCCCTATATACCCATACGATAGGCTGGGGTCCCTATATACCCATACGATAGGCTGGGGTCCCTATATACCCATACGATAGGCTGGGGTCCCTATATACCCATACGATAGGCTGGGGTCCCTATATACCCATACGTTAGGCTGGGGTCCCTATATACCCATACGATAGGCTGGGGTCCCTATATACCCATACGATAGGCTGGGGTCCCTATATACCCATACGATAGGCTGGGGTCCCTATATACCCATACGTTAGGCTGCAGTCCCTATATACCCATATGTTAGGCTGGGGTCCCTATATACCCATACGTTAGGCTGGGGTCCCTATATACCCATACGTTAGGCTGGGGTCCCTATATACCCATACGTTAGGCTGGGGTCCCTATATACCCATACGTTAGGCTGCAGTCCCTATATACCCATATGTTAGGCTGGGGTCCCTATATACCCATACGTTAGGCTACGGCCCCTATATACCCATACGTTAGGCTGGGGTCCCTATATACCCATACGTTAGGATGCGCCCCCTATATATACAGTATATATATATTTATACAATAGGCTGCAGGCAGATTTAATGCTGAGTTTGCACAGAGAAAGACAAGTTTCTGGGCCCGGAACTCCGAGATTCCCCCGAGGCTGCAGATTTCTAGAAAACTCCATGAGAAACTTGAGATGATGCAAGAGGAGAAAAATCTTACGGCTAAATGAAAGCAGCTGCTTTATGCCCCCCCCCTATGTCCCCCCCGTCCGTAATCCTCACTGCAGGGGGATTGGGATTTGGTTCGTACATTTCCCTGCCCAATAGCAACACAGACACCTTGTATTTACATTGCGGCTCCTATTTACCTGCTCATTACACCATAATGCTGCCCATACATTGTAAGATCTGGTTGGTTGGGGAGGTTGCCCAATGAATGAACTAGAGATGCCCATCCTTGGGCAGAATAAACTGTCAGTTCGGCCCCTTCAGACCAATTCAGCAGTTTATCTGCCCATGTATGGCTCCTCAGTCTGACTGCCTGCATAGCGGCTATTATGTTACATTTGTTGGCCCAAGGGCCCAATGACTGCTTCAGCCCAATACATATTAGTGATGGATATGCTTGTTTGGCCACTTTGCTTAATAAGTGGATCTCCACATGTATGGCTAACTTAAGGTGCCCAATTATGGTGGGGGATAGAGGGCCAGACGATTAGATCACAATGAATGAAATATATACATATACAATAGGCTGCAGTCCCTATATACCCATACCCTATTACCCTATATATATATATATACAGTGGCTGCAAAAGTATTCGGCCCCCTTGAACTTTTCCACATTTTGTCACATTACAGCCACAAACATGAATCAATTTTATTGGAATTCCACGTGAAAGACCAATACAAAGTGGGGTACACGTGAGAAGTGGAAGGAAAATCATACATGATTCCAAACATTTTTTACAAATAAATAACTGCAAAGTGGGGTGTGCGTAATTATTCAGCCCCCTTTGGTCTGAGTGCAGTCAGTTGCCCATAGACATTGCCTGATGAGTGCTAATGACTAAATAGAGTGCCCCTGTGTGTAATCTAATGTCAGTACAAATACAGCTGCTCTGTGACGGCCTCAGAGGTTGCTAAGGGAAAATTGGGAGCAACAACACCATGAAGCCCAAAGAACACACCAGGCAGGTCAGGGATAAAGTTATTGAGAAATTTAAAGCAGGCTTAGGCTACAAAAAGATTTCCAAAGCCTTGAACCTCCCACGGAGCCCTGTTCCACCGATCATTCAGAAATGGAAGGAGTATGGCACAACTGTAACCCTACCAAGGCACGGCCCCCCCCCTAAACTCACAGGCCGAACAAGCGCTGATCAGAAATGCAGCCAAGAGGCCCATGGTGACTCTGGGGGGGCTGCAGAGATCTACAGCTCAGGGGGGGGAATCTGTCCATAGGCAACTATTAGTCGGGCACTGCACAAAGTTGGCCTTTATGGAAGAGTGGCAAGAAGAAAGCCATTGTTAACAGAAAACCATAAGAAGTCCCGTTTGCAGTTTGCCACAAGCCATGTGGGGGGGGGGGGGGGGGGGCAGCAAACATGTGGGAGAAGGTGCTCTGGTCAGATGAGACCAAAATGGAACTTTTTGGCCAAAATGCAAAACGCTATGTGTGGCGGAAAACTAACACTGCCCATCACTCTGAACCCACCATCCCCACTGTCACATATGGGGGGGCAGCATCATGCTCTGGGGGGGCTTCTCTTCAGCAGGGACAGGGAAGCTGCTCAGAGTTGATGGGAAGATGGATGGAGCCAAATACAGGGCAATCTTGGAAGAAAACCTCTTGGAGTCTGCAAAAGACTTGAGACTGGGGCGGAGGTTCCCCTTCCAGCAGGACAACGACCCTAAACATAAAGCCAGGGCAACAATGGGTTAAACCCAAACATATCCATGTGTTAGACTGGCCCAGTCACAGCCCAGATCTAAATCCAATGGAGAATCTGTGGCAAGATCTGAAAACTGCTGTTCCCAAAGGCTGACCATCTAATCTGACTGAGCTGGAGCTGTTTTGCAAAGAAGAATGGGCAAGGATTTCAGTCTGTAGATGGGCAAAGCGGGTAGAGACATACCCTAAAGCCTGGCAGCTGGAATTGCAGCAAAAGAGGGTTCTACAAAGTATTGACTCAGGGGGCTGAATAATTACGCACACCCCACTTTGCACTTATTTATTTGTAAAAAATGTTTGGAATCATGTATGATTTTCCTTCCACTTCTCACGTGTACCCCACTTTGTATTGGTCTTTCACGTGGAATTCCAATAAGATTGATTCATGTTTGTGGCTGTAATGTGACAAAATGTGGAAAAGCTCAAGGGGGCCGAATACTTTTGCAAGCCACTGTATACTTATACAATAGGCTGCAGTCCCTATATACCAGGGGTGGGCAAACTACGGCCCGCGGGCCACATCCGGCCCCTTGGCCTTTTTAATCTGGCCCGCCGCCGACGCCAAGTCTCATCACGCGAGACTTGGTGTCATTGGCGGGCCAGAATTAAACAGCCGAAGGGGGCGTAACGCTGGCCCTGCCCGCCCTGGCCCGGGGGTAAGTAAATGTGGCCCATGAGCCAAAAAGTTTGCCCACCCCTGCTATATACCCATACCCTATAACCCTATATATATATATATACTTATACAATAGGCTGCAGTCCCTATATACCCATACCCTATAACCCTATATATATATATATACTTATACAATAGGCTGCAGTCCCTATATACCCATACCCTATAACCCTATATATATATATATATATACAGTGGTGTGAAAAACTATTTGCCCCCTTCCTGATTTCTTATTCTTTTGCATGTTTGTCACACAAAATGTTTCTGATCATCAAACACATTTAACTATTAGTCAAAGATAACACAAGTAAACACAAAATGCAGTTTTTAATTGAGGGTTTTTATTATTTAGGGAGAAAAAAAATCCAAACCTACATGGCCCTGTGTGAAAAAGTAATTGCCCCCTGAACCTAATAACTGGTTGGGCCACCCTTAGCAGCAATAACTGCAATCAAGCGTTTGCGATAACTTGCAACGAGTCTTTTACAGCGCTCTGGAGGAATTTTGGCCCACTCATTTTTGCAGAATTGTTGTAATTCAGCTTTATTTGAGGGTTTTCTAGCATGAACCGCCTTTTTAAGGTCATGCCACAACATCTCAATAGGATTCAGGTCAGGACTTTGACTAGGCCACTCCAAAGTCTTCATTTTGTTTTTCTTCAGCCATTCAGAGGTGGATTTGCTGGTGTGTTTTGGGTCATTGTCCTGCTGCAGCACCCAAGATCGCTTCAGCTTGAGTTGACGAACAGATGGCCGGACATTCTCCTTCAGGATTTTTTGGTAGACAGTAGAATTCATGGTTCCATCTATCACAGCAAGCCTTCCAGGTCCTGAAGCAGCAAAACAACCCCAGACCATCACACTTCCACCACCATATTTTACTGTTGGTATGATGTTCTTTTTCTGAAATGCTGTGTTACTTTTACGCCAGATGTAACGGGACACGCACCTTCCAAAAAGTTCAACTTTTGTCTCGTCGGTCCACAAGGTATTTTCCCAAAAGTCTTGGCAATCATTGAGATGTTTTTTAGCAAAATTGAGACGAGCCTTAATGTTCTTTTTGCTTAAAAGTAGTTTGCGCCTTGGAAATCTGCCATGCAGGCCGTTTTTGCCCAGTCTCTTTCTTATGGTGGAGTCGTGAACACTGACCTTAATTGAGGCAAGTGAGGCCTGCAGTTCTTTAGATGTTGTCCTGGTGTCTTTTGGGGCCTCTCGGATGAGTTGTCTCTGCGCTCTTGGGGTAATTTTGGTCGGCCGGCCACTCCTGGGAAGGTTCACCACTGTTCCATGTTTTTGCCATTTGTGGATAATGGCTCTCACTGTGGTTCGCTGGAGTCCCAAAGCTTTAGAAATGGCTTTATAACCTTTACCAGACTGATAGATCTCAATTACTTTTGTTCTCATTTGTTCCTCAATTTCTTTGGATCTTGGCATGATGTGTAGCTTTTGAGGTGCTTTTGGGCTACTTCTCTGTGTCAGGTAGCTCCTATTTAAGTGATTTCTTGATTGAAACAGGTGTGGCAGTAATCAGGCCTGGGGGTGACTACACAAATTGAAAATTGAAATTGATAAACCACAGTTAAGTTATTTTTTAACAAGGGGGGCAATCACTTTTTCACACAGGGCCATGTAGATTTGGAGTTTTTTTTCTCCCTTAATAACGTAAACCTTCATTTAAAAACTGCATTTTGTGTTCAATTATGTTATCTTTGACTAATAGTTAATGGTTTTTGATGAGCAGAAACATTTAAGTGTGACAAACATGCAAAAGAATAAGAAATCAGGATATAAGAAATAGTTTTTCACACCACTGTATACTTATACAATAGGCTGCAGGCAGCTTTAATGCACAGAGAAAGACAAGTTTCTGGGCTCAGAACTCAGTTTCCCTCGAGGCTGCAGATTTCTAGAAAACTCCATGAGAAACTTGAGATGATGCAAGAGGAGAAAAATCTTACAGAGACGGAACTGAAACAAAACAGCTGTTTTATCCCCATCTCTCCAGCCAAAATACCCACCGGATGGGGAATTGGGATGTGGTGTATAAATATCCTTTATGTTTCCCCCGTCGTGTAGCCGCCTAATAGCGACACCGCTGGGACGGCCAAGTTTTAACCTGTTATACCCTCGGAAAATCTGACTTTCTGTCTATATCGACTGAGATGTGGCCGGGTATCAGCCCAATGTATTTGTAGCTGTAATATTGGTGTGTAGGCGCCATCTCAGTGCCTTGTGCCTGAGTCTGAGCTTTCAGCCAGCGCTACACATTAGAACTGCTTTCAGCTAACCTATTGTTTCTCCTACTCCCATGTAACTGGAGGAGTCCCAAGCCGGACTTGGATTTCTTACTATTGAGTGCTATTCTGATACCTACTGGGAGCTGCTATCTTGCTCCCTTCCCATTGTTCTGCTGATCGGCTGCTGGGGGTGAGGGGGGGGGGGATATCACTCCAACTTGCAGCGCAGCAGTAAAGTGTGAGTGAAGTTTATCAGAGCACAGGTCACATGGCTGTGGCACCCTGGGAAATGAAGAATATGACTAGCCCCATGGGAAAAACATATTACAATGCAGGATTCTGCTGGAGAAGCTCTATTAACTGATGGGGTTTGACAAAAACAGTATTCCTTCAACAATAAGCAATCTGAGCTGCCCTGACACCTGGTGGTGAAATGGAGGAAAAGCAGCCAACTGCAACTGCTAAAATATACTGGAAAAATATGACATTGTCTGGGAGAGTTGGGTGGGGGGCTAAAAGGTATTTTTTGTGGGGCTCAGTATCACCTTATTATGCCAGTGCCTATATTTATGCTATTGCCAAGCAGTGCCATGAGTTTAATAGCATTAGTATCCCTTTAAACCATTTTCTAAGGATACAGATAATATGAATGAGAGGAAAAGGCGTGTAAGGGCAGATTCTCTAATGCTCATTGTATGAATCAGCCCCAGTGTCAGTATCTGCCTCTGTATCAGCCTCCTGGGGCCAATAGAATTAAACTAACACACGGCCAATGGACATTCCTTGTAAATAATTAAGCACTGTTACTATTAGTTATTCTTAATAAAGGTCATAGGCCTGAAACGTTGGCCACAGAGTAGAAATGGGTCAGTACAGCGCAGGGGGTGCCACAGAGGGAATGAACATTTTAATGCCCATATTCAGTGCAACATAATGACATTAATTAGCAGGGGAATTTTAATTGGTGGGAAGTGGCTGTGTTATTATCTGTATAAGGCTGAGTGCTGCCACACTGCCCACACCCACTAACAGCATTATGGCAGGTTATAGCCCCTTATCCCATTGAGCCTTATGGCCGGCTGAATATTTCCTAACTAAATAAAATAAACTTCTTCCACTAGAGGGAGCTCTTGCCCCATCCCGTCTTATAGATATCAGGGCAGCAGAACTGCCATCTAGTGGCAGATATACAGAATGGCACCCAAGATGCCAACGAACCCCCCTGTCATTGGGGAGATAATGATCCACTCTGGGCATTTGGAATCCTTATATCATGTTCACATTTGGGGGGATATATGCCCAGATATGCCTTCATTCCCTGTGGGTCATTGATAAAGAAAGGGCAAATTTGCACCTGGGCAGAGGGGAGGGGACATAGATAATGAGATGCATGAGTGGCGGTTCTCACAGAGGGAATATTACCTGGCAAAAACGGGCGAACGTTCACCAATGCCAAGTTAATTTGCCAAAACTTTAGTAAATCTGTGTTGTGGGGAATTTTCATTTTTTGTTGAAAATGCCTCTGTCCAGTTGCACGAAATTCAATAGAACAGACACAATTCCATTAAAACAGTTTATTGTAAGTTTTACTGTGCGTCCCTGGCGGTTGGACAAAATGACCAGTAGTTGGCGCTGATCTTTCCATTTCTTTATATTAGAAGTGTACAAACTGATAATATCTTGAGAACTAGAAAAACAAGTGCTCAGTTCACATTTATTCCCCATCAACTGGTTTCAGTGTGAAATGTGTGTTTATACAAATACAAAGAAGCCAATAGAATTTTATCCACCCCCAAAATGACACAGTAAGGATAATTCACATTGATTTGTATTCTACATTACAGCAAAATATACTTCACAGTCTGACATTTGTACAAGAGTGAAATAAAGCGCGAGATATGAAATCCCTGGGGGGTGAAAATCAGATCTACCCCCCCTCTATATATTCCTGGTTCCCATGGTCCCTCTGTCATTATTTGGGTTCAGTCTATTTCCGCTGATATCAGTCACATGATGGAACCATGTAGGATTTTTGTCTATTCCTTGTGCTGTCTGCAGCATCCCATAGAGTCCCACAGGGGGCGCTGTTCCAATCTATGGAAAAGTGCTTGGCATTACTGGCAATGGTGCAAATGGCGCAGCTATCACTTCTACATATAATATAATATGGAAGAATCATCCCCTTATTTGGTCTTTACTCCTTATCCTTTGTGTATCTTTCTTCCCAATATCTGCCTTACTATTCTGCCTCTGTGCAGCCTGAGATATAAAATGCTAACTGCTAGGGTCACTGCCCATAGCAACCAGATAGAAATCACCAGGCTACAGTTGTGAATTGCTGGAGGGCTGCCGAACAGAAGATTTTTACAAATTAAGATGGAGGATGATGGGGTTTTTCACCTTTGACTTAACTTTTAGTATGATGCAGAGAGTAATATTTGCAATTGGTCTTTATTTTGTTTTATTATTTGTGGTTTTGCAATTATTTCAGTTTTTGTTCAACAACTCTCCAGTTTGGAATTTCAGCAGCTATCTGGTTGCTAGGGTCCGAATTACCGTAGTGACAAGGCTTTGGTTTGAATGAGAAACTGATATATTTATAGGAGAGGGGATAAACAGAAAGAAACGTAATAAAAAGTAAAGTAACAAATAACATTGTAGCCTCACAGAGCAATTGTTGTTTGGCTGCCGGGGTCACTGACCCCCATTTGAAAGTTGGAAAGAGTCAGATGATTAAGTGCTGGGTAAGCATGAAACGCTTTAAAGGGGTTATTTATGTTTTTAATGGATTGAAATAAAATTGTTAACTTTTTAGAGGCTCTTTGAGACTTTTTCTTAGTTGCAATGCCCCTCAATGATCACTAGGGGGTGCCCTCTATATTCCACACATTATAATGTTTATGACTATTTTTCTGAAGACCAATTGAAAAGTTGCTTAGAATAGGCCATTCTATGACATAAATGTTAACTGAAAGGTGAACCTACCCCTGTAACCAACCCACAGCTGGGAACTCAGGGTCGGAGTGGGCTGCTGGGACACAGGGAAAAATCCCAGTGGGCCCTGGCTCTAGTGGGCCCCAGCGGCCCAGACCCAACCCTTACCTGCGCTCCCCCTGTCCGACTGCTCCTCCCCTGACGCGTTCAATTTACGGGGGAGGACGTCGGATGGGGGGCCCTGCGGGGGGGGGGGTTAGGGGATGCAGCCTTCACCCCCCAGTCCGACCCTGTGGAAACTGCCACAGACTGCCGCTGCCTACATCATGCTAAGTGCCAATATCAGGGGGTAGTGCCCTCCCTGCCCGTGTATTCAGCGCCAATTGTCTCCGTTACAGGAGTCACCGACAGTCTCTCCCATTCGCCTGTTTAATGCCGGGGCCACAGCCAGGGGTATATAGGAACCGTCAGGGCCCCGGGTCAGCTCCCATTATAGTCATTGGCTCTCCCTTGCTGTGGCCAAACCAAACGTAAGCTCCCTGGTCCAGCTCCAAGGTACCAGTTCCAGTGCTGGGCATGGGTGGGTATGGGTGGGCATGAATGGGTATGGGTGGGCATGGGTGGGAATGTTTGGGTATGGGTGGTCATGAGTGGGTATGTTTGGGCATAGGTGGTCATGGGTTGGTATGGGTGGGCATGGGTGGTCATGGGTTGGTATGGGTGGATATGTTTGGGCATGGGTGGGTATGGGTGTGCATGGGTTGGTATGGGTGGACATGTTTGGGCATGGGTGGGTATGTTTGGGCATGGGTGGGCCTGAGTGGGTATGGGTGGTCATGGGTTGGTATGGGTGGGAATGGCTGGGCATGGGTGGGTATGTTTGGGCATGAGTGGGTATGGGTGGTCATGGGTTGGTATGGGTGGGTATGTTTGGGCATGGGTGGGCATGGGTTGGTATGGGTGGGTATGTTTGGGCATGGGTGGGTATGGGTGGATGTGGGTGGGCATGGGTTGGTATGGGCGGGAATGGCTGGGCATGGGTGGGTATGTTTGGGCATGGGTGGGTATGTGTGGGCATGGGGGGTATGGGTGGGAATGGGTGGGCATGGGGGGTTATGGGTGGGTATGGGTGGGCATGGGGGGTATGGGTGGGAATGGGTGGGCATGGGGGGTTATGGATGGGTATGGGTGGGCATGGGGGGGGTATGGGTGGGAATGGGTGGGCATGGGTGGGTATGGATGGGTATGGGTGGGCATGGGTGGGTATGGGTGGGTATGGATGGGTATGGGTGGGCATGGGTGGGTATGGGTGGGCATGGGTAGGGAGAATCAGCAGCTCCATGTCACCCACTGGTTTTCTCGCAGGAGGTCGACTTCCACTTGGAGGTGACTCTCTGGACCAAGACCTTGGTGCTCTGGCGGAACTTCTGCTGGGTGAAGTAGAAGAGGATGGGGTCCAGGACGCTGTTCATGCTGGCGAAGGGCCGGGTGCACTTGTACACGATGGCGAAAGTCTGCAGCACCAGGCAGGGCACGTCGTAATGGGAACGCACCACCAGGTAAATGGTTTTGGTGACGTGGAAGGGGAAGAAGCTGACGGCAAAGACCATGACCACGATGATGATCATACGGATGGCTTTGTCCTTCTTCTGCCGCACCGCCGCGCCGTTGAGGTCGTCCTTCTGGCACAGGATCTTGGTCATCCGGCAATAACAGGCCAGAATGGCGATAAAGGGGATGAGGAACCCTGTGACAGTCAATGTGATTCCGTAGGGGAAATACTGGTCGGACAGGGCCGGCGGGCTCAGGTCGTAGCACACTGTCCGGTTCCGCTGGGTCCCAGTAGAGGCGAATATGAAGGTTGGCCCGCACTGTATGCCCACCACTAGCCACACGATGCCACACAGCACCCAAGTGAACTTCTTGCCCCTCTTTTTGTGCCAAACGGACAGAGGGTGGCAGATGCCCATGTACCTCTGGAAACTCATACAGGTGAGGAACATGATGCTGCCGTGCAGGTTGGTGTAGAACTGGAAGCGGACGAACCGGCAGGTGAAATCCCCGAAGGGCCAGTAGTCCTGTTGGATGTAGTTATATATGAGCAGCGGCAGGGAGCACACGTAGAGCAGGTCGGCCACCGCCAGGTTCAGGGTGTAAATGGCCGTACGGGTCAGCGCTTTCCGGGACAGGCAGATCTGCAGGATAACAATAAAGTTCAACGGGAGCCCAAAGAGCAGGACGACGGAATAGACCACCGGGAGCAGAATCTGCTTGAACTCCTCGTGGAACGTGCAGGAATTACTCGCCGCAGACCCCAAAGTCACATTCTCCATGTTTCTCAATGGGGAGACAGCGATCACATGTTCATATCAGGGCCTGGGGGGCAATAAAATACTGGTCAGAACCACAGACTGGTACAAAGATCCAAAACTAAGAAAAGGGAGAAACAGGTTAAAGGTGTAATAATTCATAAACTAATACAGATTATCCAAGAATGACATCCTGCACTTTTATTTCTAGCCACTAGATGGCGATACTTACACTGCACATGAATGAGTGCCCACAATCGCACAATCACACAATCACACCATGGGGGGGGGGGGCAATTAGTAAGCGACCGAGCGCCACTAGGGTGGGAAGGTTGAATTCAATGTGTTTTGCTTTTATAAAGGAGAAGACTGACATGAATTGGCCCCCTGAGCCCAATGACAGGGGCAGAACTGGCTTAGTATCAGCACAGGCCTGGACTGGCAATCTGTGGGTACTGGGAATGCCAGGGGGGCTGTAAGGTGCCATAGGCAGTCACTATTTATTGGGCTGGGGGGGCTGTTTGTGCCTCTGAGTACTGGGAATGCCAGGGGGGCTGTAAGGTACCACAGACAGTCACTATTTATTGGGCTGGGGGGGCTGTTTGTGCCTCTGGGTACTGGGAATGCCAGGGGGCTGTAAGGTGCCACAGACAGTCACTATTTATTGGGCTGGGGGGCTGTTTGGGCCTCTGGGTACTGGGAATGCCAGGGGGGCTGTAAGATGCCACAGACAGTCACTATTTATTGGGCTGGGGGGGCTGTTTGTGCCTCTGGATACTGGGAATGCCAGGGGGGCTGTAAGGTGCCACAGACAGTCACTATTTATTGGGCTGGGGGGCTGTTTGTGCCTCTGGGTACTGGGAATGCCAGGGGGGCTGTAAGGTGCCACAGACAGTCACTATTTATTGGGCTGGGGGGGGCGGTTCGGGCCTCTGGGTACTGGGAATGCCAGGGGGGCTGTAAGGTACCACAGACAGTCACTATTTATTGGGCTGGGGGGGGGGGCTGTTTGTGCCTCTGGGTACTGGGAATGCCAGGGGGCTGTAAGGTACCACAGACAGTCACTATTTATTGGGCTGGGGGGGCTGTTTGTGCCTCTGGGTACTGGGAATGCCAGGGGGGCTGTAAGGTGCCACAGTCAGTCACTATTTATTGGGCTGGGGGGGCTGTTTGTGCCTCTGGGTATATATATATATATATATATTGTATCCCAGTCCGGATCAGGTTTAAGGGGAGTCAAGTTAAAAAGAACATGTGTCAGTATCACTTTAATACAATATATTTCTGGCTGCTTTGCCTGTATTTACTCAGGGCCGGGCAGCCTGGGATACATGTCTGGGCTTCTCTGCAGGAAACTGGGGCTGAATCACTGCTTCTGCCAAATCCCCTGCATCATCGGATATTTATTTTACTTTAGTAACAGTTACAGTGTGGGCAGCGGGGTTATTTATTTCTCCATCTCATCCTGAACAGACACTGGTTATAGTTCTGCAACACCAGGACTTCCGTGTCCATATACAGCTCTGAGTATAATGTACCCCCTACTGTAAATGATAAGGATATTAGCAGTCACTGAGGGGTTCTGTGCCCATATAAAGGCACAAGGCTGCAGGCTGAGTTATACAGGGAACTCTGAGTATCACTCATGTATTATAAGGGATAATGTACCCCCTACTGTAAATGATAAGGATATTAGCAGTCACTGAGGGGTTCTGTGCCCCCCATATAAAGGCACAAGGCTGCAGGCTGAGTTATACAGGGAACTCTGAGTATCACTCATGTATTATAAGGGATAATGTACCCCCTACTGTAAATGATAAGGATATTAGCAGTCACTGAGGGGTTCTGTGCCCATATAAAGGCACAAGGCTGCAGGCTGAGTTATACAGGGAACTCTGAGTATCACTCATGTATTATAAGGGATAATGTACCCCCTACTGTAAATGATAAGGATATTAGCAGTCACTGAGGGGTTCTGTGCCCCCCATATAAAGGCACAAGGCTGCAGGCTGAGTTATACAGGGAACTCTGAGTATCACTCATGTATTATAAGGGATAATGTACCCCCTACTGTAAATGATAAGGATATTAGCAGTCACTGAGGGGTTCTGTGCCCCCCATATAAAGGCACAAGGCTGCAGGCTGAGTTATACAGGGAACTCTGAGTATCACTCATGTATTATAAGGGATACTGTACCCCCTACTGTAAATGATAAGGATATTAGCAGTCACTGAGGGGTTCTGTGGCAATACTAACCAATAAAAAAACATTTAAAGAAATGAGACAGTTCCCACACTTACTGCATGTCTCGCACTAGTCACTGTGGTGGTGGTGGTGGTGGGAGGTGCAGTCACACAGTGACAGTACCAGCAGATCTATAGGGGAAGGTGTGAGTAGACTCGTGTATATGTGACAGACAGCAGAACAAGGCAGAACTCAGTGGTGCAACGACTCTGTGCTGTTTCCCCCTAAAAAATAAAATCTTTAAAGGGGCGTGGCACAAAGTAGCAAACTTACCCGCCCCCTGCCCCGCCCCTTACCTGTCACTATAGCAGAGGAACAGGTCAAACCAATATATAGAAAATACAAAAAGGTTTATTTCATATTAAGAACAACGCGTTTCGACCCGGTTGCATTGGGCTCAATATGAAATAAACTTTATAGTATTTTCTATATATTGGTTTGACCTGTTCCTCTGCTATAGTGATTGTGGGGGTTTCAGGTAGCCCCCCCCCCCCGACAGTGTGCAGCCCTGTCCATATATTATCTGCCCCACACCATGAGACTCACACTTTGCTCCTCCCCCTGTGCCTCCTGGATAAGAAGCTGATTATTGCACTTACTTACTCCTCCACTGGATGGCGACACTGGTTGGATTCCCATGTATAGCGCTGCTCCTGGCACTGTGACTGTCCCACTGCTCTAAAGAGAAAGCAAGAAATATTCAGTGTTTAAGTGGTTGTGCCTCCCAGAGGGCAGAGCGAGCAGCCACACCCCTCATATATACCCCCCCCCCCCCCCCCGGCAGGGCTATCAGCGCCACGCATCTTGCCATTAATTCATTATTGCTGCACTTTCTTTTGTACCAGGAAAAACTGTTTGTTTGGCCCCTCTGGTTCTGACTCTTGAAACAATGTAGCAGAAGTCATTTCTCCTGCAGGTCTGTTATTCAGCCGGCTTCTGCTGCATTGCTTCAAGAGTTAGAATTAGCTACTTTTGCTACATTGTCAGAACCAGCAGTGCAGCAAGGGACAGACAGACACTGCTTTCAGTAGCAACGACACTTGCAAATAACTATGGGACTCAGAGCTGGGGAATGGGGTTACAGAGCTGGGGAATGGGGTTACTGAGCTGGGGAATGGGGTTACAGACCTGGGGAATGGGGTTACAGAGCTGGGGAATGGGGTTACTGAGCTGGGGAATGGGGTTACTGAGCTGGGGAATGGGGTTACAGAGCTGGGGAATGGGGTTACTGAGCTGGGGAATGGGGTTACAGACCTGGGGAATGGGGTTACTGAGCTGGGGAATGGGGTTACTGAGCTGGGGAATGGGGTTACTGAGCTGGGGAATGGGGTTACTGAGCTGGGGAATGGGGTTACTTAGCTGGGGAATGGGGTTACTGAGCTGGGGAATGGGGTTACTGAGCTGGGGAATGGGGTTACTGAGCTGGGGAATGGGGTTACAGACCTGGGGAATGGGGTTACTGAGCTGGGGAATGGGGTTACTGAGCTGGGGAATGGGGTTACTGAGCTGGGGAATGGGGTTACTGAGCTGGGGAATGGGGTTACTGAGCTGGGGAATGGGGTTACTTAGCTGGGGAATGGGGTTACTGAGCTGGGGAATGGGGTTACTGAGCTGGGGAATGGGGTTACTGAGCTGGGGAATGGGGTTACAGACCTGGGGAATGGGGTTACTGAGCTGGGGAATGGGGTTACTGAGCTGGGGAATGGGGTTACTGAGCTGGGGAATGGGATTACTGAGCTGGGGAATGGGGTTACTGAGCTGGGGAATGGGGTTACAGGGCTGGGGAATGGGGTTACAGAGCTGGGGAATGGGGTTACAGAGCTGGGGAATGGGGTTACAGAGCTGGGGAATGGGGTTACAGAGCTGGGGAATGGGGTTACTGAGCTGGGGAATGGGGTTTCAGACCTGGGGAATGGGTTACTGAGTGGGAATGGTACTGAGCTGGGGAATGGGGTTACTGAGGCTGGTGGGAATGGGGTTACTGAGCTGGGGAATGGGGTTACTGAGCTGGGGAATGGGGTTACAGGGCTGGGGAATGGGGTTACAGGGCTGGGGAATGGGGTTACAGGGCTGGGGAATGGGGTTACAGAGCTGGGGAATGGGGTTACAGGGCTGGGGAATGTGGTTACTGAGCTGGGGAATGGGGATACAGAGCTGGAGAATGGGGTTACAGACCTGGGGAATGGGGTTACTGAGCTGGGGAATGGGGTTACAGAGCTGGGGAATGGGGTTACTGAGCTGGGGCATGGGGTTACTGAGCTGGGGAATGGGGTTTACTGAGCTGGGGAATGGGGTTACTGAGCTGGGGAATGGGGTTACTGAGCTGGGGAATGGGGTTACAGAGCTGGGGAATGGGGTTACTGAGCTGGGGAATGGGGTTACTGAGCTGGGGAATGGGGTTACAGAGCTGGGGAATGGGGTTACTGAGCTGGGGAATGGGGTTACTGAGCTGGGGAATGGGGTTACAGGGCTGGGGAATGGGGTTACAGGGCTGGGGAATGGGGTTACAGAGCTGGGGAATGGGGTTACAGGGCTGGGGAATGGGGTTACAGAGCTGGGGAATGGGGATACAGAGCTGGAGAATGGGGTTACAGACCTGGGGAATGGGGTTACTGAGCTGGGGAATGGGGTTACAGAGCTGGGGAATGGGGTTACAGAGCTGGGGAATGGGGTTACTGAGCTGGGGAATGGGGATACAGAGCTGGAGAATGGGGTTACAGACCTGGGGAATGGGGTTACAGAGCTGGGGAATGGGGTTACAGAGCTGGGGAATGGGGTAACAGAGCTGGGGAATGGGGTTACAGAGCTGGGGAATGGGGTTACAGAGCTGGGGAATGGGGTTACAGAGCTGGGGAATGGGGTTACAGACCTGGGGAATGGGGTTACAGAGCTGGGGAATGGGGTTACAGAGCTGGGGAATGGGGTTACTGAGCTGGGGAATGGGGTTACAGAGCTGGGGAATGGGGTTACTGAGCTGGGGAATGGGGTTACAGAGCTGGGGAATGGGGTTACAGAGCTGGGGAATGGGGTTACTGAGCTGGGGAATGGGGTTACTGAGCTGGGGAATGGGGTTACTGAGCTGGGGAATGGGGTTACTGAGCTGGGGAATGGGGTTACTGAGCTGGGGAATGGGGTTACAGAGCTGGGGAATGGGGTTACAGAGCTGGGGAATGGGGTTACTGAGCTGGGGAATGGGGTTACAGAGCTGGGGAATGGGGTTACTGAGCTGGGGAATGGGTTACAGAGCTGGGGAATGGGGTTACTGAGCTGGGGAATGGGGTTACTGAGCGGGGGAATGGGGTTACAGGGCTGGGGAATGGGGTTACAGAGCTGGGGAATGGGGTTACTGAGCTGGGGAATGGGGTTACTGAGCTGGGGAATGGGGTTACAGAGCTGGGGAATGGGGTTACTGAGCTGGGGAATGGGGTTACAGAGCTGGGGAATGGGGTTACAGAGCTGGGGAATGGGGTTACAGAGCTGGGGAATGGGGTTACAGAGCTGGGGAATGGGGTTACTGAGCTGGGGAATGGGGTTACTGAGCTGGGAATGGGGTTACAGGGCTGGGGGAATGTGGTTACAGAGCTGGGGAATGGGGTTACTGAGCTGGGGAATGGGGTTACTGAGCTGGGGAATGGGGTCACAGAGCTGGGGAATGGGGTTACTGAGCTGGGAATGGGGTTACTGAGCTGGGGAATGGGGTTACAGAGCTGGGGAATGGGGTTACTGAGCTGGGGAATGGGGTTACAGAGCTGGGGAATGGGGTTACTGAGCTGGGGAATGGGGTTACTGAGCTGGGGAATGGGGTTACAGAGCTGGGGAATGGGGTTACAGAGCTGGGGAATGGGGTTACTGAGCTGGGGAATGGGGTTACTGAGCTGGGGAATGGGGTCACAGAGCTGGGGAATGGGGTTACTGAGCTGGGGAATGGGGTTACTGAGCTGGGGAATGGGGTTACAGAGCTGGGGAATGGGGTTACTGAGCTGGGGAATGGGGTTACTGAGCTGGGGAATGGGGTTACTGAGCTGGGGAATGGGTTACAGGGCTGGGGAATGGGGTTACTGAGCTGGGGAATGGGGTTACAGAGCTGGGGAATGGGGTTACTGAGCTGGGGAATGGGGTTACTGAGCTGGGGAATGGGGTTACTGAGCTGGGGAATGGGGTTACAGGGCTGGGGAATGGGGTTACTGAGCTGGGGAATGGGGTTACAGAGCTGGGGAATGGGGTTACTGAGCTGGGGAATGGGGTTACTGAGCTGGGGAATGGGGTTACAGAGCTGGGGAATGGGGTTACTGAGCTGGGGAATGGGTTACTGAGCTGGGGAATGGGGTTACAGGGCTGGGGAATGGGGTTACAGGGCTGGGGAATGGGGTTACTGAGCTGGGGAATGGGGTTACTGAGCTGGGGAATGGGGTTACAGAGCTGGGGAATGGGGTTACAGGGCTGGGGAATGGGGTTACAGGGCTGGGGAATGGGGTTACAGGGCTGGGGAATGGGGTTACAGAGCTGGGGAATGGGGTTACAGGGCTGGGGAATGGGGTTACAGAGCTGGGGAATGGGGTTACAGACCTTTAGCCGATAGCCTCTTGCCTTACCGCACACATTATTCCCCAGTTACAGCCCCAACCTCTGCCACTATCTATCAGCAGTTGCACTATCTCACACTCGCAGCCCTGTCTCCTGGGGGCCTTCCTACCTTGCTATATACACTCTAACAATAGCCTTCCCCTGACACCATCTTGCCTTACTATACACACTATCCCCCAGTTACAGCCCCTTCCCCTGACACCATCTTGCCTTACTATACACACTGTCCCCCAGTTACAGCCCCTTCCCCTGACACCATCTTGCCTTACTATACACACTATGCCCCAGTTACAGCCCCTGACACCATCTTGCCTTACTATACACACTGTCCCCCAGTTACAGCCCCTTCCCCTGACACCATCTTGCCTTACTATACACACTATGCCCCAGTTACAGCCCCTGACACCATCTTGCCTTACTATACACACTGTCCCACAGTTACAGCCCCTTCCCCTGACACCATCTTGCCTTACTATACACACTGTCCCCCAGTTACAGCCCCTCCCCCTGACACCATCTTGCCTTACTATACACACTGTTGTAGGATCATCCCAAGCTGCAAGTAAAGTATAAATGAAATGCCCAGTTTGCCCAGTGCGGCCGCCCCCGTCCCCCCCAGACTCCCCATTTCAGCTCTCACCTCACTGACCCCCCTTCCCCTTTGCTTGATTTTTACATTTCACACAAACCGTGAGGCGGAACCAACTCTCTCACGTTTCTCTAATCCCCATTGGTACTGAAGCCCATGTCCCCTTCTGCACTGCCGGTTCTGCCTCATGAAACAGTGAAGCCAGCACTCCTGCAGCCCAGACAGGTCTGTAACCAACTGCCAGTGTAGGAGTCAGAACCGGCAGTGCAGAGAATACAAACAGCTTTCCATAGCGAGTAATGCAGGTTGGAGGGGAGCAGAGTCAGTAGTAGTGATGGGCGAAAAGTTTCACCAGGCATGGATTCGCGGCGAATTTCCGCGTTTCGCCATTGGCGGATTGTTTCGCGAAACGGATGAAAAATTTCGCCGCGGAAAAATTCGCCACACGTCCAAAAATTGTCGCCGGCGTCAAAAAAGAATAGTCGCGGGCGACAAAACAATAGCGCGCGACGAAACAAGAGCCGCGGGCGACGAAACAATAGCCGTGCGACAAAATAATAGCCGCGGGCGACGAAACAAGAGCCGCGCAACGAAACAAGAGCCGCGGGCGACGAAACAAGAGCCGCGGGCGACGAAACAATAGCCGTGCGACAAAATAATAGCCGCGGGCGACGAAACAAGAGCCGCGCAACGAAACAAGAGCCGCGGGCGACGAAACAAGAGCCACGTGCGACGAAATAATAGCCGCGCGACGAAACAAGAGCCGCGGGCGACGAAACAAGTGCCGCGGGCGACGAAACAAGAGCCGCGCGACAAAACAATAGCCGCGGGAGATGAAACAATAGCCGCGCGACAAAATAATAGCCGCGGGCGACAATTTTTTTTGTCGCACGACATTTTCGCCGTTTCGCGAATTTTTCCCCGTTTCGCGGATCTTTTCAAAGATTCGCGAATTTTTTGGCGAAGCGAAACGGAACAGATTCGCTCATCACTAGTCAGTAGGAGAGATACCTCGGGGGGGCTGTACTGAGTGTGACCCCTCTGGGACACTATACAATAATCGCTGCACTTTATCTGCAACATCTGTTTGGCTTTGGGCTCAGTTACACGGGGGGAGCGCTGAGTGCCAGCCCCGGGCTCAGAGGCTTGGGATACACTGCGGCCCAGTGGTACCGAGGGATAAACCCACTGCCCCCACTCCAACCTCAGCACCAACCCATTCCATTGGGGATTCCCTGAGCCCCACATTGCTACAGGGACGGAAGGGATTGCTAGTAAGGGATATACGGCTGTTTAACCCCCCCGCCTATAATTACTGGGGAGGCACCCAATCCACTATCTCCTGATTCGGCCGAACCCCGACTCCATATCCGTATATGTAAAGGGTTAAAGAGCGCTGCAAAAAGTTCAACTTCTGTGTTTATTTGACAAAAAATCATGTGATTGTAACGATTCGGATCAGCCAGGAGCGTCAGCCAATCCAAACCCTACAGCCCTAATAATTCCACTCATATCATTATATTCTTGTTATCTATGGATTTATCTATGAATGTATCTATGGATGTATCTATGGATGTATCTATGAATGTATCTATGAATGTATCTATGGCTGTATCTATGAATGTATCTATGAATGTATCTATGAATGTATCTATGGATGTATCTATGAATGTATCTATGAATGTATCTATGAATGTATCTATGACTGTATCTATGGCTGTATCTATGAATGTATCTATGGCTGTATCTATGAATGTATCTATGAATGTATCTATGGCTGTATCTATGGCTGTATCTATGAATGTATATATGAATGTATCTATGGCTGTATCTATGGCTGTATCTATGGCTGTATCTATGGATGTATCTATGGATGTATCTATGAATGTATCTATGGCTGTATCTATGGCTGTATCTATGAATGTATCTATGGCTGTATCTATGAATGTATCTATGAATGTATCTATGAATGTATCTATGGATGTATCTATGAATGTATCTATGAATGTATCTATGAATGTATCTATGACTGTATCTATGGCTGTATCTATGAATGTATCTATGGCTGTATCTATGAATGTATCTATGAATGTATCTATGGCTGTATCTATGGCTGTATCTATGAATGTATATATGAATGTATCTATGGCTGTATCTATGGCTGTATCTATGAATGTATATATGAATGTATATATGGCTGTATCTATGGCTGTATCTATGGATGTATCTATGGATGTATCTATGAATGTATCTATGGCTGTATCTATGGCTGTATCTATGAATGTATCTATGGCTGTATCTATGAATGTATCTATGAATGTATCTATGGATGTATCTATGAATGTATCTATGGATGTATCTATGAATGTATCTATGGCTGTATCTATGAATGTATCTATGGCTGTATCTATGGCTGTATCTATGAATGTATCTATGGCTGTATCTATAGCTGTATCTATGGCTGTATCTATGAATGTATATATGAATGTATATATGGCTGTATCTATGGCTGTATCTATGGATGTATCTATGGCTGTATCTATGGCTGTATCTATGAATGTATATATGAATGTATATATGGTTGTATCTATGGCTGTATCTATGGATGTATCTATGAATGTATCTATGGCTGTATCTATGGCTGTATCTATGAATGTATCTATGGCTGTATCTATGAATGTATCTATGGCTGTATCTATGAATGTATCTATGGCTGTATCTATGGCTGTATCTATGGCTGTATCTATGAATGTATCTATGGATGTATATATGAATGTATCTATGAATGTATATATGGCTGTATCGCTGGCTGTATCTATGAATGTATCTATGACTGTATCTATGGCTGTATCTATGGCTGTATCTATGAATGTATCTATGGATGTATCTATGGCTGTATCTATGGCTGTATCTATGAATGTATATATGAATGTATATATGGCTGTATCTATGGCTGTATCTATGGATGTATCTATGAATGTATCTATGGCTGTATCTATGGCTGTATCTATGAATGTATCTATGGCTGTATCTATGAATGTATCTATGGCTGTATCTATGAATGTATCTATGGCTGTATCTATGGCTGTATCTATGGCTGTATCTATGAATGTATCTATGGATGTATATATGAATGTATCTATGAATGTATCGATGGCTGTATCTATGAATGTATCTATGACTGTATCTATGGCTGTATCTATGGCTGTATCTATGAATGTATCTATGGCTGTATCTATGAATGTATCTATGGCTGTATCTATGAATGTATCTATGGCTGTATCTATGAATGTATATATGGCTGTATCTATGGCTGTATCTATGGATGTATCTATGGCTGTATCTATGGCTGTATCTATGAATGTATCTATGGCTGTATCTATGAATGTATCTATGGATGTATATATGAATGTATCTATGAATGTATATATGGCTGTATCGATGAATGTAGCTATGGCTGTATCTATGAATGTATATATGGCTGTATCTATGGCTGTATCTATGGATGTATCTATGGCTGTATCTATGGCTGTATCTATGAATGTATCTATGGCTGTATCTATGGCTGTATCTATGAATGTATCTATGGCTGTATCTATGAATGTATATATGGCTGTATCTATGAATGTATATATGAATGTATATATGGCTGTATCTATGAATGTATCTATGGCTGTATCTATGAATGTATCTATGGCTGTATCTATGAATGTATATATGGCTGTATCTATGGCTGTATCTATGGATGTATCTATGGCTGTATCTATGGCTGTATCTATGGCTGTATCTATGGCTGTATCTATGAATGTATCTATGGCTGTATCTATGAATGTATCTATGGCTGTATCTATGAATGTATCTATGGCTGTATCTATGAATGTATCTATGGCTGTATCTATGGCTGTATCTATGGATGTATCTATGAATGTATCTATGGCTGTATCTATGAATGTATCTATGGCTGTATCTATGGATGTATCTATGAATGTATATATGGCTGTATCTATGGCTGTATCTATGGATGTATCTATGAATGTATCTATGGCTGTAGCTATGGATGTATCTATGAATGTATCTATGGCTGTATCTATGGATGTATCTATGAATGTATCTATGGCTGTATCTATGGATGTATCTATGAATGTATATATGGCTGTATCTATGAATGTATCTATGGATGTATCTATGAATGTATCTATGAATGTATATATGGCTGTATCTATGGCTGTATCTATGGCTGTATCTATGAATGTATCTATGGCTGTATCTATGGCTGTATCTATGGATGTATCTATGGCTGTATCTATGGCTGTATCTATGAATGTATCTATGGCTGTATCTATGGCTGTATCTATGAATGTATCTATGAATGTATCTATGAATGTATATATGGCTGTATCTATGGCTGTATCTATGGATGTATCTATGGATGTATCTATGGCTGTATCTATGGCTGTATCTATGGCTGTATCTATGGATGTACTATGGCTGTATCTATGGCTGTATCTATGAATGTATCTATGGCTGTATCTATGGCTGTATCTATGGATGTATCTATGGCTGTATCTATGGCTGTATCTATGAATGTATCTATGGCTGTATCTATGGCTGTATCTATGAATGTATCTATGGCTGTATCTATGGCTGTATCTATGGATGTATCTATGGATGTATCTATGGCTGTATCTATGGCTGTATCTATGAATGTATCTATGGCTGTATCTATGGATGTATCTATGGCTGTATCTATGAATGTATCTATGAATGTATCTATGAATGTATATATGGCTGTATCTATGGATGTACTATGGCTGTATCTATGGCTGTATCTATGGCTGTATCTATGAATGTATCTATGAATGTATATATGGCTGTATCTATGGCTGTATCTATGGATGTATCTATGGCTGTATCTATGGCTGTATCTATGTATGTATCTATGGCTGTATCTATGGCTGTATCTATGAATGTATCTATGAATGTATATATGACTGTATCTATGGCTGTATCTATGGATGTATCTATGGATGTATCTATGGCTGTATCTATGGCTGTATCTATGGCTGTATCTATGGATGTACTATGGCTGTATCTATGGCTGTATCTATGAATGTATCTATGGCTGTATCTATGGCTGTATCTATGGATGTATCTATGGCTGTATCTATGGCTGTATCTATGGCTGTATCTATGGCTGTATCTATGGATGTATCTATGAATGTATCTATGGCTGTATCTATGAATGTATCTATGGCTGTATCTATGAATGTATCTATGGATGTATCTATGGCTGTATCTATGAATGTATCTATGGCTGTATCTATGGCTGTATCTATGAATGTATCTATGGCTGTATCTATGGCTGTATCTATGGATGTATCTATGGCTGTATCTATGGCTGTATCTATGAATGTATCTATGGCTGTATCTATGGCTGTATCTATGAATGTATCTATGGCTGTATCTATGGCTGTATCTATGGATGTATCTATGGATGTATCTATGGCTGTATCTATGGCTGTATCTATGAATGTATCTATGGCTGTATCTATGGATGTATCTATGGATGTATCTATGGCTGTATCTATGGCTGTATCTATGAATGTATCTATGGCTGTATCTATGGATGTATCTATGGCTGTATATATGGCTGTATCTATGGATGTACTATGGCTGTATCTATGGCTGTATCTATGAATGTATCTATGAATGTATCTATGAATGTATATATGGCTGTATCTATGGCTGTATCTATGGCTGTATCTATGGCTGTATCTATGAATGTATCTATGAATGTATATATGGCTGTATCTATGGATGTATCTATGGATGTATCTATGGCTGTATCTATGGCTGTATCTATGAATGTATCTATGAATGTATATATGGCTGTATCTATGGATGTATCTATGGATGTATCTATGGCTGTATCTATGAATGTATCTATGGCTGTATCTATGAATGTATCTATGGCTGTATCTATGGCTGTATCTATGGATGTATCTATGGCTGTATCTATGAATGTATCTATGGCTGTATCTATGAATGTATCTATGGATGTATCTATGGCTGTATCTATGAATGTATCCCTATATAGCTCAGAATGAGACAGGACGATGGGCCCATAGTTGGCCGACAGGACCAGCCAGTAGGAGTAGTGTTTGCTGGTACTTTAACCCCCTAATGCTTGTTTAGTATGAAGCCAATCAGAGTCTATAGGGGCCATACCCAGTAACATTTAATTGCTGGTTTGGCCAATTCAGACCAAGTCGGCAGTTTATCTGCCCCTGCCTGGGGCCACTATGGGGCCGGCCTGAAATCTTATGGGACAGGGTGCAAATCATGTTGATGTGGCCCCCATCCCACAGCTCAGCCCAGTTTGGCCCGGAATGTGCCAAATTCTGTAGCACAAGATCTGCTCTCCTTCCCTAAAGCTGGCCATACACGTGGCGATCCGACGATGTTTCGTACGACCATCGGTCGCACAAAACATCGTAAGATCCGCCACACACCATTCAGGGCTGAATCGGCAGGTAAGGAGGTAGAAACAATAGGATTTCTACCTCCTTCTGCCGATTCAGCTCTGAAGGGAGAAATTTGGTCAGGCGCCTTCTATGGCGCCCGATCAAAATTTTCTAACTTGGCCGATCGGCGAGTCGTCCGATATCGGCAGCTTCCTGCGATATCGGTCGACTCGCCGACATGCCATACACGCACCGATTATCGTACGAAACGAGGTTTCGTACGATAATATCGGTGCGTGTATGGCCACCTTTAGGTATCATGGATGGGAATGATTGGTTAATAAGAGCAGATTACATAATGCCCACACAGCGGAACGCAGCTCTTATGCTATATATTTATCCTTAGAAGTGCGGCATTCTGGGAGATCAGCACAATCAAAAATGGGAGGTGGCGCTGCAAAAATCCATAGCTGCCCATTAAGTGTTCCTGATATATATACTGTATATACTTGAGTATAAGCCTAGTTTTTCAGCACCCAAAATGTGCTGAAAAAGTCACCCTCGGCTTATACTCGAGTCGGGTGCCATGGGTCCCTCTAGACTAGCACCCTCTCTCCTTTGTGTGCAAATTAAGCCACCTGCAACCAGACCCTCCAGTGCCCTGGCCTAGGCTCCCACTAGCAATACTTATTTCCCCTTACATCTCTGCTGCCAGTTTGCCAATGTGCAATGAGTGTGGGGTAGTACTCATATTGTTTTTGTTGACCTTCTTCTCCGCTTACAGAGCTAATTTACTGTTTTTCTTTGAAATAAATATTGAAAAACATATACCCCACTGATGCCTCAATTAATGTAATTTTATTGGTATTTATTTTGATTATTAAAACTTAGCAGTAGCTGCTGCATTTCCCACCCTAGGCTTATACTCGAGTCAATAAGTTTTTCCAGTTTTCTTAGGTAAAATTAGATACCTCGGCTTATATTCGGATCGGCTTATACTCAAGTATATACGGTACTCACATATTTCTCCTACATTCCTGCACTTGGATACCAGCATTTCCATTCTGCAGGAACCCTCACTAATTATATATACAGGTATGGGACCTGTTACCCAGAATGCTTAGTACCTGGGGTCTTCCGGATAAGGGATCTTTCCATAATTTGGATCTCCGTACCTTAAGTCTGCTAAAAATAAATTTAACATTCAATAAACCCAATAGGGCTGTTCTGCCCCAATAAGGGGTAATTATATCTTAGTTGGGATCAAGTACAGGTACTGTTTTATTATTACAGAGAAAAGGGAATCATTTAACCATTAAATAAACCCAATAGGGCTGTTCTGCCCCAATAAGGGGTAATTATATCTTAGTTGGGATCAAGTACAGGTACTGTTTTATTATTACAGAGAAAAGGGAATCATTTAACCATTAAATAAACCCAATAGGGCTGTTCTGCCTCCAATAAGGGGTAATTATATCTTAGTTGGGATCAAGTACAGGTACTGTTTTATTATTACAGAGAAAAGGGAATCATTTAACCATGAAATAAACACAATAGGGCTGTTCTGCCCCAATAAGGGGTAATTATATCTTAGTTGGGATCAAGTACAGGTACTGTTTTATTATTACAGAGAAAAGGGAATCATTTAACCATGAAATAAACCCAATAGGGCTGTTCTGCCCCCAATAAGGGGTAATTATATCTTAGTTGGGATCAAGTACAAGTACTGTTTTATTATTACAGAGAAAAAGGAAATTATTTGTAAAAATGTAAATTATTTGGGGGGGTCATTACTGCGGGGGGGGGGGGGGTAGGATCAGAACTGCTAGAGTGGCACAGGTGACAGTGGGGCACTGACACCTGTGACATAGAAAATATAAAGAGAATGGCCCCCAGAGTGGCACATAGGGGTAAGAAAGGCACAGTTCCATGCATGCTGGGTAACATAGGGCAGAGGCACTCAGTCGGGCACAGATACAGCTGCCTAGAACTGAATCCAGTGTAACCCAAGCAGCGTGGGCAGTCAGCAAGCTGTGCCCAGAAATATCACTTTAAAATAACACATGCCCCTTCTGTCTTTAAAGGGATGGCATATATATTGATGTAATTGATGTAATAATCAATATATAATAATGTAATATATAATATAACGTGGCACATGTAGATCATTTCGTTCACAGACTGGCACATTACATAGAGTGGCACACACAGGTAATTGCACTCACAGACTGGCACAGACACAGTATATATAGTGGCACACAGAGGTAAATATATTTACAGACTGGCACAGACACAGTATATATAGTGGCACACAGAGGTAAATATATTTACAGACTGGCACAGACACAGTATATATAGTGGCACACAGAGGTAAATATATTTACAGAATGGCACAGACACAGTATATATAGTGGCACACAGAGGTAAATATATTTACAGACTGGCACAGGCACAATATATATAGTGGCACACAGAGGTAAATATATTTACAGACTGGCACAGACACAGTATATATAGTGGCACACAGAGGTAAATATATTTACAGACTGGCACAGACACAGTATATATAGTGGCACACAGAGGTAAATATATTTACAGACTGGCACAGACACAGTATATATAGTGGCACACAGAGGTAAATATATTTACAGACTGGCACAGACACAGTATATATAGCGGCACCCAGAGGTAAATATATTTACAGACTGGCACAGACACAGTATATATAGTGGCACACAGGTAAATATATTTACAGACTGTCACAGACACAGTATATATAGTGGCACACAGGTAAATATATTTACAGACTGGCACAGACACAGTATATATAGTGGCACACAGAGGTAAGTATATTTACAGACTGGCACAGACACAGTATATATAGTGGCACACAGAGGTAAATATATTTACAGACTGGCACAGACACAATATATATAGTGGCACACAGAGGTAAGTATATTTACAGACTGGCACAGACACAGTATATATAGTGGCACACAGAGGTAAATATATTTACAGACTGGCACAGACACAGTATATATAGTGGCACACAGAGGTAAATATATTTACAGACTGGCACAGACACAGTATATATAGTGGCACACAGAGGTAAATATATTTACAGACTGGCACAGACACAGTATATATAGTGGCACACAGAAGTAAATATATTTACAGACTAGCACAGACACAGTATATTATAGTGCACACAGAGGTAAATATATTTACAGGACTGGCACAGACACAGGTATATATAGTGGCACACAGAAGTAAATATATTTACAGACTGGCACAGACACAGTATATATAGTGGCACACAGAGGTAAATATATTTACAGACTGGCACAGACACAGTATATATAGTGGCACACAGAGGTAAATATATTTACAGACTGGCACAGACACAATGTATATAGTGGCACACAGAGGTAAATATATTTACAGACTGGCACAGACACAGTATATATAGTGGCACACAGAGGTAAATATATTTACAGACTGGCACAGACACAATGTATATAGTGGCACACAGAGGTAAATATATTTACAGACTGGCACAGACACAATGTATATAGTGGCACACAGAGGTAAATATATTTACAGACTGGCACAGGCACAGTATATATAGTGGCACACAGGTAAATATATTTACAGACTGGCACAGACACAGTATATATAGTGGCACACAGAGGTAATTCTATTCACAAACACGCACTTTATATCAAGTGCCACTTACAGATGATCCCATTCACAGACTGGCACACTAGACATAAAGGCAAAGTATAACCAACCAGTTCCACTTACTGACAGTCGGTCTCCCTGCCACCTCCTGCCAGTCCCTTAGGCTGCACTTCCCTTGGCTCCTCTTACCCGCACTCATTTCCCCTCTCTATTTTGGGAATAAAGTGATTCCCCAGCTGTGTGTAAGTGTGTGTGTAAGTGTGTGGTTACTATGTGCCCATGTACACCCTGGGTACCAGCTTGTGTATACTGGTTACAAATCCTGTGCTTCTTCCATTTACCCCCCACCCCCCATATAAGTACAAGAACCCAGCAGACTTACCTCCCAGTCTGTGCCATAGCCCCACTGTATCTGCCTGGGAACCGGAGCCCAACTGGATCATATGAAGATGTTCTGATCCAGCCCCAGTGTAGAACTAAAGCTCTGCACCCTGCCCCGTACCCCAGAGACCCCCCGGGATGCCTCCAGCCCGCACTGGTGAGACTGCTGCCTGCTCGCTGCCAGGGAAGTGCTCATTGCAGAGCGACGGCTACAGACCCAGCACAGGGAATAATGACAGTCATAATAGATGGAACAGCCTGCGTATAATTCCGCATAATGATATGGGCCGTGTTAGTGGTACCGGTACTGATCCGCTGCCCAGGGAGCCCTCTAATTATACTAGAGATTTACATCAATTATAGCACTGTATATTGTATATTATCCTACACTGTGCCTTCCGCAGGGACTACTTTGCCTTTATCTGCTAATTCCTTTAGGGGGGGATTTGGGGTGAGTGCTTATTTGTGCCCTGGGTACCCCTGGAACTATAGCGGGGTGACTGTTACCCCAATGTTTCTATATATCTGTAACCTTGTTATGGGCTAAGGGGGCCCAGCCTGAAGGCCAGTTAGGGGGGGATTTGGGGTGAGTGCTTATTTGTGCCCTGGGTACCCCTGGAACTATAGCAGGGTGACTGTTACCCCAATGTTTCTATATATCTGTAACCTTGTTATGGGCTAAGGGGGCCCAGCCTGAAGGCCAGTTAGGGGGGGGGATTTGGGGTGAGTGCTTATTTGTGCCCTGGGTACCCCTGGAACTATAGCAGGGTGACTGTTACCCCAATGTTTCTATATATCTGTAACCTTGTTATGGGCTAAGGGGGCCCAGCCTGAAGGCCAGTTAGGGGGGGATTTGGGGTGAGTGCTTATTTGTGCCCTGGGTACCCCTGGAACTATAGCGGGGTGACTGTTACCCCAATGTTTCTATATATCTGTAACCTTGTTATGGGCTAAGGGGGCCCAGCCTGAAGGCCAGTTAGGGGGGGATTTGGGGTGAGTGCTTATTTGTGCCCTGGGTACCCCCTGGAACTATAGCGGGGTGACTGTTACCCCAATGTTTCTATATATCTGTGACCTTGTTATGGGCTAAGGGGGCCCAGCCTGAAGGCCAGTTAGGGGGGGATTTGGGGTGAGTGCTTATTTGTGCCCTGGGTACCCTGGAACTATAGCGGGGTGACTGTTACCCCAATGTTTCTATATATCTGTAACCTTGTTATGGGCTAAGGGGGCCCAGCCTGAAGGCCAGTTAGGGGGGGATTTGGGGTGAGTGCTTATTTGTGCCCTGGGTACCCCTGGAACTATAGCGGGGTGACTGTTACCCCAATGTTTCTATATATCTGTAACCTTGTTATGGGCTAAGGGGGCCCAGCCTGAAGGCCAGTTAGGGGGGGATTTGGGGTGAGTGCTTATTTGTGCCCTGGGTACCCCTGGAACTATAGCAGGGTGACTGTTACCCCAATGTTTCTATATATCTGTAACCTTGTTATGGGCTAAGGGGGCCCAGCCTGAAGGCCAGTTAGGGGGGGATTTGGGGTGAGTGCTTATTTGTGCCCTGGGTACCCCTGGAACTATAGCGGGGTGACTGTTACCCCAATGTTTCTATATATCTGTAACCTTGTTATGGGCTAAGGGGGCCCAGCCTGAAGGCCAGTTAGGGGGGGATTTGGGGTGAGTGCTTATTTGTGCCCTGGGTACCCCTGGAACTATAGCAGGGTGACTGTTACCCCAATGTTTCTATATATCTGTAACCTTGTTATGGGCTAAGGGGGCCCAGCCTGAAGGCCAGTTAGGGGGGGATTTGGGGTGAGTGCTTATTTGTGCCCTGGGTACCCCTGGAACTATAGCAGGGTGACTGTTACCCCAATGTTTCTATATATCTGTAACCTTGTTATGGGCTAAGGGGGCCGAGCCTGGACATAATGGTAAGGCTCAGACCCAAGAAACCTAGAAAACGTTATACTTCTCCTGTAACATACATCTAAGTGATCTTCTACTGCACCAATAGTTTAATAATATAATGGGGTTTTCCTGTTTATAAAGCCTACATATTTCTCTTTGTGCAGCGATGAGATGAATAAATCCCAGGGCAGAATATTTATGGAGCACTTTTCCTTGGATTTCATTGCAGGGGAATTTTTATCCAGAAACAATAACACAAAGCTTTGCAGCACAGTAAGAGGGAAAGCTACTGATCAATAGAAATGAAGGAGCTCCATTAACACACCGAGCGTTTCCAAGGTACAGTGCAGCACCCAACAACTGCCCCAAGGGGGAACAGACGCCAGTTCTAAGTTGCTGTATTTGCACAATTGAACGGTAATTATTACATCTATTAATATGCAATGTTATTATTATCTTCTTTTCTCCCTCCGCCTGCAAAACAGCAACAGCTGGACCTCTATCTACTAAATGAATGACCCAAGTAGCCGCCACGTGACCTGTAAAGGGTTAACACAAGTCACACCAAATAAAAGAATCAAAGCGCTTGTGCTGGAACCACAGTGAAATTTTCCAGACATATTTTTGGGTAAAACTGTGATTTATTTTTAATCTTATATATACTTTCCCTTTGCCTAATTCATTTATCAGAGAAACACTGATGTACAAATGGGACTTGGAGACAAATCAGAAAAGTGATTTCTAAACAATTCCTTATAAGCTCATTGTGATAACAGAATAGGGGCCCTCTGGTGCCTTCTGCCCCCTCCGCTAAGGAGAGAATACCCTAATCTATTTATTCCATCATTGGAATGGGCATTGGTCCTTCCTAGGACTCATTTATAAGCACTGGGCAAATGTGTCCGTAGGCAGTAACTCATGGCAGCCAATCACAGTGCTGTATTCATTTTTATACCTGCAGCTGTCTAAAAAATGCCAATTGCTGATTGGTTGCTATGGGTTACTGCCCATGGGCAACACATCACAATGAATGTTCCTGGTCTGCCCCAATGCAGAGCAGATTTCCCCCAACCCAAGAGACATAAGTTATTGCTCATAGGGTGCCTGGTTTCTTTCACCTTATTAATATATAGGTTGCAGTGCTGCAAGGAACAGACTGTAATGAAAAAGCGCCCTCTTGTGGTCCAAACATTGTGAAACACGGCAGGATTCAACGAGCAATAGCTAATGGAGTGTATTCAGATTTTGGAGCATATTGCTGGTTATTTATGGTAAATGCTTGTTGGACATAATATATTATATTTCCACGAGATACAGAATGTCCCCATGTAGCTTTGCATTGGGTCTCACTGATAAACTCTAATTATAATGCAGGTTATTGCAGTGTTTCTGTACTCCATGCACCCCAACTACAGCCGGTCAGTCCCAATACTGGCCTCTAGGGGATAGACTGTCTCGTGTTGCCCAGCCCTAGTATACAGTATGGGTGGGAGGGATTGGAATCCTTTGATAGAATCTACAGCTGGCCTACACAGAAGGATCACCCCCCCCCAATATGTCCACCTTGAGGGGGGGGGGATGATTGCACCAATGAACCAATGTGTTTCTTGCTCCAACAGGATTTTTAAACTTGTCCAATCATCATCTGGCCGATAGTCGCCCACATATTGGTCAGGTAGGCCTATCAGAGGACACTATACTTGGGCCAATAAGCTGCCAACGTGGTCCATCAGCAGTTTTTATTGGACCGAGTATAGCCACCTTTACAGGGGGTGGGGCAGGGAGTCTGGACTGGAACACTTAGAACTTAGAACTTTCTGGCATTTAGTTTTGGGTTGAATTTACAACTTCAAACCCAAAATAGCTGCTCTTAGGAATAAATCTCTGTCTGAATTCCCACTGCTCCAAGGTAAAGGGGTGACACCCCCCCCCTCATTACTTACTCCTCAGTGTTGCTCAGTTCAGCACCACGGACAGTTGCCAAGCAGGTAGGCAGCTCAATGGCTTCACCCTGAGGGCCCCTCACAAACTCAGTATCTTCCATGGGACTCCAAAGTCCATCTGCTCTAACCAACGTCTCCTTATTAACAATATGGGGTAAATAGGTCCCTAAATACAGAGGACAGAGCTCTTGACAGGCAAGTCCAGACCCCCATAATACTCCTGCCCTTGTGCTTTGACATAATGGGTTGGAATCAGCAGGGTTTGCGTGCCTGGCAGCAGGAAAAGAGCCTGGAAATGAGTTTTCTCTGCGGCTCATTAATGGCACAGGCACCATGGAGCTTCCACGTTCACATATTCATATTAATAACCCGTGTATTTTATCCCATACAGATAAATTCATCACCGGGCAGTGGCATCTAATGTGTTTGAGTGGCTTCCTGTGAAGCAATAAAACTGATGGAAGCCAAGGACCAGCCTGTTATTCAGATTAATTGGGTAATGAAGTGGAATTGTGTTTAATACAAACTGCTGGGGGGGTTTGTCTCTCCCAGGCTGGTTCAGCAGTTGGTATTGGGCTCAGTAGCTGATATAATAGTTTTATCCAGCGACTGGAACTCAACAACTTTAATTCCTTTTTCTCGGAAAGCCATGGGAATGCACTGTAGATAGTGCCGGAGAGATAATACAACTGGGCCCACATCAAAGAACAATATTACCAAGGAATAATCCCATGAAACTTTGTTTATAGACTATACAGTGAGAGAACATTCATGCTTTAATAGATTAATAGTTTTTTGGCTGCCGGGGTCATTTGAAAGCTGCAAAGAGTTGTAATAAAAAGGCAAATAATTCAAAACCTATAGAAGCTAAAAATTAAAGACCAATTGAAAGGTCTTAATAGGGTAATACTTGGGGCAAACAAGGGCTGACCCCAAATTTTAGCCTAGTTGGCTTTCACTCTGGTGAGTGAGGAATATTTAGGAGGCCAAGAAAATCTTAGTGGCCTTTACTCTTGGACCACCAATCCACTGCTCTCAACCTTCTACAGGCCAGACCCCCATAACTCTTACTACTTCCAGCTCAGGAACAGAAAACATGGAGGCAGAGTGGGGGTTTCTCATTGGAGAATTCTATTGCATATATTGTGCCGCTAACATTGGAGAGCTGGGGTTGGATCTGGATGTTTAATCAAGTGAAATGACTTTAAGTATACAACCCTGGCGTTGCTGGATTCCAGCTCCCATCATGCTTTAATGCTCGAAAATATACTACATTTTTTATGTATGGTTAAAGGTTTACAGTATATTTATATTATACTCAGCAGTGAAAGATTTTAATGGCAGACTGAGTGCCAAGTCAGCAGATCAGAGTTTGGCACGGGTACCCAGGGCATCTCAGCCATGCCAGCAGCGCCGCTTCCCTACACTCAAAGCTGCACAGTAATCCCACAGGCACAGCCAGGGCGGATCTATTGGCCAACACAAGCAGCTGTGCCTTATAAAGGGGCCTATTTTTATTTGTCAGGATGACCGGCCAAATTTCTCCAGTCTGGTTAATTCAGAAGCAACAGAAGGATTAACACTAAGTGAGTAACAGGCTGGGTGTTTATCCGATCCCCAGACGCAGAGCTTCTTCTGCTCTTTGTAACAAGTATCAGCTGTTCCCAATGGACAATCAATTAAAGTGGCAGTTTATTAAGAAAAAAAACTTAGGTAATGCCAGAAAATGTCCTTTTAGGCACAGCCCTACAACTTGCACTGCACGATGGAAAAATAATAATGAATAAAATTAAGAACCCACTCTAAATGGACTCCCCAAAAATGATTATAAGTCGATCAGAACACCTCTCCTAAGCTCGACTGACCAGAGAAAAGTGGATGAGCCAACACATAGTTGGGACTAATGTCTGAGGTCAAGCTGAGATACAATACATTCTCCATACACTTCCAAGTGTTGGGGAGCCACACAAGCATGAAAAAGTTCTTTGGGGTGCCAAATAGGGGCTGTGATTGGCTATTTGGTAGCCCCATGGGGGCTGCTGGCCTGCAGGAGGCTCTGCTTGGGGTAAAACTGTCCAAGGGGTTGGGGAGCAACATGTTGCCTCTGAGCCGCTGGTTGGGGATCACTGGTCCATATGAAATAAAGTTGGCCCATGAGATACTGTGCAGATATTACAGACCTGGCAAATATGAAACTTTACTAACAGTTATCTCATTTTCCACAGATTAGAATGAGACAGAGTTTCAGCCCCCAGAGCTGGGTCTCCAAGACCTTGATTGAGAGCAGAGATGATGAGTTTTTTGACTATTATTGACAAAGTGCAGCTGCCAGAATAACTGAGATCAGAATGCAGTTTTGTGCCGAGGTTCTGGCCTTGTTCCTCTCTCTGCCATGTTAAAATGCCTATATGGAAATTGGCAATTTGCACCCAATTACAATGTAAGTAAATAAACTTCATTCCCTGTGCTGTTGCTGAAGTGGGTAAACGTAGCTGAAACCAGAGATGCAATATGGAGAACGGTTCCTGGGATATGGACCTGAGTGTCCGTTAAGGTTCTGGAGTCAGAACTAGGCTGCCAGACGAAAAAAGAAATAAGAGGAGAGAAAAGAAAAGGAGAGCAGAGAAAAGTAGAGGAGAGCAGAGGAGAGGAGAGAAGAGCAGAGGAGAGTATAGAAGAGAAGAGCAGAGGAAAGGAGTGGAGAGAAGAGCAGAGGAGAAGAGCAGAGGAGAGAAGAGCAGAGGAGAGTATAGAAGAGAAGAGCAGAGGAAAGGAGTGGAGAGAAGAGCAGAGGAGAGAAGAGCAGAGGAGAGAAGAGGAGAGGAGATGAAAGGAGAGAAGAGAAGAGCAGAGGAGAGAAGAGCAGAGGAGAGTATAGAAGAGAAGAGCAGAGGAAAGGCGTGGAGAGAAGAGCAGAGGAGAAGAGTAGAGAAGAGGAGAGAAGAGAAGAGGAGAGGAGAGCAGAGGAGAAGAGTAGAGAAGAGGAGAGAAGAGGAGAGAAGAGGAGAGGAGAGGAGAGAAGAGGAGAGCAGAGGAGAAGAGTAGAGAAGAGGAGAGAAGAGAAGAGGAGAGGAGAGGAGAGCAGAGGAGAAGAGTAGAGAAGAGGAGAGAAGAGGAGAGAAGAGGAGAGGAGAGGAGAGAAGAGGAGAGCAGAGGAGAAGAGTAGAGAAGAGGAGAGAAGAGAAGAGGAGAGGAGAGGAGAGAAGAGAAGAGGAGAGCAGAGGAGAAGAGTAGAGAAGAGGAGAGAAGAGGAGAGGAGAGCAGAGGAGGGATATATCATGTGAACATATATAGATGGACCAGATGTCTAAAGAATAACGTTGTTATAGCAAAAGGAAGAAGAACAAAAGCAACAGAAAACAGAAGATCAGAAAGCAGCCAAAAGGGAGAGCATCACAGAGGGGGAGATAGGAAGATGTGAAAAATATGGAACCATTTTAAAGGGAAAGACAAAAGGAAAAGAGATAAAATATGTCTTGGGCAGGTAATAAAATTCCTTTGGATGAGGTGAACCCCATTAGCGCCCTGATATGGACTCTTCCTAGGCCCCCCCACATTCTGATCCAACAGTTGGTCCACATTTCCTACATCTCTTTTGACCTTTTGGCCCAGTCATTGATTTGGCCTCACCAGCTGGGCTACTTGCTCCAATGGAAGAAGTTGCCTCAAAGCTAAAAAAAAAATCAGAATGATCCTGGGTATTCTCGTTTTTTAAGGGTTTAGTTTCCCTTTATAGCCAAGGTGTGATGTGGTTAATTAGGAGCGGCCGTTAATATCATCATCTATTAAACCCGATCCATTAAACCCCTTGGCACGGCGCCACTGGCCCTGACAGTGCCAGTTAATAGATAACTAATACGCATTAGCCCATCCATGCACAAACACAGCGGCTACGTGGGGACGGAATATTGACACCGCTCAGTACAAATAAGGGTGGCGAGTGGGAAATAAAAGCTTCGTTAGGGTTATTGTGCGCCGGTAACAATAGCGGCTGTATAAAAGGGAGAATATTTACACTGCGTTCGGTGACTTGGCGCGGGGCGATTGGACGAGACTCCATAGGCCAGTTTTGTGCCACCGCTTATTTCCTTCTACGTGGTGATTTATGGTCCTCTGTGCGCTCATATTATTTATTCCCCTCTGTATTTGCCCAGTAATTGCACAGTGAATGTATAATCCCTTTACTCTTGGTCGGCAGTTAGTTTGGCCAATTAGCCATTGTCTCAGGCCGACTGGCCACATCCACTGGTTTGTCCTTAACATTTCAGCAGCCTAATATCGACGAGGAGGGAAATCATGAGAGAATTGGGGGACTCACCTTTGACCCTTGCAGCCTTCTGTGAGATTGGGGGAAAGGGGTTCACCATGATAAATCCTTACAGTGATCAACATGGCAGCTCCCAATTGTTCCTAATGTTGGGGTCACCCTAAAAAACAAAACAAAATGATAAGTGTTACGGGTCCTAAATAATAATAATAATAAAGGAGTTATAGCCCGAGATCCAACATTTAGCACACACACATATATATATATATCGATAATAAACATCACTGTGTGCATTTCCTATAATTAATTTCATAAAAATCAATGTATTGCTTTGAATGCAGAACAAATATTTACTGCAGACATGACGTCCCTGGTGTTTGCCTTTCATAGCAATAAATGTCTCATTAAAGCTGCATAAACAATTGAGCAATGATAGGGCTGTCTTCAATGGGTGATTGGGCCTGGTCGGAACAGGTATTTAAGTACCTTGTTATATAATGGGGACTGACCAACCTATCGCTCTTACTGTATGTTAAACACCCCTGATAGCTTTTGATTGGGCACCATCTCTCCCTACTATACCTGCTATCCCACAGCCCCAGTCCCTTCCCAGAGGCTATTATCCCACTGCTACTATAGGCACCATCTCTCCCTACTATACCTGCTATCCCACAGCCCCAGTCCCTTCCCAGAGGCTATTATCCCACTGCTACTATAGGCACCATCTCTCCCTACTATACCTGCTATCCCACAGCCCCAGTCCCTTCCCAGAGGCTATTATCCCCCCACTGCTACTATAGGCACCATCTCTCCCTACTATACCTGCTATCCCACAGCCACAGTCCCTTCCCAGAGGCTATTATCCCCCCCACTGCTACTATAGGCACCATCTCTCCCTACTATACCTGCTATCCCACAGCCCCAGTCCCTTCCCAGAGGCTATTATCCCCCACTGCTACTATAGGCACCATCTCTCCCTACTATACCTGCTATCCCACAGCCCCAGTCCCTTCCCAGAGGCTATTATCCCCCCACTGCTACTATAGGCACTATCTCTCCCTACTATACCTGCTATCCCACAGCCCCAGTCCCTTCCCAGAGGCTATTATCCCCCCACTGCTACTATAGGCACTATCTCTCCCTACTATACCTGCTATCCCACAGCCCCAGTCCCTTCCCAGAGGCTATTATCCCCCCACTGCTACTATAGGCACCATCTCTCCCTACTATACCTGCTATCCACAGCCCCAGTCCCTTCCCAGAGGCTATTATCCCCCCACTGCTACTATAGGCACTATCTCTCCCTACTATACCTGCTATCCCACAGCCCCAGTCCCTTCCCAGAGGCTATTATCCCACTGCTACTATAGGCACCATCTCTCCCTACTATACCTGCTATCCACAGCCCCAGTCCCTTCCCAGAGGCTATTATCCCCCACTGCTACTATAGGCACCATCTCTCCCTACTATACCTGCTATCCACAGCCCCAGTCCCTTCCCAGAGGCTATTATCCCCCACTGCTACTATAGGCACCATCTCTCCCTACTATACCTGCTATCCCACAGCCCCAGTCCCTTCCCAGAGGCTATTATCCCCCCACTGCTACTATAAGCACCATCTCTCCCTACTATACCTGCTATCCCACAGCCCCAGTCCTTCCCAGAGGCTATTATCCCCCCACTGCTACTATAGGCACCATCTCTCCCTACTATACCTGCTATCCCACAGCCCCAGTCCCTTCCCAGAGGCTATTACCCCCCCCACTGCTACTATAGGCACCATCTCTCCCTACTATCCCACAGCCCCAGTCCCTTCCCAGAGGCTATTATCCCCCCACTGCTACTATAGGCACCACCTCTACCTACTATACCTGCTATCCCCCAGCCCCAGTCCCTTCCCAGAGGCTATTATCCCCCCACTGGTACTATAGGCACCATCTCTCCCTACTATACCTGCTATCCCACAGCCCCAGTCCCTTCCCAGAGGCTATTATCCCCCCACTGCTACTATAGGCACTATCTCTCCCTACTATACCTGCTATCCCACAGCCCCAGTCCCTTCCCAGAGGCTATTATCCCCCCACTGCTACTATAGGCATCATCTCTCCCTACTATACCTGCTATCCCACAGCCCCAGTCCCTTCCCAGAGGCTATTATCCCCCCACTGCTACTATAGGCACTATCTCTCCCTACTATACCTGCTATCCCACAGCCCCAGTCCCTTCCCAGAGGCTATTATCCCCCCACTGCTACTATAGGCACCATCTCTCCCTACTATACCTGCTATCCCACAGCCCCAGTCCCTTCCCAGAGGCTATTACCCCCCCACTGCTACTATAGGCACCATCTCTCCCTACTATACCTGCTATCCCACAGCCCCAGTCCCTTCCCAGAGGCTATTATCCCCCCACTGTTACTATAGGCACCACCTCTCCCTACTATACCTGCTATCCCACAGCCCCAGTCCCTTCCCAGAGGCTATTATCCCCCCACTGCTACAATAGGCACCATCTCTCCCTACTATACCTGCTATCCCACAGCCCCAGTCCCTTCCCAGAGGCTATTATCCCCCCACTGCTACTATAGGCACCATCTCTCCCTACTATACCTGCTATCCCACAGCCCCAGTCCCTTCCCAGAGGCTATTATCCCCCCACTGCTACTATAGGTACCATCTCTCCCTACTATACCTGCTATCCCACAGCCCCAGTCCCTTCCCAGAGGCTATTATCCCCCCACTGCTACTATAGGCACCATCTCTCCCTACTATACCTGCTATCCCACAGCCCCAGTCCCTTCCCAGAGGCTATTATCCCCCCACTGCTACTATAGGCACCATCTCTCCCTACTATACCTGCTATCCCACAGCCCCAGTCCCTTCCCAGAGGCTATTATCCCCCCACTGCTACTATAGGCACCATCTCTCCCTACTATACCTGCTATCCCACAGCCCCAGTCCCTTCCCAGAGGCTATTATCCCCCCACTGCTTACTATAGGCACCATCTCTCCCTACTATACCTGCTATCCCACAGCCCCAGTCCCTTCCCAGAGGCTATTATCCCCCCACTGCTACTATAGGCACCATCTCTCCCTACTATACCTGCTATCCCACAGCCCCAGTCCCTTCCCAGAGGCTATTATCCTCTGACTGCTGCTCTAGGTATCCAGGACCATGACAAAGTGAACGTTACTGTACCATTATATGTTGTGTTCACTCTACTATTTTATTATATTGATATATTTTATTATTGTGGGGGTCACTGCGCCATAAGATGGGGGTCTCTGTACCTATAGCTCTGTCTATAGCAGTAACATACAACCTGCAGCTCCCCAGATGCTGATGGAAACATGGAAACGGATATACACTCTCCATCTGTTACCGTTAATGTAGAGAATTGAATTCCACAATGGCTGTTTCTGTTACCCACATATATATATATACTGAGTACAGTACCAGAACCAGACTGATTTCCCTTGCACATGGCTTACTGATATTTATAGTTATTACGTCAATGCAGAACTTTAGAATCAGGGAAGGAAATGTGTCTCTAAAAGGCAATTACCATCAAACAGCGCTATTCAGTATGGTGCATTTAGCAATGTCAGCGCCCAAGTGACCCCCGCTGGTTTCCCCATTACGTAATTGGCACAGTTGCTTAATGGCGCTTAATTACTTTCCCCCCTCACTCTGTGACCGGGATCTCCCAGAACCTGCCGGTCGCTCACATAATGACTTCCATTATAGGAGGGTAATTGTATGTTTGGATAATGTGAGTCCCAGCAGAAACGGCTTTGAGATAGGCGCCTCCGAGTGCTGATAATCATTCCGCCCATTAGTAGCAGATGCAACGCAAAATTAAACACAAAAATGTATTTGCTCTATAGATCCCAACTAATGCACTCACCACCCTACAGTTCTCCCTGTACTTCTAAACTGCAATCATTCCATTATTCACCTTTTAAATAATGTAGAGAGTAATATTCTGAGACAATTTGCAATTGGTCTTCATTTTTTATTATTTGTACTTTTTAAATCATTTCCGTTTTTGTTCAGCAGCTCTCCTGTTTGGAGTTTTTAGCAGCTATTTGGTTGCTAGGATTGAAATTACCTTAGCAACCAGGGTGTAGTTTGAATGAAAGACTGGTATATGAATAGGAGAGGACTTGAATAGAAAGATAAGGAATAAAAAGTAACAATAACAATAAAACTGGAGCCTCACAGAGCAATAGATTTTCCGGCTGCCGGGGTCAGTGACCCCCATTTGAAAGCTGCACAGCGTTAGAAGAAGAAGGCAAATAATTCTAAAAACCTTAAAAATAAACAATGAAGAGCAATTGAAAAGTAATAATCAATCCACACTTGGATGGGAAGGGAGGGGGGAAAGTGGCTGCCGTTGCGGGAGGAGATGTGGTATCTTTAGTTGTAATAGGGCATTGGGGCTTACTGGGGGTAGGGCTGCCCAGGGTCGGAGGTAAAGGGGGGCAAAGGGCCCACCGGGGCTATTGCCGACGCATCCCCTGCAGGGCCCCCCACCGCGCACCCCTAACCCCGTTCAGTCTGCAGAATGCATCATAATTACTAATTATCCGATATTAAAGAGGTAAGTTGGCAACCCTAATCACTATTCGTGTGGGGCAGATATATTTGGGACACTTATAATCTTAGGGTGAAGACACAATGAGCTACTAGTAGCAGCTACTTGTTGTGGCTACTAAAACAGACAATGCTGATCATTTACTGATAATTGTCTCTACGTGTGTTTTAGCAGAGGCAATTCTCACTATTGTCTATGGCAGGGTATTTTCTGGAGTTTAGTGGCCATGAAAAAGTAGCTGCTACTAAGTAGCTCCATGTGTCTTCACCTTTAGTGGGACAGGATCCTGATGAAGAAGGATCTATGTAGCGGCTGTAGCCAGCAGTGCCAGTCAGTAGCAGTAAGGACCTATGGTCCTGTATTGAAAGGGGCAACAGACATAGAAAGAGACCATAGATTAGCAATAGATGGCAGTGGTGCCCTACAGATAGTAGTCAGTGTGGCATGTACCACAGAAAACAATGAAACCTAATTTATGTCGCTATCAGATTGCCCTGTTTAATCCCTCAGCACTAAATAAACTGAAATGGCTCAGTAGCTGAGCAGCCCATTACGGCAGGAGGGGTGTCATTGTCTCTGGTTTGTTCTCGGCACAGAAATCCGTTTCCAAACAATTATTACTTCCAGACCAAGTATAATTCCATTACTATTCCCCTGGCATCTCGATCGCCGGATTAATTTATAAAAGAGCAGTTGTTAAGGCGGTAATTACTTTCAGCAGGTGGAAAGGCTCGTTTTCATCAAACTCGGATTTAACCCCCGCAGTCACATCTGCTACAGTTCATTACAGGCAGCGGGACTTCCAGCCGCAAGGGGCTTGCAGAATATTAGGCCCAGAGGCCAGGGCCGGATTTCTGTTTTGGGCACCCCGAGGCCGCCCCTGTCGGTCGCCCCCTCCCCACCCGTGCGCATGCGCGAAAGCGCGCCCCCCAGTGCCCATGCGCGAAACGACCCCACCAGTATGCATGCGCTCCTTTAAACTCCCATACGGAGCAGTGGGGAGAGGTCCCGACTGCTCCGTATGGGAGCCAAATTTTTTTTTTTTTGCGGCGGGGTGGCATGCCGCCCCTAAACTTCTGCCGCCCTAGGCCCGGGCCTTTGTGGCCTCTCCACAAATCCGGGCCTGCCAGAGGCACTAACAACAACTCTGATCAGATAGGATCTGTGCCACTGTGACAGAATGCTCTGTTATACAGATAGCTAGAATCTCAGCCATAAAGCAGGGCAGGACTGCTGCTTACAATGGGGGGGATCAGATAGGATCTGTGCCACTGTGACAGAATGCTCTGTTATACAGATAGCTAGAATCTCAGCCATAAAGCAGGGCAGGACTGCTGCTTACAATGGGGGGATCAGATAGGATCTGTGCCACTGTGACAGAATGCTCTGTTATACAGATAGCTAGAATCTCAGCCATAAAGCAGGGCAGGACTGCAGCTTACAATGGGGGGATCAGATAGGATCTGTGCCACTGTGACAGAATGCTCTGTTATACAGATAGCTAGAATCTCAGCCATAAAGCAGGGCAGGACTGCTGCTTACAATGGGGATCAGATAGGATCTGTGTTCTGCCAATCATTTACTGGTAAATAAAGTGTAAATAATAAAGAGCATACAGACTAGGAAAATGTAAATCTCAGTATGATGGTGAAGGTAAAAGAACAAATACAAATTACCTTCATGTGGAAAATAATTAACGGATAGTTTAGCTTCATTAAGATAACAGAGCGGAAGTAATAAAGCCTTAATTGTTTGGTTAGTAAAATTCCACAGGCTCGGTGCTGGCAGGCTGACAGGAGTCCCCGCGGGGAGGATTTATCCGCTGCAACTAACAGGGGAAGGGAAGTATGGGATTGTGGGCACAGAGGGGCAAACATTGGGCACAGAGGGGCAAACATTGGGCACAGAGGGGCATACATTGGGCACAGAGGGGCATACATTGGGCACAGAGGGGCATACATTGGGCATAGAGGGGCATACATTGGGCACAGAGGGGCAAACATTGGGCACAGAGGGGCAAACATTGGGCACAGAGGGGCATACATTGGGCACAGAGGGGCAAACATTGGGCACAGAGGGGCATACATTGGGCACAGAGGGGCAAACATTGGGCACAGAGGGGCATACATTGGGCACAGAGGGGCAAACATTGGGCACAGAGGGGCATACATTGGGCACAGAGGGGCAAACATTGGGCACAGAGGGGCATACATTGGGCACAGAGGGGCAAACATTGGGCACAGAGGGGCATACATTGGGCACAGAGGGGCAAACATTGGGCACAGAGGGGCATACATTGGGCACAGAGGGGCAAACATTGGGCACAGAGGGGCATACATTGGGCAAGGCAACAGTGGCAAGGGCAACATTGGGCACAGAGGGGCAACATTGGGGGGCACAGGAGGGGCATACATTGGGCACAGTGGGGCATACATTGGGCACAGAGGGACATACATTGGGCACAGAGGGGCAAACATTGGGCACAGAGGGGCATACATTGGGCACAGTGGGGCATACATTGGGCACAGAGGGGCAAACATTGGGCACAGAGGGACATGCATTGGGCACAGAGGGGCAAACACTGGGCACAGAGGGGCATACATTGGGCACAGTGGGGCATACATTGGGCACAGAGGGGCAAACATTGGGCACAGAGGGACATACATTGGGCACAGAGGGGCATACATTGGGCACAGAGGGGCAAACATTGGGCACAGAGGGGCAAACATTGGGCACAGAGGGACATACATTGGGCACAGTGGGGCATACATTGGGCACAGAGGGACATACATTGGGCACAGTGGGGCATACATTGGGCACAGTGGGGCATACATTGGGCACAGAGGGGCATACATTGGGCACAGAGGGGCATACATTGGGCACAGAGGGGCATACATTGGGCACAGAGGGGCATACATTGGGCACAGGGACATACATTGGGCACAGAGGGGCATACATTGGGCACAGAGGGGCATACATTGGGCACAGAGGGACATACATTGGGCACAGGGGGACATACATTGGGCACAGAGGGAAATACATTGGGCACAGAGGGGCGTACATTAGACACAGAGGGGCTTACATTGGGCACAGAGGGGCATACATTGGGCACAGAGGGGCATACATTGGGCACAGAGGGACATACATTGGGCACATAGTGGCATACACTGGGCAAAGAGGGGCATACATTGGACACAGAGGGACATATATTGGGTACAGTGAGGCATACATTGGGCACAGTGGGGCATACATTGGGCACAGAGGGGCATACATTGGGCACAGAGGGGCAATTACACACAGTGGCTGCTTCTCACTGCTGTCTATAGCATAGCGGGGCATAAAGGGGCAGATACTGAATGTTATATGGCTTCTTTACAAACGTACACCCCTGCTAAATGTCAAGGGCCATTTAATGATGTCACCAGAGTGTCCCCTCCCCACTATAGTGATGTCATACTTATTATTCCCCCCTCCCACACAAGATAAAGGCAGGGGGCTTGACGCTGCGTATGAGGCACAGTGACCTAATAACGGGGGAATGTAGATAAGGGCAGACACAGCCAAGGACAGACGGCCTTCAGCCGACACACCAAGCTACCGGGAGTTTTCTGCCAATAGTGACCCTGAGAGCCTTCAAATATTAACCCTTCCACGGCTGTATCCCACATATCCACATACGGCTTGAGGCTGTTATATTAACCTTGCAGTCTGGCATTCTAGCCTGTGCAACAATCCCGGTGCCCAAAGAAGGGTAAAATTCATACAAATACATATATTATTGATCCTTTTTTTTATTACCAACTCCCACCTAACCCTGTGTTGCCCCAAAATAGCCACCGACACCCAGTGATGAGCCCAGGCTGCGGGGCAGAGCCCACTAGGTATGGGGCCTATTATCCAGAATGGATAAAACCCCAGGGTTTTCCGGATAAAGGGTCTTTCCGTAATTTGGATATCCATACCTTAAGTCCACTGAAAAATCATTTAAACATTATTAAACCCAATAGGATTGTTTTGCCCCCAATAAGGGGTAATTATATCTTAGTTGGGATCAAGTACAGGTACTGTTTTATTATTACAGAGAAAAGGGAATCATTTAACCATGAAATAAACCCAATAGGGCTGTTCTGCCCCAATAAGGGGTAATTATATCTTAGTTGGGATCAAGTACAGGTACTGTTTTATTATTACAGAGAAAAGGGAATCATTTAACCATGAAATAAACCCAATAGGGCTGTTCTGCCCCAATAAGGGGTAATTATATCTTAGTTGGGATCAAGTACAGGTACTGTTTTATTATTACAGAGAAAACGGAAATCATTTTTAAAAATTATTTGCTTATAATGGGAGTCTATGGGAGATGGCCTTTCTGTATTTCGGAACTTTATGGAAAAGGGGTTTCCGGATAATGGATCCCATACCTTTAATATATCACTTTGTAGGTATACTATAAGCTCCATTCTGTCATTAACTAGTTAACCAAAGGCAACTGGCCCAGAAGGGGTTAAAAGTACACAATCATGCCATCAGATTAATAGGGAACCTGTCACCCTAAGAAATCATTTTTAAATACATTTATAACAGGTATAGATGATTTAATTCAAAAAAGAATTTGGGTTTCATGTTTAATTTATAAAGGACTTTTATTTTACAGCTTTTTATGTGACAGTTCCCCTTTAACATCTATGTCCAAATAATAATCCTGATTAATCTACCTACAAAAGCAATTGTTTCTCGGTTAAACCATTATGCCGATGGCTACTGCGCCCGGCCCGGCTGCGATTCCCACTCACGGCTCTGCAGAAAGCCCATTTTCACGCTTTTGATTTTTCTGAATAGAAGTTTTCCTGGGAAGCTGCATTCTTGGCAGGCATTGGCCCATAGCCAAACTATAGCCTCACTGGTGTAACTATTGTGCTGAGCTGATAGATACAAGAGAGGGGGGTAAGGTTAAAAAATTTAGCAGAAAATGCAAGAAAATATCCCATTCAGGGCCAGGGCAGATACTTACTGTACTTACAGATAGATGCTGCCATACTGTCTTCTGCTTATCTGTAATGTCTGTTTCTTACCACTAGGGGTGCTGCTGAGAAACATGGAATATACTGAAATCTGCCCATAGAGCGCCAGGTTGGTGCCAAATTATTTAATATTATTTATAGAGCTGTATCTGCTATTTCTAATTATCTGTTGTATTTTTGTAGCACATTATTATCTTCTTACCCCAGGTTCCCTAAACCTATAAAGCACAGTGTAATCCCACACAACAGCTAAATAAATTATTATCTATTACACTTGCACCGTTTGGCTTTAAAACAAGGGTCCCCTGTATCTGAGAGATGATTGGTTCAATTGTTATTTATTTAGTTCTACCATTTTTTAATTATTTGACACCAGATGGTGTTTTGAATTGGTTTTCTCATCAGAGCAATCATGGCTGCTCCCACTGATATGATAGTATAACTCAAGGCAATATGGTTAAGTGATCAGTTAAGGGGAAAAGTTAGAGTTATATCAATTTTTATTAATATTTATTTATAAAGCACCAACATATTCCACAGCGCTGTACAATAAGTGGGTTTATACATTGGATATACGTAATTACATACAAAGCAAATGACTGATACAAGAGGTGAAGAGAAAGGAGCTTACAATCTATAAGGATAGGGGGTTGAGACAAAAATAATTTCACTTTATTGATATTTAATTGGGACTCAATCAAAGAACCTGCAACCTATTGGCTAAGAACCTGGATCCAATCTGTGTCCCACGCCTCTACATGTTTCCCCTTATGATACAGTAACTGGTTTGAGGTTGACTGGATCAGCTTGATTTTGCCCAAATATTGCCCAAATAAAGTAAATATCTTGTTTAGTACAGACCCAACATGGGGTACAGCCGGCACAACTCTATGGGTCCCAAACACTGTTGCTGTAATGTGTAGGGCAAATGGTGATGCTTATTATTTTAATGTAACTTTCAATAAAGTTTTTACTTTATTACCCTTGGGTGCCTGGATGCCCCCTTTCCTACTACTGTAACCCCCCCGGCAGACATACACACAGCCTATAACCATGTCAGTGTATTTATATAAATGCAGTGTTGGACTGGGGTGTCAAGGGCCCAGCGGGGCTGCTGTCTGGGGGCCCCCCACCCTAGTCACAAGCCCCTGCTCTCCCAGCGCCAGGTACCACCCCCATCCAATGACGGCTGGGGCCCACTTGTTTTTTTCCCAGTCTGAGCCTGTATATGTATCATTTGCAAAGAACAGAAGGGCCACTGATCATTCCAACACAGCTTAGTGTACCGCTGCGCCACAGCAAATACAGGCTCTACTGTATATCTATCTATCTATCTACTGTATCTATCATCTGTCTATCATCTATCTATCTATCACCTATCTATTCATCATCTATCTATCTATCTATCTATCTATCTATCCATCATCTATCTATCCATCATCTATCTATCTATCATCTATCTATCTATCTATCAATCATCTATCTATCTATCTATCTATCTATCTATCCATCATCTATCTATCTATTATCTATCTATCTATCTATCTATCTACTGTATCTATCATCTATCTATCTATCTATCTATCTATCTATCATCTATCTATCTATCTATCTATCCATCATCTATCTATCTATTATCTATCTATCTATCTATCTATCTATCTATCTACTGTATCTATCATCTATCTATCTATCTATCTATCTATCTATCTATCTATCTATCTATCATCTATCTATCTATCATCTATCCATCATCTATCTATTATCTATCTGTCTATCTATCTACTGTATCTATCTATCTATCATATATCTATCTATCTATCTATCATCTATTTGTCTGTCTATCTATCATATATATCTGTCTGTCTATCTTTCTGTCTATCTATCATATATATCTGTCTGTCTATCTATCTATCATCTATCTATCTATCCATCTACCTACCAGCCTTCCTACATTTGTAGCTATTTTCCCTATTAATAACATTAGATTTAAGCATCATTTTTACTGGCCAGATGGCAACCCTATCTATTTATCACAGGTAAATACCTAAAGAAATACAAGTAATGCCAAGCTACACACAGTAACTGAGTATTGTTGCCAGAGGGGCCATTGCACAAATCACGTGACCACTAAAGTCAGCAGGTTGGTAAATAGGAAGCGCACAGCGCAAACACAAGGCAAACTTTGCGATGAGATTACTCTGGGCAGGACTGAGATACAAGACACTTGATTGGTATTGCCATATTAAAACAGTATTTATCTCTATGCTGAACCATCTTTAATTATACACACAATTGCCATATGATATATATTCTACCTTCTGGGTGCAATTAGACTATTTCTCTAAAGAATCACAGATTTATTACCCCAAACCCTAAGGGAATAAGGAACACTTGCTTAAAACGCGATCGCTACTTTGAGGCTGTTTTGGGAACAAGTTGCCCGAGTTAAACAGGTAACAGCGCCCCCCACAGTCGCTTTGCCACTTACCCTCACTCCAGCGGGACCCCGGGCAGAGGCACCTGAAGGCTTTGCGGGTTCCCATGCAGGGAGGGGCGCTAAGAGGCGCTAATTGCAGGTAACTTCTAGCGCAGCTTCCCCGCCGGCCAACAAAACGCGATCTCAAACAGCGACGATACTTTATATCCGAGGGGTCGGCTCCTTCTGAGGAATCTGCCTCTCCGGCCACTTGCTTTGTAGTGACCCAGTGCAGCCCCAGTGCAGCCCCAGTGCAGCAGATCCGCCCTCCTCACAGCCACTGACAGAGATTCATTGCACAGGGCTTTGCGCACAGGTCCCCCTGCTTGTGGGCTGCCTCCCTCCCCCCTCCTACCCCAGGGAGCAGCACATGAACTGTAGGAGTGATTAGTGACTGAGCTGCCTGGGGGCACTGGCTGCACAGACTTGTTGCACCTCTGCAGAAGTTACTAGTACAGGTATCAGGTGGTGCATTATGGGGCAGCTGGGGGCTTGTTTGTCTGTCTAGCACTTTTATTGTAGTGTCACCCACTGCCCTACAGCCCTTATATTTGCCTATTTGTGTCTGTAAGTTACCCTCCCATATAGATTGTAAGCTCTACGGGGCAGGGACCCCCATCCTCTTGTGTCTTTGACTCTTAACTTATTGCAACTGTATCTTGTATTTATTTGTATTTATTGTTATACTGTGTATTTATCTATTATTATCTTAATAACCCCCTGTTTGTATTAATGTATTCTACTGTACAGCGCTGGGTACATAAGTAGCACTTTATAAATATAGATATACATATATACATACATACATACCTATATACTGTAACTGCCTTACTTCACTCACTGTGCAATAAACAACCCAGGGGGACCTGTGCCATGCCACATCTAGATTGTAAGCTCTACGGGGCAGGGACCTCCATCCTCTTGTGTTTTTTACTCTTAACTTATTGCAACTGTATCTTGTATTTATTTGTATTTATTGTTATACAGGCATGGGATCCCTTATCCGGAAACCCGTTATCCAGAAAGTTCCGAATTACGGAAAGGCCATCTCCCATAGACTCCATTATAAGCAAATAATTCTAATTTTTAAAAATGATTTCCTTTTTCTCTGTAATAATAAAACAGTATCTGTACTTGATCCCAACTAAGATATAATTACCCCTTATTGGGGGCAGAACAGCCCTATTGGGTTTATTTAATGGTTAAATGATTCCCTTTTCTCTGTAATAATAAAACAGTACCTGTACTTGATCCCAACTAAGATATAATTACCCCTTATTGGGGGCAGAACAGCCCTATTGGGCTTATTTAATGGTTAAATGATTCCCTTTTCTCTGTAATAATAAAACAGTACCTGTACTTGATCCCAACTAAGATATAATTACCCCTTATTGGGGCAGAACAGCCCTATTGGGTTTATTTAATGATTAAATGATTCCCTTTTCTCTGTAATAATAAAACAGTACCTGTACTTGATCCCAACTAAGATATAATTACCCCTTATTGGGGGCAGAACAGCCCTATTGGGTTTATTTAATGGTTAAATGATTCCCTTTTCTCTGTAATAATAAAACAGTACCTGTACTTGATCCCAACTAAGATATAATTACCCCTTATTGGGGGCAGAACAGCCCTATTGGGTTTATTTAATGATTAAATGATTCCCTTTTCTCTGTAATAATAAAACAGTACCTGTACTTGATCCCAACTAAGATATAATTACCCCTTATTGGGGCAGAACAGCCCTATTGGGTTTATTTAATGATTAAATGATTCCCTTTTCTCTGTAATAATAAAACAATACCTGTACTTGATCCCAACTAAGATATAATTACCCCTTATTGGGGCAGAACAGCCCTATTGGGTTTATTTAATGGTTAAATGATTTCCCTTTTCTCTGTAATAATAAAACAGTACCTGTACTTGATCCCAACTAAGATATAATTACCCCTTATTGGGGGCAGAACAGCCCTATTGGGTTTATTTCATGCATACAGTCTATGGCTCTAGAATGTTGGTATTTTTATATCAGTCGTAGATTCTACATTGACACTTAAAGCGTTAATGGCTACTATTTGTTATAGTTTTTGAATTATTTGCCTTCTACTTTTAAATGGGGGTCACTGACCCCGGCAGCCAAAAACTATTGCTCTGTTAGGCTCCAGTTTTATTGTTATTGTTACTTTTTGTAACTTTCTTTTCTATTCAGCCCCTCTCCTATTCACATACCAGTCTCTCATCCAAACCTCTCCCTGGTTGCTAAGGTAACTTGTACCCTAGCAACCAAATAGCTGCTGAAACTCCAAACTGCAGAGCTTCTGAACTGAAAATGAAGTAACTACAAAAAAAAAACAAACTACAAATAATAAAAAATGAAGACCAATTGCAAATTGTCTCAGAATATTACTCTCTACATCATACGAAAAGTTAATTCAAAGGTGAACAGCCCCTTTATACTTGCTAGAAATGACTCCGGCCGACAGTGGGATAAATAACAGAAACCCCAGGGAAGTTGCAAAGGGCAGAAAGCTGCACATTCCCACCATGTTTGACCCTCAATAATTTCATTTTATTCTACCAGAACTCAAGTTTTTCTTCCCCTTTGCAAATATTTTAATGTGATGAATGTGAGTGGGCACCAATCAGCTGCAACATACCTGGCTGGGCATTATGGGACACACCTGTTTGCTCAATAATCCACAGACAAAAACAACTGCTGGGAAGGGATTCTTGGGGCGGAAGCTTAAATGAAATCTATACCCCCAAAATAAATACTTAACCAACAGTTTAATATTATGTTAAGGGGCCTATTAAAGAATCTCCCCAAACTGGAATATCCGTAAATATTGCCCTTTTACATCCTTTCCCTTGAGCCGCCATTTTGTGACGGGCTGTGTGTTCCCTCAGAGATCAGCTGACAGGAAGTGATGCAGCTCTAACTGTAACAGGAAGTAGTGTGAGCAAAAGGCAGAACTCTGCCCATTCATTGGCTGTTGGGGCCTAGCATGTATGTGTGCCTTGGCTTGTTTGGATACCAAGGCCCACAGGGATTTTAGTGTGGGATTTGAGCAGATACTTGGCCCCAGCCTTCTCAACTGCATAACCTCAATAGGAATTTGTTGTTATATTTTGTATCAATTGTTTTGTATAATCACCAAAAAGCAGATTCATAGAAGCCCCATATAAGTAACAAGAAGGCAGGCATAGGTATCAACACTACAAAAACCCCCCATAGATAAGAAGGGTGCAAGCAGATCCCTCAGAGGTTATACAATTACTAAGGCACCATAGGTATAAAGAAGGCAGGTAGATCCCTTGGAGCAGTAATGCCCAACTAGTGGCTCATGTTGCTCCCCAACCCCTTATATGTTGCTCCCAGTGGCCTCAAAACAGGTAATTTCTGGCTTGGAGGCAAATTTTGGTTGCAAAAAAAAATAGAAATTAGGATGTTCTTCCTAATAGACTCCTGTAGGCTGCCAGGCCACATAGAGGCTACAACGTTACCAATCACACCCCATGTCTGGCACCACCTAGCAACTTATGTTGCTCCCCAACTCTGTTTGAATGTGGCTCACTGCCTATGACTAGACTATGAAGTCTGTATGGGCACCACAAATGCTCCTATTGGTAACAATAGGCGGCTATATCTCTCAGAGATTATAAAGTCACTATGGGAACCAGAAACAGCCCCCATAGGTAAGAAGGATGCAGGCAGATACATAAGAGGTTATGGGGGCACTGTGGGTACCACAAAAGGCCCAATAGGTAAGAAGGAGGCAGGTAGATCCCTCAGAGGTTATCAAGTCACTATGGGCACCACAAAAGCCCCCAAAGTAAGAAGGAGGCAGGTAGATCCCTCAGAGATATGATGTCATTAGGGGCACCACAAAACTCCCCATTGGTAAGAAGGAAGCAGGTAGATCCCTCAGAGGTTATGAAGTCACTAGGGGCACCACAAAAGCCCCCATAGGTAAGAAGGAGGCAGGTAGATCCTTCAGAGGCTATGAGGTCACTAGGCGCACCACAAAAAACCCCATAGGCAAGAAGGAAGCAAGTAGATCCCTCAGAAGTTATGAGGTCACTAGGGGCACCACAAAACCCCCATAGGAAAGAAGGAAGCAAGTAGATCCTTCAGAGGTTATGAAGTCACTAGGGGCATAGAAGGAAGCAAGAAGATCCCTCAGAGGTTATGAAGTCACTAGAGGCAACACAAAAGCCCCCATAGGCAAGAAAGAACAAGTAGATCCCTCAGAGGTTATGAGGTCACTAGGGGCACCACTAAAACCCCCACAGGCAAGAAGGAAGCAAGTAGATCCCTCAGAGGTTATGAGGTCACTAGGGGCAACACAAAACCCCCATAGACAAGAAGGAAGCAAGTAGATCCCTCAGAAGTTATGAGGTCACTAAGGGCACCACAAAACCCCCATAGGCAAGAAGGAAGCAAGTAGATCCTTCAGAGGTTATGAAGTCACTAGGGGCATAGAAGGAAGCAAGAAGATCCCTCAGAGGTTATGAAGTCACTAGGGGCAACACAAGAGCCCCCATAGGCAAGAAAGAACAAGTAGATCCCTCAGAAGTTATGAGGTCACTAGGGGCACCACTAAAACCCCCACAGGCAAGAAGGAAGCAAGTAGATCCCTCAGAGGTTATGAGGTCACTAGGGGCAACACAAAACCCCCATAGGCAAGAAGGAAGCAAGTAGATCCCTCAGAAGTTATGAGGTCACTAGGGGCACCACTAAAACCCCCACAGGCAAGAAGGAAGCAAGTAGATCCCTCAGAGGTTATGAGGTCACTAGGGGCAACACAAAACCCCCATAGGCAAGAAGGAAGCAAGTAGATCCCTCAGAAGTTATGAGGTCACTAAGGGCACCACAAAACACCCATAGGCAAGAAGGAAGCAGGTAGATCCCTCAGAAGTTATGAGGTCACTAGGGGCACCACAAAACCCCCATAGGCAAGAAGGAAGCAAGTAGATCCTTCAGAGGTTATGAGGGTACTAGGGGCACCAAAAAAACCCCATAGGCATGAAGGAAGCAAGTAGATCCCTCAGAAATTATGAGGTCACTAGGGGCAACACAAAACCCCCCACAGGCAAGAAGGAAGCAAGTAGATCCCTCGGAGGTTATGAGGTCACTAGGGGCACCACAAAACCCCCATAGGCAAGAAGGAAGCAAGTAGATCCCTCAGAGGTTATGAAGTCACTAGGGGCACCACAAAACCCCCATAGGCAAGAAGGAAGCAAGTAGATCCCTCAGAGGTCATGAAGTCACTAGGGGCACCACAAAACCCCCATAGGCAAGAAGGAAGCAAGTAGATCCCTCAGAGGTTATGAAGTCACCTGAAGCTTACGCTAACCCTTGGCTGCGGTCCCTGATCATCTGCCCAGACAAACAAACCCAGCGCTAGTCATGTAATGATTCATCCTCCGCTTGTGAAATCATTCTCACTTTTCAATAATTAGCAGCTATTAAGTAATTTGGATACTTTCCCAATGGCAGGGAGACAGGGGAGGGTTATTGCTGGGGCTTCTGCATAGACGTGACTAAGGGTGTTGGGGTGTCTAGCGGGGCACACGTGGTTCCCATTCATGCAGCCCTGGTACGTGGCTAAACATATTAATATGAAATTATGTAGCAAAAGGCATATTATTTGCTGGTCCGCTAACCACTAGCAGTAAAGCAAATTGCTGAACATGTTAACCCATAGTAGAGTAATTCAGAATTACATATAAAAGCCACGAGTAAACAGATGTTGGTTTACTTCCCCTTTAAAACGACAAAAATAATTTCAAAATACTAATCTTGTACAAACCATCAAGGCGATGAGCTGCAAATGATTTCCCCCCTCCTCGCACTATTAATAAGCATAACAAACACATGTAGCTAATAAATCACCCCCGTGCTTTGCTTACTCCTCAGAGATTTACTCCGCAGATTATCCGAGGCTTGGCTCCTCAAATACTTCTAAAACTCCCATCTGTTCCCAAGATACGCCTATATTTATTTAATGTTTTTGAAAGCATCTCTGTGTGCCAAGGGGTATTAGTGCAAAACAGGGCACCAGAGGGCATATAATAACAATGTACCCACACAGGCATTTCCCACTTGTGCGCTGGGGCATCACTTACATGTGGCAATTACCCAGGGCAGTGGGTAGCTCAGTTTAGGCCAAGCTGTCATGATTTTAATTGGGAACTTTTTATCTCTAAATGACACTGTTACACAGCAAATAATTCCCTCTGCCATTTAACCTTTTATTCTTGTACCAACAAATGTATTTGTAGCTGTAATATTGGTGTGTAGGCGCCATCTCAGTGCCTTGTGCCTGAGTCTGAGCTTTCAGCCAGCGCTACACATTAGAACTGCTTTCAGCTAACCTATTGTTTCTCCTACTCCCATGTAACTGGAGGAGTCCCAAGCCGGACTTGGATTTCTTACTATTGAGTGCTATTCTGATACCTACTGGGAGCTGCTATCTTGCTCCCTTCCCATTGTTCTGCTGATCGGCTGCTGGGGGTGAGGGGGGGGGATATCACTCCAACTTGCAGCGCAGCAGTAAAGTGTGCCTGAGTCTGAGCTTTCAGCCAGCGCTACACATTAGAACTGCTTTCAGCTAACCTATTGTTTCTCCTACTCCCATGTAACTGGAGGAGTCCCAAGCCGGACTTGGATTTCTTACTATTGAGTGCTATTCTGATACCTACTGGGAGCCGCTATCTTGCTCCCTTCCCATTGTTCTGCTGATCGGCTGCTGGGGGGGGGATATCACTCCAACTTGCAGCGCAGCAGTAAAGTGTGCCTGAGTCTGAGCTTTCAGCCAGCGCTACACATTAGAACTGCTTTCAGCTAACCTATTGTTTCTCCTACTCCCATGTAACTGGAGGAGTCCCAAGCCGGACTTGGATTTCTTACTATTGAGTGCTATTCTGATACCTACTGGGAGCTGCTATCTTGCTCCCTTCCCATTGTTCTGCTGATCGGCTGCTGGGGGGGAGGGGGCGATAGAGATATGTTGGTCCATTCTATTCTTCCTCCAGTGAATCCTCCACCAGAAGGACAAAATGGGTTATTCGCTGCCCTAATTGTACTACTTGCCGCCGTCTGGATCTTCTTGCCCACACAGTATGTCACTATCTTACATGATTTTGTCATATATTTTATTACATGTCCCTGTGGCTTAAACTGTATTGGGAAAACGAATACCCAGGACGGGATGGCAAATCATCGCAGCTCCATCAGGGAAGTTCTAGAGCAGAGGTCCCCAACCAAGTACTTTATTAAGCTGTATGTAATAATAATAATAGTAGTAATAAAGTGCATAATATAAAATGTAATAATTACATTTACATTATATATGTAATAATTAAATTATATACTATGCACTAGTTGCGCCAACCCCCCTATCCCCGGTCCTTGGAAAATTGCCGTGCTTGAAACTGGTCCGTGGTGCAAAAAAAGGTTGGGGATTACTGCTATAGAGAGGGCAGGTAGGTAGGTAGATGCTTCCTTGAAAAGGGACATGCATTGTATTCCATGAAATGTATAATGATAGGTCGCTGCTTACCCTCACCTGGGGGGGGGGGAACAGAGCCCAGTGTATCCTACAAATGGAACGTATATGGATCTAGACATTGAACACTCTGGCTCTGCATGGACTCACTGCTACTGTTGCTTCCTATGAGACTTATTCTACTATTACTGTTAAGATGCATATGCTACTACTGGTGTCTAACTAATATTTCTTCTTGATGTGATATGAATTTATATTATGGGATAGGACATGATCTAATTTTCTATTATATTAGTTATGTGGATATTACTCAGGATTTGTTCAGCCATTGTCTCCTCTTGATGGACCTTTGACAACCTAATATGACCATTGCTCTTTTATTAGTTTCTTCATTTTATTTTCCTCTTCTTCTTTTTCTCTTTTGTCCCCTTGTTTTCCCTATCTGACCCCACAGGTTAATCTGACCTAAACACATCATCTTAGCCTGAGATTGTTTATTCTGGATGGTGTAAAACTACAAACTCCCTTTGTGCTATCGGCTCACTATTTCTTTTTATTAGGCAGCCCAAATTGCCAAATTGCAGTGGACGAGGGACAGGTTAGCCCATTACTGGAGGCGTCTCCTACTGCTTTTATCTCCCTGTGATTCAGCTTCTTTGTTGTTACCTACTCTGCTAATGTGCCGGGGCACTGCTGCCTGTCGGAGCCGTAAATATGCCGCTCAATGTGGATTATTTATACTCAGTCTGAGAAAACCTTGTCACGCAAAGTAATTTGTGCTCTGGGGCGCCCCCACTGCTCAGCACGGATATTCATGATAAACATACAGTTTTGCAACACCAAGTATAGTGCTGCTTTCTGCCCCTGGGGCTGTTTCCTGTAAGGAGGCTGATCATATATTTCCCAGGATAACCCCATGACTCTGCGGTGTTACATATGCTGCCATTTTGCTAACCTATGTCTGTGCTAAAGGCTCAGTACGTGTTGGCTCAGTACGTGTTGGTCACTTATTTCCTCCTCTTATTTTTACTTATCTGTATCTATTTTAACTGCTTCCTTTTTCCCCTCTTCCACTTCTTCTTCTTCTTGGCCACGGGGTTATATGATTTTATCTACCGTTTGTTGCACTTTATATGCACTCTTTTGAATATACTCAGTTATTTTACCTACTCGTATCTCCCTTTGCTCATCACCTTAACGATCTCCACACGGTGATATAATCTACACCTCACACCTATCATGTCATGGCAGTGGGTCCTTGGTGTCAATTTTCAGCCACTACTGAGGTTGGGGTCCTTGTGTCCAACAAACCAAGGTATAACTATCAATGCAGTAACACTGGGACAGGCCTTAGAGAACCCAACTGCTAAGAACCATCCCCATTCCAAGGTTGTTTGGTCTTTCTATGAATCTGGCCTTGTCTATTAGTAGAATCCCTGCCATAAAGTGAGACAGGAAGGAAAGGGAGCAGATACTGAAGCCTGTAGCTGACACCTGTTACACGGACATACCACGTTACATGCAATAAGCCTCCAGGGCTTTTACCCAAGTGGCCAAGACCAGACATATGTTACCTCTCCGTACTATGTGTTTATAGCTCAGGGAACCCCAGGCCCCCCTGCAGAAAAATCTTTTCAGAGGCTCAACCAGTCCCTCCTCCCCCACCCCTGGCCCCCAACTGTGCCGCACCTCCCTGGGAAGGGTCCAGGCCCCTCCATGACTGTGGGGTCTACTGTATATATAGTTACGCCACTGCCAAAAAGAATCACTTGTACAGGTATAGGACCCGTTACCCAGAATGCTCGGGACCAAGGGTATTCCGGATAAGGGGTCTTTTTGTAATTTGGATCTTCATATCTTAAGTCTATTAAAAAATGAATAAAACATTAATTAAACTCAATAAAATTATTTTGCATCCAGTAAGGGGTAATTATATCTTAGTTGGGATCAAATACAGGTACTGTTTTATTATTACAGAGAAAAGGGAATCATTTAACCATGAAATAAACCCAATAGGGCTGTTCTGCCCCCAATAAGGGGTAATTATATCTTAGTTGGGATCAAGTACAGGTACTGTTTTATTATTACAGAGAAAGGGAATCATTTAACCATTAAATAAACCCAATAGGGCTGTTCTGCCCCCAATAAGGGGTAATTATATCTTAGTTGGGATCAAGTACAGGTACTGTTTTATTATTACAGAGAAAAGGGAATCATTTAACCATTAAATAAACCCAATAGGGCTGTTCTGCCCCAATAAGGGGTAATTATATCTTAGTTGGGATCAAGTACAGGTACTGTTTTATTATTACAGAGAAAAGGGAATCATTTAACCATGAAATAAACCCAATAGGGCTGTTCTGCCCCAATAAGGGGTAATTATATCTTAGTTGGGATCAAGTACAGATACTGTTTTATTATTACAGAGAAAAGGGAATCATTTAACCATGAAATAAACCCAATAGGGCTGTTCTGCCCCCAATAAGGGGTAATTATATCTTAGTTGGGATCAAGTACAGATACTGTTTTATTATTACAGAGAAAAGGGAATCATTTAACCATGAAATAAACCCAATAGGGCTGTTCTGCCCCAATAAGGGGTAATTATATCTTAGTTGGGATCAAGTACAGATACTGTTTTATTATTACAGAGAAAAGGGAATCATTTAACCATTAAATAAACCCAATAGGGCTGTTCTGCCCCCAATAAGGGGTAATTATATCTTAGTTGGGATCAAGTACAGATACTGTTTTATTATTACAGAGAAAAGGGAATCATTTAACCATGAAATAAACCCAATAGGGCTGTTCTGCCCCCAATAAGGGGTAATTATATCTTAGTTGGGATCAAGTACAGGTACTGTTTTATTATTACAGAGAAAAGGGAATCATTTAACCATGAAATAAACCCAATAGGGCTGTTCTGCCCCAATAAGGGGTAATTATATCTTAGTTGGGATCAAGTACAGGTACTGTTTTATTTTTACAGAGAAAAAGCAAATTTTAAAATCTGAATTATTTGCTTATAATGGAGTCTATGGGAGACAGGCTTTTTCTGTAATTCGGAGCTTTCTGGATAATGGGTTTCTGGATAAGGGATCCCATATCTGTACTAATGGCATTGTTTTTCTACAATAATAATAATAATAATAATATAAAGGGTCTTTGGGATGAGATTACAGACTCTCCAGATCCTCTCTGCAAATACAATGACAGTGAAGTGACAATTTCTGCTTTTCCAACCACAGACTCTTTGTAGCTGTAATTATTGTTTGGGATAAGGATGGTTTGTGTTTTGGGAGTTTGGGATCCCTGTCTGTGTTGGGATGGAGAATATTCAGTTTTTATTTGCTGCACAAAGTCAAATTCCCCTGAAATCACAGCCTTTGTGGGGGGTTTTGTTGCACTCAGAATAAAGCCCCCTTACACTCTACAAGGAATTACTGCATTTCATACATTGGGCATACAGAGTAACATATAAAGCAATCAGTAACCGATACAGGAGGGGAAGGGAGCCCTGCCCAAAAGAGCTTACACTCTACAGGGAATTACTGCATTTCATACATTGGGCATACAGGGTAACATATAAAGCAATCAGTAACCGATACAGGGGGGGAAGGGAGCCCTGCCCAAAAGAGCTTACACTCTACAGGGAATTATTGCATTTCATACATTGGGCATACAGAGTAACATATACAGCAATCAGTAACCGATACAGGAGGGGAAGAGAGCCCTGCCCAAAAGAGCTTACACTCTACAAGGTGTTCCATAGGGCAATAGAAACCCCTAATATCCCTATCCCTGTAATCTGTTCCTTCAAAAAGTAGGAATAAATCCCATGTTTATATGCTGAAATCCAGCTGCAAAACTGTTCTACTCTTTCTGCATCATTTAAAAATCCTGGCAGGGGAGGAGGGACTAAAACACAGATGTTACAGATTGTAACAACTTCCCCACAGCTTACAGACAGCCTGCAGGAACTACATAACCCACAATGCATTGCAATGGGATGTTCCTTTCCTTATTGGCATCACGTGTGCAGCAGGGGATTGTGGGATTGGGAGGAGGCAGGCTGAAGGCTGAGGGCAGGCGACTACTGTTACATTTTATTTGAGTCACAAAGTAGTCGGCCAGATCAGCAGGGGAACAGGGGGCGGAGCTTAGGGAACAGGGGGAGGGGCTTAGGGAACTGTTCCAAACCAGATTTTTATATTAAACATCATGAAAAGCCTGCATATTTTTTAATTAATGTGCATTGCAAAGTTGCTTGAAATTATGTTTACAGTTCAGGATTCAATAAACCTATGCTAGTGGCCCAGATCCTACATTCTCCCCCTGCTGGTTCTAGTCCAGTTCATAGTATGGGTTATACCTATACACACAGGTGAGTGCGCCCATTCTGCTCAATATTCACTCAAACTGTGCAATCACAGCCAGGGACTGGCTCCCACTTACAAAGAATTCTGTATGGAACATAAAAGGTTAAACGTTAAAGTTAAACAAAATACACCCTATTGTGGTGAGAATATAATTATCTCCCCCCCCCCCCCGTAATTAGTTGGTTCATTGGTCACAGATCAAGAGGTGACAGGTGTCAGGCATCTGTATGCATTGTCTGTCTGGGGCAGGGATTGGCCTATTGGATGAGTTAGGAGAACAGGCTGGACGGGTCGGTGACTATATACTGGCCGAGTACCTTGTACAGAGCACTTTTGCTCATCACTATGGGTCTCATATGGGTCAGTTCCACGTTAATATTGGCTATTTGAGCTTTGTAGAAAGCAGATTGTTGGGATGACGGGGGGGGGGGGGGGGGTGGGGTTCCGGTGCAGAACAGCTGAGAAGGATCTCCGTGCATTGCAGATTGGCTTTTAGGGACATCGCCCCTTCCAAGTAAAACACCAAACTTGCATTCGGCACCGGCTGGTTCTGTTCATGTATGAGACCCTACAGGGAACACGCGTAGATCACGCTTGAGAAGAAGAGGCTGGCGTGTCTCACAGTTACAGTCTCTCTTATGTTTCCCTTCTTCTTTATCTTTATGAACCCGGGGGTATTGGTTTCCCAAACTCATTTCCTGCCAGAGCTTTTTTGCCAAGACGATAAACAGGCGGCAGTTTGGCAGCTCAGACAGTAAGTCAGTGCCAGCACTGGCCTGATACTTCATCTTCCAGGTCATGTGGCCCCTTGGTCATGTGGTCCCTTGGTCATGGGGCCCCTTGCTCTACCATGGGGGCCACACACTGCCTTGTGGCACTTACCTGCTTGTTTCCTAACAATCCTGGCATCTCAGATTCCCCCATTAAATTCCGTAAGGGTATAGGCCGGACAGGGAAATCATTAAGACCAATGGACATATTGAAGCACTTATCAGTAGGACCAGATGATGGTGAAGAAACCTTAAGTAGATTGTAAGCTCTTTTGGGCAGGGCTCCCTTCCCCTCCTGTATCGGTTACTGATTGCTTTATATGTTACTCTGTATGCCCAATGTATGTAACCCACTTATTGTACAGCGCTGCCGGATATGTTGGCGCTTTATAAATAAATAATAAGGGTAATTATATCTTAGTTGGGATCAAGTACAGGTATTGTTTTATTATTACAGAGAAAAGGGAATCATTTAACCATGAAATAAACCCAATAGGGCTGTTCTGCCCCAATAAGGGGTAATTATATCTTAGTTGGGATCAAGTACAGGTACTGTTTTATTATTACAGAGAAAAGGGAATCATTTAACCATTAAATAAACCCAATAGGGCTGTTCTGCCCCAATAAGGGGTAATTATATCTTAGTTGGGATCAAGTACAGGTACTGTTTTATTATTACAGAGAAAAGGGAATCATTTAACCATTAAATAAACCCAATAGGGCTGTTCTGCCCCAATAAGGGGTAATTATATCTTAGTTGGGATCAAGTACAGGTACTGTTTTATTATTACAGAGAAAAGGGAATCATTTAACCATGAAATAAACCCAATAGGGCTGTTCTGCCCCCAATAAGGGGTAATTATATCTTAGTTGGGATCAAGTACAGGTACTGTTTTATTATTACAGTGAAAAAGGCCAATGGCTATAACATGGACATGCCCAGAAGCCTCACCTTTTAGTAAGTCAGGCAAAGTTCCCCTTTAAAATACTTGGAAGGGTTTTTCCTACCCATGATTTCTTCATCCTCTCATCGCTCGTTAGTACTTAACGTGTTCCTATAAATGGGTATCTCGTCGCCAAAATGCATCGAACATTAAGTTAATGGCAAAGCTGCTGTAGATAAGAGCAATGCACAGTCGATAAGTTTTAATGTCCCATTTAGACAAGCTCCGTTATTGATTTCAGCGCTCGCTTATAACAAATGGCAACCACTTTATAAATAAACATTCTCCTCTGTTCTACGCGACTTTCCAGTATAATTCAATATTCATATTTAGTGGTTGTAAAGTCAGTTGTAAATGTAATTGCAATCGGCATTTGTATATCCCTTTTATTCTCTGCACTGGTGGTTCTGACTTTTAAAACTAAGTATGAGAAGCCAGCTGCTTAGCAGACCTGAGCAGAAGCAATGCAAGATGGGCTTCTACTACAGGTATTGGATCCCTTATCCGGAAACCCATTATCCAGAAAGTTCCAAACTATGGAAAGGCCATCTCCCATAGACTCTATTAGAAGCAAATAATTCTTATTTTTAAAAATGATTTCCTTTTCTCTGTAATAATAAAACAGTACCTGTACTTGATCCCAACTAAGATATAATTACCCCTTATTGGGGCAGAACAGCCCTATTGGGTTTATTTCATGGTTAAATGATTCCCTTTTCTCTGTAATAATAAAACAGTACCTGTACTTGATCCCAACTAAGATATAATTACCCCTTATTGGGGCAGAACAGCCCTATTGGGTTTATTTAATGGTTAAATGATTCCCTTTTCTCTATAATAATAAAACAGTACCTGTACTTGATCCCAACTAAGATATAATTACCCCTTATTGGGGCAGAACAGCCCTATTGGGATTATTTAATGGTTAAATGATTCCCTTTTCTCTGTAATAATAAAACAGTACCTGTACTTGATCCCAACTAAGATATAAATAATCCTTATTGGATGCAAAACAATCCTGTTGGGTTTAATTAATGTTTTATTGATTTTTTAGTAGAGTTAAGGTATGGAGATCCAAATTACAGAAAGACGCCTTATCCAGATACCCTTGGTCCCGCGCATTCTGGATAATAGGTCCTATACCTGTACTGTGTATTCTGGTGCTCACCTTGTCCATAGACTCTTATAAAACAGTGACCTCTAGTGGCCAAGTTTTCCTGCTTGCAGTTGTAACCCTATTTTGGCTACGGTTGTACTTTTAACACGCAATCACCTGCGTGTGGCGCTACAGGAGCCCTGAGCCCCCGCTTATTATGGGGGACAGGTGTAATATAAATGAATGGCGTGCCTCCACCCAGGGTAGGTATAGGTAGAACTATATGTCTCCTCCCTGGGAAAACTCTATGAGGTCCTCCTTGGACCCGGACTCCCAGCAACTCCCGGTACCTTGCCCCTCCCTTGGGGTAGCTGCTTACCAGGCAGTTGAGGATCCTCAGTATATGAACCACCAAGACACTGGTTAAAATGGTGAACCAGATGAACTTGTTTATTGATGCAGGCAGAACACTTCAGAGGATGTCACACAGACGGCTCAAGTCACACACTCTCTTTGGGCTACCCCCGGTACTCCCGCCGGATGCTTCCACCTAGGAACTCACCCCGGTCCACGCGTAGGGCCCCTTCACTGGGAACACTCCCAGGTGCTGACTTGGCTCCCCTTACTACACACTACAGGCCCTTAACTCCAGCCATGAGTGCTGGGGGGTCTTAACCCCTCTCTCTCCTGTCGGGGCTATCACTGCCCGTTCTCTCTAGCCTGCCTGTCACTCCTAGAGTGACCTGTTACAGTACCTCCTGTACTAGAACACAAGCCTGTTATACGCTTCTTTACAAGAAGCAGTCCCAGGACGAAGACCTGCACAAAATGGGTGTCAGCCCTTTTTATACTTTTAGCACAGCGACATCTAGTGGTGGCTGTTAACTTGCAGGGAAACTCCCTTTTCACACATAAACACCCAGGACCACCTTTAGGTGTCCAAATCTCATAAGGCCACCCTCATGGTGCCTGTCTAAAGGGGAACTAATCCTGGAGGGGCCCAATTCTTTGGGGTCCCTACATTCTCCCCCGGCTGAAACTCTGTCACCTCCTGGCTGACATCTCATACACACTCAAATACTTTACACAGTACTTTTACATCACGCTTCAACAGCCTCTCCTGAGGTCTGTCAAGGATACAATGGGTTACCTGGAAAAAATGTTAAACACAATAAACATTTCCCTTCAACCCCTTCAATCTTTGTGTAAGTCCCACACAAGAAAAATTTGAAAGGACACTTGTTGCCCTTAACCAAATTTAAAACTTATTGAACTGGAAAATCAAAGTCTCCACCTCTCCTTAAGGGAGTCCATGTCCCAAGGCAATCAGTACCCTGGAATACCTCCAACCAATGGGTTGGGCACTCTGGTCAGTCCACACTCCGACTGACGAACCCTCCTGGGTCTCCTTGCGGCCGGGCATCCTCCTCTGGCCAACACAGGATCTCCCTGCTCTCTGATGCAGCCGTCATCTTTGCTGGCAAAGCTACCAGTAACTGTGCACACGCTTTCTCTCACGCTGACTCACTCTGCTCCAAATGGCCACTGCGACGTCACTCCTTAAGTCACGCCCAGGCCTCTTGGCGCACTTTCTCGCTGATCCAGTCGGTCGCTCCACGCAATTGGGTGGCACCGAAACAAACGCTGGTTACACCCCTCTCTCTCACGCTTCCTCTCGCGTGCCTTCCCGGTCCCTTTGGCGCCAACAGCCCTGCAACCCGATTGGCTAGGAGCCTTTCCTCACTCCTCTCATGCCAAAATCCCTCTTGGATGTGGATCAGGGTGGCCCAAACTTTAGCACGGATGGAAGGGAGGGTGTAGCACTCACACAAGGCCTCAGTTCCCTTAGGGCCCTTTCTGCTTAATGATTCCTGCTCTCATCTCAGCAGTGCCTCCAAATGTAACCCTATTTTGGCTACGGTTGTACTTTTAACACGCAATCACCTGCGTGTGGCGCTACAGGAGCCCTGAGCCCCCGCTTATTATGGGGGACAGGTGTAATATAAATGAATGGCGTGCCTCCACCCAGGGTAGGTATAGGTAGAACTATATGTCTCCTCCCTGGGAAAACTCTATGAGGTCCTCCTTGGACCCGGACTCCCAGCAACTCCCGGTACCTTGCCCCTCCCTTGGGGTAGCTGCTTACCAGGCAGTTGAGGATCCTCAGTATATGAACCACCAAGACACTGGTTAAAATGGTGAACCAGATGAACTTGTTTATTGATGCAGGCAGAACACTTCAGAGGATGTCACACAGACGGCTCAAGTCACACACTCTCTTTGGGCTACCCCCGGTACTCCCGCCGGATGCTTCCACCTAGGAACTCACCCCGGTCCACGCGTAGGGCCCCTTCACTGGGAACACTCCCAGGTGCTGACTTGGCTCCCCTTACTACACACTACAGGCCCTTAACTCCAGCCATGAGTGCTGGGGGGTCTTAACCCCTCTCTCTCCTGTCGGGGCTATCACTGCCCGTTCTCTCTAGCCTGCCTGTCACTCCTAGAGTGACCTGTTACAGTACCTCCTGTACTAGAACACAAGCCTGTTATACGCTTCTTTACAAGAAGCAGTCCCAGGACGAAGACCTGCACAAAATGGGTGTCAGCCCTTTTTATACTTTTAGCACAGCGACATCTAGTGGTGGCTGTTAACTTGCAGGGAAACTCCCTTTTCACACATAAACACCCAGGACCACCTTTAGGTGTCCAAATCTCATAAGGCCACCCTCATGGTGCCTGTCTAAAGGGGAACTAATCCTGGAGGGGCCCAATTCTTTGGGGTCCCTACACAGTGATGTACATAGGAATAACTTTTGCACAAAGTGGGGGTCATTCCCCACTTGCAAGGCTGGGTGCAAAGTGCAAGAACACCTGCTGTATTTGCCCCCTAAATTTGCTAATAAGGGGGCAGCGGAGCCATTTTTGCCCCCCTTAGTGCTAATGTCTTTGCCAATAGGCTCAGTATAAACTGGCAGCGTATTGGGCAGATCCCAGATACAATAGGAAAGGGGAATATGCAGGGGGGGGGGCACGGCGTGGGCACAGACTGTGGCCGGAATTTCGCAATTAGGCTGTTTGCTGAGTGCAGCACCTAAACCCATTGTGTGAGCAGCGCGGCCAAAGGAATTTAGCAAAAGCCTGAAAAGAAAACACTAGTGTGTGAGCAAATAGAGACATGGAGGGGCAGAGGGGAGGTAAGCAATGAAACAACAGGACTTTGAGCCCCCACACTTGTGCCATAGAGCTAAGTGAATGGGAAGAGGCTTCTTGGGGGGGTGATACACAGAGTTCAGAATACTCAGAAATTGCTTTCTTTGTGTGAAAAAAATGACATTTAATTCCTGAAATTTATATAGTGCCAACACATTTCTGCCGTGCTGTACAGAGATTGCACATCAGCCCCTGCCCCAGTGAGCTTACAGTCTAAGGTCCCTATCCCATTCCCATCAGTCCCTGCCCCAGTGAGCTTACAGTCTAAGGTCCCTATCCCATTCCCATCAGTCCCTGCCCCAGTGAGCTTACAGTCTAAGGTCCCTATCCCATTCCCATCAGTCCCTGCCCCAGTGAGCTTACAATCTAAGGTCCCTATCCCATTCCCATCAGCCCCTGCCCCAGTGAGCTTACAATCTAAGGTCCCTATCCCATTCCCATCAGTCCCTGACCCAGTGAGCTTACAGTCTAAGGTCCCTATCACATTCCCATCAGTCCCTGCCCCAGTGAGCTTACAGTCTAAGGTCCCTATCCCATTCCCATCAGTCCCTGCCCCAGTGAGCTTACAATCTAAGGTCCCTATCCCATTCCCATCAGTCCCTGACCCAGTGAGCTTACAGTCTAAGGTCCCTATCACATTCCCATCAGTCCCTGCCCCAGTGGAGCTTACAATCTAAGGTCCCTATCACATTCCCATCAGTCCCTGCCCCAGTGGAGCTTACAATCTAAGGTCCCTATCACATTCCCATCAGTCCCTGCCCCAGTGAGCTTACAATCTAAGGCCCCTATCACATACCCATCAGTCCCTGCCCCAGTGAGCTTACAATCTAAGGTCCCTATCACATTCCCATCAGTCCCTGCCCCAGTGAGCTTACAATCTAAGGTCCCTATCACATTCCCATCAGTCCCTGCCCCAGTGAGCTTACAGTCTAAGGTCCCTATCCCATTCCCATCAGTCCCTGCCCCAGTGAGCTTACAATCTAAGGCCCCTATCACATTCCCATCAGTCCCTGCCCCAGTGAGCTTACAATCTAAGGTCCCTATCACATTCCCATCAGTCCCTGCCCCAGTGAGCTTACAATCTAAGGTCCCTATCACATTCCCATCAGTCCCCTGTCCCAGTGGAGCTTACAATCTAAGGTCCCTATCACATTCCCATCAGTCCCTGCCCCAGTGAGCTTACAATCTAAGGCCCCTATCACATTCCCATCAGTCCCTGCCCCAGTGAGCTTACAATCTAAGGTCCCTATCACATTCCCATCAGTCCCTGCCCCAGTGAGCTTACAATCTAAGGTCCCTATCACATTCACATCAGTCCCTGCCCCAGTGAGCTTACAATCTAAGGTCCCTATCACATTCCCATCAGTCCCTGCCCCCAGTGAGCTTACAATCTAAGGTCCCTATCACATTCACATCAGTCCCTGCCCCAGTGAGCTTACAATCTAAGGTCCCTATCACATTCCCATCAGTCCCTGCCCCAGTGAGCTTATAATCTAAGGTTCCTATCACATTCCCATCAGTCCCTGCCCCAGTGAGCTTACAGTCTAAGGTCCCTATCACATTCCCATCAGTCCCTGCCCCAGTGAGCTTACAATCTAAGGTTCCTATCACATTCCCATCAGTCCCTGTCCCAGTGAGCTTACAATCTAAGGTCCCTATCACATTCCCATCAGTCCCTGCCCCAGTGAGCTTACAATCTAAGGGCCCTATCACATTCCCATCAGTCCCTGCCACAATGGAGCGCCTCCAAAATCTTTCTGTGGGTTCCACAGTGCACATCCACACCCTTAACTGTTCTGCCATAGCTGCTGTATGAGACGTGTGTTGCTAGTGAGTCCTGCACACTCACTGCCAGTTGGCACCCCCTCAGCCTCTGCTCTAGCCCCAGTAACCCCCTGCCCTGTCTGCGCGCCCACCATGGGCAAAGCTTCTTTACTCCAGCACTAAATGACTTAATTGCTTTTGATTATTGCAAAGTGTGAATGATTTCTCAAGCAGCGACTGAATCATAATAACAAGTTCTGCTCATGTGTGTGTGAGTCTGTGGGCTGCAAGTTTAACCATTACCGTGCTCATTCCAAGCAGGACTTTTTTTTATCAATATAAGTTCTGCCTGTGTAAGCCTGCATTCTTCATTGCATGAACTTTAGAGCACACATGTCCTGTTTGCCGATGGAAACGTCATTGATAATGTGGGAGAGGGAAAATGGCCGCCAGGTTAAAGCTGCTATTTGTTTTGGGTGAAGACACACAGAGCTACTAGTAGCAGCTACTAGTGATAATTGTCTCTACGTGTTTTTTACCAGAGGCAATTCTCAGTATTGTCTATGGCAGGGGATTTTCTGGCATTTAGTAGCCATGACAAGTAGCTGCTACTAAGTAGCTCTGTGTGTCTTCACCCTAAAGGTGAAGACATACAGAGCTACTAGTAGCAGCTACTTGTCGTGGCTACTAAAATAGACAATGCTGATCATTTACTGATAATTGTCTCTATGTGTGTTTAGCAGAGGAAATTCTCACTATTGTCTATGGCAGGGGATTTTTAGAAGCCGTGACAAGTAGCTGCTACTAAGTAGCTCAGTGTGTCTTCATCCTTAGGAAAATGTGATGGTGTTGACAAATGGAGGGAATATACACAGTACAAACGATGCCATTTGGGTGGGGGAGATGTGCCCAACTTATATATATATGGTAGGAAAATATAAGCTTTTTTATGACCTTTAATTATAAACATGGTTTAATTGTCACTTGTACCAGACGCAGTGATTAATTTCGGGATCGATGAAGGAGCCATAAGGCCGGTGCTACAATGCAAACACTCTAATATACACAGAACCTTATACCCCCCCGTCAGGTTCATAATAAAGATATAATGGAAAGCCGAGAACCCCGGTGACCTTGTTATCACCGAGCCAAGAGCACTTATTGCTGGTGTGTTGCACCGCACTTACTTCTCTTTTATAGAAAGGTCACAGCCATTGTCAGAGGAGTAACTTGTGAGTAACATGTGTAACGAGTGTGTACCAGCGAATGGAGGAAGAGGCCTGACCACAGAGGAAGCACCTTTACTTACTGTTCCTCATTTGCTCTTCTAGATACTCCCAGAGGCTCAGCGTTAGGGTTAATTAGGGGGAAATTCTTATTCTAGATATCCTTAGAACTATAGCATGTTATACAATTACATTTTTTTTAAATTATATCCTTTCTCTGTAATAATAAAACAGTACCTGTACTTGATCCCAACTAAGATATAATTACCCCTTATTGGGGGCAGAACAGCCCTATTGGGTTTATTTAATGGTTAAATGATTCCCTTTTCTCTGTAATAATAAAACAGTACCTGTACTTGATCCCAACTAAGATATAATTACCCCTTATTGGGGGCAGAACAGCCCTATTGGGTTTATTTAATGGTTAAATGATTCCCTTTTCTCTGTAATAATAAAACAGTACCTGTACTTGATCCCAACTAAGATATAATTACCCCTTATTGGGGCAGAACAGCCCTATTGGGTTTATTTCATGGTTAAATGATTCCCTTTTCTCTGTAATAATAAAACAGTACCTGTACTTGATCCCAACTAAGATAAAATTACCCCTTATTGGGGCAGAACAGCCCTATTGGGTTTATTTAATGGTTAAATGATTCCCTTTTCTCTGTAATAATAAAACAGTACCTGTACTTGATCCCAACTAAGATATAATTACCCCTTATTGGGGGCAGAACAGCCCTATTGGGTTTATTTAATGGTTAAATGATTCCCTTTTCTCTGTAATAATAAACAGTACCTGTACTTGATCCCAACTAAGATATAATTACCCCTTATTGGGGGCAGAACAGCCCTATTGGGTTTATTTCATGGTTAAATGATTCCCTTTTCTCTGTAATAATAAAACAGTACCTGTACTTGATCCCAACTAAGATATAATTACCCCTTATTGGGGGCAGAACAGCCCTATTGGGTTTATTTCATGGTTAAATGATTCCCTTTTCTCTGTAATAATAAAACAGTACCTGTACTTGATCCCAACTAAGATATAATTACCCCTTATTGGGGGCAGAACAGCCCTATTGGGTTTATTTAATGGTTAAATGATTCCCTTTTCTCTGTAATAATAAAACAGTACCTGTACTTGATCCCAACTAAGATATGATTGATCCTTATTGGATGCTGTAATAAGCGCAGTGCAAACATCTCTAGTGGCTTTGATTTCGACCAGGAGATCAGTTAAGGAGGGCTCCTTGACCCTGGCTGGGCTACTGGGGATCAATGGGCCTGGAGAAGGCAGGTGTTGAGCATTGGCGCCATTTTGAGCAGCCATTTCTTCCCTGGAATATTTCTCCATCTCCACCGCTTTTGTGCTTTGTTTGGCCCCATTTTGTTGCGCTGGGGTAAAGGGGTCCACTTGTTGGCAGTAAGGTCCAGGGTAATTGTAGTTACGTACCCCCAGGAGTTTATGTTGGACCCGAGCCCTAGAGAGATGCAGGTAGCCCCGCCCCCATGGAAGTTCTATTCTAACCCTATAAAATTCCACCACTTGTTCCAATCCTGGGGAATCCAAGGACAGGAGGAGGAGAAAGGTTCTGATTCTGCTCAGTAATAAATGGATCTGTATTTTATCTGAGAGTTTAGTCTCCTCTGAGCCAATAGCTGTCCCTAAACCAATCAGAAGCCCCGGCTGGGTTGTGTTACAGCTGAAAGGCCCCCGGGGGAAGCAATGGATTCAAACTAGAATAATGAAAAAGTCATTAAATGAATCTGACCTTCCATTCCCCGAGCCTGGGGCCCAATTAGTGCGCAAAAGTAATTATGGATCCTGCTTGTCTAATTCACTGAAATGGAAACCATGTTATATATTTACTCAACACATTATGATTTATGAGTGAGAGACGTTATAGACAGCCCCTATCAGTCCAACCTGGAGCTTTAGCAATGGCCGCTAGTCCGTTATTCATATGGATGTATAGACCAGTTACATCACAGTTCTTTATGAACCAACCAATCAGGAATGCAGGGAGGTAAGTTGGTCAGATAGGGAAATGGGAGGCCTATAGGGCATAGGGCTACTGGGCTTGTTCAGTAGATTCATTTATATATTAAACTGTACATGGCACCTGCTTGTGTTTAAATAGATGGAATACAGAAGATGGAAAGGTTAGTTACCCTTTATGTGAAATAAACGGGAGTACAGGTTATTACAGAATGGCTATACTTGGAGAGTCGTGAATACTGAAGAGATGGGAGACCCAGCATACTGTACTGTATAAACAGAGCTCCAAGTTGTCTTAACGTTTTGGGTTCAGATCTATGGCACATAGGGATTCCCCTGTACTAAGCACAATTCAGCAGGAACAGCCCCCTAAGTTTGCTCATAGCCTGTACAGAGAGATACCATAAAACTATGGCACATAGGGATTCCACTGTACTAAGCACAATTCAGCAGGAACAGCCCCCTAAGTTTGCCCATAGCCTGTACAGAGAGATCCCATAAAACTATGGCACATAGGGATTCCCCTGTACTAAGCACAATTCAGCAGGAACAGCCCCCTAAGTTTGCTCATAGCCTGTACAGAGAGATACCATAAAACTATGGCACATAGGGATTCCCCTGTACTAAGCACAATTCAGCAGGAACAGCCCCCTAAGTTTGCTCATAGCCTGTACAGAGAGATACCATAAAACTATGGCACATAGGGATTCCCCTGTACTAAGCACAATTCAGCAGGAACAGCCCCCTAAGTTTGCTCATAGCCTGTACAGAGAGATACCATAAAACTATGGCACATAGGGATTCCCCTGTACTAAGCACAATTCAGCAGGAACAGCCCCCTAAGTTTGCTCATAGCCTGTACAGAGAGATACCATAAATCTATGGCACATAGGGATTCCCCTGTACTAAGCACAATTCAGCGGGAACAGCCCCCTAAGTTTGCCCATAGCCTGTACAGAGAGATACCATAAAACTATGGCACATAGGGATTCCCCTGTACTAAGCACAATTCAGCAGGAACAGCCCCCTAAGTTTGCTCATAGCCTGTACAGAGAGATACCATAAATCTATGGCACATAGGGATTCCCCTGTACTAAGCACAATTCAGCAGGAACAGCCCCCTAAGTTTGCCCATAGCCTGTACAGAGAGATACCATAAAACTATGGCACATAGGGATTCCCCTGTACTAAGCACAATTCAGCAGGAACAGCCCTGTGTTAAGATTCAATAAGTCCACTTGATAAAAGTAGGGAAATGCAACTCACAAAATCAGACCTGGCACTAAGGGGATCCCCAGCTATTTAATAAAAATGACAAATCCCAGAGGATGTTTTGGATTAAGTGGGAGTAAGGGAGGGAGGGGAGTAGAAGTGTAGGGACCAGGATGCAGGTGCTGCATTTACAGCCAATGACTGTCATTTCCCACTAAGAGCAGCTCCCACCCATCCTGCCTGCGCTGCTGGGCTCTTCATCATCCTCATCCTCACTCATTTACAGTAGGTTACAGTAATACTACAACAGGGCTTGCCATACACTAACAAATGAGAGTTGCAGTTCCACATGAACCCAATCTACGTCTGATTTATTCATTATTTAACCATTTACGTGCCGGGGATGGTAAAATCCTGCACATTTGTATAAAGGCTTACAGTTCCCCTATAGCTAAAGGGGAGGTTCAGTGAATGGCCAATTCTAAATAACATTTCAATCAGTCATTATTTCTTTTTTATCATTTTTTTTAATTATCTGCCTTCATCTTCAGACTCTTTGCAGCTTTCAAATAGGGGGTCACTGACCCCGGCAGCCAAACCCTATTGCTCTGTGAGGCTCCAGTTTTATTGTTATTGTTACATTTTATTCCTTATTTTTCCATTCGGCCCCTCCCCTATTCATGTACCAGTCTCCCATTCAAATAACTACCTAGTTGCTAAGCTAATTTGGACCCTAGCAACCAGATAGCTGCTAAAACTACAAACTGGAGAGTTGAAAAAATTTAAATAACTAAAAAACTTCAAATAATAAAAAATTAAGACCAATTGCAAATTGTCTCAGAATATTACTCTCTACATCGTACTAAGAGTTAACTCAAAGGTGAACAACCTTTGCAATGAGCTCCCAGGCATTGCTGGGCAACTGGCCTATACCAGGGCTTGCCCGGCTACCAATTGCACCAATCAGTCATTCCGGGTTCTGTAATTAGGGACGTGTAATCTTTATGATTAATAATAATACGAGCGGGATATTGAGTGCGAGGAACTGGCGCCATATGCTGAGCCGCAATGATCGGGGATTACTATGGCCGGGGATATTGATGCTGACAACAAAGCAGTGCACTGTGGGTAAATCTATTATTCCTCCCTCCTCTTCCATCAAGCAAACGATAATAATACTAAACCATGCGAAAACATTGATATGTGGTCTGAAAATATTATCGGGTCTTGCTCATTGCTGGGCTATAGCCAAACTATACAGCTTGTAAATATCTCTGATATAAGGCCAGCATGAAGCAAATAAACAGTAATAGTTCATATTCATAGGAAATGCCAATGCCAGCCCAAAATACTAGGGGTAGGCTATGAGCAAACTTAGGGGGCTGTTCCTGCTGAATTGTGCTTAGTACAGGGGAATCCCTATGTGCCATAGTTTTATGGTATCTCTCTGTACAGGCTATGAGCAAACTTAGGGGGCTGTTCCTGCTGAATTGTGCTTAGTACAGGGGAATCCCTATGTGCCATAGTTTTATGATATCTCTCTGTACAGGCTATGAGCAAACTTAGGGGGCTGTTCCTGCTGAATTGTGCTTAGTACAGGGGAATCCCAATGTGCCATAGTTTTATGGTATCTCTCTGTACAGGCTTTGAGCAAACTTAGGGGGCTGTTCCTGCTGAATTGTGCTTAGTACAGGGGAATCCCTATGTGCCATAGTTTTATGGTATCTCTGTACAGGCTATGAGCAAACTTAGGGGGCTGTTCCTGCTGAATTGTGCTTAGTACAGGGGAATTCCTATGTGCCATAGTGTTATGGTATCTCTCTGTACAGGCTATGAGCAAACTTAGGGGGCTGTTCCTGCTGAATTGTGCTTAGTTCAGGGGAATTCCTATGTGCCATAGTTTTATGGTATCTCTCTGTACAGGCTATGAGCAAACTTAGGGGGCTGTTCCTGCTGAATTGTGCTTAGTACAAGGGAATCCCTATGTGCCATAGTTTTATGATATCTCTCTGTACAGGCTATGAGCAAACTTAGGGGGCTGTTCCTGCTGAATTGTGCTTAGTACAGGGGAATCCCTATGTGCCATAGTTTTATGGTATCTCTCTGTACAGGCTATGAGCAAACTTAGGGGGCTGTTCCTGCTGAATTGTGCTTAGTTCAGGGGAATCCCTATGTGCCATAGTGTTATGGTATCTCTCTGTACAGGCTATGAGCAAACTTAGGGGGCTGTTCCTGCTGAATTGTGCTTAGTACAGGGGAATCCCTATGTGCCATAGTTTTATGGTATCTCCATGTACGGGCTATGAGCAAACTTAGGGGGCTGTTCCTGCTGAATTGTGCTTAGTACAGGGGAATCCCTATGTGCCATAGTTTTATGGTATCTCCCTGTACAGGCTATGAGCAAACTTAGGGGGCTGTTCCTGCTGAATTGTGCTTAGTACAGGGGAATCCCTTTGTGCCATAGTTTTATGGTATCTCTCTGTACAGGCTATGAGCAAACTTAGGGGGCTGTTCCTGCTGAATTGTGCTTAGTACAGGGGAATGTCTTTTAAATAAAATAATGATGTAAAGTGAGTACAAATCAATAAAACCCAAACCCAGGGCCCATTTCCAGGGCAGGTGTTGGCTGTACACGTCCTGCGCACATTTTGAGGCAAATATTTAGCGAGGGCAGGCTGCGAGGCAATAGACAAACAGGCTTCTAATGAACAATTTGGTTTCAATAATCTGAACACGGATGAGAGGAATATCAGCCGACACAGATCATCTATTTGTTATTCCGTATCCAGCGCACAGGGCACACTGCGGCCAGTCTATCATGTTCCCAATGCCTGGAAGTACAATAGAACTAATATAAACAATGGAGCTGCCCAGATAAATATCATTTCCCAAGAAAGAGGCGACTATAGGCCACAAGGTATTGGCTAATGTGTTCCTTCCTTTCTGGCCGTTTACGAGTTCAGGGGAAATACAGGTTGTGGGGCTGTCACCTTCTGCCCTGATTGATGCCTTGGGCCCGACACAAAGGAAATCGTTGCTTATAGATAAACTGCACTGCGATACTGCGAAACGATTTACAGGAAGGTTGTGGGGGGGGGGGGGGTGCGAATGAAAATAGAAATGCAAAATTATGTTCTTAACTAGCCCAACATCAACCTTAACGGGGTCGTTCACATTTAACTGAGCTTTTAATATGATGTAGACATTGATATTCTGAGACAATTTGCAATTGGTCTTTATTTTTTTATTGCTTATGGTTTTTTAGTTATTTAGCAGCTATCTGGTTGCTAGTGTCTTATTTATCCTAGCAACCAGGTAGTGGTTTAAACAAGAGATGGGGATATAAATAGGAGAGGGACCTGCATAGAAAGATAAGTAATAAAAAGTAACAATAGACAATTAAACTGGAGCCTCACAGAGCAATACTTTTGGGTTGCCGGGGTCAGTGACCCCCATTTGAAAGCTGGAAAGAGGCAAAAGATAAAGGCAGTTAATTAAACAACTGTACAAAATAAATAATGATAACCAACTTTTGCAATTGGTCTTTATTTTTTTTATTGCTTCAGGTTTTTCAGTTATTTAGATTTTTGTCCAGCAGCTGTCCATTTGTTATTTTAGCAGCTATCTGGTTGCTAGGGCCTTATTTACCCTAGCAACCAGGTAGTGGTTTATACAAGAGTTGGGAATATAAATAAGAGAGGGGCTGCGTAGAAAGATAAGTAATAAAAAGTAACAATAACAATTAAACTGGAGCCTCACAGAGCAATAGGTTTGGTTGCCGGGGTCAGTGACCCCCTATTTGAAAGCTGGAAAGAGGCAAAAGATAAAGGCAATTAATTCAACAACTGTACAAAATAAATAATGATAGCCAACTTTTGCAATTGGTCTTCGATTTTTTTACTTTTATTGGTTTTTGAATTATTTGCCTTCTTCTTCTGCCTCTTTCCAGCTTTCAAATGGGGGTCACTGACCCCGGAAGCCAAAAGACTATTGCTCTGTGAGGCTCCAGTTTTATTGTTATTGTTACTTCTTTCTAATTAACTTCCTACTCAGTCCCTCTCCTAATAATATCCCTGTCTCTCATTCAAACCACTGCCTTGTTGCTAAGGTAGATAAGACTCTAACAACCAGATAGCTGGACAGCCAGACGCTGCTGTCAGTTGCAATTTCATTTTCACGAAACTTTATAAAAGTCAGAATGAGGAATGAATAGATATTGTAACGTAATGTGGCACTTTGCCCATAAGTAAATACACTACATTGCGTATAGCTTGTATAGTAACTTACAAGCTGACCTTATGGTTACCCACTGACTATACCGTGGTCAAAACAGGCAATTATTGGGCAATTTGTCAGTCAGTGGGGAGTTGCGTGTAAGGTATGCGGTTGCACATAGGACTAATAAAGGTAGAAACTGGTGGAACTAGATTACCGGGTTCTGCCGCAGCCTGAAACTATGCAATAAATCAATAGATACAAACACTGGCGCATAACTTTACCTGGTTGTTGTAATCTCTACGGCCACTAGAGGGCGTCAGTAAATTGTAGGAAACCTGCTGCTTCTTACCTGGCAGATTTCTGAGCTTTCCTTGGGCAGGTAGAGAGGGTGTTTATTAAGGTAGAAATGGGGGTAGTGCTTAGGGTAGCCCCACTAGTAATGTAGATCTTCTAGTTATTAGTCTAAGGCAGCCCAACATGGGAGACATGATCAAGTGACTCTATAACAAGAGTAGAGCTAGACTCAGAGTTGGACTGGGGGGGGGGGGGGGTGTGAAGGGCCCACCGGGGGTCCCCCCCCAACCCCCCTTGCAGGGCCCCCCACCCAATGTCCTCCCCCGAGCGCCTAAATTTAACGGGTCAGGTGAGGAGCGGTCAGGCAGGGGGAGTGCCGGCAAGGGTCGGGTCTGTGCTGCCGGGGCCCACCCAGATTTTTTCTGGTGTCCCATTGGCCCAGTCCGACCCTGGCTAGACTAGAGGCTATTCCTTCCTCTGTAGACTCTATAGCCAAAGCCAATGGTAGAGACAAGATATACATGGGACAGTTGGCTGATCAGTCCGAGCTTTAGGCTAATGGCCCAGTTGAGCAGATGTGAGCCAAAGGCTCGTCTTTTCTGTGGGGTAAAAGAAACCCCTTCTTGCCTATTATATTCCTTCCCTATTAATTATATTGATACCCAATATTATTAATAGCTACTCTGGTATAATATGGGTACCCCTACTCACACCCTACCAAGGATAGGCACTCATTGGTCATAGTGTCTACTGGGACTCAATAGAATGGCCTGAAACTGACCACTGTAGGGGCCATTCACTAAAATTTGTAAATGTAATTTCCCAAAAGATCCCATTCTGTCCCACTGGGCTAGGGGGGGGTTCCGGGACCCTGCAGTCACCCAGTAGGTATTTCTTACAGGGAGCAGCTGAATTCCGGGTGACTCTTCGCTGCTGGAGATTCAGGAAATTGCAGCAAAAATCATTTTATGTAGTTCGTCATTAAAGGGCAAGTATCACAGCGTATGATTTTTGTTACCCAGACAGCTGTGTATTTTCAAGAAGGTCCATTCAAGGGAAAAGATCAGTAATGCAGACATTTTAAACATCATTTTCAACACGTCTTCCTTTTATTCTTTAGTATTTTCATATTATTTGGTTGCCAGGATGCCAGGGATGCTAGCCACCAGCAGCGGTCGGAATGGTTTGCATAGATCTGCAACTGAACAAACCCCTTCCCTGCATTGATCTCTTGCTGCTAGTATGGATTATGTCCTCTTTAAAGGGGAACTCCACCCAAACACAACTTAAGATTTTGTAAAGTAAACATAATTTCAAGCAACTTTGCAATATACATCAATTAAACAATCTGCAGCCTTTTCATGATGTTTAATGTAATAATCTGGTTTGGAACAGTTCCCTAAGCCCCACCCCCTGTTCCATAAGCCACACCCCATGTTCCCTAAGCCCACCCCCTGTTCCCCTGCTGATTGGCTGACTACTTTGTGACTCAAATAAAATGTAACAGTAGTCGCCTGTCCCTCAGCCTTCAGCCTGCCTCCTCCCAATCCCACAATTCCCTGCTGTACACGGGATGTCAATAAGGAAAGGAACATCCCAGTGCAATGCATTGTGGGTTATGTAGTTCCTGCATGCTGTCTGTAAGCTGTGGGGAAGTTGTTACAATCTGTAACATCAGTGGTTTAGTCCCTCCTCCCCTGCCAGGATTTCAAATGATGCAGAAAGAGTAGAACAGTTTTGCAGCTGGATTTCAGCATATAAACATGGGATTTATTCCTACTGTTTGAAGGAACAGATTACAGGGATAGGGGTATTAGGGGTTTCTGGGTTGTGTGGGGCATTTGACATCTAATTGCATCTAATTAGGGGTCTTGTAATGAATGAAATGGGATTATAAAACAATTGGGGACAATATCCCATTAAGCCCTAAGATATATGAGAAATCTCTTCAGAGGGATCCTCATGGGCGGGGCTTATTTCCTATCAGTGCTGGGAAGCCATTTTCCTTTATTACTAACCCCTCCTCTTATCCAGAGGAATGTAATATAATATTCTCCTCCCGTACTGGAGCAGCTGGCCAGGCCCGGCACCATTCTACATTGCACAGAAAGTGATTATTAGTGTAATTTCCATGAATTCTGCAGGGGCGGGGCTTGTGTGGAAATAATGGAAACTCGGAACAATCTCGGTTTCTGACACTGCACAACGCACGCCTTTGAAGATTTAATTTGATCCAGTTAACGTCAATAAATAACATCGGTTGAGGTCAGCAAATAACGCAGCCGCGGCCTCGAGGCAACATTATCCCCGCGCGGCGTTCCTCCTTCATCAACCTTTCATTAGTCTGAGGTTTTTAATGGCGCGTTTAAGTGCTGTGTAACTGCCAAGTGTTCTATTATAGTTCATTTTAATGGAGTGAGATAGGAGTTACTGAGCAGAAGAAGCCTCTGTGCCGGGTTAGAGAACACTGGGAGTAAGTGATGGCTGGCAGCTCTTTATATAATCATTTCCTACACGTTCTTTACAGTAAAATAAGGTCTTTCCTCCGAAATATCCATTACAGAGTGTTTATAATTATTACATATATCAATTCAACACAATTACCCCTGCTTGTGGGCTGCTCCCCAGTCCCTGTTAGGTCCTAGCACTTTGATGGCGTAAGAGGCCCCCTGCTGGATATAGGAAGTCATTGCTATGCCTATGAAGATTCTCATTCATCCAGGTCATGATATACATAGGGTCGGACTGGGCCGCAGGGACACCGGGGAAAAAAATCCCAGTGGGCCCCAGGCTCTAGTGGGCCCCGGCAGCCCAGTCCCGGCCCTTACGGCGCTCCCCCTGCCCGACCGCTCCTGCCCTGATGCGTTAATTTATGCGCTCGGGGAGGACATCGGATGGGGGGCCCTGCAAGGGGGGTTAGGGGGGCCCCTTCAGGGGGGGCTATGGGCGCAGGCACCTGCAGGGCCCCTGGGGCAGGAGCCCTTCAACCCCCAGTCTGACCCTGGATATACAGTATCTAGTAGAATTAAGTCTAAAACAACAGGACTTTTCCTTGGAAATGTTTTACCGCTCATCCGAGTGGCTTCTTCAGTTCAAATGACTGGTAGGGAATTCCCTGGTATTTAAACCCTTGAGGGTATGTATGTATGTGTGTATGTATGTATGTATGTATGTATGTATGTATGTGTGTATGTGTGTGTGTGTATGTATGTATGTGTGTATGTATGTATGTATGTATGTATGTATGTGTGTATGTGTGTGTGTGTATGTATGTATGTGTGTATGTATGTATGTATGTATGTATGTATGTGTGTATGTATGTATGTATGTATGTATGTATGTATGTATGTATGTGTGTATATGTTTATTTATAAAGTGCTACTTATGTACCCAGCGCTGTACAGTAGATACATTAATACAAACAGGGGGTTATTAAGATAATAATAGATAAATACACAGTATAACAATAAATACAAATAAATACAAGATACAGTTGCAATAAGTTAAGAGTCAAAGACACAAGAGGATGGGGGTCCCTGCCCCGTAGAGCTTACACTCTATATGGGAGGGAAAGTAATGGGGTCTATGCTCTCCAGTGAAGAGTGCTCTGACTTATACACTGACTTATTCAAGTATATCCGCTTCCCTGTGTGTCCTTTTTCTTTACCTGTGCACATTTTTGTGGTATGTAGTTGACTGATTGTATTAATTAAAATTGACTATTGTTAAACCTTCTGTATACTATATAACAGATAATGACTTTTTAATACTCCCACTGTGCCTGTGATTATTTGTGAGCAAACCTGTATCCTATGAAAATGACTATGTTGCTTCGCCTGCTGTGTTCCTCCCTTCTGTTTGTTGGTCTTTTTGTATTTTTTTTGGTTTTGATAAAGGCCCAGTCTGGGTACCTACAAGTTTTCAAAGCTCCTTTTTTACAAACATCTAAAAGGAGCTCTGAAAACTTGTGGGATGGTGCATCTCCTGTCCAGGGTCGGACTGGGCCGCCTGGGAAAAATCCCGGTGGGCTCCGGCTCTAGTGGGCCCCAGCGGCCCAGACCCGACCCTTGTGGCGCTCCCCCTGCCCAAACGTGTTAAATTTACGCGGTCGGGGAAGGACGTCGGGTGGGGGGCCCTGCGAGGGGAGTTAGGTGGGGGGAGGCTATGGGCCATATGGGTGGGCTATGGGCGTGGGCCCTTCACCCCCCAGTCCAACCTTGCTCCTGTCAAATATGCCCTTACTCAACCCCATTCAGCCATATTGCTTTTGGTTTGATAGTAGGGATGCACAGAATCCAGGATTCGGTTCGGGATTCGGCCAAGATTCTGCTTTTTTCAGCAGGATTTGAATTCAGCTGAATCCATGGTCCTGCCCGAACCAAATCCAAATCACGGGATTTTTCATCACATAAACAAGTTGAATATTTTTCACCACATGCAAAGCGCACAGTTCTTTCTAACCCTTCAATCACTTTTTTACATTTGCAAATTACAGAGAGAGCTGAACCCCTGAAGATGAATTTCTATATGACTGAAGCTCAGACATTATAGTGCTTATTTACACACATCATTTCTGGTTTCCAAACACAATGACATTACAAAACCTGCAGCTGAAAAGGGAAAACAAGACAAATAACCATCACTTTAGTGTGAACTTCTCACCAGAAATCCTGTTTAGACAGATGGCGAGTTCATGTGCAATAATAGGCCCCTCGGAGGCTCAAAATATCCCAAAGAAATGTGTGCGGGAAGCACTTTGTGGTTCAGGTTAGTTGGCAGGTCTGGGAGTCATTAAGATTATATTAAAGGGCAAGTGTAGCCCGTTCTTAATAATACACTGGGCAGCAAAGTTATGATTGGTGGATGGTAGCTAGTGATGGGCGAAATGTTTCGCCAGGCATGGATTTGTGGCGAATTTCTGCATTTTGCTATTGGCGGATTGTTTCACGAAACAGGTGAAAAAATTCACTGCGGAAAAATTCACCGCACGTCCAAAAATTGTCGCGGGCATCAAAAAAAAATATTCGCGGGCGTCAAAAGAATAGCCACGTGACTAAATAATAGCCGCGGGCAACAAAAGAATAGCCGCATGAAGAAATAATAGCCGCGGGCAACAAAAGAATAGCCGCGCAACAAAATAATAGCCGTGGGCAACAAAAGAATAGCCGTGTGACGAAATAATAGCCGCGGGTGACAAAAGAATAGCCGTGGGACAAAATAATAGCCGCGGGCGACAAAAGAATAGCCGTGCGACAAAAAAATAGCCGCGGGTGACAAAAGAATAGCCGTGGGACAAAATAATAGCCGCGGGCAACAAAAGAATAGCCATGCAACAAAATAATAGCTGCCGGCAATAAAAGAATAGCCGTGGGCAACAAAATAATAGCCGCGGGCGACAAATGAATAGCCATGCAACAAAATAATAGCCGCTGGCAACAAAATAATAGCCGCGGACGACAAAATAATAGCCGTGGGTGACAAAATAATAGCCGCGGGCGACAAAATAATAGCTGCGGGCGACAAAATAATTGCCGCGGGCGCCAATTTTTTTTGCCGCACAAAATTTTTGCCGTTTTGCAGATCTTTTGAAAGGATGGTGGCATCATAGTAACATAGTAAGTTGGGTTGAAAAAGACACATGTCCATCACGTTAAACCTTAATGCCTATATATAACCTGCCTATCTGCCAGTTGACCCAGAGGAAGGCAAAAAACCCCATCTGAAGCCTCTCATCCAGCATCCAAAGTGACCAATCAGTGGGATTATGGGTCACGAGACCCACCGGCATATGATTTCTGGGTGGCCCAGGAACACAGTGGAACTGGCTGGAGTTCTGATTCTAACCATGATTGTAGTGCGAGCAGTTCCAGCTCCAGATGTGGTTAAATAAGAATCACAGAGAAGGCGAAAGGGAAATGCGCGCGGAGATAAATTATAGGAACTCAGCAGAGAAAGTATTTGACGATTTGTCCCTCAACAATCACTCCCCGTCGGGCCTGCAAAGGTGAACTCTTCAGAAACAAAAGGGCGAGATCCAAAGCTGCACAAACAAGTCCCGGTTCAGATGGTGTTTGGACCTCACAGTGGGGCAGGGATCAGTTCCAAGGAATAGTTGGGAGGAGAGGGGGATGAAATAATCCATTCTTTTAGCACTGGGCTCTGGGATTTCCAAGGAAACATCTGTTTAGTAGCGAAATCAGTAGTCGCTCATTATCTTCCCTTGTCAGTACATTTTCCTGCCAATAGATTAGCCAATAGTGCAAGCTTAAACGCTATAGTTATTCTGCAGAAAGCTTTACCATAGCTGAGTAAGCAGCCCTAGAAGCTCCCTCTGTTTGTTTAAAATAGCAGCTGCCATTTTAGCTCGGTCTCAGTAGCTTCTGTGCTGCAGCTCTGGCTGCTGGTAGCTCAGATTACACAGAGTTTGGAGAGGAGCAAACTGAGCCTGTGCCCTGAAGGATATTTCTGAGAGAAAAGGGAATCATTTAACCATGAAATAAACCCAATAGGGCTGTTCTGCCCCCAATAAGGGGTAATTATATCTTAGTTGGGATCAAGTACAGGTACTGTTTTATTATTACAGAGAAAAGGGAATCATTTAACCATTAAATAAACCCAATAGGGCTGTTCTGCCCCAATAAGGGGTAATTATATCTTAGTTGGGATCAAGTACAGGTACTGTTTTATTATTACAGAGAAAAGGGAATCATTTAACCATTAAATAAACCCAATAGGGCTGTTCTGCCCCAATAAGGGGTAATTATATCTTAGTTGGGATCAAGTACAGGTACTGTTTTATTATTATAGAGAAAAGGGAATCATTTAACCATTAAATAAACCCAATAGGGCTGTTCTGCCCCAATAAGGGGTAATTATATCTTAGTTGGGATCAAGTACAGGTACTGTTTTATTATTACAGAGAAAAGGGAATCATTTAACCATGAAATAAACCCAATAGGGCTGTTCTGCCCCAATAAGGGGTAATTATATCTTAGTTGGGATCAAGTACAGGTACTGTTTTATTATTACAGAGAAAAGGGAATCATTTAACCATTAAATAAACCCAATAGGGCTGTTCTGCCCCAATAAGGGGTAATTATATCTTAGTTGGGATCAAGTACAGGTACTGTTTTATTATTACAGAGAAAATAATTGTGGGATTGGGAGGAGGCAGGCTGGGGACAGCTTCTCACAAAGCTAAAGTTGTTTTTGAGAGGCCCAGAGAAGGATCTGGTGGCCCTGCTTTAGGGTCAATTAGGGAGAAATCTGGGGTGAATGTTTGTTCTCCTAGGACCCCTGTAGGCCCAGCCTGAAGGTCACTTGGGGTGGAACAATTATTCTATATACTCATGGAACCTTGTCTGACAGGTACATTGTTTGTCAGTAGTTGTATAAACTGGAGGGGCGCTGACCCAATAAGAGACGGGGGAGCAGACTTGCTTTGCTCAGCAAAATAAAAGCCATATAAAGCATTTATTGTTTTCTTAGATATAAAACGTCAGTGTAGCGGCCCCCCAGCCATGCTGGGCTTCTGGAAGAAACGTCTTGGTTCCCACTATTGTCTCTGCTATTAATTAGGAGATGCGGACACAAAAAGCCAATATAAACCAAGCTCGGAGCTGATGTCATTGGCCCCCAACGGCCAGGCTTCTGTGGAACATTCCGCACACAGGGACCTATTGTCCTACACTTGTTCTTGGCTGCACCGCGGGCCTGGAGTCCCAGTACTACCGCCGACTTACAAAGGACTCGTTTCTTCTGGAACTGCTTGAGTTCTGTCCCGGATCCAAGCAGAGAAGAATAGAGAGTCAGCACCGGGCACACCGGATAGAGAGGGGTCTCCCAACTGCCCAGTGAGAGCCCAGAACAACTACAGCTATCAGACCCCTCATCTGGAAACCCTTTATCCAGAAAGCTCCAAATTACGGAAAGGTCATCTCCCATGGACTCCCTTTTAATAAAACAATTCAGAATTTTAAAACTGATTTCCTTTTTCTATGTAGAAATAAAACAGTACCTGTACTTGATCCCAACTAAGATATAATTACCCCTTATTGGGGGCAGAACAGCCCTATTGGGTTTATTTAATGGTTAAATTATTCCCTTTTCTCTGTAATAATAAAACAGTACCTGTACTTGATCCCAACTAAGATATAATTACCCCTTATTGGGGCAGAACAGCCCTATTGGGTTTATTTCATGGTTAAATGATTCCCTTTTCTCTGTAATAATAAAACAGTACCTGTACTTGATCCCAACTAAGATATAATTACCCCTTATTGGGGCAGAACAGCCCTATTGGGTTTATTTAATGGTTAAATTATTCCCTTTTCTCTGTAATAATAAAACAGTACCTGTACTTGATCCCAACTAAGATATAATTACCCCTTATTGGGGCAGAACAGCCCTATTGGGTTTATTTAATGGTTAAATGATTCCCTTTTCTCTGTAATAATAAAACAGTACCTGTACTTGATCCCAACTAAGATATAATTACCCCTTATTGGGGGCAGAACAGCCCTATTGGGTTTATTTCATGGTTAAATGATTCCCTTTTCTCTGTAATAATAAAACAGTACCTGTACTTGATCCCAACTAAGATATAATTACCCCTTATTGGGGGCAGAACAGTCCTATTGGGTTTATTTAATGGTTAAATGATTCCCTTTTCTCTGTAATAATAAAACAGTACCTGTACTTGATCCCAACTAAGATATAATTACCCCTTATTGGGGCAGAACAGCCCTATTGGGTTTATTTAATGGTTAAATGATTCCCTTTTCTCTGTAATAATAAAACAGTACCTGTACTTGATCCCAACTAAGATATAATTACCCCTTATTGGGGGCAGAACAGCCCTATTGGGTTTATTTCATGGTTAAATGATTCCCTTTTCTCTGTAATAATGGTTAAATGATTCCCTTTTCTCTGTAATAATGGTTAAATGATTCCCTTTTCTCTGTAATAATAAAACAGTACCTGTACTTGATCCCAACTAAGATATAATTACCCCTTATTGGGGCTGAACAGCCCTATTGGGTTTATTTAATGGTTAAATGATTCCCTTTTCTCTGTAATAATAAAACAGTACCTGTACTTGATCCCAACTAAGATATAATTACCCCTTATTGGGGCAGAACAGCCCTATTGGGTTTATTTCATGGTTAAATGATTCCCTTTTCTCTGTAATAATAAAACAGTACCTGTACTTGATCCCAACTAAGATATAATTACCCCTTATTGGGGCAGAACAGCCCTATTGGGTTTATTTAATGGTTAAATGATTCCCTTTTCTCTGTAATAATAAAACAGTACCTGTACCTGATCCCAACTAAGATATAATTACCCCTTATTGGGGCAGAACAGCCCTATTGGGTTTATTTCATTGTTAAATGATTCCCTTTTCTCTGTAATAATAAAACAGTACCTGTACTTGATCCCAACTAAGATATAAATAATCCTTATTGGATGCAAAACAATCCAATTGGGTTTAATTAATGTTTAATTGATTTTTTTTTTCAAAATTACGGAAAGATCCCCTATCCGGAATACCCTTGGTCCTGAGCATTCTGGATAATGGATCCTAAACCTGTATAAGATATAGGGCAACCCTCTTCTACAGGGGCATAATTACAGAGGAAGCAGAGGGGGGCCCAGAAGGTATCAGGAGCCCCATGAAGCCCTAATTAATGAGCAATTTAATTATATATCGGTCAATCAGGCCATTTTGGGGGCCCAGTAATATCTAGTTACACCACTGCTCTTCTGTCTTTTATTGAATCATTTTCCATGTATTTGTTATATGAGGAAAGAACTGGATATCCCTAGACAGAGGTTTATATACAAGTAGACATAATAGGGAGATAACTGAGACAGACAGACATTAGGATTTGCAATATATTCTCATTACTGTAACTGATATAAGAAAAGGCAAGTTATATATTTCCCTAGCGGCCGAGTAATCACAGAATGATGGCATTACCTGATGATAAAGCCAACCTGCCGCACTCCAAATATGATTGATATAATTACTGCGTTAATTAGCATTACCTCTCAATGCCAATTTATACTCCTGGCCCTTTAACTTAACTTAATTGTGTGCCCCCCCATAACAAATAATGCATTTTAGACAAGAATATATATTTTATTTGAAATGCTATGATTGTTTCAGTAGAATTTATATTTATTAGAAATGACTAGAAAGCCAGACCCATTTGTTCAATTAATATTTTTAAATATTAGCGTTGGCAAGAAGGTGCCAGGTCTGATGGACAGGAATTTTTACCCCAATGTTTCTATATATCTGTAACCTTGTTATGGGCTAAGGGGGCCCAGCCTGAAGGCCAGTTAGGGGGGGATTTGGGGTGAGTGCTTATTTGTGCCCTGGGTACCCCTGGAACTATAGCGGGGTGACTGTTACCCCAATGTTTCTATATATCTGTAACCTTGTTATGGGCTAAGGGGGCCCAGCCTGAAGGCCAGTTAGGGGGGGATTTGGGGTGAGTGCTTATTTGTGCCCTGGGTACCCCTGGAACTATAGCAGGGTGACTGTTACCCCAATGTTTCTATATATCTGTAACCTTGTTATGGGCTAAGGGGGCCCAGCCTGAAGGCCAGTTAGGGGGGGATTTGGGGTGAGTGCTTATTTGTGCCCTGGGTACCCCTGGAACTATAGCGGGGTGACTGTTACCCCAATGTTTCTATATATCTGTAACCTTGTTATGGGCTAAGGGGGCCCAGCCTGAAGGCCAGTTAGGGGGGGATTTGGGGTGAGTGCTTATTTGTGCCCTGGGTACCCCTGGAACTATAGCGGGGTGACTGTTACCCCAATGTTTCTATATATCTGTAACCTTGTTATGGGCTAAGGGGGCCCAGCCTGAAGGCCAGTTAGGGGGGGATTTGGGGTGAGTGCTTATTTGTGCCCTGGGTACCCCTGGAACTATAGCGGGGTGACTGTTACCCCAATGTTTCTATATATCTGTAACCTTGTTATGGGCTAAGGGGGCCCAGCCTGAAGGCCAGTTAGGGGGGGATTTGGGGTGAGTGCTTATTTGTGCCCTGGGTAACCCTGGAACTATAGCGGGGTGACTGTTACCCCAATGTTTCTATATATCTGTAACCTTGTTATGGGCTAAGGGGGCCCAGCCTGAAGGCCAGTTAGGGGGGGATTTGAGGTGAGTGCTTATTTGTGCCCTGGGTACCCCTGGAACTATAGCAGGGTGACTGTTACCCAGTCCCTTCCTAGAGGCTATTATCCCCCCACTGCTACTATAGGCACCATCTCTCCCTACTATACCTGCTATCCCACAGCCCCAGTCCCTTCCCAGAGGCTATTATCCCCCCACTGCTACTATAGGCACCATCTCTCCCTACTATACCTGCTATCCCACAGCCCCAGTCCCTTCCCAGAGGCTATTATCCCCCCACTGCTACTATAGGCACCATCTCTCCCTACTATACCTGCTATCCCACAGCCCCAGTCCCTTCCCAGAGGCTATTATCCCACTGCTACTATAGGCACCATCTCTCCCTACTATAAGTTCCATGCAGGATGCTGCCGCTTTGCAGAGCGATTTGACAAAATTGGAAAACTGGGCAGCAAACTGGAAAATGAGGTTCAATGTTGACAAGTGCAAAGTTATGCACTTTGGTAGGAATAATATAAACGCAAACTATCTACTGAATGGTAGTGTGTTGGGGGCATCCTTAATGGAGAAGGATCTAGGGGTTTTTGTAGATCACAAGTTGTCTAATTCCAGGCAGTGTCATTCTGTGGCTACTACAGCAAATAAAGTGCTGTCTTGTATAAAAAAGGGCATTGACTCAAGGGATGAGGACATATTTTTGCCGCTTTATAGGTCCCTGGTAAGGCCTCACCTTGAGTATGCAGTGCAGTTTTGGGCTCCAGTCCTTAAGAAGGATATTAATGAGCTGGAGAGAGTGCAGAGACTGCAACTAAACTGGTAAAGGGGATGGAAGATTTAAGCTATGAGGTTAGACTGTCGAGGTTGGGGTTGTTTTCTCTGGAAAAGAGGCGCTTGCGAGGGGACATGATTACTCTGTACAAGTACATTAGAGGGGATTATAGGCAGTTGGGGGATGTTCTTTTTTCCCATAAAAACAATCAGCGCACCAGAGGTCACCCCTATAGATTAGAGGAACAGAGCTTCCATTTGAAGCAGCGTAGGTGGTTTTTCACGGTGAGGGCAGTGAGGCTGTGGAATGCCCTTCCTAGTGATGTGGTAATGGCAGACTCTGTTAATGCCTTTAAGAGGGGCCTGGATGAGTTTTTGAACAATCAGAATATCCAAGGCTATTGTGATACTAATATCTACAGTTAGTATTACTGGTTGTATATATAGTTTATGTATGTGAGTGTATAGATTGGTTAGTATAGGTTGTGTGCTGGGTTTACTCGGATGGGTTGAACTTGATGGACAATGGTCTTTTTTCAACCCTATGTAACTATGTAACTATGTACTATACCTGCTATCCCACAGCCCCAGTCCCTACCCAGAGGCTATTATCCCCCCACTGCTACTATAGGCACCATCTCTCCCTACTATACCTGCTATCCCACAGCCCCAGTCCCTTCCCAGAGGCTATTATCCCCCCACTGCTACTATAGGCACCATCTCTCCCTACTATACCTGCTATCCCACAGCCCCAGTCCCTTCCCAGAGGCTATTATCCCCCACTGCTACTATAGGCACCATCTCTCCCTACTATACCTGCTATCCCACAGCCCCAGTCCCTTCCCAGAGGCTATTATCCCCCCACTGCTACTATAGGCACCATCTCTCCCTACTATACCTGCTATCCCACAGCCCCAGTCCCTTCCCAGAGGTTATTATCCCCCCAATGCTACTATAGGTACCATCTCTCCCTACTATACCTGCTATCCCACAGCCCCAGTCCCTTCCCAGAGGCTATTATCCCCCCACTGCTACTATAGGCACCATCTCTCCCTACTATACCTGCTATCCCACAGCCCCAGTCCCATCCCACTGGCTATTATCCCCCCACTGCTACTATAGGCACCATCTCTCCCTACTATACCTGCTATCCCACAGCCCCAGTCCCTTCCCAGAGGCTATTATCCCCCCACTGCTACTATAGGCACCATCTCTCCCTACTATACCTGCTATCCCACAGCCCCAGTCCCTTCCCAGAGGCTATTATCCCCCCACTGCTACTATAGGCACCATCTCTCCCTACTATACCTGCTATCCCACAGCCCCAGTCCCTTCCCAGAGGCTATTATCCCCCCCACTGCTACTATAGGCACCATCTCTCCCTACTATACCTGCTATCCCACAGCCCCAGTCCCTTCCCAGAGGTTATTATCCCCCCAATGCTACTATAGGTACCATCTCTCCCTACTATACCTGCTATCCCACAGCCCCAGTCCCTTCCCAGAGGCTATTATCCCCCCACTGCTACTATAGGCACCATCTCTCCCTACTATACCTGCTATCCCACAGCCCCAGTCCCATCCCACTGGCTATTATCCCCCCACTGCTACTATAGGCACCATCTCTCCCTACTATACCTGCTATCCCACAGCCCCAGTCCCTTCCCAGAGGCTATTATCCCCCCACTGCTACTATAGGCACCATCTCTCCCTACTATACCTGCTATCCCACAGCCCCAGTCCCTTCCCAGAGGCTATTATCCCCCCACTGCTACTATAGACACCATCTCTCCCTACTATACCTGCTATCCCACAGCCCCAGTCCCTTCCCAGAGGCTATTATCCCCCCACTGCTACTATAGGCACCATCTCTCCCTACTATACCTGCTATCCCACAGCCCCAGTCCCTTCCCAGAGGCTATTATCCCCCCACTGCTACTATAGACACCATCTCTCCCTACTATACCTGCTATCCCACAGCCCCAGTCCCTTCCCAGAGGCTATTATCCCCCCACTGCTACTATAGGCACCATCTCTCCCTACTATACCTGCTATCCCACAGCCCCAGTCCCTTCCCAGAGGCTATTATCCCCCCACTGCTACTATAGGCACCATCTCTCCCTACTATACCTGCTATCCCACAGCCCCAGTCCCTACCCAGGACCACAGCACTAATGTTCTCTCACTTATATATAAATCATATAAAACTTCATTCAGTCATTTGACACAGTGGCAGTTGTGCAGGAATAAGGGATGCAACACAATTACATTCTAACAATATTCTGAGGCTGAATGAAGTTCTCATATGATTTATACACAAGCGCGGGGATGTTACATAGTGCCGCGGGCCTGGGTTTTCATTACTGTCGGCTTTATATACATTAGTGGCTGCCCAAGCCCGGGCTTTTCCCATTGCTACTATAATCACAGCTGTGCAAACAGAAAAACGGTTCTACAGTGTTCTTGTTCTTTCACACACCCTCCGTATATAATAATGCTGCTACGTAGAGCCCTGGGTGCTTTCGGCTGTCCATAGATTATATTTGTTTGTGTAAATCTCGCTTGTTATAAAAGGCAAAGTAAACACTTCACCCTGACGTTTCACTGGAACGTCAAAATAATCTTTTCCCAAAAATTCGACTCTGATTTGTGAGTTGTGACTTCGGAATTGCGACACCGTATGATAAACACGGATCTGTTATTCTGGGCGCAGCAGGATATATTTTACTGAGTCGTCACACAAATGTCTGGCTCGGTCCAACAGAGACGGAAGGGGGGGAGACAGAAAGCCTTTCATTGGGAGATTAAAGGGGCTTGTTGTGGTTGACGATCTAATGAAAGAGCATCAACATCAAACATGAAACACCCATGTCCTTGGCACCCGCAGCGCAAGGGGCGGGGCAGCGGTTTTTACAATAAATACACAGAGTGTAAGAAAAAATAGAATGTTTCAAACCCCAGTATTGTTGTTGGAGAGACGACACAGGCTCCGTAGCGCATTGTGTGCAACAAACGTTTTGTCATTCTGATCTTCATACAAACTAGTTCCCAGGAATATAAACTGACAGGGCCACAAACTGCCCACAAAAATCCTGTTTATTTATCATTCAACAATCCTGGTGCAACACATCTATGTGGGTGTGACTCAGAGGCATGCTGGGAAAATCAGGGTAAAAAAGTCAGATACGTAACGAAACACAAACATTTCTGCCCCACCAGTGGCCCTTATTGTACTACCTGGGGCAGCTAATAACTGGCCTTCAGGCTGGGCCCCCTTAGCCCATAACAAGGTTACAGATATATAGAAACATTGGGGTAACAGTCACCCTGCTATAGTTCCAGGGGTACCCAGGGCACAAATAAGCACTCACCCCAAATCCCCCCCTAACTGGCCTTCAGGCTGGGCCCCCTTAGCCCATAACAAGGTTACAGATATATAGAAACATTGGGGTAACAGTCACCCTGCTATAGTTCCAGGGGTACCCAGGGCACAAATAAGCACTCACCCCAAATCCCCCCCTAACTGGCCTTCAGGCTGGGCCCCCTTAGCCCATAACAAGGTTACAGATATATAGAAACATTGGGGTAACAGTCACCCTGCTATAGTTCCAGGGGTACCCAGGGCACAAATAAGCACTCACCCCAAATCCCCCCCTAACTGGCCTTCAGGCTGGGCCCCCTTAGCCCATAACAAGGTTACAGATATATAGAAACATTGGGGTAACAGTCACCCTGCTATAGTTCCAGGGGTACCCAGGGCACAAATAAGCACTCACCCCAAATCCCCCCCTAACTGGCCTTCAGGCTGGGCCCCCTTAGCCCATAACAAGGTTACAGATATATAGAAACATTGGGGTAACAGTCACCCCGCTATAGTTCCAGGGGTACCCAGGGCACAAATAAGCACTCACCCCAAATCCCCCCCTAACTGCCCTTCAGGCTGGGGATAATAGCCTCTGGGAAGGGACTGGGGCTGTGGGATAGCAGGTATAGTAGGGAGAGATGGTGCCTATAGTAGCAGTGGGGGGATATTAGCCTCTGGGAAGGGACTGGGGCTGTGGGATAGCAGGTATAGTAGGGAGAGATGGTGCCTATAGTAGCAGTGGGATAATAGCCTCTGGGAAGGGACTGGGGCTGTGGGATAGCAGGTATAGTAGGGAGAGATGGTGCCTATAGTAACAGTGGGGGGATAATAGCCTCTGGGAAGGGACTGGGGCTGTGGGATAGCAGGTATAGTAGGGAGAGATGGTGCCTATAGTAGCAGTGGGGGGATAATAGTCTCTGGGAAGGGACTGGGGCTGTGGGATAGCAGGTATAGTAGGGAGAGATGGTGCCTATAGTAGCAGTGGGGGGATAATAGCCTCTGGGAAGGGACTGGGGCTGTGGGATAGCAGGTATAGTAGGGAGAGATGGTGCCTATAGTAGCAGTGGGGGGATAATAGCCTCTGGGAAGGGACTGGGGCTGTGGGATAGCAGGTATAGTAGGGAGAGATGGTGCCTATAGTAGCAGAGGGGGGATAATAGCCTCTGGGAAGGGACTGGGGCTGTGGGATAGCAGGTATAGTAGGGAGAGATGGTGCCTATAGTAGCAGTGGGGGGGATAATAGCCTCTGGGAAGGGACTGGGGCTGTGGGATAGCAGGTATAGTAGGGAGAGATGGTGCCTATAGTAGCAGTGGGATAATAGCCTCTGGGAAGGGACTGGGGCTGTGGGATAGCAGGTATAGTAGGGAGAGATGGTGCCTATAGTAGCAGTGGGGGGATAATAGTCTCTGGGAAGGGACTGGGGCTGTGGGATAGCAGGTATAGTAGGGAGAGATGGTGCCTATAGTAGCAGTGGGGGGATAATAGCCTCTGGGAAGGGACTGGGGCTGTGGTACAGCAGGTATAGTAGGGAGAGATGGTGCCTATAGTAGCAGTGGGGGGATAATAGCCTCTGGGAAGGGACTGGGGCTGTGGGATAGCAGGTATAGTAGGGAGAGATGGTGCCTATAGTAGCAGTGGGGGGATAATAGCCTCTGGGAAGGGACTGGGGCTGTGGGATAGCAGGTATAGTAGGGAGAGATGGTGCCTATAGTAGCAGTGGGGGGATAATAGCCTCTGGGAAGGGACTGGGGCTGTGGGATAGCAGGTATAGTAGGGAGAGATGGTGCCTATAGTAGCAGTGGGGGGATAATAGTCTCTGGGAAGGGACTGGGGCTGTGGGCTAGTGGATATAGCAGAACTCAGACTCAGGATCAGATTGTACAAATGCAGTTCTGCCTGAGGCATGTGACGCCATTTTTAATAATACATTCCATCAGTTGTTTTGTTGCTGTTGGGGAACAATGGCTCCGCTCCAGATGTATTACTAGGTGTAGAATAATATTTAGTAACTTAGTAACCACGCCTGAGTGAAATGCTTTCAATAAACTTTATAACCGCCATGAAACAAGCAGGTCCCGGACAACAAACCAACCTGAAGGCATCGGGGGAGAATAATCGAGAGGTGGAAGTAGAATTCTCAGTAGGAAGTGGGGCCGGGGGGGCCGCTAATCATGTTGCACTCGTTGCTGAACATTTTCCTGCTGTTTGATGGCGTCAGATGTCTCCTTGGATCAAACACATTAAGGCAACATTTATAAAACTGTGGGGCTGGTACCCAAGAGGGGTGCTTGTGAGTGATTATTTACTATCTTGGTTACACCTGCAATTACAGGATTGTGTCTGTAGGGCCAAGTGGGGCAAATAACCAAATGTCTGACTTCTAAGGGGGCTTGAACCCAAACATTTGTAAGTGTTTGATTTAGTTCTTCAGGAGAGGTAACAGAGAGAAGGGGGGTCTTGGGCTCAGGTGTCCAAGACAAGTGTGTAAGTAAGTGAGTGAGTAAGCAAGAGAGTGAGTAAGTGAGTGAGTGAGTAAGTGAGTGAGTGAGTGAGTAAGCAAGTGAGTGAGTAAGTGAATGAGTGAGTGAATAAGCAAATGAGTAAGTGAATAAGTGAGTGAGTAAGCAAGTGAGTGAGTAAGTGAATGAGTGAGTGAGTAAGCAAGTGAATAAGTGATTGAGTGAGTAAGCAAAAGAGTAAGTGAGTGAGTGAGTGAGTGAGTAAGCAAGTGAGTGAGTAAGTGAATGAGTGAGTGAATAAGCAAATGAGTAAGTGAATAAGTGAGTGAGTAAGCAAGTGAGTGAGTAAGTGAATGAGTGAGTGAGTAAGCAAGTGAATAAGTGATTGAGTGAGTAAGCAAAAGAGTAAGTGAGTGAGTGAGTAAGTGGATGAGTGAGTAAGCAAGTGAGTAAGTGAGTGAGTGAGTAAGCAAGTGAGTAAGTGACTGACTAAGCAGGTGAGTAATTACCTTAGCAACAAGGGTGTGGTTTGAATGAAAGACATTGATATATGAATAGGAGAGGACCCATGTTTGAAAATGGCAAAGAGTCAGAAGAAGAAGGCAAGTAATTCAAAAATGTTTCCACAAAAAGCGGAGCACCACGTGATTAAAAATAAAAACAGTCTTTATTCAGTCACATTTAAAAAGGCACATGTACATCTCATGGACTTACGCTTAACGCGTTTCGTGGCTCCCGCCACTTCATCAGAAGCATAATCAGTATAATTATACCCAAGTGGCCACTCTAAACAGTGCCAGGTGGAAAAAATGAAATACAATTAACCCTTACTTCCCACAGATATAAAAAGAAGAAAACCACAGAATAACATAAAATCAGAGACGAAAAAACCCCATATATCCTAACTATATATAAATTCAATAATATCAGTATAATTAGAGAAATATATATATATAGATAAAGACATAAGTACAAAAGAGATATAGGTAATGCAATTTCCTAAATATATATCAATAGAAACAAGACAATTCCCATTCTCTGTTCATACCATCTTGTGATTCTAGGGAATGCAGATTATATATCCAAAAAGCCTCTTTTTTAAGCAATCTTTTTTCCGAATCTCCCTTCCTAACTTGAAAAGATGGTTTATGTATTATCTGGAAGGTAAGAGATGCCTTCCCGTCATGTTTCTCTATTACATACATTACGTATTGTTTTCCCTACATATTGGGATCCACATGAACGTGTTATTAAATCAACAACCTCCTTCGAAAGGCAATTAAATTATTGTTTAATCTGAAATTTCTCTCCTGTATGTGTGCTAGTAAAGCTTTTGGACACATTTAAGAAGCGACATGCCTTACATCTCTTTCTCCCACAGTGGTAATTGCCTACATATTTAAGCCAAGATGTGCTTTTCTTTTTAGAGGTATAAAGACTTGGAGAAAGCCAAGATGCCACATCTCGGCCTTTTCTATATAAAAAAGGATGGTTTTTTGTCTAGTACAGGTACCGGACCCCTTATCCGGAAACCCATTATCCAGAAAGCTCCGAATTACGGAAAGCCCGTCTCCCATAGACTCCATTTTAATCAAATAATTCAGATTTTTAAAATTAATTTCCTTTTTCTCTGTAAAAATAAAACAATACCTGTACTTGATCCCAACTAAGATATAATTACCCCTTATTGGGGGCAGAACAGCCTTATTGGGTTTATTTCATGGTTAAATGATTCCCTTTTCTCTAATAATAAAACAGTACCTGTACTTGATCCCAACTAAGATATAATTACCCCTTATTGGGGCAGAACAGCCCTATTGGGGTTATTTCATGGTTAAATGATTCCCTTTTCTCTGTAATAATAAAACAGTACCTGTACTTGATCCCAACTAAGATATAATTACCCCTTATTGGGGCAGAACAGTCCTATTGGGTTTATTTCATGGTTAAATGATTCCTTTTCTCTGTAATAATAAAACAGTACCTGTACTTGATCCCAACTAAGATATAATTACCCCTTATTGGGGCAGAACAGTCCTATTGGGTTTATTTCATGGTTAAATGATTCCTTTTCTCTGTAATAATAAAACAGTACCTGTACTTGATCCCAACTAAGATATAATTACCCCTTATTGGGGGCAGAACAGTCCTATTGGGTTTATTTAATGGTTAAATGATTCCCTTTTCTCTGTAATAATAAAACAGTACCTGTACTTGATCCCAACTAAGATATAATTACCCCTTATTGGGGGCAGAACAGCCCTATTGGGTTTATTTCATGGTTAAATGATTCCCTTTTCTCTGTAATAATAAAACAGTACCTGTACTTGATCCCAACTAAGATATAATTACCCCTTATTGGGGCAGAACAGTCCTATTGGGTTTATTTCATGGTTAAATGATTCCTTTTCTCTGTAATAATAAAACAGTACCTGTACTTGATCCCAACTAAGATATAATTACCCCTTATTGGGGGCAGAACAGCCCTATTGGGTTTATTTAATGGTTAAATGATCCCTTTTCTCTGTAATAATAAAACAGTACCTGTACTTGATCCCAACTAAGATATAATTACCCCTTATTGGGGCAGAACAGCCCTATTGGGTTTATTTCATGGTTAAATGATTCCCTTTTCTCTGTAATAATAAAACAGTCCCTGTACTTGATCCCAACTAAGATATAATTACCCCTTATTGGGGCAGAACAGCCCTATTGGGTTTATTTAATGGTTAAATGATTCCCTTTTCTCTGTAATAATAAAACAGTACCTGTACTTGATCCCAACTAAGATATAATCAATCCTTATTGGATGCAAAACAATCCTATTGGGTTTAATTAATGTTTTATTGTTTTTTTAGCAGACTTAAGGTATGGAGATCCAAATTACGGAAAGACCCCTTATCCGGAATACCCTTGGTCCCGAGCATTCTGGATAACAGGTCCTATACCTGTACTTTCACTAGGATGGGGTCCTGTAAAAGGACACCCCAATACTTACAAATACTTTTACGTACCACATGGGCATCCTTATTATAGACCATTGAAAAACGGATTTTGGATTGCTCTTTATCATGTAGACTCAATTTACCTGACCTCTTAGGTCTAAGAAGAATATCTCTATCACTACTCACAGCCCTATCATATGCAGCCTTAATTACATCTGGTGCATACCCTCAAAAACTATAAATAATAAATAATGAAGACCAATGGAAAAGTTGCATAGAATTCGTGGTCATTCTATACTATACTAAAATAAAATAAAATTCAAAATGAATGTATAAAAAATTGCTCAGAGCCCTCATCTAATCACATCTGCAATTTTCTTTTTCTTTTCTTTTTTTTTAGTTTATACGATATTAACCGTTCTTAAATTGCTGATATATTGAATTTGAAACAACAGCGCCCCCTGCTGCATATGAAATACGACTTAGAGGTGCCCGCTGCCCATTACTATCCCTCTATATACGGATACATTCTGTAAATGAATGGCTGGGCATCAATTTGGCCAAAATAAATGCGTTTTTCAAGGGGACATGAAGGAGAAATTGTGGGCCCCCTGTGACCCCCACTCACGGGCCCCTGTATAGAAGCAGACCTGGGCCCCCCTGAAGATTTGGAGCTGTTTCTGTATAGTTACAACACTGGGTCAGTCATTTCAATTAAAATAAGGCACCTAGGCAGGTGTCTCTTCTGCTACCCCTAGTTCCGGCCCAACTCAGCTGTCAGGGAATAAACTGCTATAAAACTAGCTGTAAAGTCTGAAGATAAAGATCATACAAATAAAAAGCCATAGTACTAAATGGTGCTGAATAGTATTGTGTATTTTCTGCTGCTGATTCTTTCATTCTGACCAGTTTCTTTCTCACAGAATTCCAAAGTGCCCAGGAACAATGCCCCTTTATTGCCGGCTCTGGGTCTGGGCAGTGAGAGTCTGGGTTTAGCCCTGCATGGAGGAACTTGTGTCGTTGCAGAGCCCAGCCATGCCGGGCAGAGCCTGTTAGCTACGTCTCACCTTGTATTAAGCGCAGAACCCAACATGCCCTCTGCCTCTGTACAGGGTGAGGCTGGCGCACCAGAATACCATGGTACATCCCAGTGGGCACAGCCTGGGTTAAGTCTGATCTGCTTCCTTGTCCCCGACATAGACCTTACAGACTTTTACATTATACTGCCAGTAGGTAAAATGCCATTTATCACTCCAAGGGACATTTCCATTGCACTAGATTCCAATGGCGGTGCCGTTAACACCACTCCAGCACATGGTGATATTAGCTTAATTTGCCTCTGATTACCCATAAACCCCACGCACCGTGGCATTGTTCTTGTGGAATCAGCAGTGAGTGTTCCAGGTTATGATGTGTCTGAACACTTGGCCATAGAGTGCAGCATGTGTATATCAGCTTGGCCTTTCTCTCCCCATGTTAATGCAAGTTGCATAGCAATGACCCAAACCAGCAGCTAGGGGGAGTAGGACATCCCTGCAGTAAAGTCCGTTAGGTAAAGCTGAATTACAACATAGAAAAAGTCTGACCGTTTGTTTTTCTTGCACAGTTGGGATGGGGAATGTATATCACTGCCGATACAATTATTTAGCATTGGAATGTTTTTATTGAACTATTCCCCTGCAGTAAATTGCACATAAACCCCATTCATTAAAAGGAGAAGGAGAGGCTAATAAAGAGTTAATCCCAAGCTGCAGGCATACCTTCAGTTGTCTCAATAGTGCCCTTAAGTCTCCCCATATTTCTCCCGTTCAGATGATCATAAGCCAAACAGGAAGAAAAGACGCTGAGCTGTGTATAGAAAGTTCCCATAATGCCTCACTCCTGCACCAAGACCCAGACCCATGTACATGCTCAGTTAGTAAGACTATGAGTCAGCTTCCTGTTGATTGGCTCAGATCCACATTCCTAAGGGGGGGGGAGTGAGTTCTTAGCATTCTTGAGGGAGGGGGGAGCAGGAGAGCGGTGAGAGGAGAGAGCAGCATGTCTCTGGCACAGGAAAACAGACACAACAAATCTTTTGAAAGAGGACTTAGTGCAGTGTTTTTGTGAGTGCTTATGGCTGTATCTCCGTTAAAGGTACTTGCGTCAAAAAAGCCCTTCCTGCCTTTTACTCTGAACCAGTTGCTGCTGTGCCAATTGACGCAGGAAAACCCTGGAGCTTCTCCCACTTCCAGGCCCAGGGTCGGACTGGGCTGCCGGGACACCGGGAAAAATCCCGGTGGGCCCCGGCTCTAGTGGGCCCCCGGTGGCCCAGACCCGACCCATGCCGGCGCTCCCCTGACGCAGTAAACTTATGCGCGTTCAGGGGAGGACGTCGGGTGGGGGCCCCTGCAGGGGGGGTTAGGGGACGTGGTCGGTGGGCCCTGCACCCCCCAGTCCGACCCTGTCCAGACCAGGCAGTAGGTCCGGGGTTCCCTCTCTCACGTACCCCTGTATGGAGGACGCAGACCTGGGCCCCCTGCGCACGTATAACCTCCTTTCTGCTTAGTTACACCCCCGGGTCAGCCAGGGAACAGGGCACAGGGTTAATAGAGCCGACTCCCCATATAAGGAGTAAGTGCCAAATAATTACAATAAAGGCAAAGTCAGCTGTCGGAATAAACTGATATAAAACCAACTGTAAAGTCTGAAGATAAACATCAGTATAAAAGAAAACCCAGGGCTAAATGGTGCTGAATAGTATTGTGTTTTCTTGGCACTTGTTGCTGATCCTTTCTTTCTGGTCTGACCAGTTTCTTTCTCACAGAATTCCAAAGTGCCCAGGAACAATGCCCCTTTATTGCCAGCTCTGGGTCAGGGTATTGGGAGTCTGGATTACTTGGAAACTTGAGCCAATGCAGAGCCCTTGGCACCGTAACCCAGCCATGCCGGGCACAGCCTGTTAGCTACATCTTACCTTGTATTAAGCGCAGAACCCCACATGCCCTCTGCCTCTGCACAGAGACTGGCGCGCCACAATGCCAGCAGTAAAATATAATTGTTTGGGTTGTAGGTCCAGGGATCCCTCAGCATCCTGCGTCAATAGGTTGAAAGAGCTGCATTATGGGAAAAAACGTGCCAACTGCGCTTCAAATGGCACTTTGCTCCCCCATTACCCTTCACTGGTAAAAACTGCCATTTTGCACAACAACTGCAGAATAGAATGGTTTTAGGATAGAAACAGGAGTGAAATGTCCCTCTGTAGAACGATAGAATTATTACCTTTTCATATAAAAAGACTTTACGGGCATGAAACAGTTTATTTGTAGGTACAGGTATGGGATCCCTTATCTGGAAACCCATTATCCAGAAAGTTCCGAATTACAGAAAGGCCATCTCCCATAGACTCCATTACAAGAAAATGATTCTTATTTTTAAAAATGATTTCCTTTTTCTCTGTAATAATAAAACAGTACCTGTACTTGATCCCAACTAAGATATAATTACTCCTTATTGGGGCAGAACAGCCCTATTGGGTTTATTTAATGGTTAAATGATTCCCTTTTCTCTGTAATAATAAAACAGTACCTGTACTTGATCCCAACTAAGATATAATTACCCCTTATTGGGGGCAGAACAGCCCTATTGGGTTTATTTAATGGTTAAATGATTCCCTTTTCTCTGTAATAATAAAACAGTACCTGTACTTGATCCCAACTAAGATATAATTACCCCTTATTGGGGCAGAACAGCCCTATTGGGTTTATTTAATGGTTAAATGATTCCCTTTCTCTGTAATAATAAAACAGTACCTGTACTTGATCCCAACTAAGATATAATTACCCCTTATTGGGGCAGAACAGCCCTATTGGGTTTATTTAATGGTTAAATGATTCCCTTTCTCTGTAATAATAAAACAGTACCTGTACTTGATCCCAACTAAGATATAATTGCCCATTATTGGGGGCAGAACAGCCCTATTGGGTTTATTTCATGGTTAAATGATTCCCTTTTCTCTGTAATAATAAAACAGTACCTGTACTTGATCCCAACTAAGATATAATTACCCCTTATTGGGGCAGAACAGCCCTATTGGGTTTATTTAATGGTTAAATGATTCCCTTTTCTCTGTAATAATAAAACAGTACCTGTACTTGATCCCAACTAAGATATAATTACCCCTTAATGGGGCAGAACAGCCCTATTGGGTTTATTTAATGGTTAAATGATTCCCTTTTCTCTGTAATAATAAAACAGTACCTGTACTTGATCCCAACTAAGATATAATTACCCCTTATTGGGGCAGAACAGCCCTATTGGGTTAATTCAATATTGAAATGATTTTTAGCAGACTTAAGTTATGGAGATCCAAATTACGGAAAGATCCCTTATCCAGAAAACCCCAGGTCCCGAGCATTCTGGATAGTAGGTCCCGTACCTGTAGTGGTTCAACAAATAAGTAAATAAATAGATATATATTTTAATACACATGACGCTATCACTGGTCTATTAAAGAGCAACAATATCTTTATACGTATTTTCCCTTTGAAGAGGTGCTTTTCTAATCTTTTTTTTTGCTTTTAACCGGACTTCTATGAAGAGCTCAGCGGCACAACATTCAGATCTGCCATTGTCTCTCAGGCTGCAGCCTTGTCGCCTTCCATAGCCCTCCTGTTGTGTTATAATAAGAAGGCAAAAAGAACCTTGTCTGGGTGTGAGAAGCAGAACAACCGGCCGTGTTGTGTTTGTATTAAATACTTGCCCTTGGGGTGGAATTTTATTTCTGTTTAAAAATATCTCTTAAACAGGTTCCTGCTTACAACTTATTTTTGGCTACTAAAATCCCCGGTGACTGCGTTTACTGCTAATCCAGCTCAGTAAATATTTGCAAGTGTTAGGTACATAATTACTAATTAGCTTTCAGAGTTTCCGTGACGACTGGGCTACGAAGGTCTATTAAAGTATTTGCGATGCAATGTATTCTGTTTGTGCATGTTCTTAGGTAGCGATGCAAAGCTGGCTCCATACAGAGCCGGGGTAACTAGAGATAATATATACTGAGTATTGGCAGTGACTGTAACATCACGCTATCAGTAGTCCCAACCGGGGGTGCAGGATCTGTCCCTATTCAGTTACTGTAGGGTCAGGGCGGGCTTACATGGGCAGCTGAGCTGGTATCTATCGGCTATTCTCATGGTATCGGAGGGGTCTGGATATGGGTAGTGTCTCCCTAATGAGAAAAGAGGCGGCCATTATATACAGGGTCGGACTGGGCCGGCAGGACACTGGCCCTTGTCCGACCTGGACCCAATCCCCACTACTTTCGCTTCCCACTGCCCTCCCCCAATCGTGGCAAATTGTAAGGCAGTGATGCCCAACCAGTGGCTCAGGGACAACATGTTGCTCCCCAACCCCTTGGGTGTTGCTCTCAGTGCCCCCAAACCAGGGAGTTATTTTTGAATTACTGACTTGGGGGCAAGTTTTGGTTGAATAAAAACAAGATTTCCTACCAAATAAAGCCCCTGTAAGCTGATAGGGTGCATAGAGGCCCCTAATAGCCAATCACAGCCCTTATTTTGCTCCTCCAAGAACTTTTATGCTTGTGTTGCTCCCCAAGTCTTTTAACTTTGGACTGTGGCTCCCGAGTAAGAAAGGTTGGGGATCCCTGGTGTAAGGTATACACTTGGGGGGGGAGGAAAGGGCTGGTAGTGGGCAAGTAAGGGCCCCAACACCCCCTCAGGGGCCCCTAGGGTAGCAGCCCCAGTGGGCCTCTCACACCCCAGTCCAACCCTGTTTATATATATATACAGTATTATAGAAGAGAGTGTATACTGGAAACCGGGAACCCAGATGGAAAGTTTCAGTGGGGTCTTAGTTATTAATCACTTTTAGTTGTCCTTTAAAACTGTCTTTATTTCATATTCTTGCAGATTATAGACTTTACTGCTATATATCTACACATTCTTGTTATGGGGTATTTTTTTTGTGACCCAGTCAGTGACCCAGTGAGGGTTCAGGTAAGTAACAGGTAAGTAACAGATAAGTAACAGGTAGGTAACAGATAAGTAACAGATAAGTAACAGATAAGTAACAGGTAAGTAACAGGTAAGTAAGTAACAGGTAAGTAACAGGTTAGTAACAGATAAGTAACAGGTAAGTAACAGGTAAGTAAGTAACAGGTAAGTAACAGGTAAGTAACAGGTAAGTAACAGATAAGTAACAGGTAGGTAACAGATAAGTAACAGATAAGTAACAGATAAGTAACAGGTAAGTAACAGGTAAGTAACAGGTAAGTAAGTAACAGGTAAGTAACAGATAAGTAACAGGTAGGTAACAGATAAGTAACAGATAAGTAACAGGTAAGTAACAGGTAAGTAAGTAACAGGTAAGTAACAGGTAAGTAACAGATAAGTAACAGGTAGGTAACAGATAAGTAACAGATAAGTAACAGATAAGTAACAGGTAAGTAACAGGTAAGTAACAGGTAAGTAAGTAACAGGTAAGTAACAGATAAGTAACAGGTAGGTAACAGATAAGTAACAGATAAGTAACAGGTAAGTAACAGGTAAGTAAGTAACAGGTAAGTAACAGGTAAGTAACAGGTAAGTAACAGATAAGTAACAGGTAGGTAACAGATAAGTAACAGGTAAGTAACAGGTAAGTAAGTAACAGGTAAGTAACAGGTTAGTAACAGATAAGTAACAGGTAAGTAACAGGTAAGTAACAGATAAGTAACAGGTAAGTTACAGGTAAGTAACAGATAAGTAACAGGTAAGTTACAGGTAAGTAACAGATAAGTAACAGGTAAGTTACAGGTAAGTAACAGGTAAGTTACAGGTAAGTAACAGGTAAGTTACAGGTAAGTAACAGGTAAGTAACAGGTAAGTAACAGGTAAGTTACAGGTAAGTAACAGGTAAGTAAGTAACAGGTAAGTAACAGGTAAGTAACAGATAAGTAACAGGTAGGTAACAGATAAGTAACAGATAAGTAACAGATAAGTAACAGATAAGTAACAGGTAAGTAACAGGTAAGTAACAGGTAAGTAACAGATAAGTAACAGATAAGTAACAGATAAGTAACAGGTAAGTAAGTAACAGGTAAGTAACAGGTAAGTAACAGGTAAGTAACAGATAAGTAACAGGTAGGTAACAGATAAGTAACAGATAAGTAACAGATAAGTAACAGATAAGTAACAGATAAGTAACAGGTAAGTAACAGGTAAGTAAGTAACAGGTAAGTAACAGATAAGTAACAGGTAGGTAACAGATAAGTAACAGGTAGGTAACAGATAAGTAACAGATAAGTAACAGGTAAGTAACAGATAAGTAACAGATAAGTAACAGATAAGTAACAGGTAAGTAAGTAACAGGTAAGTAACAGGTTAGTAACAGATAAGTAACAGGTAAGTAACAGGTAAGTAACAGATAAGTAACAGGTAAGTTACAGGTAAGTAACAGATAAGTAACAGGTAAGTTACAGGTAAGTAACAGATAAGTAACAGGTAAGTTACAGGTAAGTAACAGATAAGTAACAGGTAAGTTACAGGTAAGTAACAGGTAAGTAACAGGTAAGTAACAGGTAAGTAACAGGTTAGTAACAGATAAGTAACAGGTAAGTTACAGGTAAGTAACAGATAAGTAACAGGTAAGTTACAGGTAAGTAACAGATAAGTAACAGGTAAGTTACAGGTAAGTAACAGGTAAGTAACAGGTAAGTAGAGAAACTGTATCTGTAGATTAGGACCAGTAATGGTACCAGATGGGCTTTACATTGGATATGGAGGCTTAGCAGCTGTACTTTAAGTCGCCTTGGCTTGTTCCTATAATCCCCCTGTATTGCAGCATTTTACACATAATTCCATGAGGTTCTAGCCCAAACCATCCCTTTATTGGTTCCTTTAAAAATGGCTTCTGGTCTGGGAGACATCTCCAGAATATAAAGCTACACTGGGGCGGGTTCAGCGGGTTATCCTTTCCCTGGGTAATGCAACCAGGCAGGATGGTGCCAATCAGTGAAAACTATAACCAGAGGTAAGTAGTTATGGCCACAGGTTAGCAGAACTAGCCCTTACACCTTGCTTAGAATAAATCATCCAATTACACTGTAAGCTCTAGCATAAAGCAGGACATATATAGGCTGATAAAATCACTGCAGACCAAGTTGGTAGCTTATTGGCCAGTGTATGGGGCACACCAACTGACCTACCTGGCTAAATATTAGCTATGAATCTGTCAGTCTGATTATATCTGATATCTATCCTGAGGGTTGAGGACTAAACAAGGCTGACAGGTCTTCCTGGACCCAATGATCTGATTGCTGCCCCCAGAGTACTGATCCGGCTATTGGATAATTGCTATTTTATTTTCCTCCAGAACCTGCAATTTGGATCCGTAGCCTATTTGTGCAGCAATCTGACCAACCGCACACTTAGATGGTGTCAGTGACATCAATGGGGGGCTGAGCACTTTGGTATGTGAGTAGGGCAGGGGTGGCCCAGAGGGTTCTCTCCCAGTGTCCCGCCGGCCCATTGTGTGCACTGCATTGTGGGTACTGGGTCAAAACGCCATGCAAACGTGTCCATTTAGAAAATATGGCATATTCCTTCTATCGCAGGAAGCTCAGATACATACATATATATAGATAATACACAGTCACGTCCCCCCCCCCCCCAGCACAGGGATCCCAGTGTTTGGCCAGTAGGACAGGCTGTTACACCAAAGCTTTTTATAGGTTTGTGACAATGAGTGAGTCACGGTACTTTCCAAGTGACATACAATGGTCGCTTCCCTCTGTGCCCGTAACCTTTGCTCTCCCCATTGTGGGATTTATTTTGGGGCTTGTTTACAGCGCAGGGGCCCCCGTACAGGAGACATTCTGTGTAACATCTCTGTATTTCAGTCAATATTGTCACATTCTGATGCCGGGTCAGCATTCATAGTTAGGGCTGGCTACCAATGAGATAAGTTGCAGCCTATAAGAATTCTGGTACCATTGAGATAAGTTGCAGCCTATAAGGATTCTGGTACCAATGAGATAAATTGCAGCCTATAAGGATTCTGGTACCAATGAGATATGTTGCAGCCTATAAGGATTCTGGTACCAATGAGATAAGTTGCAGCCTATAAGGATTCTGGTACCAATGAGATAAGTTGCAGCCTATAAGAATTCTGGTACCATTGAGATAAGTTGCAGCCTATAAGGATTCTGGTACCACTGAGATAAGTTGTACCCTATAAGGATTCTGGTACCAATGAGATAAGTTGTACCCTATAAGGATTCTGGTACCATTGAGATAAGTTGCAGCCTATAAGAATTCTGGTACCAATGAGATAAGTTGCAGCCTATAAGGATTCTGGTACCACTGAGATAAGTTGTACCCTATAAGGATTCTGGTACCAATGAGATAAGTTGTACCCTATAAGGATTCTGGTACCACTGAGATAAGTTGTACCCTATAAGGATTCTGGTACCACTGAGATAAGTTGTACCCTATAAGGATTCTGGTACCAATGAGATAAGTTGTACCCTATAAGGATTCTGGTACCACTGAGATAAGTTGCAGCCTATAAGGATTCTGGTACCACTGAGATAAGTTGTACCCTATAAGGATTCTGGTACCAATGAGATAAGTTGTACCCTATAAGGATTCTGGTACCAATGAGATAAGTTGCAGCCTATAAGGATTCTGGTACCACTGAGATAAGTTGTACCCTATAAGGATTCTGGTACCAATGAGATAAGTTGCAGCCTATAAGGATTCTGGTACCAATGAAATAAGTTGCAGCCTATAAGGATTCTGGTACCAATAAGTCACTATAAGTTGTATTCTGTAAGGATTCTGGTACCAGTAAACCCCCATCTGACCATTCATTCCAATACAAAGCATGTCCCTGTAGGTAATGTTTGTGTGGCCACCATGGCTAGAGATCGCAAGCTCCCAGGGATTTAGCCCATGGCACATTCTGACCAGAGCCCATTATGCCCTGAACACACACTTACTCCACCCCATTGGGGATAAAGAATATCAGGTAGGGGGACATGTCTCCATGGCTAGAGGAGGAGGCTTCAGTAGCCATTGGCTATATGATTGTTGGGGAATTGGCTACAGTGAGTAGGGTGCAATACTAAGGGGAAGCAGAAACTGCAACTATAGGTGCTTTTGGGAATGAGGCAATCGCTAAGGACATTGGCACAGAAGTTCTGGGCAAAGGCCAACAAATATCAGCTCTAAGTGTTACAGTGAGTGTGGTTACAAGATAACACCTAGGGGCACAGCGGCTTTGTAGTTATCAGCTATGGCAGTAGGAGAAGAAGTTAATATTTACCAATGTTACGAATTACTAGTGATAATTATTAAGTGGAAGGCAAACACTTTTGATTTGGAACTTAATTAGCGAGGAGTGAGTGGCAACGGAAAGCTTATGGTAATAGCAGGGTTATTGTAATAGCAGGGTTATTGTAATAGCCAGGGTATGGGTGGGGCAGGGTTACAGTAGCGGCAAGGTTACAGGTGCGGCAGAGTTACACGTGCGGCAGGGTTACAGGAGCGGCAGGGTTACACGTGCGGCAGGGTTACAGGAGCGGCAGGTTTACAGGAGCGGCAGGTTTACAGGAGCGGCAGGGTTACGGTAGCGGCAGGGTTACGGTAGCGGCAGGGTTACGGTAGCGGCAGGGTTACAGTAGCGGCAGGGTTATGGCAGGGGCAGGGTTACAGTAACGGCAGGGTTACAGTAGCGGCAGGGTTACAGTAGCGGCAGGGTTACGGTAGCGGCAGGGTTACAGTAGCGGCAGGGTTACAGTAGCGGCAGGGTTACAGTAGCAGCAGGGTTATGGCAGGGGCAGGGTTACAGTAGCGGCAGGGTTACAGTAGCAGCAGGGTTACAGTAGCGGCAGGGTTACAGTAACGGCAGGGTTACAGTAACGGCAGGGTTACGGTAGCAGCAGGGTTATGGCAGGGGCAGGGTTACAGTAGCGGCAGGGTTACAGTAGCGGCAGGGTTACAGTAGCGGCAGGGTTACGGTAGCAGCAGGGTTATGGCAGGGGCAGGGTTACAGTAGCGGCAGGGTTACAGTAGCAGCAGGGTTACAGTAGCGGCAGGGTTACAGTAACGGCAGGGTTACAGTAACGGCAGGGTTACAGTAGCGGCAGGGTTATGGCAGGGGCAGGGTTACAGTAGCGGCATGGTTATGGCAGGGGCAGGGTTACAGTAGCGGCAGGGTTACAGGAGCGGCATGGTTATGGCAGGGGCAGGGTTACAGTAGCGGCATGGTTATGGCAGGGGCAGGGTTACAGTAGCGGCAGGGTTACAGGAGCGGCATGGTTATGGCAGGGGCAGGGTTACAGTAGCGGCATGGTTATGGCAGGGGCAGGGTTACAGTAGCGGCAGGGTTACAGGAGCGGCATGGTTATGGCAGGGGCAGGGTTACAGTAGCGGCAGGGTTACAGGAGCGGCAGGGTTACAGTAGCGGCAGGGTTACAGTAACGGCAGGGTTACAGTAGCGGCAGGGTTACAGGAGCGGCAGGGTTACAGTAGCGGCAGGGTTACAGTAACGGCAGGGTTACAGTAGCGGCAGGGTTATGGCAGGGGCAGGGTTACAGTAGCGGCATGGTTATGGTTATGGCAGGGGCAGGGTTACAGTAGCGGCAGGGTTACAGGGGCGGCATGGTTATGGCAGGGGCAGGGTTACAGTAGCGGCAGGGTTACAGGAGCGGCAGGGTTACAGTAGCGGCAGGGTTACAGTAGCGGCAGGGTTACAGTAGCGGCAGGGTTACAGTAGCGGCAGGGTTACAGTAGCGGCAGGGTTACAGGGGCGGCATGGTTATGGCAGGGGCAGGGTTACAGTAGCGGCAGGGTTACAGGAGCGGCAGGGTTACAGTAGCGGCAGGGTTACAGTAGCGGCAGGGTCACAGTAGTGGCAGGGGCAGGGTTATGGTTATGGTAACAGAGCTCCGTACCCACATCCAAAATGCAAAAACAGATTTGAACCATTAAAACACACACAAAATAACAACAACAAAAGTCAGAATAGATCTATTTCAATTTAATATAAAAGATAAAACATGTTTACATCAGAAAATAAGTTTTTGTTTTTAAAAACCTACTAAAATAAGGTTTAGTATAAATTAGTGTTCGGGCTCGTTACAGCCCCTCTTGTTTATACATATAGATCAGTAAAATATGAATATATATTTACAACAATAAAAACTGTGGTTCAATACATTACACAGACACAGCCGACATTGTTACTGACTTGGGACAGTCTCGTTTATGGGGGGCACAGACAGTGGCACTTTTTGGGGCCCAAATGCAGTTCTGTGCTGTACTCTGGGGGCACTTACTGCTCTTACTGGATCTTCCATCACAAACAGCTTTGCTGTGTCCTTAAATACAATATTGCACTGTATGCTAAACAAAGTCAGGTTGGGGGTAAAAATGAGTCAAAAATCAGAATACAAGACAGCTAAATGGCTGGAGGGCCTCTATGATTCCCTCTGAAAGTGCTAAACGGGGCTTTTATTTGAAATAACAATGGAATCTGATCTATAGAATACGGGAATCAGTCTACTCTAGGTTTCTGTTATTATCCCATATGAGATAAATAAGCCTTTTTTTTTTTTTTTTTTTTTTTTTAAACGCTCCTAAAATGACTCTGTACAGCCCCAGGAATAACATACCTTTCTCCCTGCATGCAGATTTACTTTGTTTCTCTATTACAAGCAGCTGAACTGCAGCTCTTTTACTGACTTCACACTAGACAAGGAAGTAACTAAAAGAGCTGCAGTTGAAATGGCTGCAATAGCGAAACAAAATAAATCTGGATGGAGCATCTGTGTTTATCCCAGGCTTTTGTCACCACTGGGGTCAATTTCATTGGTTACCTGCCAATCCCTACTTCATGCTCAGGGGGCTTAGTAACATACATAGTAAGTTAGTAAGTTGGGTTGAAAAAAGACATACGTCCATCACGTTATTATCCCATATGAGATAAATAAGCCTTTTTATTTTAAACGCTCCTAAAATGACTCTGTACAGTCCCCGGAATAACATACCTTTCTTCCTGCATGCAGATTTACTTTGTTTCTCTATTACAAGGAGCTGAACTGCAGCTCTTTTACTGACTTCACACTAGACAAGGAAGTAACTAAAAGAGCTGCAGTTGAAATGGCTGCAATAGCGAAACAAAATAAATCTGGATGGAGCATCCGTGTTTATCCCAGGCTTTTGTCACCACTGGGGTCAATTTCATTTGTTACCTGCCAATCCCTACTTCATGCTCAGGGGGCCTAGTAATGCTTCTAGCTTAGGGAAGCCCCTTGTCTGTCCTAGACTTTCTTAAATATAAAGTAAAAGGTAATATATAAAATATCTGGGAATGTTACATTATATTTGCCACATAGATAAAGGCACCATATTTCTTCATATTGATTTCTACGTGTAGCTATTTTACCTCACGGAGGTTGATACCCCAAAACTAATGTAGCATGAAGCATCTGGTATATGTAGAACCTACAGCGAGGTTCCCTCTACACCGATGTCTCGTGTCTGTTTGGCTCATTTCTCGGTTAATTACACTTTGCTAATTACAGCCGGGCTCTGCCTGGCCTCACTGTTGGAGACACCGGTGGCACTGCCGCTCCAGTTGTTCTCTAGAACATAGGATGTAAATTTGTTCTTCATTTTTGAGAGTCCGTTTCTGGGAATGATGCTTCTCCTAACAGTCTGTCCGGCCAGAAAGTACAATATGGGGTCAAGGCAGCTGTTGGCACTGGCCAAGGGTCTGGTCACTTTATAGGCCAAGTTAATGGCGTTCAATATGTCACAGTCAAGTTCCATCTTGCGGAAATAGTAATAAAGGGTCCGATTGATATGAAAAGGCAAGAAACAAATGATGAAGACCGCCAAGACAATGATAATCATTTTAATCGATTTCTTCTTGGAAGCCGAAGTCTGAGCGGTGGCGGCTGAGGGCTTCATAAGGGTCCGTGCCATCAAGCAATAGCAGATAATAATGGTGATGAACGGGACGCAGAAAAGCAAGGCCAAGTCGACTGTGCTGTAGACCACAAAGTTGTCAAATAGATCCACGCTGGAAGTGTCATGGCAGGTGGTGCTGTCCCCATTGGAACTGGTGGTAACAAAGTACAATATAGGGGACTGACAGGCGGAAACGATAACCCAGACGACCACGGAAATAATCCGAGCATTCCGCACCTTCAGCCAACCGAGTGATTTCATTGGGTAGCAGATCCCGAGGAAGCGGTGGATGCTGATGCACAGCAAGAAGGAGATGCTACAGTACATGTTGGTGTAGAAAAGGAACTTGACGATCTTGCACAAGGCCACGCCGAACGGCCAGTTGTCCCCCTGCGAGTAGTAATAGACCAGCAGCGGGAGGGAGATGACGTACATCATGTCGGAAATGGCCAGGTTGAACATGTAGGTGGTGGAGGCGTTCCAGGGCTTGATCCGGAACAGGAAGATGTACAGGGCCAGAATGTTCAGGATCAGCCCCACGCAGAACACGATGCCGTACGACACGGGGAGGAGGACGTACTTGAAATCCTCGTCGAATTTACACTTGTACGTGGAGTTCTCTCCGCCTCCAGACGCGTTCATTTTTCTGCTTTCGTAGTCTTAACCTGATTTTTAAAAAATTACAAAAGAAAGTATAAGGTTAGGGTCACTATATTGTCATCACTAAGCATTCCAAGATGGCTACCGGCGAGCTATTTAGGCACGTTTTTCCTACTGGTGTTTGGTGCTTTGTTTCATGTTGGTGTGTGCGAACTTATCCACCACATTAAAGGGAAACTACACCCCCAGAATGAATACGTAACCAACAGACAACAAGTTTATATTATATTTAGTGCTGGGCTGTGTGCTCCCTCAGAGATCAGCTGACAGGAAGTGATGCAGCTCTAACTGTAACAGGAAGTAGTGTGGGGCAGGGTTACAGTAGTGGCAGGGTTACAGTAGCGGCAGGGTTACAGTAGCGGCAGGGTTATGGCAGGGGCAGAGTTATGGTTATGGTAACAGAGCTCCGTACCCACATCCAAAATGCAAAAACAGATTTTAACCATTAAAAAAACACACAAAATAACAACAACAAAAGTCAGAATAGATCTATTTCAATTTAATATAAAAGATAAAACATGTTTACATCAGAAAATAAGTTTTTGTTTTTAAAAACCTACTAAAATAAGGTTTAGTATAAATTAGTGTTCGGGCTCGTTACAGCCCCTCTTGTTTATACATATAGATCAGTAAAATATGAATATATATTTACAACAATAAAAACTGTGGTACAATAAATTACACAGACACAGCCAACATTGTTACAGACTTTGCACTGGGACAGTCTTGGGGGTAAAAATGAGAGTCAAAAATCAGAATACAAGAAATTTCTGGAGGGCCTCTATGATTCCCTCCGAAAGTGCTAAGCGGGGCTTTTATTTAAAATAACAATGGAATCTGATCTGTAGAATACGGGAATCTAAAGGCAGACACTCTTCTCTCACTCTAGGTTTCTGTTATTATCCCATATGAGATAAATAAGCCTTTTTATTTTAAACGCTCCTAAAATGACTCTATACAGTCCCCGGAATAACATACCTTTCTCCCTGCATGCAGATTTACTTTGTTTCTCTATTACAAGGAGCTGAACTGCAGCTCTTTTACTGATTTCACATTAGACAAGGAAGTAACTAAAAGAAGAGCTGCAGTTGAAATGGCTGCAATAGCAAACCAAAATAAATCTGGATGGAGCATCCGTGTTTATCCCAGGCTTTTGTCACCACTGGGGTCCATTTCATTGGTTACCTGCCAATCCCTACTTCATGCTCAGGGGGCCTAGTAACATACATAGTAAGTTAGTAAGTTGGGTTGGAAAAAGACATACGTCCATCATGTTCAACCATAATAATAATGCTTCCAGCTTAGGAAAGCCCCTTGTCTGTCCCAAACATTCTTAAATATAAAGTAAAAGGTAATATATAAAATATCTGGGAATGTTACATTACATTTGCCACATAGATAAAGGCACCATATTTCTTCATATTGATTTCTACGTGTAGCTATTTTACCTCACGGAGGTTGATACCCCAAAACTAATGTAGCATCAGGGTCGGACTGGGGTGTGGAGGGCCCACCGGGGTGCCCATAGTGTACCCCCCCGAGGGCCCCCCAACCCCCCTCGCAGGGCCACTCTAACCTCGCAGGCCCCCCCACCCGACGACCTTACCCGAGCGCGTAAATATAACGCATCGGGCAGGAGCATTCGGCAGGGGGAGTGCCGCAAGGGTTGGGTGTGGGCCACCAGGGCCCACTAGAGCCGGGGCCCACCGGGATTTTTCCCGGTGTCCCGGCAGCCCAGTCCGACCCTGTGTAGCATGAAGCATCTGGTATATGTAGAACCTACAGCGAGGTCCACTCTTACTCTTCCCTCTACACCGATGTCTCGTGTCTGTTTGGCTCATTTCTCGGTTAATTACACTTTGCTAATTACAGCCGGGCTCTGCCTGGCCTCACTGTTGGAGACACCGGTGGCACTGCCGCTCCAGTTGTTCTCTAGAACATAGGATGTAAATTTGTTCTTCATTTTTGAGAGTCCGTTTCTGGGAATGATGCTTCTCCTAACAGTCTGTCCGGCCAGAAAGTACAATATGGGGTCAAGGCAGCTGTTGGCACTGGCCAAGGGTCTGGTCACTTTATAGGCCAAGTTAATGGCGTTCAATATGTTACAGTCAAGTTCCATCTTGCGGAAATAGTAATAAAGGGTCCGATTGATATGAAAAGGCAAGAAACAAATGATGAAGACCGCCAAGACAATGATAATCATTTTAATCGATTTCTTCTTGGAAGCCGAAGTCTGAGCGGTGGCGGCCGAGGGCTTCATAAGGGTCCGTGCCATCAAGCAATAGCAGATAATAATGGTGATGAACGGGACGCAGAAAAGCAAGGCCAAGTCGACTGTGCTGTAGACCACAAAGTTGTCAAATAGATCCTTGCTGGAAGTGTCATGGCAGGTGGTGCTGTCCCCGTTGGAACTTGTGGTAACAAAGTACAATATAGGGGACTGACAGGCGGAAACGATAACCCAGACGACCACAGAAATAATCCGGGCGTTCCGCACCTTCAGCCAACCCAGCGACTTCATTGGGTAGCAGATCCCGAGGAAGCGGTGGATGCTGATGCACAGCAAGAAGGAGATGCTACAGTACATGTTGGTGTAGAAAAGGAACTTGACGATCTTGCACAAGGCCACGCCGAACGGCCAGTTGTCCCCCTGCGAGTAGTAATAGACCAGCAGCGGGAGGGAGATGACGTACATCATGTCGGAAATGGCCAGGTTGAACATGTAGGTGGTGGAGGCGTTCCAGGGCTTGATCCGGAACAGGAAGATGTACAGGGCCAGAATGTTCAGGATCAGCCCCACGCAGAACACAATGCCGTACGACACGGGGAGGAGGACTTTCTTAAAATCCTCGTTGAATGTACACTTGTACGTGGAGTTCTCTCTGCCTCCAAACGCGTTCATTTTTCTGCTTTCGTAGTCTTAACCTAATATTTTAAAAAATTACGAAAGAATGTATAAGGTTAGCCAAATCAGGGCCATTATATTTTCATCACTAAGCATTCCAATCTGATCTATAGAATACGGAATCTAAAAGCAGATAATCTTCTCTCACTCTAGGTTCTGTTATTTTCCCATATGAGATAAATAAGCCTTTTTATTTTAAATGCTCCTAAAATTACTCTATACAGCCCCCAGAATAACATACCTGTCTCCCTGCAGGCAGATTTAGTTTGTTTCTCTACAAGCAGCTGAACTGCAGCTCTTTTACTGACTTCACACTAGACAAGGAAGTAACTAAAAGAGCTGCAGTTGAAATGGCTGCAATAGCGAAACGAAATAAATCTGGATGCAGCAAGATGTACGTTATTCTGGGGGCTGTACAGATTACAAAATAAAGTATAAGGTTAGCCAAATCAGGGCCACTATATTTTCGTCACTAAGCATTCGAAGAAGGCAACCGACGAGCTATTTAGGCACGTTTTTCCTTCTGGTGTTTAGTGCTTTGTTTCATGTTGGTGTGTGTGTGAACTCATCTACGCGCTGTGCATGGAGAAATTTTTTTTCCCCCAACCATTTAACCCTTTTCCGAAGGCCGGGACCGTGGATTCGGCCGAAACCAAATCCTTCAATAAAAGCCTGGATTCGGCCCGAATCCTGAACCGAATCCGGTAATCGGTGCATTCCTAATATATATTTACTGCATATATATATATAGCCCCGTTATACGAGTGGGATTCAAGCCGTACATTAATCAAAGCTTTTAAAATTGTTTAGAATTGTATTTTCATTTTTTTAATTTTTTACATTGCAGAGAAGAGGAGGAGGGCAACTTTTTCATTTTTGAATAAAATGTGATTTTTATTTTTTTGCATTTTTGTGTGATGCTTGGGATACTTTTGGACTTTGCTGCCCAACTCATAAGGAGACAATTCACTGCCAGAGCACTTTGCAGCCTGATAATTAGTGTAATTGTGCCAATGACGTCGCTACGTACCGCCCTGCAGTCCATCTGGCTCAGCCGCACAGTACTACCCGGATACACCCCGGTGTAATTACACTAATATTGCAACAGTAGCCATTGCTGGGACATGCTGCAACCTATAAGCTTCCCTCTAACTGCTGCGATTGTTTCCCCACCAATGAACGGGTGAGTTATGAAATAATGTGACCCATAATCTCTACATGTGCAGCTCATTGGGGCTCAGTCCCTTGCACTTTCCCAGAAAAGCAAAAAGTATCTGCACACTCAAAACCAATAAGTAAAAAAGAAACTTATTCAATACAAAAAACACATCATAACAAGTATAGCCCAATGCGTTGCAACCCATTAAGGGTCTTCATCAGGCACAAAAATTTAAAAAAAGGGGCACTTTTCCCACGGTCAGTTGCACGTAAGACCCCTTTGCTTAAAAGTAATTGCATCCAAATGTGCTCCTTGCACTTTTGTATAGTTGTGTTCATTAGAGCTGGGCACTCTAGGCTACCATAGACAACTGGCTCCGCCCCAGTGTGTGCTTTCCCCACCCCTTGCGACGCCACTGCGCGGGGGCACTTATGATGACACTGCAGGGGGTGGGGGAGAGCCCTCTGACAGGCACCAATGGGGAACAAGGGCCCAGACAAGGGGTTGGCAAAGGAAGAGGTATGTGCCTAGTGCCCCCCTGTGGTTGCACCATAGCCACGTGCCTTTTCTACCTACCCCTAGCTCCGCTCAGTCTTCCTGCCTTCCATTCTGAATTCAGTGCCTATTGATACAGGCAGGGTCGGACTGGGGAATGCAAGGCCCACCGGGGCTCCCGCCCCAGGGGCCCTGCAGGAGCACCCACCGGCCGCATCCCCTATCCCCCCCGCAGGGGCCCCCACCCGACATCCTCCTCTGAGAGTGTGTAATTTTTAACGCATAAGGGGAGGAACAGTCGGGCAGGGGGAGCGCCAGCCAGGGTATCAATAGGGGGCTCCCCCACCGGGATATTTCCCGGTGTCCCAGCGGCCTAGTCCGACCCTGGATAGAGGGGGACCCTTGAGCTACTGTAGCCTCCAGACCCAGTGGTAGCTCCAGGGTTCCCCCAACGTCCTGTATCACTCGCTGCAGTTCAATTGCGCTGAAAATATAGGGAGCGCCCATCACTCAAACGCCAAACACCGGAAATTACGCCAGGAAGACATTTGCCACAATGGTGCCAGTTTGGTAAAATCAAACACAATTGAGATAGGCACAGTCGCGTCAAGAGCATTGCTCCCTTTGAGACCGCAATGCCGTCGTAATTCGGGAACAAGAACAGCATTGTGGGAAAAAAAACATGGCGACATGGCATGGTGTGTTTGAAATTGCCCTTTGCTTGCTGGGGATGTATATGTGCCCCTATAGCTTTCTGTTTACTTCTGTTATGTGGGATTTTTATATTTATATATTTATAAAGAGTTAACTCAATGCAGAATACGCCCCCACATATCCCATACACTTATACAGGGAGCCATAGAGCGGAGCAGTGAACTCTATTTTCCCCCATTGATAACTATGACCTTGCTTTGAGAATGTCATATCAGCCCGCACATCTTTAGATAAGGAACAGCTGCATCATGGCAGCTATAAACCCCTGCAGCGCGGCGGCCCGGGGCAGAGATATACGGTTCTGCCCTAGGAAAATATTATACTCAGGGGACGCGTCACTTGCAATAATTGGAGCAATTAAAATGTAACCGGGATAAAGTGTCGCTGATGTGGTTCTGCTTTTAAAGGGATACTGATGTCAAAATACAATGTTTCATTGTTCTGACACATTAACAAGTGTAGGGGGCAGTGCCAAATGTCTACACAGTCATATGCCCATTGGTTCTTCTGGGATCCAAAAAGAGTGTTTGTGGGGGGGGGTTATCCAGGAGTAAACTGGATTTCAGGCAAATTGGGGATGTGTCTAACTACAGGTATAGGACCCATTATCCAGAATGCTTGGGACCAAGGGTATTCCGGATAAGGGGTCTTTCCGTAATTTGGATCTCCATACCTTAAGTCTACTAAATCAATAAAACATTAATTAAACCCTATGGGATTGTATTGCATCCAATAGGGATTATTTATATCCTAGTTGGGATCAATTACAAGGTACTGTTTTATTATTATAGAGAAAAAGGAAATCCGTTTTTAAAATTCTGAATTATTTGATTAAATTGGAGTCTATGGGAGACAGCCATTCCGTAATTCGGAGCTTTCTGGATAATGGGTTTCCGGATAAGGGATCCCATACCTGTATAACTACCCCCAGACTGGGCATGGCTTAATCTGTAAAAACAGCCAGGGACAGAGTGGGCCGGCGGGACATTGGGAAAAAACCCTGGGCCCTGCTGACCCAGACCCAATACCCATAAGTACTGCATGAGGGGGGGGGCAGGCAGAGGGATGAAGGCAGGTAGGTGGCAAGGACCCCTAAGTGGCTGTGCAGCAGCCCCAGTGGCCTTAAGGTCCCCATACATGGGCCGATTCTAGCTGCCGATATGGGTCCCTTAGATAGATTCGGCAGCTTATCTGCCCGTGTAGGGGCACTACCGACGGGATCAGGGGACCACATCCGCTCGGTCCCCGAACCAACTGTGCCTATACCTGTCGGAATTCGATCGTTTGGCCCCGGGGCCAAACGACCGAATTAGCCTGAAATAGCCCGATATCGTTTGGCGACCTCTTAACGTGTACAGCCACCTTTAGACACCCAGTCGGATGCTGAAAACCTTTGTACCACCAGTGCCACCCAGTAGAGAAATGCCCCCCCAGCAACTATGACCTAAATACCAGGGCACAGAGGAAGGAGCTATAAATGCCATGACGTACATACACGTGCCCTGCGCCTCTTATCACTGGTTTTGTAACTCCCTATAAAGTACCCACCTTTGTTTGCTCTTCTGCAACATCCCGCCGGGCCCCATTAGAGCCACACAGGTGCCAACTGCTTATGTACCCGGGATAGCTGGCACCTCGGTTAGGAAGGCAACGTTCCAGCTCCAGCAAACAGAACCCACGGAGAACTAACACGCAACTTACAAGCTTATTTGGAATATGTCACACATTTTACTATGGTTGCAACATGGGTGACTGGGCACGAATGGCACATGGAAGCAGCTCTGCGCTTGGCACTGTATTGTCTGGGGGAAAGCAAAATGGGGCTTTTCCTTGTGAATAAAATAGTAATACATTTCCTGCTGCTCATCTTAAAGTGAGAGCTTCCTGGCCAAGGGCTGTTACATGAACTGTCACAAGGGACAGTGTGACGCTGTGGGACCCATTCTGCACTAGATATAATGGTAACGTGTCCGTATGGGGGTGATTAATGGCTGGCTATTAGGGTGCTTCCTCCTCCACCGGATCAGATCATTTAACCAACTGCTAAATAATTGGGTCAGGACCTATAGCGGCCAATTCAGATTCCAGTATGAGTAGAGATTGGCCGCATTGGCCAGCCCACCAGTATAAACACAAGGGCATTTCAGGTTGGCACAGCATGGTCAGCGGCAAAACTTGGTTGCACCGGGCCCCCCCGCAGAAAAATCTTTTGAGAGAGCCAACCACAACGCTATATTTCAGGTAGAAGTGGGGCCGGGGAGGGGGGACTAAGGTACAGCAGACCCTGTGGTCCAAGCTGTCTGGGCCCCAGGGGGGTCATGGTCTGCTGTATATATAGTTACGTTGAATGCAGTGATGCCTGTAATTGGCATAAGGGGCAGGCTGGGGTTGGCATGTAGGTGCCCCCCCCCCCATATTGGCCCCTACCTGTATCTTAACTTCCCCGTTATTCAGTTAGGGGGCAGCAGCAAGCACAGGGAGCCCTATGGCACCTTTGCACCTCATTTTAGATTTTTCATTGAAGGTGCAGAACACTAAGCCCCCCCGGGGCACTAATCGGCACAATTACTTTATAAATAGGTCCCTATGGTTTTCTTTACATTGTGGAATCAGTATGGCATTCCCCTCATTCTCTAGTTCCGAGAACAAATCCGCACTTATCATTTCCTTGATCATTAGCTTCGTTTTATCACTTTTTTTTGCCCTTTTTAACTCCCCGTGTGCCAGTTTTCCAAAGAAATAACAAAAATACAAAAATATGATGGAAATGTAAAGAGCTCTACTACTAAAGGGCCACATTCCTACGTATCAGCGCCGGGCCGGCATTCCAGTGACTAATGCTTCTGGTATCAGACACGGAACTATCGGACTTGGGAAAATATGCTGTGTTTTTAAAAGCACATTACTATCGGTTTAAAGGGGAACTTCACCCAAAAGAAAAAGTGATTCTAAGAAACTTTGTAAATGAAATTGCAGCTGAAAGCAGTTTAGGCTGTAAATGGCACAATGCTCTCCTTATGTAATATAGCAGCAAGATGGCTGATATTGTGCTGGGAAGCAGCATTCTCATTGGCCGATCCTCTAGCATCTCTAATAAGTATTTTCTTAGCAGCTTAACTAAGGGGGGTGCAGTTGGACAGCTCCAAGGGGGGTTTAGGAAGGGTTTGCCCCTTTAAAAAAAGAGCACTGTTCCCTAGAGTTGTTATATCATTTTTGTATTATTCATAGTGTTTGGAGTTTCAGCAGCTATTTGGTTGCTAGGGTCCATGTTACCTTAGCAACCAGGGAGTGGTTTGGATAAGAGATTGGTATATAAATAGGAGAGGGACTGAATAGAAAAATAAGTACTAAAATGTAACAATAACAATTAAACAATAGCTTTTGGCTGCCGGGGTCAGTGACCCCCATTTGAAAGCTGCAACGAGTTGGAAGAAGAAGATCATTAATTAAAAACTATAACAAATAAATAATGAAAAGTTAACTGAAAGTTGTACCGTCCCTTTAGAACAATAAAACAGATGGATCCATCATAAATAAAATTCCCCACGTACCCTGTGACCTTCCTTGTAGCGTCTCTATTTCCCATGAGTCATTCGCCCCATAACTCACGTTAAATCCAATATCCATGTCATCTATCCAGGGCCACTAACCTCCCCACCCACACTAATAAACTCCTTCCGAGCTGTTTATTCAATCAATATTTGCTGAAGCCAGAGGACATCTATTTGCCATATGTGATAAACCTCCTCCTTCAGTCATTTCTCTCCTTTATTGCGTTTATCTACCATAAGCTCCGCTCTGAGCTCGCCCACGCCGCCCGTGCCAACCCTGTAAACTTAGGGGGTGAAACCTTTATATCAGATTATTAAAAATATCATGGCCAATAGCCAAAGCCAGCAGCCCTGCCCCATCCACACTGGTGCCAAATAATGTCCCTTTCACTTTAAAGGGATTCTGCCATGATATTTATGGGGCACTTTTAATCAATAAATGACACTGTTACACAACAAATAATTCCCTCTGCCATTTAACCTTTTATTCTTGAACCAACAAATGTATTTGTAGCTGTAATATTGGTGTGTAGGCGCCATCTCAGTGCCTTGTGCCGGAGTCTGAGCTTTCAGCCAGCGCTACACATTAGATCTGCTTTCAGCTAACCTATTGTTTCTCCTACTCCCATGTAACTGGAGGAGTCCCAAGCCGGACTTGGATTTCTTACTATTGAGTGCTATTCTGATACCTACTGGGAGCTGCTATCTTGCTCCCTTCCCATTGTTCTGCTGATCGGCTGCTGGGGGTGAGGGGGGGGGATATCACTCCAACTTGCAGCGCAGCAGTAAAGTGTGCCTGAGTCTGAGCTTTCAGCCAGCGCTACACATTAGAACTGCTTTCAGCTAACCTATTGTTTCTCCTACTCCCATGTAACTGGAGGAGTCCCAAGCCGGACTTGGATTTCTTACTATTGAGTGCTATTCTGATACCTACTGGGAGCTGCTATCTTGCTCCCTTCCCATTGTTACCTGTAAATAATTCTCCTTCTGGAAAGACCAGAAAGCGGATGCCATTAATCCCGACAGATCAATAAGTAATCGTCTAGGATCTGAATTCTAAGCAGCGTTTAAGCCGCTCTCACCGCAGTGTTTTATTGTATTATCTTCATAATGGGCGAATATTGTTTGTTGCATTAACCGCTGAGAGCGGCTACTGGATCTGTAATCCATTACGGTCACGGCATAAAACCCCATGACAATAACAATATTATTCTGCTCGGAGGCAGTTTGTTCAGTTGATCCCTGACTAATCCCCCGGGGTAGCAGTAAAGCAGCGACTGGGACTTTGCCTTATGGCATTGCTGTGCAGCGAGTAGTAACAGAAACAGTCGCTTCCTTCTATTCAAGTGGGAATCGCGGGTTTGCGGAACCTGTTTGCTTAGTGACTGTTCCTCATACAGTAAAAGGGACAAAGACGCTGTTACTTAATAATCTTGTGAAAGAGGACAATGTGCCATTCACAGAGAAATGATAAAATTCCCCGTTCTGTAATGATATAAAGCACTGAGTTTCGTTAGATATTTTCTCTTCCTCTTCCTCTTGGTCTATTGCCATTGGTACAGACCCCCAGAGGTGAATGGAACCAATAAGAACCAGCCAGGGGGGTCACACCGCACCCCTAAAAACATGATTTCTCTGCTTATGGTCATTCATTTTGTGAAAGTAAATTTAATTGTAAATATAAGGACAATGCAGTGCAATATTGCACCCTTAATAAATGATTGACCCAAACATCCCTTGACTTTTACACTTGGCTCAAAGTTCTAGATCACTATCAGGCGGAACGTGGTTGCTGATTTGCAGCCCCTATCAGCAGCGGGCAAGGACAAACAATTTTCTTGGCTTGTAAATACCAAAGACTGTACGGAGAGATTATCTCACAAAAAGGCTCATCTGTCGGGGCAGAACTGAGAGACTTGTGCCACCACATTCCATACAAACATCTTAAGACACTGTGGCGGGACATCTCCAAACAGTGGATAGAGAATGAGCCCACCAGTTGCTTGATCCAAGAAAGTTTATTTACAACTTGGGCTCTATAGTTCTCCTAATGCTGGCCAACTTATTACATGTAGTAGGCCAATTAGTTCTCGTATAGCATGCTTGAGGACATATAGTAAAGTCTATGGAGCCTGAGTAAACTGGGGTCCATATAAATCCTTTGGAGGGCCAGATCCGGCACATGGGTCTCCATAGTGCTGGGCGGTATACCGGTAAAAACCGATCACCGGTGTTCTTTTTGAAACCGATATGAATTTTCTACATACCCCCATACCGGTGTGCGTGAATACTTCCGGGTGCGCACGTGACGTCAGCGCGCACACACTCTACAAAAGCGCCATCGCTAGGACGCATTCAGAGTCGGATACCAATGTGAGCTGTCGGGGGGGGGGGGTGCCTGGCAAGTAATTATATTTTATGTGAAGGGGATGGGGGGTGTTTGGGGGGGTTGGGATGGGGTGGGTGGGGGGTTATATTTATGTGAAGGGGATGGGGGGGTGTTTGGGGTGGGGTGGGGTTGGGTGTGTGCGGATGGGGGGGTGTTTGGGGTGGGGTGGGGGGGGGGTGTGCGGATGGGGGGGTGTTTGGGGTGGGGTGGGGTGGGGGGGGTGTGTGCGGATGGGGGGGTGTTTGGGGTGGGGTGGGGGGGTGTGTGCGGATGGGGGGGTGTTTGGGGTGGGGGGGGTGTGTGCGGATGGGGGGTGTTTGGGGTGGGGGGGTGCGTGCGGATGGGGGGGTGTTTGGGGTGGGGTGGGGGGTAGCATGCGGATGGGGGGTTGGGGGGGCTGCGTGCGGATGGGGGGGTGTTTGGGGTGGCGGGGGGGGTGCGGGTGGCGGGTGTTTTGGGGTGGTCACCTAATCATGCATGGGGAAAAAAAAATACCGTCAAATACCGTGATACCGATATAATTTTGAAAAATACCGTGATATAAATTTTTGGTCATACCGCCCAGCACTAGGTCTCCAGTTGCACAGCCCTGCTCTAGACCATTATGTAAGGTGGCACCCCTTTTGCAAGTTTGCCATCCATATATTGATATATTGTTTCTCGCCTATTCTATCTACACTAAAAATCTTTCCGTTCAACCGTAGACCAAATTCTGAAGATAAATACACAATAATAAGGTGGGTTGAACCAATTTTCTTATATTGGTGCTCTGTCTTTGTATCTAGACTGATGGGCTCTGGACCAGGGGACCTGTGAGAACCTTGCCCACTGGTAACTTTAACAGCCAAACTTAATTCTCTAGTAATCTCTGTATTAGTGAATTCTTCCCTCCCCTCGTGTGTTAAAGAAGAGGTTAAAGAAGTCTGGGGTGTGGGTCAGAATGGCTCTGCAATCAGGACTGGCAAAATGGTCAATGTTGACTGGACCACCGGCATAATAAGAGTCAGTGGGCCCTCCTGCTTCTAACCATTTGGCCTAATTCATGGTCATTCCCTATCTCTCTATGATAACCATGAGACTTAAGTTGGCCATACATGGGCCGATTGTAGCTGCCGATATGGGTCCCTTAGACTGATTCAGCAGCTTATTGGCCCGTGTAGGAGCAGAAACAACAGGACTACCTGAAATTGGCCAGATATTGATTTGGCAGGTTAAAAGATTTAGTCGGATCGGGGACCACATCGGCTCATTGATGCGGTCCCCGAACCGACTGCCCCATTTGCGGCATCAGAATCTGATCGTTTTGCCCCAGGGCCAAACGACCGAATTAGCTTACATTTTCCCGATATCGCCCACCCGTAGGTGGGGGATATCGGGAGAAGATCCGCTCGCTTGGCAACCTCGCCAAGCAAGCGGATCTTAATGTGTATGGGCACCTTAAATAAATAGAAGAACAGTTTCAGGATAAAAGATTAAGAATAAAGAGGTTGAATGACGTTGAACACAGTTTGGACAGTGGGCCCATAACCTTAGGGTTTCTGGGGGACCCCGACATCCCAGTCAGACACTGAATAAGGCTCAAGGCCCCCCCCCCCCACACTGAACATTGTTGTAACTACAAAGGAATAATGATGATTGTTACAAATGGTAATGATAACGTGATCAGTAAATAACTTCGCTAGAAACTGAAAAACTCCGCTTCATGAGGAACCGGATTAGAAAATCTATATTGGTGATAAATGAGTTTATTCAAGAGAGACACCTGGTAACGCAGGAGTTTTCCAATGCCAAAGCCATAACGCTCTCTCTCTAAGTAACCTGAGGGCCTCATTAATCTTTTCCTTCTCTTGTGTCTCTTATTGACAATTGTCAACTGGTCCCCCCCCCCCCGGAACATACACAATACTGCTCATGGCATTCCTTACTGTAATATTCTTATTACAGGGCCTAGTACAGCCATAGATTTCTGCTTAGTAGCAGCTACTTGTCACAGCTACTAAACGCCAGAAAATCCCCTGCCATAGACAATACTGAGAATTGCCCCTGCTAACTAACTGTCACACATAGAGACAATTATCAGTAAATGATCAGCAGTAAATGATCAGTTTTAGGGTTTCTCCCATGCCTAAATACACAAATGAAGCAAACACCTCTATAAACCCAAGACAAATTATTTCTTATTATTGAACAAAATACAAATAATTAAAAACAAATCAGCAGACCAACTGCAAATTCTCACAGTTCCGCAGTCGCATTCATATTACAAAGTGAATCAAGTTGCCCTTTGAGGGTATTTCCCAGGATTCTGGTTTTCAGAAGATAAAACGCTGATTTAGCTTTTTTTTAGGTTACATAAGAGAAAGAGCTATTGTCCCATTCAGGCTTCTTATGAAACAGGAGGAAGCTGAGTAGATTTATACAGATATTTTGAAGACACGTAAGAAAAAACTGCCAGGTATTGGGTCGGCCCTGTGAGCCTGTAATGTACCCGAGCTCTGTATAACTGATCCGTGGGTTATGTAACGTTCCCCGGAGCCTTTCCGAGGTGCCGAGAAAGTTATTCCCTGTTTATTCTGTATTTCCGCCGGCCGAAAGAATAACAATAAATAGCAACACAAGCTGACGGTTTGTATATTGCCTGCACTAGCGGTTCTGACAAGTGATGAGTGAATCTGTTCCATTTCGCTTTGCTGAAAAATTCGCAAATCTTCAAAAGATCTGCGAAACGACGAAAAATTCGCGAAACGGCAAAAATGTCGAGCGGCAAAAAAATTTGTCGCCCACGGCTATTCTTTTGTTGCCCGCAGCTATTATTTCGTCGCCCGCGGCTATTATTTTGTCACCCGCGGCTATTATTTTGTCACCCGCGGCTATTATTTTGTCTTGCGGCTATTATTTTGTCACCCGCGGCTATTATTTTGTCACCCGCGGCTATTATTTTGTCTTGCGGCTATTATTTTGTCACCCGCGGCTATTATTTTGTCACCGCGGCTATTATTTTGTCTTGCGGCTATTATTTTGTCGCCCGCGGCTATTTTTTCGTCGCCCTCGGCTATTATTTCATTGCGCGGCTATTATTTTGTCGCCCACGGCTATTATTTTGTCGCCTGCAGCTATTATTTTGTCGCCCGCAGCTATTATTTCATCTTGCGGCTATTCTTTTGACATCCGCGACTATTCTTTTTTTACGCCGTTTTTTCCACAGCGAATTTTTTCATCCGTTTCGCGAAACAATCCGCCAATGGCGAAATGCAGAAATTCGCCGCAAATCCATGCCTGTTGGCTAGGACTCTGGACTAATGTACCTGCACACCTGGAGAAGAACTGACTTCTGCTACATTGTTTTTGAGTCGGAACCAGAGAACAACAGACGGGCGCTGCTCTCAGTAACGATGACGTTCACAAGTCACTATAATAAAGCCGTGAGAATGTTTAATGATATTATTGGGAAGTTGCTTAGAACGATATTGTCTCTAATTATGTGTGAGAACAGGTAATGGCGTGTTGATCCCCGACATACTCTGCATTCCTTACCCGGCGCGGGACACTCCTTCTCTGTTTATTTGTATTTTTTATACGTGGGTGGGAGCTGCCATTTAAGTCAACTATTTTTAAACCAGGGGTATTTTTTTGCACATAAATTCGTCACTTGAATGTCATTGGCTGTCATGATGTTATACTGTGATTACATTGCTACCTTAGCAGGTTCGGACTGGGGTATGTGCGGCAAACTGGGGCCCCCGACCACCTGCTCACCTGACGCTGGCCCCGCCCCCCCGTGTGCGTACTTTCTACTTCGGGGGCCACGGGGTTTTTTCCCAGTGTCCTGCTAGTCCAGTCTGGTCCTGTACCTCAGCCCTAGGGTTGCCACCTGTCCGGTTTTGGCCCAGACAGGGTCAAAACCAGGGTCGGACTGGGGGGTGCATGGCCCACCACCTCCCAAGGTGCCTCCTCCAGCCGCGTCCCCCACAGCGGCCCCCGCCACGCACCCCTAACCCACCCTGTCCGACGTCCTCCCCTGAATGCGTGTATGTGAAACGCGTCAGGGGAGGACATCAGAGGCCAGAGGAAGCGGCAATAGGATTGGGTCTGGGCCGCTGGGGCCCACCGGGTATTTTCTTGGTGTCCCAGCAGTCCAGTCCGACCCTGGTCAAAACCAACAGGGCTATCCAGGTCAAAGCTACCTGCAAGGTTTCCCCAATTTGGAAAACCGGGCGCCGATCGTTGTGTCATAGCACCGCCCCTGTGACATCAAAACCGCCCCCCCCCCCGTGATGTCATGACCGGCCTCCCTGCCTAGAGTTCCCGGGCAGGAGAGGTTCCATGTTAAGGTTAATATCAAGTTGCCGCCATGTTTCCGTTTCTGCAGCTGCACGGCACCATGCAAATGAACACACTGGATCGGCAGGATTTTTTTGCATAGACCCGGCCATAAGGCAAATATGGGTCTGAGAGCCCTGGGCTTGTAATTCAGTCCTTCTATGGGGGTTATGTAATAAATCTGTTTGCCCAGGAGCAGTAACCCATAGCAACCAATCAGCAGGTAGAATATACTGGTCATCTATTTAATAGCAAACATCGTATTGGTTGCTAAGTGTTACTGCACCTGGGCAAACTTAGTGCCTTTTATTACATACGGGGGTTGTGTGAGTGCCTAATTGCCTTTACTCACGCTCAGACCCTTACTGCTTACAGACACACATACTAACCAAAGTGTATCCTTATGTACCTGCTGCAGGGGTCCCCATTGCTTCCATAGAGACTCCTTTAAAGCTGGGGCTGCACTGGGGGGGGGGGTCTCGTTTGAATATTGGGGAAAGGCGAGGCCCCCAAACGAGCAAATCTTTCCCCAATATTCCCACCCTGGGTGATATTGGATCAATCGGATCACATTGAGGAGATGGAGGATCAAATATGCAAGCAATTGAGTTTTGCTTGCAGGCGGTTCAAGAACCCACTAGGAATGACTCTATTTTGGACCTGGTGATTTCTAATAATGCTGAACTTATCTCTAACATTTGTGTGGGTGAGCATTTGGGGAACAGTGATCACAACATGGTCTCCTTTGAGATAATGCTGCAGAGACAGCGCTATAAGGGAGTAACTAAAACACTCAATTTTAGACGTGCAGACTTTGCCAGTATAAGGGCATCTCTGCAATGTGTCAACTGGGAAAGGCTTTTCATGGGGTTAGACACAGAAGGAAAATGGAACATCTTTAAAACATTGCTTTGTAGGTATACACAACAGTATATCCCCCTTGTAAGCAAGGAGAGGCATCGCAAAGCAAAACCCTTATGGCTGAATAAAAGTGTTATTGTCGAGGTTGGTAAGAAAAAACGTGCTTTTAGGGCATTCAAGTTAGCTGGGGCAGCAGAAACTTTCATCAGGTACAAGGGGGCAAATAAAGCAGCAAAAAAGCTATCAGGCAAGCTAAAATAGAGATGGAAAGGGATATTGCAGCTAGGAGTAAAAAGAATCCAAAATTATTTTTTAATTATGTGAATAGTAAAAAAATGAAGCAAGAAGGGGTGGGAACTTTATTATCACGGGGGGTACGTTGGTTGATGAAAACGGGGGAAAAGCTGAAATTTTGAACTCTTATTTTTCATCTGTCTATACATCTGAGGAGCCAGATAATGAAGGCTTCCCTTGTAATATGCCCAGTTCTAGTAATTTAGCTACTGGCGCATGGGTCACTCGGGAGGAAATTCAAAAGAGACTTGAACATGTAAAGGTAAACAAAGGTCCAGGGCCGGATGGGATTCATCCCAGGGTATTAAATGAGCTGAGCGCTGTGATTGCCAAACCTCTTCACTTAATTTTTCAGGATTCATTGAGGTCTGGCATGGTGCCGAGAGACTGGCGGATTGCTAATGTGGTGCCGTTATTTAAAAAGGGATCCCGTTCTCAGCCTGAAAACTATAGGCCTGTTAGTCTGACATCAGTAGTAGGAAAACTTTTGGAAGGGGTAATAAGGGATAGGGTACTTGAATACATTGCAGTTCACAATACTATTAGTTTGTGCCAGCATGGTTTTATGCGTAACAGATCTTGCCAGACTAATTTAGTCGCCTTTTATGAGGAGGTGAGCAGGAACCTTGATGCTGGAATGGCAGTTGATGTCATCTACTTGGACTTTGCTAAAGCGTTTGATACAGTACCTCACAGAAGGTTAATGATCAAATTAAGGAATATTGGCCTAGAACATAATATTTGTAATTGGATAGAGAACTGGCTGAAGGATAGAGTACAAAGAGTGGTTGTAAATGGAACATTTTCTAATTGGGCCAGTGTGGTTAGTGGAGTACCGCAGGGGTCAGTCCTTGGGCCTTTGCTGTTTAACTTGTTTATTAATGACCTGGAGGGGGGCATAGACAGTACTGTGTCTATTTTTGCTGATGACACTAAATTGTGCAAAACTATAAGTTCCATGCAGGATGTGCCGCTTTGCAGAGCGATTTGACAAAATTAGATAACTGGGCAGCAAACTGGAAAATGAGGTTCAATGTTGATAAGTGCAAAGTTATGCACTTTGGTAGAAATAATATAAACGCAAACTATCTACTGAATGGTAGTGTGTTGGGGGTTTCCTTAATGGAGAAGGATCTGGGGGTTTTTGTAGATAACAAGTTGTCTAATTCCAGGCAGTGTCATTCTGTGGCTACTAAAGCAAATAAAGTGCTGTCTTGTATAAAAAAGGGCATTGACTCAAGGGATGAGAACATAATTTTGCCCCTTTATAGGTCCCTGGTAAGGCCTCACCTTGAGTATGCAGTGCAGTTTTGGGCTCCAGTCCTTAAGAAGGATATTAATGAGCTGGAGAGAGTGCAGAGACGTGCAACTAAACTGGTAAAGGGGATGGAAGATTTAAACTATGAGGTTAGACTGTCGAGGTTGGGGTTGTTTTCTCTGGAAAAGAGGCGCTTGCGAGGGGACATGATTACTCTGTACAAGTACATTAGAGGGGATTATAGGTAGTTGGGGGATGTTCTTTTTTCCCATAAAAACAATCAGCGCACCAGAGGCCCCCCCTTTAGATTAGAGGAAAGGAGCTTCCATTTGAAGCAGCGTAGGTGGTTTTTCACAGTGAGGGCAGTGAGGGGGTTGGGGAATGCCCTGCCGGGGGATGTTGGGTAGGGGGTTCCTCACGATGAGGGCAGTGAGGTTGGGGAATGCCCTTCCTAGTGATGGGGTAATGGCAGATTCTGTTAATGCCTATAAGAGGGGCCTGGATGAGTTCTTGATCAATCAGAATATCCAAGGCTATTGTGATACTAATATCTACAGTTAGTACTAGTGGTTGTATTTATAGTTTATGTATGTGAGTGTATAGATTGGTAGGTGTGGGTTAGGTGTGCTGGGTTTACTTGGATGGGTTGAACTTGATGGACACTGGTCTTTTTTCAACCCTATGTAACTATGTAACTATGTAACTATGTAAACCTGCCCGATCCACATCATTGCCTAGATATTGCCCCAATCAGGTATTCCCATTGGGGGGGCCCTTACACAGACTGGTGATCTGCTAACATGGTACGTCCACGGCTTTTATTGGCCCATGTGTGGCCTCTTTAATGCTGATTCCTGCTTCTGCTTTGCTTAAAAATCCATTGTTTCTCTCCCAAAGAGCCGTGACTATCTCTTTACCAGAGCTGGGGCAATACTACTTGAGCCATTGCCCCACCTGCTCACCCTCCATGTGCTTATTACCCCCACACACGCTGTTTGGTCTTGACTATCAACCCACGTCCCCCATCATATGCCCCCCATCATATGCCCCCCACCATTGCCCCTCAGTCCACAGCAGATATTGGATAGGTTTAAAAATCCCATTAAGCAAGGACCACATTGCTGTGTTGATATGGTCCCTCCCTACTGGCCCCCAAAGCCCAGTCTGGCCTGATCAAATCTCAATGAGTATGGGCAACTTAAGCTTTATTTGTTTAACCATTTTCTGTTATACTGTGTTACAGACCTGGCACTAAGCTGACCCCAACAAGTGAACAGATATCCCATTATCAACCCGGGGGCTCTAAATATAAGCTCTGTTTATTGCAATTATGACCCGGGTGTTGCCTTTTTGGCTTGAAACATTACTGTATTTGAACATACAGTGTATATATATATATATGAAGTTACACTTTGTCACTCAGTGTGTACGGCAGCCCTATTACCGACACAGCAATGTTCTGTTTGCAGAGATTGGCTCATAAGATAAACACACATCAGGGGAACATTTCCCGGTGACAAAGGGACCAAAGATTTACTGTGCGACTCCCACCCAGCGTCCGGCACAAACACACATGTAGGGTAAATAGTGGGACAATGGGTGCTCTGTATATAAGGACCCTGCAGGTCCCCTAGCTCCACAGCCCCCCCCCCAAAAGGTCATTTTATAACAGGGCAATGATCGAGGGTGCTAGTGCCGTAGCCAATGGCCTACAGGCAACTGACCCTTCTAATATTCCCAGGGAGGGACTTATTCACTGCAGGGATATTTACTACAGGGATACTGACCCCTTTGTTAAAACTATAGAAGTGTGGCCATCTGTACCCCAAAAAGCTGTAAATTAGGGGTGTATATATATCATATTTAGTTATTAACTCCAGGGGCCACAGCACCAGGTTTAATACATCATTGTTCTACCTGCAGCGGGCTGCAAAAATTGCTGATTGGTTGCTATGGGTTACTGCCCACGGGCAAATTTGCCCAGTGTTGATAAATGAGCCCCAGTGTCTTTTATTATATATGGGGGTTAGTACCTTACAGGGTTGCAACTAGGGGTTGGCAGACGAGGGAGATGTATAGGGCCCAATGGTGGGGGGCGCAAGTTATGTCTCTCCTGCCGACCCCTAGTTTGGGCCCTGCCCGAGTTGGGTCGTTGCAAGTAAAAGTGAGACCAGACGGGGTATGTGACAGGTATGTGGGGGCTCATAGGGGAAAGAGTGGGGGGCGTAGTTCCGCATGAACGCTTGCCTTGGCCGCAGTGTGATGTTGGCCGGTTCCGGTGCCTTACTGCCACACACTCACTGGCACATCGGGTTCCACTTCAGCCTCTGGAGAGGATAAAGCTGTTTATGAGCAGAGTAAACACAATGAGTGTGTGTGGGATGAGCACGATAAAGCCAATGCAAATAAACCTGATTCTGTGATTACAGGGAGAGGGTAACTAGGAAACCTGCCCTTACGGTATTCTCATCCGCCCCGGCGTGACAGAAACCACAACTGCCAGTTTTAGGCAGTTTCCACTCGCCTAAAAGCCTAAAGCCGGCGCACACATTGCCATAAGCACAAAAAAAACCTGTCGGAACCTGACTTCACTGAGCAACACGTGGATAACTCTGCTCCGAAACAGAGTTGATAATAAATGATTTAAAAGAATTCAGGCACAGCTGCAATCTAAAGTGAAGACCAACAACCAATGAGATGAAGCTATGAGGGCCACATGCCCCCTTATTAAGGTGGCCAAACATGGGCAGTTTTAAGCTGAGTCCTTCAGACTGATTCCGCAGACTATCTGTCCATGTATGGGCCACAGACTTTCCTGGCCCAAAATCATTGAGATGTTAATTGGACTGGCATGATCTCTCCATCAGATCACGAACCGCATTGGCTCATTGATGGGTGGTTATTGCTCCGGCAGCTCTTATCCTTGTCGTTATAATTCGATCGTTTGGCCCTGGCCCAATATCACCCACCTTAGTAGCCCATATTGGGAGAAAAAGCCACTTCTTTGATGGCCTTGCCAAACTACCGAATCTTATGGCGTATGGCCACCATGACTGCAACATAGCCGTGCATGTATTCCTACCCAAGTCTTGTCATATTATAACTGGGATTCAGGTAATATCCCCAATAGCGAATTGAATGAAGCTGTAAAGTGTATGGCACGGTTGGCACCCTTTGGTCACTGTATGGAAAAGGTATAGTGACCGTAGGCTAAACCTAATTAGCCAACATGGGACCCCTGCTCAGACCCCCACCTTCCCAAACCATCACAATCTTACTCTCCAAAATGGCTCTGCTCATTCTAGTCTTCCTAAACTTTGAACTTGGCAGTGATGTTGGCCGCCATGTTCCACTCCCTGGCACCGTGACTCTAATAGTCGAAAATAAGCGCACATATATTCCTCCCCGAATGCATCAGGTTGCCCAGAAAGCCACATGAAAAAAACACTCCTTCTGCCCTGCACCGAGGCCCACTGAGATTACCTACTGCCCCTGGGGGCCCAGTCCCTGACAGCGGGCCTATGGTAGCTAAATGGGTTTGGTTTTTCTTTATAGCAGAGCTGACAAAATCATGGCAGGGCTAACACTGAGCAAAACTGCACTAGTGCAATCACCTATGGGAACCAATCAAATGGCTGCTTTTATTGTTCTGGCAAAAAAAAGGATCCAATGACCTTTTTAGGCAAAGGATAGGGAGTCAAACTGGAGAGGCTTTAGATGAGGTTTGGATCAACTGGCAGTCAGGCCGGTTTCACACAGGCAAAAAGGCTGAACTTGATTGACGTGTGTCTTTTTGCAGCCTAAATTACTATGTTATGATGTTATTATGTTCTGCGGTTGCCAAGGTCCCTGTCCAAGTGCCGACTTGCCCAGTGATAGTAACTGTCAGTGGCCTTGTTTAGTAATGGGTCTAAGTGCCACAGGCTGTGTTTGTACCGTGCAATGCAACAATATTGTCCCCAGAATTCCAGCAATTCTGCATGAGGGGTAAAAGGGAACAGTTAGGGGTGGAAGTCTATTGCTTTGAGGGGTAACTACTAGGGGAAAGATTTGGTTTGGGGTGTGGGTATAATGCCCCCCTGTCCCTCTCTTCCTATATATATATATATATAAACGTTATTTATGTAATATATATTTATATATAGTGATGTATCGAGTTAAACCGGAGTTCCCGGATCAGCCATTCGCACATTCCATGTCAGTGATTCAGAAAGTTAAATGACCATCCTGGGAAATCATTAGGCTCTCGGTGTCCGGTTCTGCAATGTGAGAAGCCCAGTCTAATACTGATACATTCATCTCTATTCACTCACAGCTCATAGGGGAATCTGGTTACCAGTCTGATTATAAACACTCGGGGTTAGGTTATGGGCTTGGGTTACTCATGAATGCAGAAGAATACAATGCACAGAAATGTCCTATACAATTTATCCTTCTAACAGCGCTTAGCGGTATCATTAGTTGTAATCACTTGTGTCACATGACATTGAAAATTGTGTATAATAAAAATAAATGTGAAAGTCCATAATCAGTGCTTTTATATGGGCACAGAACCCCTCAGTGACTGCTAATATCCTTATCATTTACAGTAGGGGGTACATTATCCCTTATAATACATGAGTGATACTCAGAGTTCCCTGTATAACTCAGCCTGCAGCCTTGTGCCTTTATATGGGCACAGAACCCCTCAGTGACTGCTAATATCCTTATCATTTACAGTAGGGGGTACAGTATCCCTTATAATACATGAGTGATACTCAGAGTTCCCTGTATAACTCAGCCTGCAGCCTTGTGCCTTTATATGGGCACAGAACCCCTCAGTGACTGCTAATATCCTTATCATTTACAGTAGGGGGTACATTATCCCTTATAATACATGAGTGATACTCAGAGTTCCCTGTATAACTCAGCCTGCAGCCTTGTGCCTTTATATGGGCACAGAACCCCTCAGTGACTGCAAATATCCTTATCATTTACAGTAGGGGGTACATTATCCCTTATAATACATGAGTGATACTCAGAGTTCCCTGTATAACTCAGCCTGCAGCCTTGTGCCTTTATATGGGCACAGAACCCCTCAGTGACTGCTAATATCCTTATCATTTACAGTAGGGGGTACATTATCCCTTATAATACATGAGTGATACTCAGAGTTCTCTGTATAACTCAGCCTGCAGCCTTGTGCCTTTATATGGGGGGCACAGAGCCCCTCAGTGACTGCTAATATCCTTATCATTTACAGTAGGGGGTACATTATCCCTTATAATACATGAGTGATACTCAGGGTTCCCTGTATAACTCAGCCTGCAGCCTTGTGCCTTTATATGGGCACAGAGCCCCTCAGTGACTGCTAATATCCTTATCATTTACAGTAGGGGGTACATTATCCCTTATAATACATGAGTGATACTCAGAGTTCCCTGTATAACTCAGCCTGCAGCCTTGTGCCTTTATATGGGCACAGAACCCCTCAGTGACTGTTAATATCCTTATCATTTACAGTAGGGGGTACATTATCCCTTATAATACATGAGTGATACTCAGAGTTCCCTGTATAACTCAGCCTGCAGCCTTGTGCCTTTATATGGGGGGCACAGAGCCCCTCAGTGACTGCTAATATCCTTATCATTTACAGTAGGGGGTACATTATCCCTTATAATACATGAGTGATACTCAGAGTTCCCTGTATAACTCAGCCTGCAGCCTTGTGCCTTTATATGGGGGGCACAGAGCCCCTCAGTGACTGCTAATATCCTTATCATTTACAGTAGGGGGTACATTATCCCTTATAATACATGAGTGATACTCAGAGTTCCCTGTATAACTCAGCCTGCAGCCTTGTGCCTTTATATGGGCACAGAACCCCTCAGTGACTGTTAATATCCTTATCATTTACAGTAGGGGGTACATTATCCCTTATAATACATGAGTGATACTCAGAGTTCCCTGTATAACTCAGCCTGCAGCCTTGTGCCTTTATATGGGGGGCACAGAGCCCCTCAGTGACTGCTAATATCCTTATCATTTACAGTAGGGGGTACATTATCCCTTATAATACATGAGTGATACTCAGAGTTCCCTGTATAACTCAGCCTGCAGCCTTGTGCCTTTATATGGGGGGCACAGAGCCCCTCAGTGACTGCTAATATCCTTATCATTTACAGTAGGGGGTACATTATCCCTTATAATACATGAGTGATACTCAGAGTTCCCTGTATAACTCAGCCTGCAGCCTTGTGCCTTTATATGGGGGGCACAGAACCCCTCAGTGACTGCTAATATCCTTATCATTTACAGTAGGGGGTACATTATCCCTTATAATACATGAGTGATACTCAGAGTTCCCTGTATAACTCAGCCTGCAGCCTTGTGCCTTTATATGGGGGGCACAGAGCCCCTCAGTGACTGCTAATATCCTTATCATTTACAGTAGGGGGTACATTATCCCTTATAATACATGAGTAATACTCAGAGTTCCCTGTATAACTCAGCCTGCAGCCTTGTGCCTTTATATGGGCACAGAAGCATAGAGTCCCCGTTGCTAGGAAGGTAACTCCCCTGTGAGGCCGGCTACATCTGGAGCAGTTTTGGGAACACGGGGAGGAGGATATAAAACATATTCCAGTCTCTGTATCCAACAGATGTGAATGTAATTCCTGCCCTGTGGGACAATGTGGAACACAAAGTGCTGAACTGATGAAATTTCCTCACCATTTCCATTCCTCCCGTAGCCATAGTCCAACCAGGAATGAACCCATATGCATTAATAGCGCTCACTACTGTTAATATTAATAATAAACCTTAATATATTGGTGTTTCCTTTACCTTACGGAATAGGGTCATTTATCAAGAGTGGGCAAATTTGCACCTTGGCAGTGACCTGTAGCAACCAATCAGTGATTAGCCTTTTTCATCTAGTTGCAGGCTGAGCAATGAAAGCAAATACCCAATTGGTTGCCACCGGTTACTGCCCAGGTGCAAAATAATAAATTACCCCCCACTATTAAGTGTCTTCAATATGTAAGGAATGAAACAAACTGATCCATGTACAACAGCAAATTCCCAGAAATGACTGTACCTTTAGTTATAACACTGTGCATCTGGCATATGTCTTCTCTCATGGGGTTCAACCCTCCTTACAGCTATCTTTGGGCCCAGAGAGGATGCTGGGAAATCAAGCATTGGCACTGGGGTTCAAGCAATGTCCTTTATCAGAGTTCCTTCTGTGTGAGAATAGTCCATGATAGCCAGGCAAACGAAGCCAACCAGACACATTATAGTCCAACGTTTTATCATGGGGCTTCTAGCCACACCCTGCCATTGTCTAGCCTTGGAATATTAAGCCCCGCCCACTGATTTAGATTTACCATTGGCTACCTACAAACAGCCATAGGCTGTAGACTCATCTCCATATGGAAGAAGAAGGTCATTGTGTTGAGAAGGGGTGGGATAAGACAGCATACGCTCATATAGAAACAAATGCAGAGTAATAAACAAGTACCAAGTACCTATACAAATCACTTGTTTGTGCCCCCCCATGAACAAAATGGTACCAATATTTTTGGCCACGCCCCCTGTAGTAGTGCACTACACTAAGAATCAACAAGGTTGAACTTGATGGATGCAGGTTTTATTTCTCCAAGCACAGCTTCTACGATATACACGCAAATCATTTTACCCCTACGTGTACCTGTAGTTGAAACTGACCCTGCAGCTGCTGGGGGCCCCAGGAACTATGGGGGGGCCCAGTGAGAGTTTGATTGATAAGCAGTTGCAATATTTGTTATGTCGACTGTCTTGTTCCCAAAATTTGGGGCCCAATAACCAGTCAATGCCCTGCTGTAAAGTTCATGTAGGTACCAGCTTCTATAATTGACTGAATAGATCTCAATATAATATACAGTTTGGTCATTTCCCTATGGGACCAAAGTGTAAATTATATCCTTATAAACTGTGCTTAGTGATGTCATCAGTTATAATCGGCACTTAATGATTTCTGTCACTTATAATATCCCTATATTTTACAATAGGTTGTACTTTATTCACTATATATTATAAGGAACTCCTCGGGGGCTTATAATATCCCTATATGTTACAATAGGGGGTACTTTATTCACTATATATTATAAGGAACTCCTCGGGGGCTTATAATATCCCTATATGTTACAATAGGGGGCACTTTATTCACTATATATTATAAGGAACTCCTCAGGGCTTATAATATCCCTATATGTTACAATAGGGGGCACTTTATTCACTATATATTATAAGGAACTCCTCGGGGGCTTATAATATCGCTATATTTTACAATAGGGGGCACTTTATTCAATATATATTATAAGGAACTCCTCGGGGGCTTATAATATCCCTATATGTTACAATAGGGGGTACTTTATTCACTATATATTATAAGGAACTCCTTGGGGACTTATAATATCCCTATATTTTACAATAGGGGGCACTTTATTCACTATATATTATAAGGAACTCCTCGGGGGCTTATAATATCCCTATATGTTACAATAGGGGGTACTTTATTCACTATATATTATAAGGAACTCCTCGGGGACTTATAATATCCCTATATGTTACAATAGGGGGCACTTTATTCACTATATATTATAAGGAACTCCTCGGTGATGAAGGCTGGAATATGAATAGGATAGGGCCTGAATAGAAAGTTAAGATACATATATATATAAAGCTGTAGCCTCACAGAGCAATAGTATTTTGGCTGTTGGGGTCCCCCATTGGAAAGCTGAAAAAAATTAGGAAAGCAAGGCAAATATTTAAAAAACCTGCAAAAAATAATGAAGACCAACTGCAAAGTTGCTAGGAATAGCACATTCCATAACACTATAAAAGCTGACTGCAAGGTGAACTAAACCTTTAGTCTTTGACATTATGGAAATCAAGCAAGTGGGGTTTCCAGTTACAAACCAGTTGACCCCCCCAGTGTTGGGCCCCTACACCGCCGGCCCGGGTCTGTGTGGGAGGGAATAACAAGAGTATAAAGGAATGCGCCCATTTCTAAAGAAGCGCATGTAATGCATCCCTGTGGGCCGCGGATCTGTTACTGAGGCACCGCCCATTTACATGGGATTCCAGGGGCTTATTTATATAGCGGAATAGTCCATTATACACCCGGACAAAGAACCTTCTCAGGGGACAATTAGTTTCCTGGTAAATAGAGAATGATTTATTCACATTACTGTACAATTGCATTTCCCCAGTCACGGCTTTTAGTAGAGAGATGAAAGAGAAGCGGCAAAAAAACTGGGTCACGGGAATCTTTCAGGTACCAGCGGGCCCTGGGCAAAATGTCACTGGTGGGCCCCCCACTACCCCCCAAAAAATTTATGATAGAATAATCCTTAAGCACATAAAGTTTAATATAACAAGAAAGGCAGTGAAGAAATGGTATGGTCTTACTGAATTAGGCATGATCCCCTGGGGGGGGCACCCCGGGCCAACAACCCTGGGGACAGAAAAAATGACAAAATGTCAATGCCACAAGAAAAAAGTCAAAGAAATTAAAATATAGGTATGGGATCCCTTATCCGGAAACCCCTTATCCAGAAAGTTCCAAATTACAGAAAGGCCATCACCCATAGACTCCATTATAAGCAAATAATTCCAATTTTTAAAAATGATTTCCTTTTCTTTGTAATAATAAAACAGTACCTGTACTTGATCCCAACTAAGATATAATTACCCCTTATTGGGGCAGAACAGTCCTATTGGGTTATTTAATGGTTAAATGATTCCCTTTTCTCTGTAATAATAAAACAGTACCTGTACTTGATCCCAACTAAGATATAATTACCCCTTATTGGGGGCAGAACAGCCCTATTGGGTTTATTTAATGGTTAAATGATTCCCTTTTCTCTGTAATAATAAAACAGTACCTGTACTTGATCCCAACTAAGATATAATTACCCCTTATTGGGGGCAGAACAGCCCTATTGGGTTTATTTAATGGTTAAATGATTCCCTTTTCTCTGTAATAATAAAACAGTATCTGTACTTGATCCCAACTAAGATATAATTACCCCTTATTGGGGCAGAACAGCCCTATTGGGTTTATTTCATGGTTAAATGATTCCCTTTTCTCTGTAATAATAAAACAGTACCTGTACTTGATCCCAACTAAGATATAATTACCCCTTATTGGAGGCAATACAAGCGTATTAGCTTGTATTGGCTATTGTTTTTGGCGCTGTTCTATTGCTGCCCTATGGGGAAAAGGCCCTTGGCAGACGCTGGTGAAAGGCGGTACTACAGCTAATACCTGCGTGTTTGTGACCAGTTAGATTGGAACACACTTGCTGCTTAAGATGCCAAACTGCCCAAGTTTTAGTCGTAAGTTAAAAAGAAAAACCAGTTCTGTGGCCCCGGGGCTATTCACAGGAAAGCTCAGGAGACATTTAGAGGGTAAATACATCACAGTGACATATTCAAAAAAACATTCCAGCGAGGTGAAGGCTGACAGGTGCAGTTATCCGTCAGAGTGTGTGTATATAGCCACTCACGCAGCCTCACTAGTAAAGGGGAACTGCACATCGGGAAAAAATATTTTTTTTGAAAGATATAATTCTAAGAAACTTCCCAGTGTGCATTAATGGCATATTTTCAGTTTGTTACAGTTATTTTTAAATGTAGTTGCTATAGAAAGCAGTATCTGTCTGGCTGCACTGCAGGTTCTGACTCCTGAATGTATATGTATGTATGTAAATGCATAGCTTTGTTTGGGGCAAAATACAGACCCAGCCCTGAGTGCTAAAGGGATTCCCTGCATTTCCAAAGGTTCAATTAGCATTTTTATTCCCAAGATGCAACGCTCCATCTACATTTGTTTACAAAACTGGTTTCATAGTCTCTTTCTTTTCTCTAGTTCTGACTCTTGATATAATAAAGCAGGCGTCAGTTCACCTACCGGTCTGTTCATCTGTTAAATAAACCCTAAAGCTAGGTCAACGAGGTGCTAAAAGCCTTTGTAGCGAGCGAGAAAGTGAACGGGATTGGTCGGTTGCTGTTTTGGTGCAAGGAGGGAATTTATCCGCAATCGCTGGCAGTGTAGAGAGCACTTTATTTGGGAGTTTTCCTTGTGCCCCTATCAGATCAGTGGGGATTCATTTGGAGATAAACTCAAAGACTGTGCCTGTATGTTACCCAACCACTTAGACTGTAAGCTCTACGGGGCAAATGCCCATACCTAGTGCACTCTTACCTTCCAATTTGTGCCTGTATGTTACCCAACCACTTAGATTGTAAGCTCTACACGGCAAATGCCCATACCTAGTGCACTCTTAACTTCCAATTTGTGCCTGTATGTTACCCAACCACTTAGATTGTAAGCTCTACGGAGCAAATGCCCATACCTAGTGCACTCTTACCTTCCAATTTGTGCCTGTATGTTACCCAACCACTTAGATTGTAAGCTCTACGGGGCAAATGCCCATACCTAGTGCACTCTTAACTTCCAATTTGTGCCTGTATGTTACCCAACCACTTAGATTGTAAGCTCTACAGGGCAGGAACCATACCTAGTGCACTCTTACCTTCCAATTTGTGCCTGTATGTTACCCAACCACTTAGATTGTAAGCTCTACGGGGCAAATGTCCATACCTGGTGCACTCTTACCTTCCAATTTGTGCCTGTATGTTACCCAGCCACTTAGATTGTAAGCTCTATGGGGCAAATGCCCATACCTAGTGCACTCTTACCTTCCAATTTGTGCCTGTATGTTACCCAACCGCTTAGATTGTAAGCTCTACGGGGCAAATACCCATACCTAGTGCACTCTTACCTTCCAATTTGTGCCTGTATGTTACCCAACCACTTAGATTGTAAGCTCTACGGGGCAAATGTCCATACCTGGTGCACTCTTACCTTCCAATTTTTGCCTGTATGTTACCCAACCACTTAGATTGTAAGCTCTACGGGGCAAATGCCCATACCTGGTGCACTCTTACCTTCCAGTTTGTGCCTGTATGTTACCCAACCACTTAGATTGTAAGCTCTACGGGGCAAATACCCATACCTAGTGCACCCTTACCTTCCAATTTGTGCCTGTATGTTACCCAACCACTTAGATTGTAAGCTCTACGGGGCAAATACCCATACCTAGTGCACTCTTACCTTCCAATTTGTGCCTGTATGTTACCCAACCACTTAGACTGTAAGCTCTACGGGGCAAATACCCATACCTAGTGCCCTCTTACCTTCCAGTTTGTGCCTGTATGTTACCCAACCACTTAGACTGTAAGCTCTATGGGGCAGGGACCTCCTTCCTACTGTGTCTCATACCACATGGCACTTACTCCCTGTGCATTTATACTTATTTATTGTATTTATTATATCACTGTACAGCACTGCGTACCCTTGTGGCACTTTATAAATAAAGTTATACATACAAATAAATTCACGTAGGCACTTTAATGAAGCCTGATTGGTGAAATGCGTTAAGGCATGATATTATCACCAAGTACCATAGAAGGGACTCGTGGCAGAGGGAAACACCAGCAAGTGTTTCTATCTTTGTGCTCAGAGAACCTAAACCATGGAAACTGAGTGTTTTTACAAAGATAGAAATTGAGGAACAGATAGCAGTACAGGCTAAGAATAAACTCCAAACATTTTTTAAGTATATTAATAGTAAAAAAAATGCAGGTTGAGAGTGTGGCCCCATTAAATAATGGAAATATACAGTTGTTTGCATATGGGTAGGAAACTGGCTACAGGATCGGGTACAGAGGGGGGTTGTTAATGGTACAGTTTCTACTTGGAGTAGGGTTCTTAGTGGGGTTCTGTATTGGGTCCACTTTTATTTAACTTCTTCATTAATGACTTAGGGGACGGTAATATAATAGTAATAGCAACGTATGAGTGTTTGCAGATGGTACAGAATTCAATTAATTCCATCCAGGATGTGGCACCTTGCAGCAGGGTCTGGGCAAACTGGCAATCTGGGCGGCTAAGTGGCAGATAAGATTCAATGTTGATAAATGTACCTGAAATGGGAAGGCACTGGGCAAATCCATAATGGAGAAGGACCTTGGAGTCCTTGTAGATAATAAACTTGGCTGTAGCAAGCAATGCCAGGCAGCAGCAGCAAGGGCAAACAGGGTATTGGGCTGTATTAAAAGGGGTATAGATTCACGGGAGGAGGGGGTTATTCTTCCCCTTTACAGAGTGCTGGTAAGGCCCCATCTAGAATATGCTGTTCAGTTTTGGTCTCCAGTGCTCAAACGGGACATTATTGAGTTAGAGAGGGTCCAGAGAAGGGCAACTAAGCTGGTAAAGGGCATGAATAGTCTAAATTATGGCTTAAGATCCCTTTATATAGTAACATGGATATGAGAGTGTATCACTCCCTGCTCCCATAAATACAGCAGCTGAGATTAACAGTGACATTCCATCAGGGGACGGCATGCTGTGTTATCCAGATGGTGCTGAACTATACGTCTATGTCCCTGTTCTGTACTGTTAAGGGACACTGTCATCCAAAGACACTTTTAATTGCAGCTGGCTGGGTTATTATATGTATGATGTTTTTAAAGTGCCATGGGGTTGTTTTCTTTGCCTTTGTATCTTATTTAACTCTGTTAAGGGTTCATAATCTTTCACTGATATAAATAATGGGTATTATTATTATAAATATACAGTATAAGACTGCTGCCCTCTGTGGCCTGAGTGTTCTTTTATAGATATAGCTAGAATCTCAGCCATAAAGCAGGGCAGGACTGCTGCTTACAATGGGGGGATCAGATAGGATCTGTGCCACTGTGACAGAATGCTCTGTTATACAGATAGCTAGAATCTCAGCCATAAAGCAGGGCAGGACTGCTGCTTACAATGGGGGGATCAGATAGGATCTGTGCCACTGTGACAGAATGCTCTGTTATACAGATAGCTAGAATCTCAGCCATAAAGCAGGGCAGGACTGCTGCTTACAATGGGGGGGATCAGATAGGATCTGTGCCACTGTGACAGAATGCTCTGTTATACAGATAGCTAGAATCTCAGCCATAAAGCAGGGCAGGACTGCTGCTTACAATGGGGGGATCAGATAGGATCTGTGCCACTGTGACAGAATGCTCTGTTATACAGATAGCTAGAATCTCAGCCATAAAGCAGGGCAGGACTGCTGCTTACAATGGGGGGATCAGATAGGATCTGTGCCACTGTGACAGAATGCTCTGTTATACAGATAGCTAGAATCTCAGCCATAAAGCAGGGCAGGACTGCTGCTTACAATGGGGGGGATCAGATAGGATCTGTGCCACTGTGACAGAATGCTCTGTTATACAGATAGTTAGAATCTCAGCCATAAAGCAGGGCAGGACTGCTGCTTACAATGGGGGGATCAGATAGGATCTGTGCCACTGTGACAGAATGCTCTGTTATACAGATAGCTAGAATCTCAGCCATAAAGCAGGGCAGGACTGCTGCTTACAATGGGGGGATCAGATAGGATCTGTGCCACTGTGACAGAATGCTCTGTTATACAGATAGCTAGAATCTCAGCCATAAAGCAGGGCAGGACTGCTGCTTACAATGGGGGGATCAGATAGGATCTGTGCCACTGTGACAGAATGCTCTGTTATACAGATAGCTAGAATCTCAGCCATAAAGCAGGGCAGGACTGCTGCTTACAATGGGGGGGATCAGATAGGATCTGTGCCACTGTGACAGAATGCTCTGTTATACAGATAGCTAGAATCTCAGCCATAAAGCAGGGCAGGACTGCTGCTTTATAGGAAAAAGAAATGATCTGATTACACTTTACTATGAAAGTCCTGCAACTTTAAAAAATCTATCTAACTTTTGTTACTAGACATTACTCACTGAGTTCAGACACAGATATGGCTATTTAAAGGGGAGATAATTCCCTTGAGTGCAGGTTGTTTGTACACAGTGCCGTTGCTAATGCCGACAGGAGTTGTACATTCCTCCTGCAGTTTAATTACCGGCCGCGCAAGAAACAGACAAATCTTTGACCAATATTGATTAGTTACTGTACAGACACAATATCAGTCATTATGTCTCTGATCTCTCCACCATTATTTGCTGTCCAATGGCACGCAGTCGTGTATACTCCAATGGCACGCAGTCTTGTATACTCCAATGGCACGCAGTCTTGTATACTCCAATGGCACGCAGTCTTGTATACTCCAATGGCGCGCAGTCTTGTATACTCCAATGGCGCGCAGTCTTGTATACTCCAATGGCACGCAGTCGTGTATACTCCAATGGCGCGCAGTCTTGTATACTCCAATGGCGCGCAGTCTTGTATACTCCAATGGCACGCAGTCTTGTATACTCCAATGGCACGCAGTCTTGTATACTCCAATGGCACGCAGTCTTGTATACTCCAATGGCGCGCAGTCTTGTATACTCCAATGGCGCGCAGTCTTGTATACTCCAATGGCGCGCAGTCTTGTATACTCCAATGGCGCGCAGTCTTGTATACTCCAATGGCGCGCAGTCTTGTATACTGCAATGGCGCGCAGTCTTGTATACTCCAATGGCACGCAGTCTTGTATACTCCAATGGCGCGCTGTCTTGTATACTCCAATGGCGCGCAGTCTTGTGTACTTCAATGGCGCGCAGTCTTGTGTACTCCAATGGCACGCAGTCTTGTATACTCCAATGGCGCGCAGTCTTGTATACTCCAATGGCACGCAATCTTGTATACTCCAATGGCACGCAATCTTGTATACTCCAATGGCACGCAGTCTTGTATACTCCAATGGCGCGCAGTCTTGTATACTCTAATGGCACGCAGTCTTGTATACTCCAATGGCACGCAGTCTTGTATACTCCAATGGCACGCAATCTTGTATACTCCAATGGCACGCAATCTTGTATACTCCAATGGCACGCAATCTTGTATACTCCAATGGCACGCAGTCTTGTATACTCCAATGGCGCGCAGTCTTGTATACTCTAATGGCGCGCAGTCTTGTATACTCCAATGGCGCGCAGTCTTGTATACTCTAATGGCACGCAGTCTTGTATACTCCAATGGCACGCAGTCTTGTATACTCCAATGGCACGCAATCTTGTATACTCCAATGGCACGCAATCTTGTATACTCCAATGGCACGCAATCTTGTATACTCCAATGGCACGCAATCTTGTATACTCCAATGGCACGCAATCTTGTATACTCCAATGGCACGCAATCTTGTATACTCCAATGGCACGCAGTCTTGTATACTCCAATGGCGCGCAGTCTTGTATACTCTAATGGCGCGCAGTCTTGTATACTCCAATGGCGCGCAGTCTTGTATACTCTAATGGCACGCAGTCTTGTATACTCCAATGGCGCGCAGTCTTGTATACTCTAATGGCGCGCAGTCTTGTATACTCCAATGGCGCGCAGTCTTGTATACTCCAATGGCGCGCAGTCTTGTATACTCTAATGGCGCGCAGTCTTGTATACTGAAAAACTGCCTAAATGCATAGGAATGTCTGTATGCGCTGCGGGGCTGCTGAGTAAAAGCACATTATACTGAGAAGCAATGGAAAGTATTGTGTGGTGTTCTCCCCTATAGCCTGAACTGGAGCATGTAATGAGCCATATATGATATTTGGTACCAGGCCAGGACTCTTTCTCCACCTCCTCCAATGATGGCACCCAAGGGACAGTTAGGGCCAAATCCCAAAGAATATCCATTATTTCAGTAATACTGACCTGCCTACACCAGCTGCCAATTCGGCCCTTTATACACACATACGGGTCATTACACTCAAGGCATCAAATGCATTTTTCAGTAGTCAGAACCGATGGTGAAAAGTACAAGTTCCCACTAGTGGTGATTATCACCAGTGTAGGACAGCAGTAACTAGCAGAGGGCTACGCAGGGCCCAGGGCAAGTTACCAGCGATTGACATTTTTGATATCCAGTATAAATGCCCCCAGAACCAGTACAGTACCAGGTTGGACTGGGCTGTTCACCTTTGAGATAACTTTTAGTATGATGTAGAGAGTAATATTTGCAATTGGTCTTCATTTTTAATTATATGAAGTTTTTCCATTTTTTCAGTATTTGTTCTTTAGCTCTCCAGTTTGGAGTTCCACCTGCTATCTCATTGCTAGGGTCAGAATTACCTTAGCAACCAGGGAGTGGTTTGAACGACAGACAGGAATATGAATAGGAGAGGGACTGAATAAAAAATACAAAAAAATAAGTAACAATAATAAATAAATTGTAGCAGTTTTTGACTGCCAGGGTCAGTGACCCCCATTTAAAAGCTGCAAAGAGTTAGAAAAAGAAGGCAAATAATTAAGAAAAACTATAAAAAAAAAAAAGACCAATAAAAAGTTGCTTACAATTGGCCATTCTATAACATACTAATAGTTAACTTAAAGATAAACTACCCCATTAAGAGTTGAAAAAAAGACACACGTTTATCAAGTGCAACCACTGGGCCCAGTAAATCCTGCCGGGAATAAATTGAGTTCTTTTCAAACCTACAGTTTTCTTCACAGAGTGCAGTTTTTGTAGTATGGCAACTCAAACACATGTACAGGTATAGGACCCGTTATCCAGAATGCTCGGGACCAAGGGTATTCCGGATAAGGGGTCTTTCCGTAATTTGGATCTCCATACCTTAAGTCTACTAAAAAATCAATAAAGCATTAATTAAACCCAATAGGATTGTTCTGCCCCCAATAAGGAGCTTTCTGGATAACGGGTTTCCGGATAAGGGATCCCATACCTGTACTAAAATCCCAGGCAGAATCTATTTCAGCCAATGGCTGAACTTTATAGATACAGGGCTTTTTCTAAGCTGAGTTACTATGTAACTGCCGAGTGGCAACGCAGCACTTTCTAGAGAACGTTATATCAAATGAAACTTTTATGGTGTAGACATAGTTTGAGACAATTTGCAGTTGGTATTCTTTTTTTATTTTTTATGCTTTCTAGGTATTAAGCTTTTTGTTCAGCAGCTCTCCACTTGGGTATTTCAGCAGCTCTCTGGTTGCTAGGGTCTTATTTATCCTAGTAACCAGGCAGTATTGGAACAAGAGATGGGAATATAAATAGGAGAGGGGCTGAATAGAAAGATAAATAAGAAAAAGTAACAATAACAATAAAACTGGAGCCTCACAGAGCAATAGGGTTTGGCTGCCGGGGTCAGTGACCCCCATTTGAAAGCTGGAAAAAAGCAGAATAGAAAGGCAAATATTTCTAAAACTATACAAAATAAATCATAAAGACTAATTGCAAAGTTGGTAGGTGAACCAACCCCATTAACTTACAGAACTTACAAAAATGGGGGATATATACATTTTATATACATGTACATAACAGGTAATAGCACTCATATTGATTCCACAGGAGAGATTAACTGAATTGGGCTTTTATAGGGCTAATTGCTCTTAAATTCGACTTATTAAACACATTTTGCTATTTTGGGAGCTCTTTCAATACCTTTTATCCATAAAAATCCTTAATCTATGTTTTATATGCATTGTTAAATGTATTGTATGCAGATTTTATATTACAAATAAAGTTTTTTTTAAAGAAATCTGTCTTTCTTGTCCTTAGAATTAATGTGAGGTCTGTTACCTGTTCTATATAGAGACCATTATATCCCCAACTTTCCAATGAAGCAAAAAAGTTTATAAGGGAAGTAATATACTTTTTTCTTTTATAAATATAATTTTATAGTAGTTGAGGTTGAAAAAAGACAATTAAGTTCAACATCAAGTTCAAATATTTGCTCAGAATAATCCTGTAATACCCCAAGAACACTCAGCAGGATAAATACAGTACCAATTCCATGTATAATACCCCAAAAACACTCAGCAGGATAAATACAGTGCCAATTCCATGTATAATACACCAGAACCCACAGCAGGATAAATACAGTGCCAATTCCATGTATAATACCCCAGAACCCACAGCAGGATAAATACAGTGCCAATTCCATGTATAATACCCCAGAACCCACAGCAGGATAAATACAGTGCCAATTCCATGTATAATACCCCAGAACCCACAGCAGGATAAATACAGTGCCAATTCCATGTATAATACCCTAGAACCCACAGCGGGATAAATACAGTGCCAATTCCATGTATAATACCCCAGAACCCACGGCAGGATAAATACAGTGCCAATTCCATGTATAATACCCCAGAACCCACAGCAGGATAAATACAGTGCCAATTCCACGTATAATACCCCAGAACCCACAGCGGGATAAATACAGCGCCAATTCCATGTATAATACCCCAGAACCCACAGCAGATAAATACAGTGCCAATTCCATGTATAATACCCCAGAACCCACAGCAGATAAATACAGTGCCAATTCCACGTATAATACCCCAGAACCCACAGCGGGATAAATACAGTGCCAATTCCACGTATAATACCCCAGAACCCACGGCAGGATAAATACAGTGCCAATTCCATGTATAATACCCCAGAACCCACAGCAGGATAAATACAGTGCCAATTCCACGTATAATACCCCAGAACCCACAGCGGGATAAATACAGTGCCAATTCCATGTATAATACCCCAGAACCCACAGCGGGATAAATACAGTGCCAATTCCATGTATAATACCCCAGAACCCACAGCAGGATAAATACAGTGCCAATTCCATGTATAATACCCCAGAACCCACAGCAGGATAAATACAGTGCCAATTCCACGTATAATACCCCAGAACCCACAGCGGGATAAATACAGTGCCAATTCCATGTATAATACCCCAGAACCCACAGCGGGATAAATACAGTGCCAATTCCATGTATAATACCCCAGAACCCACAGAACCCACAGCAGGATAAATACAGTGCCAATTCCATGTATAATACCCCAGAACCCACGGCAGGATAAATACAGTGCCAATTCCATGTATAATACCCCAGAACCCACAGCAGATAAATACAGTGCCAATTCCACGTATAATACCCCAGAACCCACAGCGGGATAAATACAGTGCCAATTCCATGTATAATACCCCAGAAACCACAGGAGGATAAATACAGTGCCAATTCCATGTATAATATCCCAGAAACCACAGCGGGATAAATACAGTGCCAATTCCATGTATAATACCCCAGAACCCACAGCAGATAAATACAGTGCCAATTCCATGTATAATACCCCAGAACCCACAGCAGGATAAATACAGTGCCAATTCCATGCATAATACCCCAGAACACACAGCAGGATAAATACAGTGCCAATTCCATGTATAATACCCCAGAACACACAGCAGGATAAATACAGTGCCAATTCAATGTATAATACCCCAGAACCCACAGCAGGATAAATACAGTGCCAATTCCATGTATAATACCCCAGAACCCACAGCAGGATAAATACAGTGCCAATTCCATGTATAATACCCCAGAACCCACAGCAGATAAATACAGTGCCAATTCCATGTATAATACCCTAGAACCCACAGCGGGATAAATACAGTGCCAATTCCATGTATAATACCCCAGAACCCACGGCAGGATAAATACAGTGCCAATTCCACGTATAATACCCCAGAACCCACAGCAGGATAAATACAGTGCCAATTCCACGTATAATACCCCAGAACCCACAGCGGGATAAATACAGTGCCAATTCCACGTATAATACCCCAGAACCCACAGCGGGATAAATACAGTGCCAATTCCACGTATAATACCCCAGAACCCACGGCAGGATAAATACAGTGCCAATTCCATGTATAATACCCCAGAACCCACAGCAGGATAAATACAGTGCCAATTCCACGTATAATACCCCAGAACCCACAGCGGGATAAATACAGTGCCAATTCCATGTATAATACCCCAGAACCCACAGCGGGATAAATACAGTGCCAATTCCATGTATAATACCCCAGAACCCACAGCAGGATAAATACAGTGCCAATTCCATGTATAATACCCCAGAACCCACAGCAGGATAAATACAGTGCCAATTCCACGTATAATACCCCAGAACCCACAGCGGGATAAATACAGTGCCAATTCCATGTATAATACCCCAGAACCCACAGCGGGATAAATACAGTGCCAATTCCATGTATAATACCCCAGAACCCACAGAACCCACAGCAGGATAAATACAGTGCCAATTCCATGTATAATACCCCAGAACCCACGGCAGGATAAATACAGTGCCAATTCCATGTATAATACCCCAGAACCCACAGCAGATAAATACAGTGCCAATTCCACGTATAATACCCCAGAACCCACAGCGGGATAAATACAGTGCCAATTCCATGTATAATACCCCAGAAACCACAGGAGGATAAATACAGTGCCAATTCCATGTATAATATCCCAGAAACCACAGCGGGATAAATACAGTGCCAATTCCATGTATAATACCCCAGAACCCACAGCAGATAAATACAGTGCCAATTCCATGTATAATACCCCAGAACCCACAGCAGGATAAATACAGTGCCAATTCCATGCATAATACCCCAGAACACACAGCAGGATAAATACAGTGCCAATTCCATGTATAATACCCCAGAACACACAGCAGGATAAATACAGTGCCAATTCAATGTATAATACCCCAGAACCCACAGCAGGATAAATACAGTGCCAATTCCATGTATAATACCCCAGAACCCACATCAGGATAAATACAGCGCCAATTCCATGTATAATACCCCAGAACCCACAGCAGGATAAATACAGCGCCAGTTCCATGTATAATACCCCAGAACACACAGCAGGATAAATACAGCGCCAATTCCATGTATAATACCCCAGAACACACAGCAGGATAAATACAGTGCCAATTCCATGTATAATATCCCAGAACCCACAGCAGGATAAATACAGTGCCAATTCCATGTATAATACCCCAGAACCCACAGCAGGATAAATACAGTGCCAATTCCATGTATAATACCCCAGAACCCACAGCGGGATAAATACAGTGCCAATTCCATGTATAATACCCCAGAACCCACAGCAGGATAAATACAGTGCCAATTCCATGTATAATACCCCAGAACCCACAGCAGGATAAATACAGTGCCAATTCCATGTATAATACCCCAGAACCCACAGCAGGATAAATACAGTGCCAATTCCATGTATAATACCCCAGAACCCACAGCAGGATAAATACAGTGCCAATTCCATGTATAATACCCCAGAACCCACAGCAGATAAATACAGTGCCAATTCCATGTATAATACCCCAGAACCCACAGCGGGATAAATACAGTGCCAATTCCATGTATAATACCCCAGAACCCACAGCAGGATAAATACAGTGCCAATTCCATGTATAATACCCCAGAACCCACAGCAGGATAAATATAGTGCCAATTCCATGTATAATACCCCAGAACCCACAGCGGGATAAATACAGTGCCAATTCCATGTATAATACCCCAGAACCCACAGCAGGATAAATACAGTGCCAATTCCATGTATAATACCCCAGAACCCACAGCAGGATAAATACAGTGCCAATTCCATGTATAATACCCCAGAACCCACAGCGGGATAAATACAGTGCCAATTCCATGTATAATACCCCAGAACCCACAGCAGGATAAATACAGTGCCAATTCCATGTATAATACCCCAGAACCCACAGCAGGATAAATATAGTGCCAATTCCATGTATAATACCCCAGAACCCACAGCGGGATAAATACAGTGCCAATTCCATGTATAATACCCCAGAACCCACAGCGGGATAAATACAGTGCCAATTCCATGTATAATACCCCAGAACCCACAGCAGGATAAATACAGTGCCAATTCCATGTATAATACCCCAGAACCCACAGCAGGATAAATACAGTGCCAATTCCATGTATAATACCCCAGAACCCACAGCAGGATAAATATAGTGCCAATTCCATGTATAATACCCCAGAACCCACAGCGGGATAAATACAGTGCCAATTCCATGTATAATACCCCAGAACCCACAGCAGGATAAATACAGTGCCAATTCCATGTATAATACCCCAGAACCCACAGCAGGATAAATACAGTGCCAATTCCATGTATAATACCCCAGAACCCACAGCAGGATAAATACAGTGCCAATTCCATGTATAATACCCCAGAACCCACAGCAGATAAATACAGTGCCAATTCCATGTATAATACCCCAGAACCCACAGCGGGATAAATACAGTGCCAATTCCATGTATAATACCCCAGAACCCACAGCAGGATAAATACAGTGCCAATTCCATGTATAATACCCCAGAACCCACAGCGGGATAAATACAGCGCCAATTCCATATTTGTAGTTGGTAAGTCCCTGGTGTTGGTTTGGGGATGCTTAGTTATCCAAGCCTTCATTAAAATCTGCCCATGAGCAAATGTTTGAACTTGAGGGATGAACCTGGGCAAGCCCCTACCTGTGCATTTATCTCCTGTTTTAGATTGCAAGCTTTTTGGATGAGGATACCTTAGTAACTAGGCAATTACTAAAATCATTAGTACTAATTGTTCCTACTCATGCCCAGCCACAGAAGAACTATTATTACCTGTGCAATCTGATGCTGGATAACCATCTCGTTCTGCAGGTTAATCACTGCTGCTCTGTAGCGCGGCTTATTTGTGTTGTTATATACACAGTGCATGGGTATGGGCTCAGGTATCAGCACCGCTTGGCACCGTCCCACTGACGGCAAAACCGCCCGGCCCTCTTAGTGCCAACGACAATTACTGAATCTCAGCTCGTGGTCTATCTAATTTCCTAAGGAACAAAAACTATGTCAGTGCCCCCCAAAGTGCCAATTATAAACCAGATCTAATTGAGACCGGTGGGTCTATTACTATATAAGAACCTATTGCTACTACTAAAGCTTAGTCCACATTTCCTAACACACAAAAAAGTATGACAGTGCCTCCCAAAGGGCCAATAATAAGTCAGACCTAGGGAGGTGGTTATGCCCACTCAGTGCCAAAGGAATTACTGATTAAAGAAACAAAAACTATCCGTGCCCCCTAAGGTGCCAATAACAAATCAGACTTTAACTAGAGAGGTGACTACTACAGGCTTGAGGGGACAGATAAGTAAAAAGGTTTGGGGGGGAACACAGCACTTACCCCACAAGGAGAAGCTAAGTCCTGGCCAGTGCCCTCCTCGTTGGGTACCGGGCATTCAGCCTGCAGCAGAGGGCATGTCCTACCCGTGGGTTCTGAGCAGGACTGAGTCTCAGCTTTGGATCCAAAGTCTATAGAAGAGTAAGCAGCATGATCTGTGAGCTGTGGGACCAGCCCAGACTCGCTCTCCTCCTCCTCTTCCTCCTCCTCCTCCTCACTAGGCTGTGAATACCTAGAGACAGAGGGTGGGAGGTGGGCAGGGAAACCCAATGAATGAGCAATGCTAGTGAGCACTCTGATCACCAGGAAGAGACACAACCCATCTACAGAACTCCTGTCTGCACAGCTGCTCGTCCCTGGAGCTGACAATCTTCACATGTGCAAGAATCCAGGGCAGAGAGAAAGACTGATCAACAGAGCTTACAATCTAAAAGTGCATTTGGCTGGGGGGAGACAGTTGCAACTCTCACTGAGTTTATATAATTGTACAAAGTTCTAAAGAATATAAAACCCCGATAAATGCTGATTAATTACCCACAGTAAGTTCTGCCCCTAATGCCAACCAGCTGCCCCCCGCAACCACATTGGGGGAGACAAGAGGGGACAGGCAACCAGAAGCCAACCAGTATCCCAGGTCCCAGCGCTGCTGGAGGAGTTTGCTTCTGCCATACCTGGGGCACAGGGGTGGGGGACCCTACTGTAAAGAACAATAAAATAAATACATTTGGATTTGATTTAGTTTAAATGTAAGCACTGGGGGTACAAGGGACCCTCTAGGTATTTTGCACCCCTTTTGTGTGAGATGTTGGCAGATCTATGGCACTGGCATAAGGGGCAATTATGGTGCTGCTTCAGATTTTATTCTGTTTCCCTTTTGATTTGTGCCAACTTAATTCCAATTTCATTTTAACTGCCCCCCATGGTTCTTGTTACCCCCCCCCCCATATACATGGAACTACAGAGAATGTGGGTGTTATACAAATGATATGGAGCAGCTCAGAGGAGGGCCGGTCTTATAAACTGTGTGGTCAAATTGTGAACATTTTGGTGGGGCCCCCTCAAGGTCGGACTGGGGGGGTGCAGGGCCCACCAGGGCTCCCACCACCCATGTCTCCTAACCCCCCCACAGGGGCCCCCCAACCCCCCACAGGGGCCCCCCTAACCACCCGCAGGGTCCCCCACCCAACGTCCTCCCCTGAGCGTGAGGAAGTTTAACGCGTCAGGGAAGGAGCAGTCGGGCAGGGGGAGCACCGGCAAGGGTCGGATCTGGGCCACCGGGGCCCACTGGGATTTTTCCTGGTGTCCCGGCAGCCCAGTCCGAACCTGTGCCCCCTACACAAGGTGTTGCCAGTTGGCACAGGGTTCCAGGGCTGGGTGGGCTAATAGCCCCTGCCTCTTGCTGTGTGACTGAAGGTTTAACCCTGCCTTTTTACCTCTATTTCTCTTGTTCCATTGACCCCCAACTTTTCATGGCACAATGTGGCCCCAAGCACTGGGCACTGACACACCAAGCATACTATATACAGTGATTATTGCCCCCCAAGCACTGGGCACTGACACCCCAAGCATACTATATACAGTGATTATTGCCCCCCAAGCACTGGGCACTGACACACCAAGCATACTATATACAGTGATTATTGCCCCCCAAGCACTGGGCACTGACACCCCAAGCATACTATATACAGTGATTATTGCCCCCAAGCACTGGGCACTGACACACCAAGCATACTATATACAGTGATTATTGCCCCCCAAGCACTGGGCACTGACACCCCAAGCATACTATATACAGTGATTATTGCCCCCAAGCACTGGGCACTGACACACCAAGCATACTATATACAGTGATTATTGCCCCCCAAGCACTGGGCACTGACACACCAAGCATACTATATACAGTGATTATTGCCCCCCAAGCACTGGGCACTGACACACCAAGCATACTATATACAGTGATTATTGCCCCCCAGCACTGGGCACTGACACACCAAGCATACTATATACAGTGATTATTGCCCCCCAAGCACTGGGCACTGACACACCAAGCATACTATATACAGTGATTATTGCCCCCCAAGCACTGGGCACTGACACACCAAGCATACTATATACAGTGATTATTGCCCCCAAGCACTGGGCACTGACACACCAAGCATACTAATACAGTGATTATTGCCCCCCAAGCACTGGGCACTGACACACCAAGCATACTATATACAGTGATTATTGCCCCCCAAGCACTGGGCACTGACACACCAAGCATACTATATACAGTGATTATTGCCCCCCAAGCACTGGGCACTGACACACCAAGCATACTATATACAGTGATTATTGCCCCCCAAGCACTGGGCACTGACACACCAAGCATACTATATACAGTGATTATTGCCCCCCAAGCACACTATACACTATGAATGCAGTGCCCACTTTGTATTTAATGTCCCAGAACACATAGCAGCATTATTGGGCAATCACTGTTGGGGGCGGCTAGACAGCTTTATGTGCTTATTCCCCCTTGTGCGGCCCAGTAGATCCAATTGGCCCAAGGCTCTGGCTCAGAGGGGGGGGATGAGTTTGCAGAGAAGTGACAGATATTTGGCAGACTGGGGAGCGGGTTACTGGACGTACTGATTTAGATGCAGGGTGGGGTTTGGCCCTTATCAATTATCACACGGCAGCTGCTGACATTTTGCCTCCTTTCCCGGCCCCTGTTCAGCTTGGGGGGTAAATCAGTGAGTGGAGAGTTATTTCCCCGCAGGAAACGTCCTGTTGCTCCACTCGCTCCTGTTATTTTCTGTTACAAGCCATTGTATATAGATTGGCCAGAGGTTGCAGCACTAACATTATTCATCCCCTGTACCCCCCCCCCCCCCCATTCCCAGTTATTCCAGGGGCAGGGGGGCAATCCTATCATTCCCAGCAATGGATTCCTGAAGTACAAGATTAACATGTTAAACTCCCCGGGCTCATCATGAGATCTCACTTGGTTTGGCCCTAGGGCATTGATTACCAAATGCTGACCCCCCCCCCCCCTCCCACCACCAAAGAAAGCAGTTTGCTGGGAGCCCGATTTGAAGGTTATTCAAGAAACTTTGTCTAAATGATTAATAACATGAATTTTCGTTGAGATGTAAACAGCTCCCATAGAAAGGGGTATAAACCATTAAAGGGGAAGTAAACATCCCTTTTAAACATGAGCTTAATGAATAAGGCTGGTGTTGAACGTCCTTCTGGCCTATTGTTTTAATCAATTAAGATATATCTACGGCTTTTGTTATTTTTTGTGCTAAAAATACACTTAAAACACTTTCTGCCACTTCCTGGTTCTGCCGAGTAGAGGTGAATCTGGTACAGTAAATTACGGATCAGACCTATAATGGGCTGCTCCTTATCTCAATGCATAAAGGCTGCAGCTGAGGAGTTGGTTTATACAGAGCTCCCTGTGAACAAATTACCAAAATGGAGAGGAGGGGGAATGAGTTCACTAAAAAATATACTATCCCCCCAAACAATGTCGGTCTCTATACAAATATATTGCATAAACAGCCCATGTGTAAAACCCTGCTTCTTCTAAATAAACCATTTTCATATAAATATACTTTAGCAGTATGTGCCATTGGGTAATCCTAAATAGGAAACTGCCATTTTATGTACTAAGGGCCACCCCCTGGGATCATAGGAGTCACAGTGCACACAAACAAGCCAAACACATACATGCTAGGCCCCATCAGCCAATGAATGGGCAGAGTTCTGCCTTTTGCTCCCACACTACTTCCTGTTACAGTTAGAGCTGCATCACTTCCTGTCAGCTGATCTCTGAGGGAGCACACAGCCCATCACTAAATGGCAGCTCAAGGGAAAGGATGTAAAAGGGCAATATTTACTGATATATATATATTCCAGTTTGGGGAGATTCTTTAATAGGCCACTTAATATAATATAAACTGTCTGTTGGTTACGTATTCATTCTGGGGGTGTAGTTTCCCTTTAAAAAGCAAACGTCTCATTGGTTCCTATGAATTACTGCTACTGGGCTACAAAAACAGAACTGGAACAAAAAAACAAACCCATGAATATTTTCCAGGCGTTTGTTTTCCTTATAAGCAGAAGGCCCCCCCCCCCACCCGGCTATAGAGACCGGCATATAAAATACATAAGGAAATGACTTCATGCTCTTCTGTGTCTGCAGCCTGGGATTCTTCTACGCCCCAGGGAGCGAGGATATTGCACAGAATGTTGGGATTTGTCCAGGTCAATAGTGGAAGTGTCTGTCTGGTTCCATTTGCTGCTCAGACTCAAAGCCATTGACCTTGCCCCCAGCTGCCAAACTCATAGAAACGACAAAAAGGATAATAAGCAGCTTGATTTTAATGCTCTTTGCTTTTAAAGAGTCAAAGGACATCGGATTCTATGGCCCCCTTGGCCAGTGAGATGGTAAAAGGATCCCATCTTGTATACAGAGTGGGGGATAACGTGGGTTTTAACATAATCATACAGGTTAGGGCAGGGGAGCCATACAAGCAGGAAAAAAGTTCCTTGGGGAATACCAAATTAGGGCTCTGATTGGCTATTTGGTAGCCCCATGTGACTGCTGGCCTACAGGAGGTTCTACTTGGAGTAAAACTTTGTCTTTGTGCTTCTAAAATTTGTCTCCAAGCCAGAAATGTAAAAATGGCACCTACTTTGGGGCCACTGGGAGCAACATCAAAGGGGGTGGTGTTGCCCCCGAGCCACTGGTTGGGGATCACTGGTCTACGGGATACAATGGAACAGACGGCTGGTCTAAACCAATGGTTGGAGGCCCAGCCTGAGGACCATTTGAGGTTTGTGAAGAAGAAATGAACACTTATTTAATGTCATAGATAGCTTTGGAACTATGTGTGGCACAGCAATGTCTTTTTATGTCCATGATCTTGTCATTAGCTCAGAGGGTCCTAATGAAATGTTGGCCATTAAGGAGGTGTCTGAACCATAAAAGTCTGAAAACAACTGCCGTAGGGGCTACAGTATGGTCATACAGACTAGGAGCTACCATAAAGGCTAATATGGTCATACAGACTAGGGTCTATCATAATGGCTACAGTATGGTCATACAGACTAGGATCTACCATAGAGGCTACAGTATGGTCATACAGACTAAGATCTACCATAGAGGCTCAGTATGGTCATACAGACTAGGATCTACGATTGAGGCTACAGTATGGTCATACAGACTAGGATCTACCATAGAGGCTCAGTATGGTCATACAGACTAGGATCTACGATTGAGGCTACAGTATGGTCATACAGACTAGGATCTACCATAGAGGCTCAGTATGGTCATACAGACTAGGATCTACCATAGAGGCTCAGTATGGTCATACAGACTAGGATCTACCATAGAGGCTACAGTATGGTCATACAGACTAGGATCTACCATAGAGGCTACAGTATGGTCATACAGACTAGGATCTATCATAGAGGCTACAGTATGGTCATACAGACTAGGATCTACCATAGAGGCTCAGTATGGTCATACAGACTAGGATCTACCATAGAGGCTCAGTATGGTCATTCAGACTAGGATCTACCATAGAGGCTCAGTATGGTCATACAGACTAAGATCTACCATAGAGGCTCAGTATGGTCATACAGAATAGGATCTACGATAGAGGCTACAGTATGGTCATACAGACTAGGATCTACCATAGAGGCTCAGTTTGGTCATACAGACTAGGATCTACCATAGAGGCTCAGTATGGTCATACAGACTAGGATCTACGATAGAGGCTCAGTATGGTCATACAGACTAGGATCTACGATAGAGGCTACAGTATGGTCATACAGACTAGGATATACCATAGAGGCTACAGTATGGTCATACAGACTAGGATCTATCATAGAGGCTACAGTATGGTCATACAGAAAAGGATCTACCATAGAGGCTCAGTATGGTCATACAGACTAGGATCTACCATAGAGGCTCAGTATGGTCATTCAGACTAGGATCTACCATAGAGGCTCAGTATGGTCATACAGACTAAGATCTACCATAGAGGCTCAGTATGGTCATACAGACTAGGATCTACGATAGAGGCTACAGTATGGTCATACAGACTAGGATCTACCATAGAGGCTCAGTATGGTCATACAGACTAGGATCTACCATAGAGGCTCAGTATGGTCATACAGACTAGGATCTACCATAGAGGCTCAGTATGGTCATACAGACTAGGATCTACCATAGAGGCTCAGTATGGTCATACAGACTAGGATGTACCATAGAGGCTCAGTATGGTCATACAGACTAGGATGTACCATAGAGGCTACAGTATGGTCATACAGACTAGGATCTACCATAGAGGCTCAGTATGGTCATACAGACTAGGATCTACCATAGAGGCTACAGTATGGTCATACAGACTAGGATGTACCATAGAGGCTACAGTATGGTCATACAGACTAGGATCTACCATAGAGGCTACAGTATGGTCATACAGACTAGGATCTACCATAGAGGCTATAGTATGGTCATACAGACTAGGATGTACCATAGAGGCTCAGTATGGTCATACAGACTAGGATGTACCATAGAGGCTACAGTATGGTCATACAGACTAGGATCTACCATAGAGGCTCAGTATGGTCATACAGACTAGGATCTACCATAGAGGCTACAGTATGGTCATACAGACTAGGATCTACCATAGAGGCTACAGTATGGTCATACAGACTAGGATCTACCATAGAGGCTACAGTATGGTCATACAGACTAGGATCTACCATAGAGGCTCAGTATGGTCATACAGACTAGGATCTACCATAGAGGCTCAGTATGGTCATACAGACTAGGATCTACCATAGAGGCTACAGTTTGGTCATACAGACTAGGATCTACCATAGAGGCTACAGTATGGTCATACAGACTAGGATCTACCATAGAGGCTACAGTATGGTCATACAGACTAGGATCTACCATAGAGGCTACAGTATGGTCATACAGACTAGGATCTACCATAGAGGCTACAGTATGGTCACACAGACTAGGATCTACCATAGAGGCTACAGTTTGGTCATACAGACTAGGATCTACCATAGAGGCTACAGTTTGGTCATACAGACTAGGATCTACCATAGAGGCTACAGTATGGTCATATAGACTAGGATCTACCATAGAGGCTCAGTATGGTCATATAGACTAGGATCTACCATAGAGGCTCAGTTTGGTCATACAGACTAGGATCTACCATAGAGGCTACATTATGGTCATATAGACTAGGATCTACCATAGAGGCTACAGTATGGTCATACAGACTAGGATCTACCATAGAGGCTACAGTATGGTCACACAGACTAGGATCTACCATAGAGGCTCAGTTTGGTCATGCAGACTAGGATCTACCATAGAGGCTACAGTTTGGTCATACAGACTAGGATCTACCATAGAGGCTCAGTATGGTCATACAGACTAGGATCTACCATAGAGGCTACAGTATGGTCATACAGACTAGGATCTACCATAGAGGCTCAGTATGGTCATACAGACTAGGATCTACCATAGAGGCTACAGTTTGGTCATACAGACTAGGATCTACCATAGAGGCTCAGTTTGGTCATACAGACTAGGATCTACCATAGAGGCTACAGTTTGGTCATACAGACTAGGATCTACCATAGAGGCTACAGTATGGTCATACAGACTAGGATGTACCATAGAGGCTACAGTATGGTCATACAGACTAGGATCTACCATAGAGGCTACAGTATGGTCATACAGACTAGGATCTACCATAGAGGCTATAGTATGGTCATACAGACTAGGATGTACCATAGAGGCTCAGTATGGTCATACAGACTAGGATGTACCATAGAGGCTACAGTATGGTCATACAGACTAGGATCTACCATAGAGGCTCAGTATGGTCATACAGACTAGGATCTACCATAGAGGCTACAGTATGGTCATACAGACTAGGATCTACCATAGAGGCTACAGTATGGTCATACAGACTAGGATCTACCATAGAGGCTACAGTATGGTCATACAGACTAGGATCTACCATAGAGGCTCAGTATGGTCATACAGACTAGGATCTACCATAGAGGCTCAGTATGGTCATACAGACTAGGATCTACCATAGAGGCTACAGTTTGGTCATACAGACTAGGATCTACCATAGAGGCTACAGTATGGTCATACAGACTAGGATCTACCATAGAGGCTACAGTATGGTCATACAGACTAGGATCTACCATAGAGGCTACAGTATGGTCATACAGACTAGGATCTACCATAGAGGCTACAGTATGGTCACACAGACTAGGATCTACCATAGAGGCTACAGTTTGGTCATACAGACTAGGATCTACCATAGAGGCTACAGTTTGGTCATACAGACTAGGATCTACCATAGAGGCTACAGTATGGTCATATAGACTAGGATCTACCATAGAGGCTCAGTATGGTCATATAGACTAGGATCTACCATAGAGGCTCAGTTTGGTCATACAGACTAGGATCTACCATAGAGGCTACAGTATGGTCATATAGACTAGGATCTACCATAGAGGCTACAGTATGGTCATACAGACTAGGATCTACCATAGAGGCTACAGTATGGTCACACAGACTAGAGGCTCAGTTGGTCATCAGACTAGGATCTACCATAGAGGCTACAGTTTGGTCATACAGACTAGGATCTACCATAGAGGCTCAGTATGGTCATACAGACTAGGATCTACCATAGAGGCTACAGTATGGTCATACAGACTAGGATCTACATAGAGGCTCAGTATGGTCATACAGACTAGGATCTACCATAGAGGCTACAGTTTGGTCATACAGACTAGGATCTACCATAGAGGCTCAGTTTGGTCATACAGACTAGGATCTACCATAGAGGCTACAGTTTGGTCATACAGACTAGGATATACCATAGAGGCTCAGTTTGGTCATACAGACTAGGATCTACCATAGAGGCTACAGTTTGGTCATACAGACTAGGATCTACCATAGAGGCTCAGTATGGTCATACAGACTAGGATCTACCATAGAGGCTACAGTATGGTCATACAGACTAGGATCTACCATAGAGGCTACAGTATGGTCATACAGACTAGGATCTACCATAGAGCCAGTTGGTCTCAGACTTTGGTCATGCAGACTAGGATCTACCATAGAGGCTACAGTTTGGTCATACAGACTAGGATCTACCATAGAGGCTCAGTATGGTCATACAGACTAGGATCTACCATAGAGGCTACAGTATGGTCATACAGACTAGGATCTACCATAGAGGCTCAGTATGGTCATACAGACTAGGATCTACCATAGAGGCTAACAGTTTGGTCATACAGACTAGGATCTACCATAGAGGCTCAGTTTGGTCATACAGACTAGGATCTACCATAGAGGCTACAGTTTGGTCATACAGACTAGGATCTACCATAGAGGGCTACAGTATGGTCATACAGACTAGGATGCTACCATAGAGGCTACAGTATGGTCATACAGACTAGGATCTACCATAGAGGCTACAGTATGGTCATACAGACTAGGATCTACCATAGAGGCTATAGTAATGGTCATACAGACTAGGATGTACCATAGAGGCTCAGTATGGTCATACAGACTAGGATGTACCATAGAGGCTACAGTATGGTCATTACAGACTAGGATCTACCATAGAGGCCAGTATGGTCATACAGACTAGGATCTACCATAGAGGCTACAGTATGGTCATACAGACTAGGATCTACCATAGAGCTACAGTATGGTCATACAGACTAGGATCTACCATAGAGGCTACAGTATGGTCATAACAGACTAGGATCTACCATAGAGGCTCAGTATGGTCATACAGACTTAGGATCTACCATAGAGGCTCAGTATGGTCATACAGACTAGGATCTACCATAGAGGCTACAGTTTGGTCATACAGACTAGGATCTACCATAGAGGCTACAGTATGGTCATACAGACTAGGATCTACCATAGAGGCTACAGTATGGTCATACAGACTAGGATCTACCATAGAGGCTACAGTATGGTCATACAGACTAGGATCTACCATAGAGGCTACAGTATGGTCACACAGACTAGGATCTACCATAGAGGCTACAGTTTTGGTCATACAGACTAGGATCTACCATAGAGGCTACAGTTTGGTCATACAGACTAGGATCTACCATAGAGGCTACAGTATGGTCATATAGACTAGGATCTACCATAGAGGCTCAGTATGGTCATATAGACTAGGATCTACCATAGAGGCTCAGTTTGGTCATACAGACTAGGATCTACCATAGAGGCTACAGTATGGTCATATAGACTAGGATCTACCATAGAGGCTACAGTATGGTCATACAGACTAGGATCTACCATAGAGGCTACAGTATGGTCACACAGACTAGGATCTACCATAGAGGCTCAGTTTGGTCATGCAGACTAGGATCTACCATAGAGGCTACAGTTTGGTCATACAGACTAGGATCTACCATAGAGGCTCAGTATGGTCATACAGACTAGGATCTACCATAGAGGCTACAGTATGGTCATACAGACTAGGATCTACCATAGAGGCTCAGTATGGTCATACAGACTAGGATCTACCATAGAGGCTACAGTTTGGTCATACAGACTAGGATCTACCATAGAGGCTCAGTTTGGTCATACAGACTAGGATCTACCATAGAGGCTACAGTTTGGTCATACAGACTAGGATCTACCATAGAGGCTCAGTATGGTCATACAGACTAGGATATTATTTTACAGTGATCCTTGAAATTCTCTGCCCTTTGCTCTCATGTAGTAAATTAACCCTTAAGTAAATGTAATTTTTCCATAATTGCCCACACGTGAGTAAACTTTGCTCCTTGTTTTCAGCACAAATACAGGTTTTATTCTCCCTCACTGCCTCCCTTTATCTGCTGAGTGGTGCAGCGGATCCGAAGAGGATCAGTCCTTGACTTTGTTACCAACGCACAGAAATATTTTTACAGGTCTATAAAAAGGTTGTGTAAACCTGTCGGCTTTAAGCTATAATATCAGGTTACTTCACATTTTAAAAAACTAATGTTTGTCATATATCCAGTTTCTACTTTCTTGGGGGTGACTTTTTCAGATTTACAATGGATGGGCATCAGGTCCCCCATTCTGGAACATACACAAGATTCTGAGGTGATACAAAATGGCCCCTACCTGCTGGCTGTGATTGGGTAATTCCCAGACTGAGTAATACAGGGAACTCTGGGTATAACTCATGTATTATAAGGGATAATGTACCCCCTACTGTAAATGATAAGGATATTAGCAGTCACTGAGGGGTTCTGTGCCCATATAAAGGCACAAGGCTGCAGGCTGAGTTATACAGGGAACTCTGAGTATCACTCATGTATTATAAGGGATAATGTACCCCCTACTGTAAATGATAAGGATATTAGCAGTCACTGAGGGGTTCTGTGCCCCCCATATAAAGGCACAAGGCTGCAGGCTGAGTTATACAGGGAACTCTGAGTATCACTCATGTATTATAAGGGATAATGTACCCCCTACTGTAAATGATAAGGATATTAGCAGTCACTGAGGGGTTCTGTGCCCATATAAAGGCACAAGGCTGCAGGGTGAGTTATACAGGGAACTCTGAGTATCACTCATGTATTATAAGGGATAATGTACCCCCTACTGTAAATGATAAGGATATTAGCAGTCACTGAGGGGTTCTGTGCCCCCCATATAAAGGCACAAGGCTGCAGGCTGAGTTATACAGGGAACTCTGAGTATCACTCATGTATTATAAGGGATAATGTACCCCCTACTGTAAATGATAAGGATATTAGCAGTCACTGAGGGGTTCTGTGCCCATATAAAGGCACAAGGCTGCAGGCTGAGTTATACAGGGAACTCTGAGTATCACTCATGTATTATAAGGGATAATGTACCCCCTACTGTAAATGATAAGGATATTAGCAGTCACTGAGGGGTTCTGTGCACATATAAAGGCACAAGGCTGCAGGCTGAGTTATACAGGGAACTCTGAGTATCACTCATGTATTATAAGGGATAATGTACCCCCTACTGTAAATGATAAGGATATTAGCAGTCACTGAGGGGTTCTGTGCCCCCCATATAAAGGCACAAGGCTGCAGGCTGAGTTATACAGGGAACTCTGAGTATCACTCATGTATTATAAGGGATAATGTACCCCCTACTGTAAATGATAAGGATATTAGCAGTCACTGAGGGGTTCTGTGCCCATATAAAGGCACAAGGCTGCAGGCTGAGTTATACAGGGAACTCTGAGTATCACTCATGTATTATAAGGGATAATGTACCCCCTACTGTAAATGATAAGGATATTAGCAGTCACTGAGGGGTTCTGTGCCCATATAAAGGCACAAGGCTGCAGGCTGAGTTATACAGGGAACTCCTAAATAACTGATGTGAATATTACACAGAGCACCTCTTTGATAGTCTCCCCTCGCTTGCTAAATGCCCTATTGCCCCTATGTATTGTCTAAACCCAACTGTCCAACACTGCGGTCATTGGCCTTTGCTAAACATTCCACTTGCTGTGGGATCAGGAGACGTCTGTACTGTGCGGGGGGGGGGGGGGGTTATATTGCGCATATTGGGAGCTGTGGGGATGAGCAGGAAATGGTATGATCCAAACTTCTCAGTTCGTAAAGGGATTGTACGGCTTCTCTATCTCCGACTCCGTTGTCTAAACAACTGAGGAGGGATCTGCTAATGGTTCTGGTATTTTCTCCTCATCAGGACTCTCTCATCTTCCTCATTTTCCATCACCTTTCAAACCTCTGCCTATTGAATGTGTCTCCTTTATCTACGAGCAATTTATATTTGGAGCAGAATTTACAATTTTCCCTCTTGGAATGTAAGCTCTTGGGGCAGCCAGCAGCCGATCAGCAGAACAATGGGAAGGGAGCAAGATAGCAGCTCCCAGTAGGTATCAGAATAGCACTCAATAGTAAGAAATCCAAGTCCGGCTTGGGACTCCTCCAGTTACATGGGAGTAGGAGAAACAATAGGTTAGCTGAAAGCAGTTCTAATGTGTAGCGCTGGCTGAAAGCTCAGACTCAGGCACACTTTACTGCTGCGCTGCAAGTTGGAGTGATATCCCCCCCTCACCCCCAGCAGCCGATCAGCAGAACAATGGGAAGGGAGCAAGATAGCAGCTCCCAGTAGGTATCAGAATAGCACTCAATAGTAAGAAATCCAAGTCCGGCTTGGGACTCCTCCAGTTACATGGGAGTAGGAGAAACAATAGGTTAGCTGAAAGCAGTTCTAATGTGTAGCGCTGGCTGAAAGCTCAGACTCAGGCACACTTTACTGCTGCGCTGCAAGTTGGAGTGATATCCCCCCCCCTCACCCCAGCAGCCGATCAGCAGAACAATGGGAAGGGAGCAAGATAGCAGCTCCCAGTAGGTATCAGAATAGCACTCAATAGTAAGAAATCCAAGTCCGGCTTGGGACTCCCCCAGTTACATGGGAGTAGGAGAAACAATAGGTTAGCTGAAAGCAGTTCTAATGTGTAGCGCTGGCTGAAAGCTCAGACTCAGGCACACTTTACTGCTGCGCTGCAAGTTGGAGTGATATCCCCCCCCCCCCCTCACCCCCAGCAGCCGATCAGCAGAACAATGGGAAGGGAGCAAGATAGCAGCTCCCAGTAGGTATCAGAATAGCACTCAATAGTAAGAAATCCAAGTCCGGCTTGGGACTCCTCCAGTTACATGGGAGTAGGAGAAACAATAGGTTAGCTGAAAGCAGTTCTAATGTGTAGCGCTGGCTGAAAGCTCAGACTCAGGCACAAGGCACTGAGATGGCGCCTACACACCAATATTACAGCTACAAATACATTTGTTGGTACAAGAATAAAAGGTTAAATGGCAGAGGGAATTATTTGCTGTGTAACAGTGTCATTTAGAAATAAATAGTGCCCCATAATAATCATGATGGAATCCCTTTCATTTGGTTTTAAGATGAGCAACATCACAAGACATTCCTCTGCACTTTTTTGCTGACTGTGGCCAGTTGGCAAAACTTAACAGCAGGTGGTGCTGTTGTATTAAATTCATCATATTTGATGTCTAAAACTGCTAACATCTTGATATCGAGAAAAAATGGATGTAAAGTGCTCAGAAGGCTTACATTTCCTTTGAGTACATAAGGACTCAGTGGAGAGTTGTTGGCACAAACCATGATGCAGTTGGTCTAGCTTTCAGGGAGAGTAACCCTACTAGGTCTCTTCAGGTGAAGAGCAGGATTATGTGAAGTCGGGGCGCATTTGCCCCCCAGATGTTAGTGCATGATAATGGCCAAGGCCAGTCGGTGTATCCAGGAATTCCGGGGACAGTTTATGATGAATGCCGGTCAGTGTAAGTCTGGAATTCCTGCCCAACCCCGGGGAACATTCCTCCCTACACTTGTAACTTTGGAACGGATCCAAGGGTGAGAGCAGGACCTCACGTACAACAAGTAGGATGTGAGAGGGGAAAAAGCTCCACGGATATTTCCATTACAGTTTAACAAACCAACACTCGTAGGATGTGACCAATTAAGATGGTGCAACATGTATGAAGGCAAAGAGGTCCCAGATATTCCCCTACAGCCTGAGCCGTTACTCCTGTGAGCCCTCCTGCACTTACTGTTATTATTGGGTGTAATAATAAGATAATAATCAGATTAAACTGCTGCTCTCTGAGCAATTTCCTCCTAATTGATGGTGTTGTTTTCTTACTGCGGTTATTCAGCGTAATGTTCCATTCTGAGACACTTTGCCTGTAATCAACTCCTTCCCTTCAGCTCACACACCCAAGGGTTCAGTCAATAAATGGTGCAGAAATTCACGGCAAGCAGCCATGTTTCTTGCCCACAATACACAATCTTCCCAGCGTGCACCTGTCATTGTATCTAATATTATATGGAGAATATTTGGAGCTTGATTCCAGAGGTGCCAAGATTTGCCTGGGCGGTGAAGAGCATGAAAACCGACCCGACGTGTAAGGGGGCTTCAGTATGTAGAGCCCCTATGGGCACAAGGTGGAGCAGGGGTAAGTAAACGCTGCACTAATTGGGGTCATTTAAGTTTTCCTTTATTCATTCCTTAACACTTGCACCTACTCTTTATCATTGAACCTAGTAATGTAAAGTAGCAAAAAAGGAAACAGTACATTGTCTGGGGGGGAAGCACGCATGGATAGGAACGGGGAAGGAAGTAGAACAAAAATCAAGAGAAAAAAAAAGAATTTATCTTTAGAAAGTACCAATACACTCAATAAGGATGTTCAGGTCTGTATTAACAAGTTCAGGTGATTTTTCAGATAAACCTCTTTCTATAAGCAGTTCACAGGGCTAAAGGTCCCCATACACGTTAAGATTCGCTCGTTTGGCGAGATCGCCAAGCGAGCGGATCTTCACCCGATATCCCCACCTACGGGTGGGCAATATCGGGGAACGTGTAGGCTAATTCGATCGTTTTGCCCTGGGGCCAAACGATCGAATTATATTGGTGGCAATGGGGCAGTTGGTTCAGGGACCGCATCAACGAGCCAATGAGGTCCCCAATTTTCTAACCTGGCTGATCGATATCTGCCTGATCGATATCTGGCCGATTTCAGGCCAGATATCTGTCGGGCAGGCCCCTCGTTCCCACCCCTACACGGGTCGATAAGCTGCCGACTCGCGAGTCTTTTCCAGCGATTTCGGGAAATCACGCCGCCGCGTGTGCCATCCCGCCGGCGACTTACATGTTCTCCCCCGTGTGCCAGAGCCTAATTCATTCCTTAACACTTGCACCTACTCTTTATCATTGAACCCAGTAATGTGTTCCAGGAAAGTAGCAAAAAAAGAAACAGTACATTGTCTGGGGGGGAAGCACGCATGGATAGGAACGGGGAAGGAAGTAGAACAAAAATCAAGAGAAAAAAAAATAATTTATCTTTAGAAAGTACCAATACACTCAATAAGGATGTTCAGGTCTGTATTAACAAGTTCAGGTGATTTTTCAGATAAACCTCTTTCTATAAGCAGTTCACAGGGCTACGGGCTCTGGCACATGGGGAGATTAGTTGCCCGTGACAAATCTCCGTGTTCGCGGGTGACTAATCTCCCCGAATTGCCATCCCACCACTGCCTTGAGAGGAAACTGTCGCGATTTCAGGGAAATCGCCGTGCCGCGTATGCCATTCCACTGATGATTTACATTTTCCCCGGTGGGATGGCATTTTGGGGAGATTAGTCGCACACGAACACGGAGATTTGTCACGGGCGACTAGTCTCCCGTCTGCCAGAGCCCTAAAGGTGATTTTTCAGATAAACCTCTTTCTATAAGCAGTTCACAGGACTAAAGCGCCAAGCGAGCGGATCTTCACCCGGTATCCCCACCTACGGGTGGGCAATATCGGGGAACGTGTAGGCTAATTCGATTGTTTTGCCCTGGGGCCAAACAATCAAATTATATTGGTAGCAATGGGGCAGTCGGTTCAGGGACCGCATCAACGAGCCAATGAGGTCCCCAATCTGACTGAATTTTCTAACCTGGCCGATTGATATCTGCCTGATCGATATCTGGCCGATTTCAGGCCAGATATCTGTCGGGCAGGCCCCTCGTTCCCACCCCTACACGGGTCGATAAGCTGCCGAATCAATCCAAGGGACCCATATCGGCAGCTACAATTGGCCCGTGTATGGGGACCTTAAGGCTTGAGATACAGGGACAATGGGCTGTTATATTTTTGATGAGGGCAAAATTAGAAGAGAAAAGTTGTGGTAGAACAGTTTTGGGGGGCCCCCATGCACAAAGCCGGGTCTTTACAGAATGGGTAAGAACCTGACTATACAGAGTCCTGAGCTCAACCCAACTGAACCCCTGTGGGATGAACTGGAACCCCAAGGCCTGATCCCCAATATCCGTGCCCAACCCCACTAATGCTCTTGTGGCTGAATGGGAGCAACTTCCAGCAACAATGTTCCAACATCTAGTGGGAACCTTCCCAGATGGGCAGGGGCAGTTATAGCAGCAATGAGAGGGGGCAATTTCATATTAAGCCCCTTAGAGAAGACGTTTCCTTGTTTAAACTTTTGCTCAACAAGTGAATATCAGAAATTTCTGACCATCTGTCCAATTGAAAGGCAGCCATCTACTATCTACTGCCCCATGTTCTATTTCCATAAGTCAAACATTACCTGCTGACCACCCATTGTGCCCACAAAGCACCAACCCATTCATTCGGTCAGTGTTTGGACATGTGGATCTGGATAGCTCCATAGCAACTGTCTATGGAAACTGTGACCACAGAGACCCAAATGGCTCAAATTAGCCCAACTGCATAACCTTATCTGTGCATTTGGGGGTGAGGGATCAATTAAAGGGGAAGAGGATGGTCGGGGGGGGGAAGAAGAGATTTGGCTGGGTGGTGAAGAGCATGAAAACCGACTCGACGTGTAAGGGGGCTTCAGTATGTAGAGCCCCTATGGGCACAAGGTGGAGCAGGGGTAAGTAAACGCTGCACTAATTGGGGTCATTTAAGTTTTCCTTAATTCATTCCTTAACACTTGCACCTACTCTTTATCATTGAACCCAGTAATGTAAAGTAGCAAAAAAGGAAACAGTACATTGTCTGGGGGGGAAGCACGCATGGATAGGAACGGGGAAGGAAGTAGAACAAAAATCAAGAGAAAAAAAATAATTTATCTTTAGAAAGTACCAATACACTCAATAAGGATGTTCAGGTCTGTATTAACAAGTTCAGGTGATTTTTCAGATAAACTTCTTTCTATAAGCAGTTCACAGGGCTAAAGGTCCCCATACACGTTAAGATTCGCTCGTTTGGCGAGATCACCAAGCGAACGGATCTTCACCCGATATCCCCACCTACGAGTGTGTAGGCTAATTCGGGGCCCTGGGGCCAAACGATCAAATTATATTGGCAGCAATAGGGCAGTCAGTTCGGGGACCACAATCCGACTGAGTTTCCTAACCTGGCCAATCAATATCTGCCCAATTTCAGGCCAGATGTCGGTCAGGAAGGCCCCTTGTTCCCGCCCCTACACGGGCCGATTAGCTGCCGAATCAATCCAGGGGACCCATATCAGCAGCTACAATTGGCCCGTGTATGGGGAGCTTAAGGCTTGAGATACAGGGACAATGGGCTGTTATATTTTTGATGAGGGCAGAACAATGCCCTTAATATATAGAGGCTTCTTTGTGGCACAGTTTTGGGGGGCCCCCATACACAAAGCCGGGTCTTTACAGAATGGGTAAGAACCTGACTATACAGAGTCCTGAGCTCAACCCAACTGAACCCCTGTGGGATGAACTGGAACCCCAAGGCCTGATCCCCAATATCCGTGCCCAACCTCACTAATGCTCTTGTGGCTGAATGGGGGCAAATCCCAGTAACAATGTTCCAACATCTAGTGGGAACCTTCCCAGAAGGGCAGGGGCAGTTATAGCAGGTAGGGTTGGGCAACCCAGCTGAACCCCTGTGGGATGAACTGGAACCCCAAGGCCTGATCCCCAATATCCGTGCCCAACCTCACTAATGCTCTTGTGGCTGAATGGAAGTAAATCCCACCAACAATACTCCAGTCTCTAGTGGGAACCTTCCCAGAAGGGCAGGGGCAGTTATAGCAGCAATGGGAGGGGGCAACTTCATATTAAGCTCTAACAAGTGAATTTCAGAAATTTCTGTCCATATCTGTCCAACTGAAAGGCAGCCATCTACTATCTACTGCCCCATGTTCTAGTTCCATATGTCAAGCATTACCTGCTGACCACCCATTGTGCCCACAAAGCACCAACCCATCCATTTGGTCAGTGTTTGGACATGTGGATCTGGATAGCTCCATAGCAACTCTCTATGGAAACTGTGACCACAGAGACCCAAATGGGTCAAATAGGCCCAACTGCATAACCTTATCTGTGCATTTGGGGGTGAGGGGGGAGGATGGACTTGGTCAGGGGGAGGAAGAAGAGACACAGATACGGGGTACATATCCATGGTATGACCATGCAATCAGTAGGCTCCTTTGAACTGCAATCTTTTGCTCATATAACTTGTATAAATTCCTTGAATGCTAAAGATATATATAGTCCTAGCAACAGTAAAAAAAAAAGGACAAACAAATTTACAGCAACGTAATATTTGCCGGCTTTGTATGACTCTATTTCCTCATACAGTTGGGTGGCGTGACCGGCTCTGGATTCCCATAAGCACTTTTTTCTTCCAATTGTAGATGTCTTGTTTGGTCCCATCCTGTAGCACATAGCCATACTGTGCCCTACTGCTCCTCCTGCATCCACAGCAAGACGCCCAGGCTAGACCCGGCTATATATAAGGCTACCAGAATCATTCTGAATTGCCTTTCTGGTTCTGAAGGACATGCAAGTGGTCCATCTCCCAGAGGGAAGAACATAAATCCCATACAGGCTTATTGTATGTGAACAATGTCTATATCTTTAGTCCAATGTTGTCCCTGCCCTATGGTATTCTCCAGCCATCCTGGTCCAATCAGATACTGACATTGGAGGCCATTGGTTTGGCCCCACACAGGGGCGTTTAGAGTAAGTCAGGAGAAGCCAGTATCTCCTGGGTAGGACAGTTCAGCTCTCCTTATTCCTATGGGGATTGTGCCTGAAAAGAAAAATGAAAATAATCAATCAACACTTTATAATACAAACTGTGGATGCATTGTCCCATCTACAAAAATCCAAGCCCATGTTAAATATAGGAGTACAGATATAGGACCCGTTATGCAGAATGCTCGGGACCAAGGGTATTCCGGATAAAGGGTCTTTCTGTAATTTGGATCTCCATACCTTAAGTCTAATAAAAAATCAATAAAACATTTATTAAACCCAATAGGGCTGTTCTGCCCCCAATAAGGGGTAATTATATCTTAGTTGGGATCAAGTACAGGTACTGTTTTATTATTACAGAGAAAAGGGAATCATTTAACCATGAAATAAACCCAATAGGGCTGTTCTGCCCCAATAAGGGGTAATTATATCTTAGTTGGGATCAAGTACAGGTACTGTTTTATTATTACAGAGAAAAGGGAATCATTTAACCATTAAATAAACCCAATAGGGCTGTTCTGCCCCAATAAGGGGTAATTATATCTTAGTTGGGATCAAGTACAGGTACTGTTTTATTATTACAGAGAAAAGGGAATCATTTAACCATGAAATAAACCCAATAGGGCAGTTCTGCCCCAATAAGGGGTAATTATATCTTAGTTGGGATCAAGTACAGGTACTGTTTTATTATTACAGAGAAAAAGGAAATCAGTTTTAAAATTTTGAATTATTTGATTAAAATTGAGTCTATGGGAGACGGGCTTTCCGTAATTCGGAGCTTTCTGAATAACGGGTTTCTGGATAAGGGATCCCATACCTGTATATTGCCCTTTAACAGGGTTGTAGTTCTTCTGGTTACAGGTAACAAGTGTCCTCTTACCACCTGTTCTGCCCATTGTATGAAAGATTAATTAGAGAAATCAATGGGCCCCCAAGCAGTTTGTATCTCTTGCCCCCATTGGTTGAAGCTTACACCCTACAGGATGTGAATCTTTTCCCTGTGTAATAATTTCTGTCTCTCATTAGTCACTGAAGGAAGCAGCCATCCCATAATCCCAGTGATTGCAACAACTCTGGCACAGAGGGCAAGGTCATTAGTGTGCCATCTGTATACAGGCCCCGGCTATTCCCTGGCAATGGGGTCAAAACTTCCTACTGTAAATGATAAGGATATTAGCAGTCACTGAGGGGTTCTGTGCCCCCCATATAAAGGCACAAGGCTGCAGGCTGAGTTATACAGGGAACTCTGAGTATCACTCATGTATTATAAGGGATAATGTACCCCCTACTGTAAATGATAAGGATATTAGCAGTCACTGAGGGGTTCTGTGCCCATATAAAGGCACAAGGCTGCAGGCTGAGTTATACAGGGAACTCTGAGTATCACTCATGTATTATAAGGGATAATGTACCCCCTACTGTAAATGATAAGGATATTAGCAGTCACTGAGGGGTTCTGTGCCCATATAAAGGCACAAGGCTGCAGGCTGAGTTATACAGGGAACTCTGAGTATCACTCATGTATTATAAGGGATAATGTACCCCCTACTGTAAATGATAAGGATATTAGCAGTCACTGAGGGGTTCTGTGCCCATATAAAGGCACAAGGCTGCAGGCTGAGTTATACAGGGAACTCTGAGTATCACTCATGTATTATAAGGGATAATGTACCCCCTACTGTAAATGATAAGGATATTAGCAGTCACTGAGGGGTTCTGTGCCCATATAAAGGCACAAGGCTGCAGGCTGAGTTATACAGGGAACTCTGAGTATCACTCATGTATTATAAGGGATACTGTACCCCCTACTGTAAATGATAAGGATATTAGCAGTCACTGAGGGGTTCTGTGCCCATATAAAGGCACAAGGCTGCAGGCTGAGTTATACAGGGAACTCTGAGTATCACTCATGTATTATAAGGGATAATGTACCCCCTACTGTAAAATGATAAGGATATTAGAAGTCACTGAGGGGTGCTTCTTTACAGGTTATGGAACTCCTCACTCCTCTAATATCCTGATATTTTACAACAGGGGGTTCAATATTTATTACAATAAACCATTTTTAGTGAGTTGAGACAAAAATGAAATCATTAAGCACAGATTATAACTGATGACATCACTAAGCTCTGTTTATAATGATATAATGTACAGGATATTCAGGGCTCTTGTGCATTATATATATCTATATTCTTGCAGCAGGATCAGCCAATGAGCAGGGCTTTCTCATTATTGCCTATATATATTGGGCACTCTCTGATTTAATCACATAACAGATATAATATGAATGTTTCGCTGATATAATATAGATAGAAATTAAATGTTTCATTAAAAACAAAGCAGACTCAGTCAGAGACCAGTTAGACCAGTTTAACCCCAGTGGCTGATGATACAGTTCTGTATAAAGGCAGAGTAGGTGGCAGATAGAGCGGTGCCCGGGGGTGACCAGCTGGCACTGTGGGTACATATAGGCACTGCCCCCCCCCCCGGGGAATGATCCCCTGCCCCTCCATGTGGTTCCTTTGCCCAAATCCCTGTGTGACGTCAGGGAGGGATTAATGTGCCGGTGCTGCCCCGGAACCCAGTCGGGTGGGGCACAACACCTGGTCTGAACCCGCAGCTCCTATACAAGTTGTTACACATTTGTTTTCATAACAAAATCTTTCCTTTTTTGTATAGATGAAATTGGGCGAGGAGCAGCGCGGGGTTAGATACCGGCCCAGAAGAGCGGCTGTTAAACTGTCACCCTTATCCAGATACAGCGCCGATGGGCCGGCTGATTACGTGGGAAGAGTAAATGCCACACAGTTTATTTGTTTTTCTCACCTGTCACCCACTTACATCATGGCACCTGGAAATGGATCATTGGATCAGAAAAATCACTGCCAATGTGTCCCCTGTGTGTGTGCCCAGTGCTATTCTGTGACACTTTGCAGTTGGTCTTCATTTTTTATTATGTGCAGTTTTCCAATTATTAAGCTTTTTGTTCAGCAGCTCTCCAGGTTAGAAATGTAGCAGCTATCTGGTTGCTAAGGGTCCAAACTACCCTAGAAGGGGGGCAGAACAGCCCTATTGGGTTTTTTTCATGGTTAAATGATTCCCTTTTCTCTGTAATAATAAAACAGTACCTGTACTTGATCCCAACTAAGATATAATTACCCCTTATTGGGGCAGAACAGCCCTATTGGGTTTATTTAATGGTTAAATGATTCCCTTTTCTCTGTAATAATAAAACAGTACCTGTACTTGATCCCAACTAAGATATAATTACCCCTTATTGGGGGCAGAACAGCCCTATTGGGTTTATTTAATGGTTAAATGATTCCCTTTTCTCTGTAATAATAAAACAGTACCTGTACTTGATCCCAACTAAGATATAATTACCCCTTATTGGGGCAGAACAGCCCTATTGGGTTTATTTAATGGTTAAATGATTCCCTTTTCTCTGTAATAATAAAACAGTACCTGTACTTGATCCCAACTAAGATATAATTACCCCTTATTGGGGCAGAACAGCCCCTATTGGGTTTATTTAATGGTTAAATGATTCCCTTTTCTCTGTAATAATAAAACAGTACCTGTACTTGATCCCAACTAAGATATAATTACCCCTTATTGGGCAGAACAGCCCTATTGGGTTTATTTAATGGTTAAATGATTCCCTTTTCTCTGTAATAATAAAACAGTACCTGTACTTGGATCCCAACTAAGATATAATTACCCCTTATTGGGGCAGAACAGCCCTATTGGGTTTATTTAATGGTTAAATGATTCCCTTTTCTCTGTAATAATAAAACAGTACCTGTACTTGATCCCAACTAAGATATAATTACCCCTTATTGGGGGCAGAACAGCCCTATTGGGTTTATTTAATGGTTAAATGATTCCCTTTTCTCTGTAATAATAAAACAGTACCTGTACTTGATCCCAACTAAGATATAATTACCCCTTATTGGGGGCAGAACAGCCCTATTGGGTTTATTTCATGGTTAAATGATTCCCTTTTCTCTGTAATAATAAAACAGTACCTGTACTTGATCCCAACTAAGATATAATTACCCCTTATTGGGGCAGAACAGCCCTATTGGGTTTATTTCATGGTTAAATGATTCCCTTTTCTCTGTAATAATAAAACAGTACCTGTACTTGATCCCAACTAAGATATAATTACCCCTTATTGGGGCAGAACAGCCCTATTGGGTTTATTTAATGGTTAAATGATTCCCTTTTCTCTGTAATAATAAAACAGTACCTGTACTTGATCCCAACTAAGATATAATTACCCCTTATTGGGGCAGAACAGCCCTATTGGGTTAATTTCATGGTTAAATGATTCCCTTTTCTCTGTAATAATAAAACAGTACCTGTACTTGATCCCAACTAAGATATAATTACCCCTTATTGGGGGCAGAACAGCCCTATTGGGTTTATTCAGTATTTAAATGATTTTTAGCAGACTTAAATTGTGGAGATCCAAATTACAAAAAGATCCTTTATCCAGAAAACCCCAAGTCCCGAGCATTCTGGGTAACAGGTCCCATACCTGTATAACAATAACAATAAAACTGGGGCCTCACAGAGCAATAGGGTTTGGCTGCCGGGGTCACTGACCCCCATTTGAAAACTGGAACGAGTTGAAAGAAGAAGGCAAATAATTCAAAAACTATAAAAATAAGAATAGACGACCAGTTGCTAAGAACTGCTTATTCTATATACTGAAAGTTAATCTGAAGGTGAACCACCCCTTTAGTTGGATCTTTCCATTCAATATCCCCAAGTACATGAAACCCTTTCTTGGTGCGATCCAAAAGGCTTGGGTTATTGCCCCTTTGTACAGTGCTGCCCAACTATTGCCCCGGTGTGTCCTACTTGGCCAGTTGTGTGTCCCTATCAGTGATCTCAGCACAAGACCTTCCTTTTCTCAGCAAATTATTTTCAGGAGTCGGTCGGACAAAATGCCCAACAGGTGGCGCCGTTGTAACCAAATTATATCAAATCCAACATTTTCTGTGTTAGCAGTCATTACAGCACTCATTCTACTGCCAAACACTGACTACTGATAGGAGCCCCATGGAATGAGGTTCTGACTACTGATAGGATCCCTAAAGGGGTGGTATTTGCTTTTCTCTTCAAGCTTTCAAATAGGGGTCACTGACCCCGGCAACTAGAAACCTATTGCTCTGTGAGGCTCCAGTTTTATTGTTATTGTTACTTTTTATTACTTATCTTTCTATTCAGCCCCTCTCCTGTTCATATTCCCATCTCTCGTTTAAACCACTACCCAGTTGCTATGGTAAATAGGAACCTAGCAACCAGATAGCAGCCAAAATTTCAAATGGAGAGCTACTGAACAAAAAGTTAAATAACTGAAAACCATAAAAAATGAAGATCAGTTGTAAAGTGTCTCAGAACCAGGGTCGGACTGGGGGGTGCAGGGCCCACCGGGGGGCAGGGGCCCCCATATCCCCCCGCAGGGTCCCCCACCTGACTTCCTCCCCTGAGCTCGCGTAAATTTAACCCATCAGGGGAGGAACGGCCGGGCAGGGGGAGCGACGGTAAGGGTGGGGTCTGGGGCCCACTAGGGCTGGGGCCCACCAGGATTTTCCCGGTGTCCCGGCGGCCCAGTCCAACCCTGCTCAGAACCCATGGAGCGGTTCAGTCGCCCATGATAGATCTCAGCTATCACAGGAGACTAAACGCTCCAAAATGGCTTCCACCAGCAACAGTAGTTGTAGCGCAATTGCATCGAGATAAGCGTTCATGCATCCAAAAAATAAGCACTGCATTGTGGGAAAAAAACATGGCGATTGTGCTCAAAATTGCACTTAGTTTACTGCGTCAGGGTAAGTGAATGGGCCCCATTGTGTTGGATCCAATACTCGCCCTTACTTTTCTCAGAACATACCGGGTCCGTGAGTATTTAATGCTCCTTCTCACTGGGGTAACTACAATACAGCAGCGGTGGGTCCTGGGGGACAATGGGGTCGGAATGGCTGGGTCTGATGCATGATAGTGCCCTGTCCCTGCAGCTTGGCCCTTTGCTGCCACCTGTTGGAACATTTAGAGTATTGCAATGTAGAAGGATTTGGAAAAATTCATTTATATGCTATAGGTTTTAAAAATGGAACCATAACTTCATTCTACCCATTTCCAGACATAGGATTGCCAAGTCCCTCATCCACACAACCGCCACCCAGACCACCCTAACCCCACCTCCAACCTGCCCAGGACCTGCCCCCTTTAGCTACAAGCTCCACCCCTTTCGAAATCCCACTTGCAATGGCCATAACAGGCTCCTCCCTACTCCCATAAATGCCTAATAATTATGTAACAGATTAATTTTGTAAGCAAATCATATAGTGCAAAGAACAACTGTTAGCCTGATATACACAGCGATATTCCGAAACACTTTGCAATTGGTCTTATTTTTGTTTTTTTTTAATGATTTAGCTTTTTGTTCAGCAGCTTTCCAATTTGGAATTCCAGCAGCTATCCGGTTGCTAGGGTCCAGTTTATCCTAGCAACCAGGCGGCGGTTTAATTGAGAGACTAGAAGGTGAATAGAAAGATAAGCAATAATAAAAGGTCAATAACAATAAAACTGGAGCCTCACAGAATAATAGTTTTATGGCTGCCGGGGTCAGTGACCCCCATTTGAGAGCTGGTAAAAGTCAGAAGAGGAAGGCAAATATATCAGAAACTACAGAGAAGACCAATTGTAAAGTTGCTATGAGTAGGGCATTCTATAACATACTATTAGTGAGCTTATGGGTGAGACCAAAGCTGAAATCACATTACCATGAAGCCAAAGAGGCTTAGGGCTAATGGCACCCACAGGTTTGGCTGTACCAAAGGGTATCTATGTTTATCTATCTATATCTATCTATGTATCTATCTATCTGTCTATCTGTCTATCTATCTATCTATCTATCTATCTATCTATCTATCTATCTATGTATCTATCAGTCTATCTATCTATCTATCTATCTACATACCTCCCAAGCGCCAAATTTTTTGGCCATGCCCACTTTGTGTGGCCACGCCCCAATTGCCACTCTCCATTTTTTAAAAAAAATACTCCTTTTATATAGATGAAATGGCGGGATCAGATGCAAATGTGCTATACCCTCATACTGAGCGACCTAAGGGAAACAATATAGCAACTCCTACATATAAATACAAATATAGAGAGAAGGCAGTCAGTTATTAGTGAGTTATAACTATCTACCAGTTTTGCCCCCCCATACACAGTACCCCCAATGGCCCACAGTACTCTTCATACACAGTGCCCCCATACACAGTAGCCCCCCATACACAGGTGCCCCCCATACACAGTAGCCCCCCCATACAGAGTAGCCCCCCACAGTGTCCCCCATACACAGTAGCCCCCCCATACACAGTAGCCCCCCCACACAGTGTCCCCCATACAAATTAGCCCCCCATACACAGTAGCCCCCCCATACACAGTAGCCCCCCCATACACAGTAGCCCCCCCACACAGTATCCCCCATACACATTAGCCCCCATACACAGGTGCCCCCCCATACAGAGTAGCCCCCCCATACAGAGTAGCCCCCCCACACAGTGTCCCCCATACACATTAGCCCCCATACACAGTAGCCCCCCCATACACAGTAGCCCCCCCATACACAGTAGCCCCCACACACAGTGTCCCCCATACACATTAGCCCCCATACACAGGTGCCCCCCCATACACAGGTGCCCCCCCATACACAGTAGCCCCCCCATACACAGTAGCCCCCCCATACACAGTAGCCCCCCCCCCACACAGTGTCCCCCATACACATTAGCCCCCTATACACATTAGCCCCCATACACAGGTGCCCCCCCATACACAGCAGCCCCCCCACACAGTGTCCCCCATACACATTAGCCCACCATACACATGTGCCCCCCCATACAGAGTAGCCCCCCCCATACAGTGCCCCCATACACAGGTGCCCCCTATACAGTGCCCCCCATACACAGGTGCCCCCCATACAGTGCCCCCCATACACAGGTGCCCCCCATACAGTGCCCCCCATACACAGGTGCCCCCCCATACAGTGCCCCCCATACAGTGCCTCCATACACAGGTGCCCCCCATACAGTGCCCCCCATACAGTGCCCCCCATACACAGGTGCCCCCCATACAGTGCCTCCATACATGCTGCCGATGCTGCAGCTTCTTCTTCAGCGTCCCCTCTCTATACGCGGCTCCTTGTTCGGCGGAGCCAGGCCTTTATAAGTTGCGCCCGGGGGTACGTGTGACGTCAATACGCACGGGCGCAACCTTATAAAGGCCTGGCTCCGCCGAACAAGGAGCCGCGTATAGAGAGGGGACGCTGAAGAAGAGGAACCGAACGCCTGACTGCAGCCAGCGCATCCCGCTGTCAGGGATAGTTCCATGAATGTTCCGCGCTGCCAAAACCGTGACTGTCCCGCGGAAAGCGAGGAAAGTTGGGCGGTATGTATCTATCTATATCTCTATTTATCTATTTATCTATCTCATACCGCCCAACTTTCCCCGCTTTCCGCGGGACAGTCACGGTTTTGGTAGCACGGAACATTCATGGAACTATCCCTGACAGCGGGATGCGCTGGCTGCAGTCAGGCGTTCGGTTCCTCTTCTTCAGCGTCCCCTCTCTATATGCGGCTCCTTGTTCGGCGGAGCCAGGCCTTTATAAGGTTGCGCCCGTGCGTATTGACGTCACACGTACCCCCGGGCGCAACCTTATAAAGGCCTGGCTCCGCCGAACAAGGAGCCGCGTATAGAGGAGACGCTGAAGAAGAAGCTTCAGCAGCATGTATGGAGGCACTGTATGGGGGGCACCTGTGTATGGGGGGGTTACTCTGTATGGGGGGACCTGTGTATGGGGGGGCTACTCTGTATGGGGGCACCTGTGTATGGGGGGGCTACTCTGTATGGGGGCACCTGTGTATGGGGGGGGCTACTCTGTATGGGGGCACCTGTGTATGGGGGGGCTACTCTGTATGGGGGGGGCTACTGTGTATGGGGGGGGCTACTCTGTATGGGGGGGGCTACTGTGTATGGGGGGGGCTACTCTGTATGGGGGGGGCTACTGTGTATGGGGGGGCTACTCTGTATGGGGGGCACCTGTGTATGGGGGGGCTACTCTGTATGGGGGGCACCTGTGTATGGGGGGGCTACTCTGTATGGGGGGGGCTACTGTGTATGGGGGGGGCTACTCTGTATGGGGGGCACCTGTGTATGGGGGGGTTACTCTGTATGGGGGCACCTGTGTATGGGGGGGCTACTCTGTATGGGGGGCACCTGTGTATGGGGGGGCTACTCTGTATGGGGGCACCTGTGTATGGGGGGGCTACTCTGTATGGGGGGCACCTGTGTATGGGGGGCTAATGTGTGGGGGGGCACCTGTGTATGGGGGGGCTACTCTGTATGGGGGGCACCTGTGTATGGGGGGGCTAATGTGTGGGGGGGCACCTGTGTATGGGGGGGCTACTCTGTATGGGGGGCACTGTGTATGGGGGGCAAAACTGGTAGATAGTTATAACTCACTAATAACTGACTGCCTTCTCTCTATATTTGTATTTATATGTAGGAGTTGCTATATTGTTTCCCTTAGGTAGTACAGTATGAGGGTATAGCACATTTGCATCTGATCCCGCCTTTCATCTATATAAGAGGAGTATTTTTTTAAAAAAATGGGGTGTGGTAATTGGGGCGTGGCCCCGAAAGTGGGCATGGTCAAAAAAAATTTGCCATTTTTCAAATGTTGGGAGGTATGCTATCTATCTATCTATCTATCTATCTATCTCTATTTATCTATCTATGTATCTATCTATCTATCTATCTATCTCTATTTATCTATCTATGTATCTATCTATCTATCATCTATCTATCTCTCTATCTATCTGTCTGTCTGTCTATCTATCTATCTATCTCTATTTATCTATCTATCTATCATCTATCTGTCTGTCTGTCTGTCTATCTATCTATCTATCTATCTCTATTTATCTATCTATCCATCTATCCATCTATCTGTCTATCTATCTATCTATCTATCTATCATCTATCTATCTCTCTATCTGTCTGTCTGTCTGTCTATCTATCTATCTATCTATCTCTATTTATCTATCTATCTATCATCTATCCATCTATCTATCTATCTATCTATCTATCTATCTATCTATCTATCTATCTATCATCTATCTATCTATCTATCTATCTATCATCTATCTATCTATCTATCTATCTATCTATCTATCATCTATCTATCTATCTATATCTCTATATATCTATCTATCTATCTATCTATCTATCTATCTATCATCATCATCATCTATCTATTTCAGTAAACCTATTCTCTCTCTCTTTCTTTCTTTCTTTCTTTCTTTCTTTCTTTCTTTCTCTCTCTATCATTAAAGGAGACATATCCTATAAAAATTATGAATGTACCAGGGAATTGTACTCCTCTAGATATAGAAGGATTGTGCTAAAAAAGTTGTGTTTCTGACTGATTTATTGAGAAATTCCCCAAAAACCCCACTAGCCCCGCCCATCTGTGCCACTTCCTGCTGGCGGAATTCTCTGGATGAGCTGGGGAGCCGGCGGCTCTCAGTACCCTGCACTGTAGGATAGGAACCAATCAGCAGCTAAGCTGACCTGAAAGGGAACTGAAGCCTGTCTGTGCTTGTGGGACTGCAGGGCTGTGATTGGCTCTCCCCCTCCTACTGTGCTTCTGGCAGGGACCGTTAGGACACGCCCACCCCTCATTTTCACACTGGACGGAGAAGTGAGAGGATCTATAGGGAGCTCCAATAAAGGGGCCATTGTTACAGAGAGGGTTAATGTTTAGCCCAAAGTGAAACCAGCACCGGATATTATTCATAATTGCCTACAGGGTTATGGGTTTTTCCCATTTATCCAATATGTCTCCTTTAATAATTAATATTAATTATGAATTAATATTTATGTCAATCTATCTACCATCAATCATCTAGTATCTATTGCCAATGGTTTTCTTATTTGTAAATGTAATTGCTATTGAAAGCAGTATTTATCTTGCTTTTCTCTGCGCTGCTGGTTCTGACTTTGTAAGGATTGTACCACTTGCAGCACCACAGGAGCCATTTGCTGTGCTTAGAAATGCCCCTTAGTAACCCTGGAAGAAGAACGTGTTTAGATGATTCCACTTAGATTTAGGGTTTCCACCTGTCTGACATTCTACTGACCGGTAAATATGATGCCAGTATTGTTACCTGGGCAGACAGGAGGTGGCGGCCCTACTTCCCCTGGCACAGGGTATAAATGTAAGGTTTTCCTGGTGTCATTTGCTGCCACCTAGTGGAACTCTGAGAGAATGCAGTGACCTGTAACAGCCGGTTGTCACTAATTCTTTGTTTAATTATGTGTTTTATTGATTTTTTTAGTGTAATTAGTATATTATTACTGTTTATATTTTCTATTAAAAGCGGCAGAAACTGAACTGTTTCCTTACAGGTAAATAATCCATTCAAATGAACATGTGACTGTTTATAATAATGGGGGTTGGAACTGCAATTATCAGTCACTTGTATTGTCCCAATCCCTCTGCATTATATTTACTGTGTGCAACTTTTATTTGGAATTTACAATGTTTAACCCCAGCCCAGTATAGTCCCCCGGCGCAGTTTAGTCCCCCAGCCCAGTATAGTCCCCCATGCCCAGTATAGTCCCCAGCCCAGTATAGTCCCCCAGCCCAGTATAGTCCCCCAGCCCAGTATAGTCCCCCAGCCCAGTATAGTCCCCCGGCCCAGTATAGTCCCCAGCCCAGTATAGTCCCCCGGCCCAGTATAGTCCCCAGCCCAGTATAGTCCCCAGCCCCAGTATAGTCCCCAGCCCAGTATAGTCCCCCGGCCCAGTATAGTCCCCCGGCCCAGTATAGTCCCCCCAGCCCCAGTATAGTCTCCAGCCCAGTATAGTCCCCAGCCCAGTATAGTCCCCCAGCCCAGTATAGTCCCCAGCCCAGTATAGTCCCCGGCCCAGTATAGTCCCCCGGCCCAGTATAGTCCCCAGCCCAGTATAGTCTCCAGCCCAGTATAGTCCCCAGCCCAGTATAGTCCCCAGCCCAGTATAGTCCCCAGCCCAGTATAGTCCCCCATGCCCAGTATAGTCCCCCAGGCCCAGTATAGTCCCCCGGCCCAGTATAGTCCCCCAGCCCAGTATAGTCCCCCATGCCCAGTATAGTCCCCAGCCCAGTATAGTCCCCCAGCCCAGTATAGTCCCCAGCCCAGTATAGTCCCCCAGCCCAGTATAGTCCCCAGCCCAGTATAGTCCCCCAGCCCAGTATAGTCCCCAGCCCAGTATAGTCCCCAGCCCAGTATAGTCCCCCAGCCCAGTATAGTCCCCCAGCCCAGTATAGTCCCCAGCCCAGTATAGTCCCCCAGCCCAGTATAGTCCCCAGCCCAGTATAGTCCCCCGGCCCAGTATAGTCCCCAGCCCAGTTTAGTCCCCAGCCCAGTATAGTCCCCCGGCCCAGTATAGTCCCCCGGCCCAGTATAGTCCCCGGCCCAGTATAGTCCCCCAGCCCAGTATAGTCCCCAGCCAGTATAGTCCCCAGCCCAGTATAGTCCCCCAGCCCAGTATAGTCCCCAGCCCAGTATAGTCCCCCGGCCCAGTATAGTCCCCAGCCCAGTATAGTCCCCCGGCCCAGTATAGTCCCCCGGCCCAGTAACCACCCCCAGCCCAGTATAGTCCCCAGCCCAGTATAGTCCCCCGGCCCAGTATAGTCCCCCGGCCCAGTAACCACCCACAGCCACCAGTAACATGTAGCGCTAAATACATTATGGGCTTATTTATCCATTTTTGAGTTTGTGAATTCGAGTTTGTTTTTCCAAATTAGATGCTCGATTATTTAGTAATAAAGAAAACTCGTTTGAATAAAAAAAACTTGATCTTCTCGAATTTTACAAACTCAAAAAATCTTTTTGGTGTGACTTTGCCTAGGACAACTCCCATTGACTTCAATAGAAACTCGCAGATATTTACATGGCTTATTTTTACATTGGTGTTTTCAGGTTTGTTTGCACTAATTAAATACCAGACATTTGAGTTTGTGGGCCATAATTCAAGTTTGAATTTTTTTAGCGCATAAAAACTCGAATTGTGAAAAAAAACTCAAACTCATATATATACGTAGCCCTCTTTTGCTACTGCTGAACTTCTAATATGCATTTACCTGTGTGTGGCGCTACAGGAGCCCTGTGCCTCCGCTTACATAGGGGAGCAGGTACACTATTAACTGGCGTGCCTCCACCCAGGGCCAGGACAGGTTGAACTGTAACTCCCCTCCCTGGGTTACCCTGTGCTGGCCTCTTTGTGTATGGACTCCCTGCAACTCCCGGGACCTTGCCCCCCTTGGGGTAGCTGCTTACCAGGCAGTTGAGGATCCACTCTTTGAGGAATTGACCATGAGACTGGAAGTGCAGAATAACCAAATAAACTTTTTTATTGTATCCACACAGAATCTCCAATATTTTGACATGCAGGTTCAGGTACTTTCTCCTTACTTCCTCTAGGAGATCACTTAGGCCTACTCCCCGGTACTCCAACCAGAAGACCCTCTCTGAGAGCTCCCCCCGGTACTCCAACCAGAAGACCCTCTCTGAGAGCTCCCCCCGGTACTCCAACCAGAAGACCCTCTCTGAGAGCTCCCCCCGGTACTCACGCCAGAAGACCCTCTCTGAGAGCTCCCCCCGGTACTCACGCCAGAAGACCCTCTCTGAGAGCTCCCCCCGGTACTCACGCCAGAAGACCCTCTCTGAGAGCTCCCCCCGGTACTCCAACCAGAAGACCCTCTCTGAGAGCTCCCCCCGGTACTCACGCCAGAAGACCCTCTCTGAGAGCTCCCCCCGGTACTCCAACCAGAAGACCCTCTCTGAGAGCTCCCCCCGGTACTCACGCCAGAAGACCCTCTCTGAGAGCTCCCCCCGGTACTCACGCCAGAAGACCCTCTCTGAGAGCTCCCCCGGTACTCACGCCAGAGGACCCTCTCTGAGAGCTCCCCCCGGTACTCACGCCAGAAGACCCTCTCTGAGAGCTCCCCCCGGTACTCACGCCAGAAGACCCTCTCTGAGAGCTCCCCCCGGTACTCACGCCAGAAGACCCTCTCTGAGAGCTCCCCCGGTACTCCAACCAGAAGACTCTCTCTGAGAGCTCCCCCCGGTACTCACGCCAGAAGACCCTCTCTGAGAGCTCCCCCCGGTACTCCAACCAGAAGACCCTCTCTGAGAGCTCCCCCCGGTACTCACGCCAGAAGACCCTCTCTGAGAGCTCCCCCCGGTACTCCAACCAGAAGACCCTCTCTGAGAGCTCCCCCGGTACTCACGCCAGAAGACCCTCTCTGAGAGCTCCCCCCAGTACTCACGCCAGAAGACCCTCTCTGAGAGCTCCCCCCGGTACTCCAACCAGAAGACCCTCTCTGAGAGCTCCCCCCGGTACTCACGCCAGAAGACCCTCTCTGAGAGCTCCCCCCGGTACTCACGCCAGAAGACCCTCTCTGAGAGCTCCCCCCGGTACTCACGCTAGAAGACCCTCTCTGAGAGCTCCCCCTGGTACTCACGCCAGAAGACCCTCTCTGAGAGCTCCCCCCGGTACTCCAACCAGAAGACCCTCTCTGAGAGCTCCCCCGGTACTCACGCCAGAAGACCCTCTCTGAGAGCTCCCCCGGTACTCACGCCAGAAGACCCTCTCTGAGAGCTCCCCCCGGTACTCACGCCAGAAGACCCTCTCTGAGAGCTCCCCCCGGTACTCCAACCAGAAGACCCTCTCTGAGAGCTCCCCCCGGTACTCACGCCAGAAGACCCTCTCTGAGAGCTCCCCCCGGTACTCACGCCAGAAGACCCTCTCTGAGAGCTCCCCCCGGTACTCACGCCAGAAGACCCTCTCTGAGAGCTCCCCCTGGTACTCACGCCAGAAGACCCTCTCTGAGAGCTCCCCCCGGTACTCACGCCAGAAGACCCTCTCTGAGAGCTCCCCCTGGTACTCACGCCAGAAGACCCTCTCTGAGAGCTCCCCCCGGTACTCACGCCAGAAGACCCTCTCTGAGAGCTCCCCCTGGTACTCACGCCAGAAGACCCTCTCTGAGAGCTACCCCCGGTACTCACGCCAGAAGACCCTCTCTGAGAGCTACCCCCCGGTACTCACGCCAGAAGACCCTCTCTGAGAGCTCCCCCCGGTACTCACGCCAGAAGACCCTCTCTGAGAGCTCCCCCTGGTACTCACGCCAGAAGACCCTCTCTGAGAGCTACCCCCCGGTACTCACGCCAGAAGACCCTCTCTGAGAGCTCCCCCCGGTACTCACGCCAGAGGACCCTCTCGCTTAGGAAATCTCCTTTCTGTGATTATAACCTTAATAATCTCCTCGGAGGGGCTTCAGACTGCCCTTACTAGATACTCTGTCTATTCTCTCACTCCTAGAGTGACTATAATACATCTAACTGAACTCTCTAACTGAATCCTGTAGCCAATCTCTTACAGAGGGGGGTCCCAGGACTAAAGACCTTACACATGGTGTGTGTCATCCCTTTTTATATTGCAGCACACTGCCACCTAGTGGTTGCTGCTGAATAACATAGGAAACTCCCTTTTCACAGCTACCGGTAGGACCCCCCAAGGGGCCCCACCACCCTCCCAACCCCCTTCCCCTAGCAGGCATAAATGAAACCTAACTTCAGCACTTCTGGGGATGGAGACCGGTGGCCCCTGGGAGCGCCCTGCGGGGATCGGGTCTGGGCCAGTGAGTCCTACCAGGGCCCACCAGGTTTTTTCCCGGTGCCCTGCCGGCCCAGTCCGACCCTGACTGTGCCTTTAATTTTGACCAAATCCACTAGCAGAGATGCACCCCTAAACCTTCAGGGAACCTCCATCAAACCTCCCCCTGCTTCTCTGTTACTTGCAGTCAATCGTCCATGCGCTGGTCTCCGGCCTTTGCAACAAGGGCTTGGGTTAAAGGGGTAATTCAGCTTTAAATTAACTTTTAGTATGATGTAGACATCGTTATTTCGAGACAGTTTACAGCCGGTCTTCATTTTTTTTTATTTTATATGGTTTTTCAGTTATTAAGCTTTTTATTCAGGAGCTCTCCAGTTTAGTACTTCAGCAGTGATCTGGTTGCTAGGGTCTTATTTACCCTAGCAACCAGGCAGTGGTTTTAATAAGAAATTAACATGTGGGCATGTACCATTTTTAGTCTGACGATATAACAATAGAGCAGTTATAATAGGGGGTTGGCGTATGTATGTGTAAAGAGATGCAATTAATTATATTCCATGCTCACGATTTAAAAAAGAATATTAATTTCAGTGTTTAAGATAAACATTCTCCGATAATCATAATAAAAACACTATTTGCCGTTTCCTGTAATGACATCTATCCACCAGCAGAGGGCGCTCTGGCAACGCAATAAAATCTAATTGTTCCCCTGCTGAACTCTTTTCTAGCACTTTTTCCAGAACAAGAATTGATTGGCTGCAACTACAATTATGGGAATGCAAATGAGGAAAGATCAAGTAATTAATCAGTCAGAATAATAATGTATTGTATTAAAGGCTCAGTAACAGCAAATGGACTTAATTGAACTTCCAGTTGTATCTAATGGGTCTTTCCTACTGTATCGCAACTGGATTTTAGACAAAATAGAACAATGTTGGAATTTACAGATAAATTGGACTGTGTTTATAAATATGATTTTTCTTTCTGCCATTGGTAATTATCAACCAGGGTCCCAGAGGGTAGGGACTGGCAACTGGGTTGGACTGACCCAACTGGAACAGTAACAGGGAGAAATCCCAGGGACCCCAGTCTTTGTGGGTCCTACAGTCCTGGCCTCTTGGTTGGGGGGGTCGGCCAGGTTGGTGGGTGGAGCCAGGGGGTCGGGGTTTCTGGTTGGCCCAGGTACCACAGTCTGACACTGACTGGCAATGGAGAGTGTGGGATTCTGGGAGTTGTTGTACAACCTCCTGATGCCTTCCCTACCCTAATAAAACCTTATTTTGACCCAGAGGCCACCGTATAACAGTGTCCCCATAAGGCTGCATAAGAGCTGGGGGCCCACAGGTGGGTTTATAAACACCAGGTCCCCATACAAAGGGCCCCAGTACTACTACAGATGGAGGCAGCTGGGTTGGAACCCAGTCCAATTGCTCATAACAATACAACAAAAATACCTACTCGTTTGTTTTCTTAATTAGAAGAATAGGCAGAATGTATTTTTAACCCCGGCACATTCATTTGGTTCCTGCTGTGCATATTTCCCCTTTAAATGCCGTGAAAGGTTCCGTCCCAGAGCAAACAGAGCTTTTATGCGCAGCACAATCCCCTGAAGTCAAGCACAACGGTGCGGCTCTGAGAAGCACTTCTGCCCCTTTATCCCCATTGTACTTGCCCTTTATTCTGCCTGTGGGGTAGGGCGCACAGGGGCCTCTTGGGAAAGAAAATGCAAACTTTCTATTGTCAGACGGTCAGGAAGGAGGCTGGGAGTTGTAGTTCCATTACAGCTGGACAGTTACAACACAGGCAAAGCTTAATTGCATTGTCTCTTTCCCCTTGGATTGGGCTCTATAACCCTGTCCAGCACTGGCTGAACTACAACTCTCAGCAGCCATGTATTTCTATGACAGGCGACTATATCCCAACTCCACCTCTCCCTCTGATGTCAGACCTCTTGGCCCCAGTAATCTCCTCCTGTGTATAATAAGGATCAGTGCTGATGAATAGGCAGGCAGGCTGCTGCAGGCTGCACCGACAGGTTGTGGCTATCCCAGGGCTACAGGGCAACAGAGGCACCGGCAGGAGGACCAGCAGGCAGCCTGTGATTTGCACCTGCAGGGGGGACGCTTGGCCGAAATCACTTTGGGACACTCCACAGGGGTCTATGGGCAGCCGGGGGTAAGTGTCTGTCAGTCCGGGGCTGTGAGTCCTGCTGATTCTGTAAGGATTTTCCTAATCTTCTTAGCTGCTGCCCAGGCTTGTTAGTTACGGCAGGGAGTTAGGGAAGGGGCAGGGAGGTGTCGGGGGGGTTACTGGGTTTATGGTGCAGAATTCATAGATTTAATTCATTACAAAAGCAGGTATATATATATATAGCGGGGTACAAGGGGGTCTCACCTTGGTACCACCATCATCCAAATTAAATTGTATGTGTGTATGTATGTATGTATGTATGTATGTGTGTATGTATGTGTGTATGTATGTATGTGTGTATGTATGTATGTATGTATATCTTTATTTATAAAGTGCTACTTATGTACCCAGCGCTGTACAGTAGAATACATTAATACAAACAGGGGGTTATTGAGATAATAATAGATAAATACACAGTATAACAATAAATACAAATAAATACAAGATACAGTTGCAATAAGTTAAGAGTCAAAGACACAAGAGGATGGAGGTCCCTGCCCCGTAGAGCTTACAATCTATATGGGAGGGTAACTTACAGACACAAATAGGCAAATATAAGTGCAGTAGGTCACAGTGGGTGACACTACAATATAATATTATTACAGGTAACTACAGGGGCTGCTGGGAACTTTAGTTTAGCATCAGTCGGGGGGCATAGAAACATAGCTGGTGTATGGGGGGCCTTGGCACTGTAACTATGGGTTAGGGGGGCCATGAAGTAAATCTGGGCTCCATTATTAGGCAGAGATGCCCAGTCTGCAGCCCCCCAGTACCCCTGCTTGGTACCCCCCCTACCTTCAGCCTGTTCATTTATGCTCTAAAGGAGAAGTAAAATCACTAGGATTGCCACTTTGTTAGTTCACCCCCCCTCCCAGTGACTATAATATTAACAATAGATTGTAAGCTCTTTGGGGTAGGGGAAAGTGTTCTTATTTATTGCATTTAATCTCATATTCTTCTTGATATGTGCAAAATATATGTACTGTGAGCCCTGATGCCACTTTATAGGGGGTAAACACTGAGCTGGTGAATAGGTGCGTCTGTTGTTTCCTACTGTATTTGCTGTACAACTGTTAGCGGTGCAAAATAGGGGTGAGGGGTGCAAAACTGGGGGGTGAGAAACCCCACAATAATAGAAAGAGAGTTACCTGGGGGTTACCTGTCTTTAGGGGGGCAGCCCAGGGTCATGTAAAGCAGCAGGGGGAGAGGGGCAACAGCTATGGGTGGGCAAGGTGGCAACACTAAGGGTAAGTAGTTGCATATATGAGGCTGGTTTTGCCCCACTAAGCCAACAGGGTTATGCAGTAACGGGGTGCAAATCATTATAGGGGTGACACATTGGACACACCTTGATGAATATACCGCCATTGTTCCCATAATAATACAGCTTGGCGTAACCGGCTGCCGCACACATGAATAATAAATGCCCATTACAGAAGCTCCTATTGTGCGTCGCCAATTACAAGCACAGGTGTTAAATCTCCCCAATTCCAGCTGCTCCCAGCGCGGCCTGGCTGAGGATTCTGGGAGTTGTATTCCACAAAAAGGGGGCTGAGCTTAGTAGGGGCACATTGAAATCCTCTGTGCGGCTATTTAATTTGGGCAAATGAGTAAAATATAGAACATTTATTACAACCACCGTGGCACATTAACTGCCCAGTAACAGCCCCTGTTGGCATTAGTGAGTGCCAACCTAATAGGCAACAGGTATAAAAACAAAAGTGGCACAGAGTGATTGACATAAGTAGGGGCGTAACTATAGGCTAAGCAGACCCTGAGGCTGCTAGGGGGCCCATGAGATATAGGGGACCAGGGGGCGTTGCTACCTCTGAGCATTGTTTCCTATATAATCAAAATGAATTACAAAGTTAAAGGGGAACTACGCCCTAATGCATAAGGAAAGAGAATGTCATTCTAAGCAACTTTTATTTGCAGACAGAATCAGAAACTGAAAACTGTTTGTGTGGCCCATTCTGTTCTCTGGTTCCGACTCATGCAACAATGAATCAGGAGTGAGGTCTCCCCCAGGTCTGTTATTCAGCCGGCTTGCAACATTGTTTCAGTCATCAGAACCAGCAGTGCAGAGAGCAGACGCCGCTTTCAATTTCATATACAAATAACTTTAAAACCACGGATAATATTGAATGAATGCATATTGGAAAGTTGCTTAGACGTTTGAATGCAAAAATATTTTGGGAGGTGAATTTCCCCTTTAACTCCAGCCACAGCCGGGCCTCCCAGGGCACCCAGGCAATGATCCCTGCATGTGTGAGGTGCTGTCACCCTGCTCAGCGGCCGTGTCTTTCAATCCTGTCCCTTTATTCAATGTAACCGCATCCCTCTGGGCTCATCCAATAGCCGCCATGTAACCTGAATGTACCGACAGTCACAGCAGCTCAGCCCCCCCCCCCCAGCGATCCCCTCAATGGGATATACATGGGTAACATCCCCATCAATAGTTGATACCCCCCCCACTGCCTAAATATCAATTAATATTCTCCTGATTTCCACTTGACTCTATTCTTTCTGTTCTGCACAGGCTGCTCCCGGTGTCCTATAGAGCTGCTATCAGCACAGCAGGACTTAGTAGCACAGAAATACTGCTCGCTGATGCAGACCCCAAACAGCTTCTGATGTAAAAGTGGGTAGGGGTTCAGTGCACAAGGAGAAAGTATTGAGTTGTATCCTCTCATATCACAGCCAGCATTTCGTGCTCGTTAAAATACTTTTTCCCTTGAGAGTGAATAAAATAGGATTATTTTTAAATTAGGTTTTACTTCCCTTTTAATATACATGAATCCTAAAATACACAGGAAATGTATGCAATTCATTATAGAGTTTATTTTGGAGCTTTTTATTTGGTCACAGAACCCCTCAGTGACTGCTAATATCCTTATCATTTACAGTAGGGGGTACATTATCCCTTATAATACATGAGTGATACTCAGAGTTCCCTGTATAACTCAGCCTGCAGCCTTGTGCCTTTATATGGGGGGCACAGAACCCCTCAGTGACTGCTAATATCCTTATCATTTACAGTAGGGGGTACATTATCCCTTATAATACATGAGTGATACTCAGAGTTCCCTGTATAACTCAGCCTGCAGCCTTGTGCCTTTATATGGGCACAGAACCCCTCAGTGACTGCTAATATCCTTATCATTTACAGTAGGGGGTACATTATCCCTTATAATACATGAGTGATACTCAGAGTTCCCTGTATAACTCAGCCTGCAGCCTTGTGCCTTTATATGGGCACAGAACCCCTCAGTGACTGCTAATATCCTTATCATTTACAGTAGGGGGTACATTATCCCTTATAATACATGAGTGATACTCAGAGTTCCCTGTATAACTCAGCCTGCAGCCTTGTGCCTTTATATGGGCACAGAACCCCTCAGTGACTGCTAATATCCTTATCATTTACAGTAGGGGGTACATTATCCCTTATAATACATGAGTGATACTCAGGGTTCCCTGTATAACTCAGCCTGCAGCCTTGTGCCTTTATATGGGCACAGAACCCCTCAGTGACTGCTAATATCCTTATCATTTACAGTAGGGGGTACATTATCCCTTATAATACATGAGTGATACTCAGAGTTCCCTGTATAACTCAGCCTGCAGCCTTGTGCCTTTATATGGGCACAGAACCCCTCAGTGACTGCTAATATCCTTATCATTTACAGTAGGGGGTACATTATCCCTTATAATACATGAGTGATACTCAGAGTTCCCTGTATAACTCAGCCTGCAGCCTTGTGCCTTTATATGGGCACAGAACCCCTCAGTGACTGCTAATATCCTTATCATTTACAGTAGGGGGTACATTATCCCTTATAATACATGAGTGATACTCAGAGTTCCCTGTATAACTCAGCCTGCAGCCTTGTGCCTTTATATGGGCACAGAACCCCTCAGTGACTGCTAATATCCTTATCATTTACAGTAGGGGCCCAATTATCCCACAAACTGTTAGACTGCTGTTCATTAAAGCCTTTGATACAAACATGAGACACGCTAGTGCCCCATTATCCGACTGGGTTCCCAGAGCTGCCAGCAGAGCTGATGTGTTATCATAAGGGAGAACCGTCAGTTCACCTGCTATCAACCTGTTTGTCACGTCCTGTCCTTTCCTCTACAGGTGGATATTCTCATACCAGACATTCCTTTTCACACCCACGGGACAGTCACAGTACAGAGACACGTACAGGACCCATTGGGCCAAGGCACATACAGAACCAGTGCGTGTACAGTACAAATGCACGTGGGGTAGCAATGCACATACAGTAGTAATGTATATACAAGTATGGGATCCCTTATCCGGAAACCCATTATCCAGAAAGCTCTGAATTACGGAAAGCCTGTCTCCCATAGACTCCATTTTAATCAAATAATTAATTTTTAAAAATGATTCCCTTTTCTCTGTAATAATAAAACAGTACCTGTACTTGATCCCAACTAAGATATAATTACCCCTTATTGGGGGCAGAACAGCCCTATTGGGTTTATTTAATGGTTAAATGATTCCCTTTTCTCTGTAATAATAAAACAGTACCTGTACTTGATCCCAACTAAGATATAATTACCCCTTATTGGGGACAGAACAGCCCTATTGGGTTTATTTAATGGTTAAATGATTCCCTTTTCTCTGTAATAATAAAACAGTACCTGTACTTGATCCCAACTAAGATATAATTACCCCTTATTGGGGGCAGAACAGCCCTATTGGGTTTATTTAATGGTTAAATGATTCCCTTTTCTCTGTAATAATAAAACAGTACCTGTACTTGATCCCAACTAAGATATAATTACCCCTTATTGGGGGCAGAACAGCCCTATTGGGTTTATTTAATGGTTAAATGATCCCCTTTTCTCTGTAATAATAAAACAGTACCTGTACTTGATCCCAACTAAGATATAATTACCCCTTATTGGGGCAGAACAGCCCTATTGGGTTTATTTAATGGTTAAATGATTCCCTTTTCTCTGTAATAATAAAACAGTACCTGTACTTGATCCCAACTAAGATATAATTACCCCTTATTGGGGGCAGAACAGCCCTATTGGGTTTATTTAATATTTATATGATTTTTAGCAGATTTGGAGATCTAAATTACGGAAAGATCCATTATCTAGAAAAACCCAGATCTCAAGCATTCTGCATAACAGGTCCCATACCTGTAGAACACAAATGCACAAACTGATGGAATGCACATCCCTTTTTACACAATACAACTCCTGCAGTACAGGCAGCAGCAGCATCTCAATGGGCACAATAAAAATAGATTTTATAGGCTGATTTGCCCTTTAGTCTAGCTGGTGTTGCCTCATTACCCAACATAGGAGACTGCAGTGAGATTAAATTGTGTGTGGCCCCAACTGTCACTCTACAAGGATAATCCCCCCCCCTCCATTTTTCATGGAGGAATTTGAATTGCGAATTGGGGCTGATCAATCACTCACAATCTTAGCGCCACTGGGAATCATATGTTGCTTTTTCAATTACAGACCCACAGCTGAGGCTGCACCCTGGGGGGGGGGGGGGGGCGGAGTTAGGGGGGGCACCCATTCAGCAGAATTCCCTGTTCAGCTATCATTCATGGCCCCACACACTGGGATACCTAACTGTTTGCTTGAATTTGCAATCACTTTCTATTTGTGAAACAGGTTTATTGAAAAACCCCCATGGTTTGTTCTTGTGCTTATGTCTGTGACAGTTGCCCTTTAAACGGGAGACTCTGTGGGGAAGTTGTTACAATCTGTAACATCAGTGTTTTAGACCCTCCTCCCCTGCTAGAAATGATGCAGAAAGAGTAGAACAGTTTTGCAGCTGGATTTCAGCATATAAACATGGGATTTATTCCTACTTTTTGATGGAACAGATTACAGGGATAGGGATATTAGGGGTTTCTGGGTTGGGTGGGGCTATTTACACATTTTGGTTCCCCTTTAAAGTTTCCACTCTGGAGCTGAATAGGCCCCTGAGGGACACAGGGTGCCAGTACTTTGTTCCCCAATGTAATTGCCTATGTATGAGTACAGTGTAGGTCCTTCTGCACAGGGGGCTGCTTCAACTACATTTTTCCAGTATTAAACAAGTGTGCTACCCCCCTGTAGTCTCTATATTAACCCCTACATTCCCCTTATAGCGTAGATTTGTCATTAATGACATCAGTGGGAGCGGCCATGATTGCTCCAAAGAGCCCACCTCACCCGAAGCCTTCAAAGCAACAGTGACCTCTTCTGGTCTCTTTCTTTCTATGTTTTTGAGCAAAGCATCATGGGAGCGGTGAAATCCCTGCAAATCATGTGCTGTTTTCCTGAATTAAAATTGCTATTGGGATAGAGGTGCGGCCAAGCGTGTAGGGAGGGAGAGCCAAGCCTTTCCTGCCAAAAGCCGTGCTCCTACACGCTTCACATATGTTCCCTTGTCAGGCTTCAAACGCGCCGATAAAGGGAGGGAAACCCAACACCATTGGGCGATTTTATTCTGGCCGCGCACACGCGTTGTGTTGAGGAAATCAAACCCGCTACTTAGTCACATGATCCTTTATTTGATTATAGGCCGTTAGAGACAATAATAATTGGGAGTCTTTTGTGCCAAGGTCTCACTGTTACCAGCTCTCCCCAATTCCACACTGGGAGCCCTCTCAGGTAACGGGAGGGTGGCACCCCTGGGTGCTCTCTCGGGTAACGGGAGGGTGGCACCCCTGGGTGCTCTCTCGTGTAACGGGAGGGTGGCACCCCTGGGTGCTCTCTCGGGTAATGGGAGGGTGGCACACCTGGGTGCTCTCTCGGGTAACGGGAGGGTGGCACCCCTGGGTGCTCTCTCGGGTAACGGGAGGGTGGTACCCCTGGGTGCTCTTTCAGCTAAAGGGAGGATGGCACCCCTGGGTGCTCTTTCAGGTAACGGGAGGGTGGCACCCCTGGGCGCTCTCTCAGGTAACGGGATGGTGGCACCCCTGGGTGCTCTCTCAGGTAACGAGATGATCGCACCCCTGGGTGCTCCCTCAGGTAACGGTAGGATGGCACCCCTGGGTGCCCTCTCAGGTAACAGGAGGATGGCACCCCTGGGTGCTCCCTCAGGTAACGGTAGGATGGCACCCCTGGGTGCTCTTTCAGCTAAAGGGAGGATGGCACCCCTGGGTGCTCTTTCAGGTAACGGGAGGATGGCACCCCTGGGTGCTCTTTCAGGTAACGGGAGGATGGCACTCCTGGGTGCTCTTTCAGGTAATGGGAGGATGGCACCCCTGGGTGCTCTCTCAGGTAACGGGAGGATGGCACCCCTGGGTGCTCTTTCAGGTAATGGGAGGATGGCACCCCTGGGTGCTCTCTCAGGTAACGGGAGGATGGCACCCCTGGGTGCTCTCTCAGGTAACGGTAGGATGGCACCCCTGGGTGCTCTTTCAGCTAAAGGGAGGATGGCACCCCTGGGTGCTCTTTCAGGTAATGTGAGGATGGCACCCCTGGATGCTCTGCTCCTGCTGTGCACATTGGGTGAGGATTATGCAGCTCTAAAATATTTTTCCAAATTCTACACTTTTTTACACTTTTGCACTGCTTTAAATTTGATATATTTTGGTTTAATGAAAGAAAATATCATTCTAAGCTAAGTTACTTTACTGGGAAAAGGTTGAATATTCCTTGACCATAGTTCACCCATGCAAAATAATAATCAGACCCAATGACAAATGGGTTGGGGCTGTGCCATACAATGATAATATTCCATGTTTAAAAGTAAATTTGGGGGGCTGTATTAAGAGGCGGGTTGCGTTGTTGCCCCCTCGATGTGCCCCATGGCCTGTCCAAGCTCAGCACCCCCACCCAGCGTCTTGCCATTCCAGTAGCCATTGAAAAAAACAAAAGGAATTCTGGAAATGAATTCCAAAGGACTCCAAAAAACACCCTATTTACTGTACATGGGTTTATCCTATAGGCTAAAGCTCACCCACTGGGTTTTTAACTTTGGAATTTATTCCCAGAATTCCTTTTGTTTATTTGTAGGCAGTCTCCTTAACCATAATGATTTGTTCAGTAGCCATTGGCGTAACTCGATGTTACTGGGCCCCACAGCAAATATAGGGCCCGAAAACATTGGTTTGTTGTTATGGCGAGGCCATAAAGGCCCGGACCTAGGGCGGCACAAATTCAGGGGTGGCATTCCGCCCAGCCGCTCCATGTGTGAGATGAAAGGGTGGCACTTGCGCGTGATCCTGGGGAGAAATCTGGCACTAGTTAAGTTGCCCTATTCTATTACAATATATTGAAATTGCTCACTAATTAGTGCCTTACTGGGCCTTACTGGGCTCTCTACACTGCCAGGGTGTGCTTTCTCTGCAGTTACGTGGCTTACGCCCCTGTGCGTATTTGATACATAATACGAGAAAGCCGTATCCGCGTCCCTATTGTGGTGAAAATGAGCAGAAACCGTGCGCTCTTTCTATGTGCATGTAGCGTGCACGGCCATGAAATGTTGATGAGGTATCGCATTCATCCTATAGACAGGCACAAATGGCCACACAGGATACAGCGGCGTGTAACCCAAGCCAGGGTCGGGCAGGGAAATGAATGCTCTATAGATTCTGCTACTGGCCCACCGGCCCAAAGTGCTCCTGTGCACTGGCATAGCTATAGCCAAGGTCAATGTGACCCTAATTCTGATTGGTACCAGGAGTAATAAGGCCCTGCATTGGTTCTTGTGTTGGAGTTGATGATACAGTGATCACTGCAGTGCTAGTCACTTTATAGACTACTAGCCATGCTATAGTGGCTTGTTCACCTTTACATTATTTTTTAGTAGATGTAGAAATTGTAGAGAGTGAGATAATTTGCAACTGGTCTTCATTTTTTATTTTTCTGAGTTTATGAGTTATTTAGGGTTTGGAATATCAGCAGTGATCTGGTTGCTGGGGTTCAAATGATCTTAGAAACCAAGCAGTGGTGTGAGTGAGACATTGCAATATGAATAGGAGAGGCCTAAATAAAATAATAAGTTAAATTGTAGCCTCATAGAGCAATAGGTTTTTCGGCTTTCTGGGTCCGTGACCCCCATTTAAAAGCTGGAAAGATTTGGAAGAAGGAGGTAAATAATTAAAAAACTTTAAAAAATGAAGACCAGTAGAAAAGTTGCAAGGAATGGCTTATGTGTAATAACATTTGTGTTATTGTATCTGGAAAACACTGCTTGAAAATTGTTAGCACAGATGCCGGAGCCAATCAGAAGTCAGAGGAAGAATCAATATTGTAAGAATCCAGTATGGGCATCTGGGGGATGATTGATCCAATCCTGTCTGCAGTCCTTTCCTGCCTACTGCACAGTGTGTGGGCCTACACAGGGGAACAATCTGCAGTTGTGTAAAGTTATTTGCAAATGTAATTGCTATAAAAAGCTGTGTCTGTCTGTTTACAAGTTTCTGCCACTGCTGGTCCTGACTCCTGAAACACTGAAACCTGAAGACCTGACTTCCGCTGCATTGTTTCAAGAGTCAGAATGCAGACAACAGAAAGGGACAGACAGACAGTGCTTTCAGCAGTCATTAAATTACACAGAACACTAAAAGCATTGGAAGTGTGGGATGAATGAATTCTGGGAAGTTGCTCTCTACAGAAATTAAAGAAAGATCTATATTGAGTGACAGTGCCCCTCTCCCCGGGGCCACCGGGCTCCCATTGACTCACAGGCTGGCCCGGGATATTAGGCTTAGGTTTTATCCATAGAAAGACAGAAGGTGAATGATCCAGAAGAACAAGCAATGTAAATATGCCGGAAGTTACTCATTCATCAAACAATTTGTAGTGATTTAGAAGTGGCCTCGTTTAACCCCCTATTTAAATCTGGCATTGGCATAAAGGGTGCAAGGCAGGGGGCTGGTAAAACAACTATTATGGTGGCCCAACACAGACCTCGCCGTGTTATTGGTGCAATTCAGGCAAGCAATTTGGACTCTTGCCCCTGTAAATCTGGACATTTATAAACCCCACATCCCTAAAGGTGCCCATACACCTTGAGATCCGCTCTCTTGTCGATGTCGCCAAGCGAGCGGATCTTCTCCCGATATCCCCACCTATGGGTGGGTGATATCGGGAGAACCCAGGCTAATTCGATTCAAATTATAACGACGGGTATAGGCAAAGTCGGTCGGGGGCCGCATCAACGAGCTGATGCGGTCCCCGATCCGACTAGATTTTTTAACCTGCCCGATCGAGATTTGCCCGATTTCAGGCCCGTCGGTAGTGCCCATACACGATTAGCTGCCGAATCTGTCTAAGGGACTGATATCGGCAGCTAGAATCGGCCCGTGTATGGGCACCTTAAGGCTAGTTAGCAAGGAATTCAGGTGCCTGCTGCAGACTGCATTTCACTGAATACATTGCCTATTTGCCTTTCAGCCTGTGGATTCAAAGCTGGAGCGGCGAGCCTGCCATTCATGCTTATAATAACCAATATCAAATGCTCTGTTGGATCAGACATCCTTTGAACCCAATTCACCACCAGGCTTGTTTGTTAGCCCGTAACGGGCAATGATCATTTGACTGGTTATTGACTCCTTACCCAGTGTTCCCTCTGAGTACCCACGGGTATAGGAGGAGACCCTGTTTAGCCACAGGAGTGCAAGTGTCTGAAATCCCTTCTTATTGACTACAATGAGATGTGGCCAGGACTAGCCAAGGCCAACAACTGAAAGAAATGATTGCATTAAGGAGCACCAACACAGTCATAATCATAAGTTATGGCCTCTCTGTGCCAGTTCCCACTGCCGCCGGTGATTTTGTGCCGTGTTCCAGAGGAATTGTGCCAGCAATATCAACAAAGTGTGCAACATTCCCTTGGCCAATGCTTTCTTTATTAGGCTTGAATTGACGCCTGGCCGGTGTGTAACTGGACTAGCTGGTAAATCACCAGTTAGAGCCGGCACCAGTATTACGAATTTACCGGCAATGTACTTGTTGGTTAATTAGTAATAACCTTTAAACCCTCTTTTCCTCACATTCTCCTCGCTGATCAGCCTTTATAATCACAGGCCCATATCTGCCCAGCCCATCTCCCCACCCATTTACCAGTCCCATTCACCCATTCCCAGGCAGTCTACCCATTTCCCCGCCCCTTATGTCATAGCCCTGCCCCCCAAAATGGCGTCAGTGCCCCCACCGACCTGAAGGTCAGTATTATAGAAAAAAAAGATGGCAACTCTTGGCTACGCTGAGCAGATCATCCACTGGAACCACCTGATCCCCAATAGGGACACATAAGTTTGATTTTGACCTTAATATGCTCAATTGAACATTTTCAAGCCAAAATTTGCAATGTGTTAGAGGGGTAGGATTCTCTCAGTGTGACTTTAGCCTGAACATTTAATTCAGTATTATGCTCTGCAGCCTTCTGATAATAGGAAGCTCCTAATAGTGCCAGTATTGGTACTTTTTACCTCAAAATGTGAGTAGTAGTGCCAATGCAAAAACTTTCCTTTGCACCCCAATAGGAGGCAACAGGTGATGAGTTGATCCCAGGGCCACAAACCTAATGTTATTAGAAGTCTCTGGAATATTCCCAGACTTCCCAGCCCGGTCCCCTATTTTGATATTCTTCCTTCAGATTTCCGATTCTCATTGCTGTGAGTACGATAAATACTGATTTATAGGTCAGGTTCTGGTCAGAAAGGCCTGGGAAAGATTATTGTTTGACAATGAGGGGTCAGAGCTGAGTGTTTCATTAGCCGGGGTAACCCTGGATTATCCCCTCATGGGACTGGGGCAGTGTGGGTAACCATGTGAATGGGTCAGCTGCTCGCTGCTAGCAAAGCGTGTGAAAAAGGATAGTTCTATTATATAAGCATTATATCAGTCTATCATCTGAGCCTGTATCCTATTGTGCCGAGAAACATTATCACCACGAGTAGGAGCAAGTGACGAAGGGCCCTGGCAATGCAATAAGGCTGGGACATCATACTAAGTAGGAGCAGGGAGCTGCGGTTCAGCAACACCTAGAGGGCTCCAGGTTGAATATACCTTATGTATATAATGAAAACAGCTTAAAATTGTTACATAATATAACACTGACTTAATATACATCTACATTATTCCCCCAAGGAACCAAACAAATTTTGATGACATTGTACGGTCTGATAATACTAGGAAGCAATGATTTTTTGATTGTGGTTCAAAATTTGGTCGAGTGCCCCCTGCGCTTAGAACAAGGTTACAAATATATAGAAACATTGGGGTAACAGTCACCCTGCTATAGTTCCAGGGGTACCCAGGGCACAAATAAGCACTCACCCCAAATCCCCCCCTAACTGGCCTTCAGGCTGGGCCCCCTTAGCCCATAACAAGGTTACAGATATATAGAAACATTGGGGTAACAGTCACCCCGCTATAGTTCCAGGGGTACCCAGGGCACAAATAAGCACTCACCCCAAATCCCCCCCTAACTGGCCTTCAGGCTGGGCCCCCTTAGCCCATAACAAGGTTACAGATATATAGAAACATTGGGGTAACAGTCACCCCGCTATAGTTTCAGGGGTACCCAGGGCACAAATAAGCACTCGCCCCAAATCCCCCCCTAACTGGCCTTCAGGCTGGGCCCCCTTAGCCCATAACAAGGTTACAGATATATAGAAACATTGGGGTAACAGTCACCCCGCTATAGTTCCAGGGGTACCCAGGGCACAAATAAGCACTCACCCCAAATCCCCCCCTAACTGGCCTTCAGGCTGGGCCCCCTTAGCCCATAACAAGGTTACAGATATATAGAAACATTGGGGTAACAGTCACCCCGCTATAGTTCCAGGGGTACCCAGGGCACAAATAAGCACTCACCCCAAATCCCCCCCTAACTGGCCTTCAGGCTGGGCCCCCTTAGCCCATAACAAGGTTACAGATATATAGAAACATTGGGGTAACAGTCACCCTGCTATAGTTCCAGGGGTACCCAGGGCACAAATAAGCACTCACCCCAAATCCCCCCCTAACTGGCCTTCAGGCTGGGCCCCCTTAGCCCATAACAAGGTTACAGATATATAGAAACATTGGGGTAACAGTCACCCTGCTATAGTTTCAGGGGTACCCAGGGCACAAATAAGCACTCACCCCAAATCCCCCCCTAACTGGCCTTCAGGCTGGGCCCCCTTAGCCCATAACAAGGTTACAGATATATAGAAACATTGGGGTAACAGTCACCCCGCTATAGTTCCAAGGGTACCCAGGGCACAAATAAGCACTCACCCCAAATCCCCCCCTAACTGGCCTTCAGGCTGGGCCCCCTTAGCCCATAACAAGGTTACAGATATATAGAAACATTGGGGTAACAGTCACCCTGCTATAGTTCCAGGGGTACCCAGGGCACAAATAAGCACTCACCCCAAATCCCCCCCTAACTGGCCTTCAGGCTGGGCCCCCTTAGCCCATAACAAGGTTACAGATATATAGAAACATTGGGGTAACAGTCACCCCGCTATAGTTCCAGGGGTACCCAGGGCACAAATAAGCACTCACCCCAAATCCCCCCCTAACTGGCCTTCAGGCTGGGCCCCCTTAGCCCATAACAAGGTTACAGATATATAGAAACATTGGGGTAACAGTCACCCTGCTATAGTTCCAGGGGTACCCAGGGCACAAATAAGCACTCACCCCAAATTCCCCCCTAACTGGCCTTCAGGCTGGGCCCCCTTAGCCCATAACAAGGTTACAGATATATAGAAACATTGGGGTAACAGTCACCCTGCTATTGTTCCAGGGGTACCCAGGGCACAAATAAGCACTCACCCCAAATCCCCCCTAACTGGCCTTCAGGCTGGGCCCCCTTAGCCCATAACAAGGTTACAGATATATAGAAACACTGGGGTAACAGTCACCCCGCTATAGTTCCAGGGGTACCCAGGGCACAAATACTCACCCCAAATCCCCCCCTAACTGGCCTTCAGGCTGGGCCCCCTTAGCCCATAACAAGGTTACAGATATATAGAAACATTGGGGTAAGTGGGGCTAAACAGTGTTTCCAATTTTATAATGAGCTATGGGGGGGCTCTGACCAAGGGCTGGAACTCAAAGGGGGGCTTAAAACAAAAACCTTCTGTATGTGAATCCCTTACAAACACATTTTCTTGCAATTAAAGTGACCCTAAGGAACGCCCTGTCCATTCCATGACTGCTCCCTTGTGCATAGGAATCAATGGAATCCTCAATATTAATCCCTGTATTTTATCTTTCCCTCCCCAGACGCTACGATTGATGTCTGTGGCCCAACGAGGAAGATGGTGATCCTGCGGCAGGTAGGTTCCCTTTGTATGTATGCATGTGTGTATGTATGTATGTATGTATATCTTATGCTACTTATGTACCCAGCGCTGTACAGTAGATACATTAATACAAACAGGGGGTTATTAAGATAATAATAGATAAATACAAAGTATAACTATAAATACAAATAAATACAAGATACAGTTGCAATAAGTTAAGAGTCAAAGACACAAGAGGATGGAGGTCCCTGCCCCGTAGAGCTTACAATCTATATAATATATATATATTTTTTTTTGCCTCTGGGGAGAGAGCTGGGGGTAAGAGGATTATATTTAACCACACGGCCTGTTGCTATTTCAGTCCCATAACACTGTTACTCGGGGTAATGTTTGCCTTTATGGGTAGGAGACATTCTTGCAGAATACCAGGTATAAAAATATTCCGCTCCCTGCAGCCAATAAAAAAAAGCTGAGAGCAAAATGATAAAATAAATCAAAAACTTGAGTATTGGGTGCATGGGTGGTAAGACCACATGGTGGTGCTCCCTAACGGGGGGGGGGGGGGGGTCACCTACTCACTGTTTCCATGTCCTGATTCTCCACCCCCCCCCCCATCGCTTACCAAAGCACTTTATGATTCCTTTACTCCCGGTATGTGGGTAGAAGGGCAGGTTACACCCCCTTCCTCGCACCAATATATATTGTTTATGAAAGGGTATTTATGGAAATGCCTGAGATGTTGTGGTGCCTGCACTGCCTTTCATACAGCCCTGTCACTAGAGTTACTGGGTAAATATTGCAGCACACGCCTGCAGATAAGCGCAGGAAACTGAGGAATAGACTCAGTGACTGGATTGTTCCACCTTTTGTTTAGTCACACAGAAACTCTATCAATCTTCCATGAATGGCCATTTAGTGACACCCAGGGGCAAGTACAGAGGCACTAAGGGGCAACTTATGTCTAGGGTGTCACTAAATGAGCCCCACTGACTAATGAGTAGATTCTATATATGTTTAGGGGGGACCCTATAATGCTGTTTGCTGTGGGTCTGTTGCCTTACAGTGGCCCCAGTGGCCCATCTCGGCAAAGGCTTTGTTTCCACTGTGCAGCAAACAAAAGCCACAAATCTTTCCACTCGCTGAATAAAAGGAAAGCAAACAGCGAAGTGGAAATCAGGACGGAGCCCAAGCTTATCAGTCGCCTTTGTGACAAATTGGTCCTGGCACCTCCTGTTTGGTAAACAAAGCGAGCGGGGCTTGCGCCCTGGTACATCCCCTCGGCCGCCTAATGAGGCCCTTTGTCATGGCACAGGCATGCCAGGCATTTCATTCGCTTGGGGGAATAGGCACAAAGATGGGGGGATACACAGAGGGATTTGTACCTCATGTAAGGGGGCATTTTTCAGGTTGCCATGGAAATAATAATAGGCTCATGCAAAATGGGGCAAAGGGAGTGTCATAGTCACATGACTGCTCATCACTAGGGCAAGGGAATGTAAAATCACTGCTGGTACCAAGTTCTGCCCCCCATTCCCACCACAAAATGGCTCCAGGAAGAAGAAAGTGGGCCGACACTTGTGGGTCGGGTTAGTGGGTGCAGGATGAGCCGCTGTTCCACATCGAACCTATAAAATAGAAATGTAGGAGGTTGGATACATGTCAAGGGTTTGTTTATAGCACTAACTTTATTAAGTGCTTAGTGGGTAGAACTGCAGGGGGAATGGAACCCCCCAAAATTCTGCTCTACTCTATGTGGAATAAAATAGGGGAGTATTACAGTAGAAGGCATAATACAGTAAGGGAGTATTACAGTAGGGGAATATTACAATAAAGGAAATATTACAGTAGTGGGATATTACAGCACAGGAATATTACAATGGGGAGTATTAGTATTACAGTAGGAGGATACTACAGTAGGGGAATATTACAATAAAGGAAATATTACAGTAGTGGGATATTACAGCACAGGGATATTACAATGGGGAGTATTAGTATTACAGTAGGAGGATACTACAGTAGGGGAATATTACAATAAAGGAAATATTACAGTAGTGGGATATTACAGCACAGGGATATTACAATGGGGAGTATTAGTATTACAGTAGGAGGATACTACAGTAGGGGAATATTACAATAAAGGAAATATTACAGTAGTGGGATATTACAGCACAGGAATATTACAATGGGGAGTATTAGTATTACAGAAGGAGGATACTACAGTAGGGGAATATTACAATAAGGGTTTATTGCAGTAGGGGAATATTACAGCACAGGGATATTACAGTTGAGGAGTATTACAGTAGGGGAGAATTACGGTAGGGGAGTATTACAGTAGGGGAGTATTACAGTAGAGGAGTATTACAGTAGGGGAGTATTACAGTAGGGGGGCATTACAGTAGGGGAGTATTACAGTAGGGGAGAATTACGGTAGGGGGTATTACAGTAGGGGAGTATTACAGTAGGGGAGACTTACGGTAGGGGAGTATTACAGTAGGGGGTATTACAGTAGGGGAGTATTACAGTAGGGGAGAATTACGGTAGGGGAGTATTACAGTAGGGGGTATTACAGTAGGGGAGTATTACAGTCAAGGAGTATTACAGTGGGGAGGATATTACAGGGATATTACAGTAGGGGAGTATTACAGTAGGGGGGTATTACAGTAGGGGAGTATTATAGTAGGGGGGTGTTACAGTAGGGGGTATTACAGTAGGGGAGTATTACAGTAGGGGAGTATTACAGTAGGGGGGCATTACAGTAGGGAGGTATTACAGTAGGGGGGTATTACAGTAGGGGGGTATTACAGTAGGGGGATATTACAGTAGGGGAGTATTACAGTAGGGGGTATTACAGTAGGGGGCATTACAGTAGGGGAGTATTAAAGTAGGGGGTATTACAGTAGGGGAGTATTACAGTAGGGGGGTATTACAGGCAGAGGGATATTACAGTAGGGGAGTATTACAGTAGGGGAGTATTACAGCAGGGGGGTATTACAGTAGGGGGATATTACAGTAGGGGAGTATTACAGTAGGGGGTATTACAGTAGGGGGCATTACAGTAAGGGAGTATTACAGTAGGGGGTATTACAGTAGGGGAGTATTACAGTAGGGGGTATTACTGGCAGAGGGATATTACAGTAGGGGAGTATTACAGTAGGGGAGTATTACAGCAGGGGGGTATTACAGTAGGGGAGTATTACAGCAGGGGGGTATTACAGTAGGGGAGTATTACAGCAGGGGGTATTACAGTAGGGGGATATTACAGTAGGGGAGTATTACAGTAGGGGGTATTACAGTAGGGGCATTACAGTAAGGGAGTATTACAGTAGGGGGTATTACAGTAGGGGAGTATTACAGTAGGGGGTATTACTGGCAGAGGGATATTACAGTAAGGGAGTATTACAGTAGGGGGTATTACAGTAGGGGAGTATTACAGTAGGGGGGTATTACTGGCAGAGGGATATTACAGTAGGGGAGTATTACAGTAGGGGAGTATTACAGTAGGGGAGTATTACAGTAGGGGGGTATTACAGTAGGGGAGTATTACAATAGGGGGGTATTACAGTAGGGAGTATTACAATAGGGGGGTATTACAGTAGGGGAGTATTACAGTAGGGGGGTATTACAGTAGGGGAGTATTACAATAGGGGGGCATTACAGTAGGGGAGTATTACAGTAGGGGGGTATTACAGTAGGGGGGGTATTACAGGCAGAGGGATATTACAGTAGGGGAGTATTACAGTAGGGGGTATTACAGGCAGAGGGATATTACAGTAGGGGAGTATTACAGTAGGGGAGTATTACAGTAGGGGAGTATTACAGCAGGGGGGTATTACAGTAGGGGGGGCATTACAGTAGGGGAGTATTACAGTAGGGGGGCATTACAGTAGGGGAGTATTACAGTAGGGGGGCATTACAGTAGGGGAGTATTACAGTAGGGGGGGTATTACAGTAGGGGGTATTACAGGCAGAGGGATATTACAGTAGGGGAGTATTACAGTAGGGGAGTATTACAGCAGGGGGGTATTACAGTAGGGGGCATTACAGTAGGGAGTATTACAGCAGGGGGGTATTACAGTAGGGGGGCATTACAGTAGGGGAGTATTACAGCAGGAGGGTATTACAGTAGGGGGCATTACAGTAGGGGGATATTACAGCAGGGGAGTATTACAGTAGGGGAGTATTACAGCAGGGGGGTATTACAGTAGGGGGATATTACAGTAGGGGAGTATTACAGTAGGGGGTATTACAGTAGGGGGCATTACAGTAGGGGAGTATTACAGTAGGGGAGTATTACAGTAGGGGGTATTACAGGCAGAGGGATATTACAGTAGGGGAGTATTACAGTAGGGAGTATTACAGCAGGGGGGTATTACAGTAGGGGGCATTACAGTAGGGGTGTATTACAGTAGGGGGGCATTACAGTAGGGAGTATTACAGTAGGGGGGGTATTACAGTAGGGGGTATTACAGGCAGAGGGATATTACAGTAGGGGAGTATTACAGTAGGGGGCATTACAGTAGGGAGTATTACAGCAGGGGGGTATTACAGTAGGGGGGGCATTACAGTAGGGGAGTATTACAGCAGGGGGGTATTACAGTAGGGGGGCATTACAGTAGGGGGATATTACAGTAGGGGAGTATTACAGTAGGGGGTATTACAGTAGGGGGCATTATAGTAGGGGAGTATTACAGTAGGGGGGCATTACAGTAGGGGAGTATTACAGTAGGGGGGTATTACAGCAGGGGGGTATTACAGTAGGGGGGCATTACAGTAGGGGAGTATTACAGTAGGGGGGCATTACAGTAGGGGAGTATTACAGTAGGGGGGTATTACAGTAGGGGGGTATTACAGGCAGAGGGATATTACAGTAGGGGAGTATTACAGTAGGGGAGTATTACAGCAGGGGGGTATTACAGTAGGGGGGCATTACAGTAGGGGAGTATTACAGCAGGGGGGTATTACAGTAGGGGAGTATTACAGCAGGGGGGTATTACAGTAGGGGAGTATTACAGCAGGGGGGTATTACAGTAGGGGGATATTACAGTAGGGGAGTATTACAGTAGGGGGTATTACAGTAGGGGGCATTACAGTAAGGGAGTATTACAGTAGGGGGTATTACAGTAGGGGAGTATTACAGTAGGGGGGTATTACTGGCAGAGGGATATTACAGTAAGGGAGTATTACAGTAGGGGGTATTACAGTAGGGAGTATTACAGTAGGGGGTATTACTGGCAGAGGGATATTACAGTAGGGGAGTATTACAGTAGGGGAGTATTACAGTAGGGGAGTATTACAGCAGGGGGGTATTACAGTAGGGGAGTATTACAATAGGGGGGCATTACAGTAGGGGAGTATTACAGTAGGGGGGTATTACAGTAGGGGGGTATTACAGGAAGAGGGATATTACAGTAGGGGAGTATTACAGTAGGGGAGTATTACAGTAGGGGGGTATTACAGGCAGAGGGATATTACAGTAGGGGAGTATTACAGTAGGGGAGTATTACAGCAGGGGGGTATTACAGTAGGGGGGCATTACAGTAGGGGAGTATTACAGTAGGGGGGCATTACAGTAGGGGAGTATTACAGTAGGGGGGCATTACAGTAGGGGAGTATTACAGGCAGAGGGATATTACAGTAGGGGAGTATTACAGTAGGGGAGTATTACAGCAGGGGGGTATTACAGTAGGGGGCATTACAGTAGGGGAGTATTACAGCAGGGGGGTATTACAGTAGGGGGGCATTACAGTAGGGGAGTATTACAGCAGGAGGGTATTACAGTAGGGGGGCATTACAGTAGGGGGATATTACAGCAGGGGAGTATTACAGTAGGGGAGTAATACAGCAGGGGGGTATTACAGTAGGGGGATATTACACTAGGGGAGTATTACAGTAGGGGTATTACAGTAGGGGGCATTACAGTAGGGGAGTATTACAGTAGGGGAGTATTACAGTAGGGGGGTATTACAGGCAGAGGGATATTACAGTAGGGGAGTATTACAGTAGGGGAGTATTACAGCAGGGGGGTATTACAGTAGGGGGGCATTACAGTAGGGGTGTATTACAGTAGGGGGGCATTACAGTAGGGGAGTATTACAGTAGGGGGGTATTACAGTAGGGGGGTATTACAGGCAGAGGGATATTACAGTAGGGGAGTATTACAGTAGGGGGGCATTACAGTAGGGGAGTATTACAGCAGGGGGGTATTACAGTAGGGGGGCATTACAGTAGGGGAGTATTACAGCAGGGGGGTATTACAGTAGGGGGCATTACAGTAGGGGGATATTACAGCAGGGGAGTATTACAGTAGGGGGATATTACAGTAGGGGAGTATTACAGTAGGGGGTATTACAGTAGGGGGCATTATAGTAGGGAGTATTACAGTAGGGGGCATTACAGTAGGGGAGTATTACAGTAGGGGGGTATTACAGCAGGGGGGTATTACAGTAGGGGGGCATTACAGTAGGGGAGTATTACAGTAGGGGGGCATTACAGTAGGGGAGTATTACAGTAGGGGGGTATTACAGTAGGGGGGTATTACAGGCAGAGGGATATTACAGTAGGGGAGTATTACAGTAGGGGAGTATTACAGCAGGGGGGTATTACAGTAGGGGGGCATTACAGTAGGGGAGTATTACAGCAGGGGGGTATTACAGTAGGGGGGTATTACAGGCAGAGGGATATTACAGTAGGGGAGTATTACAGCAGGGGGGTATTACAGTAGGGGGGCATTACAGTAGGGGTGTATTACAGTAGGGGGCATTACAGTAGGGGAGTATTACAGTAGGGGGGTATTACAGTAGGGGGGTATTACAGGCAGAGGGATATTACAGTAGGGGAGTATTACAGTAGGGGGGCATTACAGTAGGGGAGTATTACAGCAGGGGGGTATTACAGTAGGGGGGCATTACAGTAGGGGAGTATTACAGCAGGGGGGTATTACAGTAGGGGGGCATTACAGTAGGGGGATATTACAGCAGGGGAGTATTACAGTAGGGGATATTACAGTAGGGGAGTATTACAGTAGGGGGTATTACAGTAGGGGGCATTATAGTAGGGGAGTATTACAGTAGGGGGCATTACAGTAGGGAGTATTACAGTAGGGGGTATTACAGCAGGGGGGTATTACAGTAGGGGGCATTACAGTAGGGGAGTATTACAGTAGGGGGGCATTACAGTAGGGGAGTATTACAGTAGGGGGGTATTACAGTAGGGGGGTATTACAGGCAGAGGGATATTACAGTAGGGGAGTATTACAGTAGGGGAGTATTACAGCAGGGGGGTATTACAGTAGGGGGCATTACAGTAGGGGAGTATTACAGCAGGGGGGTATTACAGTAGGGGAGTATTACAGTAGGGGAGTATTACAGCAGGGGGTTATTACAGTAGGGGGGCATTACAGTAGGGGAGTATTACAGCAGGGGGGTATTACAGTAGGGGGGCATTACAGTAGGGGAGTATTACAGCAGGGGGTATACAGTAGGGGAGTATTACAGTAGGGGGGGTATTACAGTAGGGGGGCATTACAGTAGGGGAGTATTACAGTAGGGGGGTATTACAGTAGGGGGGTATAACAGTAGGGGGGTATTACAGTAGGGGGATATTACAGTAGGGGAGTATTACAGTAGGGGAGTATTACAGTAGGGGGGTATTACAGTAGGGGAGTATTACAGTAGGGGGCATTACAGTAGGGGAGTATTACAGTAGGGGGGTATTACAGTAGGGGAGTATTACAGTAGGGGGGCATTACAGTAGGGGAGTTATTACAGTAGGGGGGCATTACAGTAGGGGAGTATTACAGTAGGGGGGTATTACAGTAGGGGGGCATTACAGTAGGGAGTATTACAGTAGGGGGGCATTACAGTAGGGGAGTATTACAGTAGGGGGCATTACAGTAGGGGAGTATTACAGTAGGGGGGTATTACAGTAGGGGGGTATTACAGTAGGGGGTATTACAGTAGGGGGCATTACAGTAGGGGAGTATTACAGTAGGGGGGTATTACAGTAGGGGAGTATTACAGTAGGGGGGTATTACAGTAGGGGGCATTACAGTAGGGGGGTATTACAGTAGGGGGTATTACAGTAGGGGAGTATTACAGTAGGGGGGTATTACAGTAGGGGAGTATTACAGTAGGGGGGCATTACAGTAGGGGAGTATTACAGTAGGGGGGCATTACAGTAGGGGGGCATTACAGTAGGGGAGTATTACAGTAGGGGGTATTACAGTAGGGGGGTATTACAGTAGGGGGGTATTACAGTAGGGGAGTATTACAGTAGGGGAGTATTACAGTAGGGGGGTATTACAGTAGGGGGGTATTACAGTAGGGGGGCATTACAGTAGGGGAGTATTACAGTAGGGGGGTATTACAGTAGGGGAGTATTACAGTAGGGGGGTATTACAGTAGGGGAGTATTACAGTAGGGGGGTATTACAGTAGGGGGGCATTTACAGTAGGGGAGTATTACAGTAGGGGGGCATTACAGTAGGGGAGTATTACAGTAGGGGGGCATTACAGTAGGGGAGTATTACAGTAGGGGGTATTACAGTAGGGGAGTATTACAGTAGGGGGGTATTACAGTAGGGGGGCATTACAGTAGGGGAGTATTACAGTAGGGGGGTATTACAGTAGGGGAGTATTACAGTAGGGGGGTATTACAGTAGGGGAGTATTACAAGTAGGGGAGTATTACAGTAGGGGAGTATTACAGTAGGGGGGGTATTACAGTAGGGGAGTATTACAGTAGGGGGGTATTACAGTAGGGGAGTATTACAGTAGGGGGGTATTACAGTAGGGGAGTATTACAGTAGGGGAGTATTACAGTAGGGGAGTATTACAGTAGGGGGTATTACAGTAGGGGAGTATTACAGTAGGGGAGTATTACAGTAGGGGAGTATTACAGTAGGGGGTATACAGTAGGGGGGTATTACAGTAGGGGGGTATTACAGTAGGGGGTATTACAGTAGGGGAGTATTACAGTAGGGGAGTATTACAGTAGGGGGGCATTACAGTAGGGGAGTATTACAGTAGGGGGGTATTACAGTAGGGGAGTATTACAGTAGGGGGGTATTACAGTAGGGGAGTATTACAGTAGGGGAGTATTACAGTAGGGGGGTATTACAGTAGGGGGGCATTACAGTAGGGGAGTATTACAGTAGGGGGGCATTACAGTAGGGGGATATTACAGAGGGACATTATGTTTAAGAGTAAAGACTGCCCAGCTGTGAATGTAATGAAATGTCTTTCTTTGTGAACTTTACAAAGTTCCCTTCCCTGTCTCCTACCGACCCCCCCCCAGTATTACAGTAATTATCTGCGCCATACTCACGCCTCGGAGCTGCATTAGCATATAGATTGAGTAGGAGCGGCCATCAATAGCCGCGGCCGTATATTACTGTTAGTGGGATGACATTTACACCGGGCCTTCAATAGCGGAACATTGAACCATTCCAGGGCAATTTATGGGGGCAATTAAAGAAATAGCATCACAGTGATATCTTTGAGTGGCCCATTGGGACAGAAGCAAAACATGAAATGGGTTTATCTAACGATTACACTGGCCAAGGGACATGACATGTGACAGTTATGGGTTTTATATGGACTTACGTTCGAACCACTTGGATTGTCTGTGACAACCAGACTCTGTGGAATGCGGTGAATAAACTGTACAAATATAATTATCATCTAAGCAACAAGAGAGGGATCGTAACCTGATCTTTATTTCTGTTGCTCTGGAATGAAAATACAGATCTGTTTATGTTGAATTATATTCTGTATATTGTAGAATCTACAGCAAGCAGTGTGCCAGCCCTGCTCATTCTATGGTTCCGGGTTACAGGCTGTAGAACCCAGAGACCTGAGAATGGTCCAGAGAAGCAAATTGTATCTGGAATTACAGTTTTGGATAAAATAATAAAAGTCACAATATTTGTACCAGTAACCAATCTAATATTTGCTTTGGTGTCCAGTTATTGAATAGCAGACATTGCTAAAAATTATCTCATGCCCCTAGTGGTAGATATGAGAATAACACGGCTTGGGACTCCTCCAGTTACATGGGAGTAGGAGAAACAATAGGTTAGCTGAAAGCAGTTCTAATGTGTAGCAGAGAAAAGGGAATCATTTAACCATGAAATAAACCCAATAGGACTGTTCTGCCCCCAATAAGGGGTAATTATATCTTAGTTGGGATCAAGTACAGGTACTGTTTTATTATTACAGAGAAAAGGGAATCATTTAACCATGAAATAAACCCAATAGGGCTGTTCTGCCCCCAATAAGGGGTAATTATATCTTAGTTGGGATCAAGTACAGGTACTGTTTTATTATTACAGAGAAAAGGGAATCATTTAACCATTAAATAAACCCAATAGGGCTGTTCTGCCCCAATAAGGGGTAATTATATCTTAGTTGGGATCAAGTACAGGTACTGTTTTATTATTACAGAGAAAAGGGAATCATTTAACCATTAAATAAACCCAATAGGGCTGTTCTGCTCCCAATAAGGGGTAATTATATCTTAGTTGGGATCAAGTACAGGTACTGTTTTATTATTACAGAGAAAAGGGAATCATTTAACCATGAAATAAACCCAATAGGGCTGTTCTGCCCCCAATAAGGGGTAATTATATCTTAGATGGGATCAAGTACAGGTACTGTTTTATTATTACAGAGAAAAGGGAATCATTTAACCATTAAATAAACCCAATAGGGCTGTTCTGCCCCAATGAGGGGTAATTATATCTTAGTTGGGATCAAGTACAGGTACTGTTTTATTATTACAGAGAAAAGGGAATCATTTAACCATTAAATAAACCCAATAGGGCTGTTCTGCTCCCAATAAGGGGTAATTATATCTTAGTTGGGATCAAGTACAGGTACTGTTTTATTATTACAGAGAAAAGGGAATCATTTAACCATTAAATAAACCCAATAGGGCTGTTCTGCCCCCAATAAGGGGTAATTATATCTTAGTTGGGATCAAGTACAGGTACTGTTTTATCATTACAGAGAAAAGGGAATCTATGGGAGATTATCTGGCACATATTACACAGTGGAATACAGACAGGGCCAAAACACAGATTTAACTACTGAGCAGCAGTTGCAGTGTATGTATATGTCCATTAGATGGCACTAGAGTGGCACTGGAATAGAAAGAGTGAGGCCCTAGACAGGTTGTGTGACTTTTCCAATTCAAGCTCCTGTTGCAGGATTATCCTTGGGCCAGGGCCCCTCTTTGGTAAGGTCGCCACATTTTTTTTTAATATTATACCGGCCTTCGGGTCAGGGGAGCTGGTAGGGGCATCACATGGGGCAGAGAAATGGCCTGAGTATAGGTAAAGTTGTAGTAACCCTACCCCTACTCTTAGCTCATAATAAAGTCACAATATAGGAAAAGAACTGTTATAGTTTCAAGAATATCGAGACCAGAAAATATCTAGGAAAGCAAGTGGGCATCATTTATGAGCTAGCTTGCCCACTCACCCTGGAACCAGTCCTATTGGCCGATCCACTGCCCTCTCTATGGCTTGCTCTATGCCACTTGCCTCCTATGCTGAATAAGGGCAGTTATTCTGATTATTCCTGGCTCTTTTTCTGTGTATAATATAGTTACTGTATTTATAAACAGGGAGCAGCTTGACTCCAGAGCTAACAGAGACAAAGGAGGATGCTGGGAGTTGTAGTGCCAAACACAGGGCAGTGAGAGAGGAAGAGCGCTGGGGTGTGGGGTGCCGGGGCAGATAAGAGGGGTATCAGTGTAACAGCGGCAGCTCATTGTGCATTCATTACTGCATTATTCAGGGGCTCCTGTGCATCGGGCCCTTTATCCTCCCGGGAAACCCAATCCCCCGGCCGCTCGGCACCTGCTGTTACAGTTGTTGCTACAAATTAGATACGCAAAGCTTTACTCATTCCTCAGGGAAACATCCATCAGCTGCACTGTCACTACCAGCCATGTGACTTATACCAGCCAATCCCTGCTCAAGCCCAGTGGGCCACTGTAAGAGTCTCCTCTCCTGGCTAATGTCAAACTGTAATATAAACCATAGCCATGTTTGCTGGGAATGAACCCAGATCATCCAATCACTCATTGCCCCTCTCTTGGTAGGGAATCCCATAACCTGACTGCCCTTACAGTAAGGAACCCCTTCCTATGCTGATGGGGAGATCCCCTTTCCTCCCCACCCCCAATGTATCACTCATTCCCCCTCTCTTGGTAGGGAATCCCATAACCTGACTGCCCTTACAGTAAGGAACCCCTTCCTATGCTGATGGGGAGATCCCCTTTCCTCCCTACCCCCAATGAATCACTCATTCCCCCTCTCTTGGTAGGGAACCCCATAACCTGACTGCCCTTACAGTAAGGAACCCCTTCCTATGCTGATGGGGAGATCCCCTTTCCTCCCTACCCCCAATGAATCACTCATTCCCCCTCTCTTGGTAGGGAATCCCATAACCTGACTGCCCTTACAGTAAGGAACCCCTTCCTATGCTGATGGGGAGATCCCCTTTCCTCCCCACCCCCAATGTATCACTCATTCCCCCTCTCTTGGTAGGGAATCCCATAACCTGACTGCCCTTACAGTAAGGAACCCCTTCCTATGCTGATGGGGAGATCCCCTTTCCTCCCTACCCCCAATGAATCACTCATTCCCCCTCTCTTGGTAGGGAACCCCATAACCTGACTGCCCTTACAGTAAGGAACCCCTTCCTATGCTGATGGGGAGATCCCCTTTCCTCCCTACCCCCAATGAATCACTCATTCCCCCTCTCTTGGTAGGGAATCCCATAACCTGACTGCCCTTACAGTAAAGAACCCCTTCCTATGCTGATGGCGAGATCCCCTTTCCTCCCCACCCCCAATGAATCACTCTTTTCCCCTCTCTTGGTAGGAAACCCCATAACCTGACTGCCCTTACAGTAAATAACCCCTTCCTATGCTGATGGGGAGATCCCCTTTCCTCCCTACCCCCAATGAATCACTCATTCCCCCTCTCTTGGTAGGGAATCCCATAACCTGACTGCCCTTACAGTAAAGAACCCCTTCCTATGCTGATGGCGAGATCCCCTTTCCTCCCTACCCCCAATGAATCACTCATTCCCCCTCTCTTGGTAGGAAATCCCATAACCTGACTGCCCTTACAGTAAATAACCCCTTCCTATGCTGATGGGGAGATCCCCTTCCCTCCCCACCCCCAATGAATCACTCATTCCCCCTCTCTTGGTAGGGAACCCCATAACCTGACTGCCCTTACAGTAAGGAACCCCTTCCTATGCTGATGGTGAGATCCCCTTTCCTCCCTACCCCCAATGAATCACTCATTCCCCCTCTCTTGGTAGGGAACCCCATAACCTGACTGCCCTTACAGTAAGGAACCCCTTCCTATGCTGATGGTGAGATCCCCTTTCCTCCCCACCCCCAATGTATCACTCATTCCCCCTCTCTTGGTAGGGAATCCCATAACCTGACTGCCCTTACAGTAAGGAACCCCTTCCTATGCTGATGGGGAGATCCCCTTTCCTCCCTACCCCCAATGAATCACTCATTCCCCCTCTCTTGGTAGGGAACCCCATAACCTGACTGCCCTTACAGTAAGGAACCCCTTCCTATGCTGATGGTGAGATCTCCTTTCCTCCCCACCCCCAATGAATCACTCATTCCCCCTCTCTTGGTAGGGAATCCCATAACCTGACTGCCCTTACAGTAAAGAACCCCTTCCTATGCTGATGGCGAGATCCCCTTTCCTCCCCACCCCCAATGAATCACTCATTTCCCCTCTCTTGGTAGGAAACCCCATAACCTGACTGCCCTTACAGTAAATAACCCCTTCCTATGCTGATGTTGAGATCTCCTTTCCTCCCCACCCCCAATGAATCCCATAACCTGACGGGTTGGCAAAGTTGCAGCTGGCATTTTCTGAATGGGGATTGTCACTCCCAGTGGCAGGCAGAGATTTGCACCCCTGGGGTCCTGAATTCACAGGATTGCACCACCACCCATGACATATGGCAGTAGCGTACTGCTGCGCAACCACTTTTTATGATATCTTTTTTTTTTAATATATATATTTACCTCCACCTTCTGGCTGCAGGGGACTGAACAAAGGGCCCCCCCCCAGCCTCGCAGTGAAGGAAACTGAAGACCTCTGCCTCCTGCGGACCTTCTGGCTAAGGAGGTCAAGGATAAAGGGGCCCACCCTAGTCTACGGAACAAGGTGGGCACGAAGACTTTTTTCCATTTTTCACTTCTGCACTTGTGAAGCACTCGCACAGCTTCAATAAAAAACAATTACACAGAAGTGCAAGGAGAGTTCATTTTAGGGCATCTGTTTGTAAATGACCCCCTATAGTTTCATTCCAATGCTGATAGTGCTTAACTCATATTTCCTCTCCTTACCGTAATGCCGTAATTAACCAATTCCCCCAAGCACCAGTGTTTAGGTTTGGCAGAGGGGCTGATATGTGAAAGTGTAGGGCACAAAGCACCGCAGATGTTTTTAGTACAGATAAGGGATCCATTATCCGGAAACCGTTATCCAGAAAGTTCCAAATTACGGAAAGGCCATCTCCCATAGACTCCATTATAAGCAAATAATTGTAAATTTTGAAAATGATTTCCCTTTTCTCTGTAATAATAAAACAGTACCTGTACTTGATCCCAACTAAGATATAATTACCCCTTATTGGGGGCAGAACAGCCCTATTGGGTTTATTTAATGGTTAAATAATTCCCTTTTCTCTGTAATAATAAAACAGTACCTGTACTTGATCCCAACTAAGATATAATTACCCCTTATTGGGGGCAGAACAGCCCTATTGGGTTTATTTAATGGTTAAATGATTCCCTTTTCTCTGTAATAATAAAACAGTACCTGTACTTGATCCCAACTAAGATATAATTACCCCTTATTGGGGGCAGAACAGCCCTATTGGGTTTATTTAATGGTTAAATGATTCCCTTTTCTCTGTAATAATAAAACAGTACCTGTACTTGATCCCAACTAAGATATAATTACCCCTTATTGGGGCAGAACAGCCCTATTGGGTTTATTTAATGGTTAAATGATTCCCTTTTCTCTGTAATAATAAAACAGTACCTGTACTTGATCCCAACTAAGATATAATTACCCCTTATTGGGGCAGAACAGCCCTATTGGGTTTATTTCATGGTTAAATGATTCCCTTTTCTCTGTAATAATAAAACAGTACCTGTACTTGATCCCAACTAAGATATAATTACCCCTTATTGGGGCAGAACAGCCCTATTGGGTTTATTTCATGGTTAAATGATTCCCTTTTCTCTGTAATAATAAAACAGTACCTGTACTTGATCCAACTAAGATATAATTACCCCTTATTGGGGCAGAACAGCCCTATTGGGTTTATTTCATGGTTAAATGATTCCCTTTTCTCTGTAATAATAAAACAGTACCTGTACTTGATCCAACTAAGATATAATTACCCCTTATTGGGGCAGAACAGCCCTATTGGGTTTATTTCATGGTTAAATGATTCCCTTTTCTCTGTAATAATAAAACAGTACCTGTACTTGATCCAACTAAGATATAATTACCCCTTATTGGGGGCAGAACAGCCCTATTGGGTTTATTTAATGGTTAAATGATTCCCTTTTCTCTGTAATAATAAAACAGTACCTGTACTTGATCCCAACTAAGATATAATTAATCCTGATTGGATATAAAACAATCCTATTGGGTTTATTCAATATTTAAATGATTTTTTGGCAGACTTTCCAACATACTTTCATTATAACTTAGGGATTAAAAAAAATAAAAAATTAGGAAATTTTGTTATATATATATATATATATATATATATATATATATATATATATATATATATATATATATATAAAAAAAAAGAATAAAACTGCTGTTTTAATTAACAAATCAATTTTGAACCATGTAGTCCCTGAGGGCTTCCAAAGGATGCTGGGAGTTGCCTTCCTGGAGCCACTTTAATACAATCCCCCCCGGTGCTTTCTGGCTAGGGGGGGGCCAAGCATTCACACTAACCCAGCAGAAGGGACACTCATACGGCGAGGAGCCCAGGCTACTTAAGAAAGGTGACAAATCCATCAATTATTTAATATGCGTTGCTATGGAAGCGGGTTATCTGTTTATATCCTGTTTTAAGGGAATTGCAGATGGGCTGCGGTTTTGAGTTGCTCCTCGCTCCTCTGAGGGTATTAAGTTAATCAGAAGCCACTTGCTGTGTGGGACCGACTCGCCCTGCAGATTAATCAGTACCACCAAACCTTCTCCAACTCAAAGTCCAACCAAGGAAGCCGCTTTGCTCTTTCAGCCTGCCCCGGAGGGTTCTAGGAACAATTTGTTCTTTGGAGTCGATCTTTGAACCGGTTTAGGAGAAGAACATCTTGAAACAAGATGGATGGAGACCTTCTATACAGAGCATGAGAGGTAACTGTGCTCCCTGTGTGAGGATATTGGTGTCCACCATCTTGGAATATAAGGTGACGCCCTTCCAGTCCACTGGAGACTAAGGTTCCCATTCTATCTGAAGATCTCTGACCCACCTCAAGGCATTTTTGCTTCATGAGATATGAGCACAACTGGATCTCACTTTGGAACCTGGCCGAGTTGTTTTTGGGGATACCCGTGAGGTGGTGAGGATGTACCAACGCCGTGGAGTGGAGGAAACGTTGGAGAAGGATCAGGGCAAGTGGGCTCTGCTGCGTAACGTTAATCAGGCTCTGAAACCAAGCACTTTGCTGCCGGTGAGACTTGTTTTATATTGTAGTTATTGGGCCAAGGGTGGGCTGGTTTTGATGGAGAACTAAGGTTCAACAATGAATTAGTCTAGATAGGTTACACTATTTGTTTTGGGCCCAAGGCCACCACAACCCTTTAGCAGGGAAGATCTGATGCCCCCCATATCTCCCCTTTATTTACCTGCACATTCACAGGACTGGACATAATATCTATGATCCAGTTTCCAGTGTTTCCATCCTCTGGCCTCAGATCTGAAGGGCCTAGTTTGGCAAAGACACCTAGAGCTGTGAGGTTCTGTTGGACTACAACTTCCAGCATCCCCTTGGCAAATTAGCCTCCCTACATTCCTCTCGGACTCTCATCCTTTCATAGTAACTGAATGTGGCATGTTACATGATTTTGTGATGGTTCTATGGCACTTGATCTGCCTCGATTCCAGGCCTGATTGTACAATGGTTTCACTCACACAGTGCTGCCTGTGCTCGGTGAGGCTGCACCCATTATGAGTGGTAGGTACAATTTTAACCCCCTTATTGCTCTGTCAGGTATGCGTGGGACAATGATAATTGAGGCTTCAGATATGTTAAATAGGTAATTTGTAATTACATACATGCTGCAGACTATACTGATTGCAATTTAGCCATGCAATGTGCATCTGTTGATTTAAAGAAATAGTTCACCTTAAGGGTAAGAACCCATTGAGCGATTGTGACGCCCCTGATAGAGCCCCTGACAAACCGCTGAGAAAAGGCTTTCCACCAGCAACAATAGGAGTCATCGGTGGAAAGCCCTTTACATCGCTTCGGTAAGTTGCTCCTCCTGCAGGCAACTTTGCGCAACTTCGGGCGACACAATCGCTCCGTAGGTTCTTACCCTTAAGGCTAATATCCCACGGAGCAATTTAGTCATCCATGATAGATCTCTATAGATCACCGTGGGTGCTCTCTGCTATCTGGGATAGCAGCGATCTATTGCAGGCAACTAACCTCTGTGTGGGACATCAGCCTTTATTAACTTTTAGTATTATGTAGATATTGGTATTCTGATATTATTTACAGTTGGTCTTCTTTTTTAATTTTCTATGATTATTTAGATTTTCATTCAGGAGCTCTCCAGTTTAGAATTTCAGCAGCTGTCTGGTTGCTAGGGTATAATTTACCCTAGCAACCAGGCAGTGGTTTGAACGGGAGATTAAAATATGAATAGGAGAGGGCCTGAATAGAAACATAAGTAACATAAAAGTTACAATAACAATAAAATTGTAATCTTACAAAGTAAAAGTTCTTGACTGCCGGGGTCAGCGACCCCCATTTGAAAGTTGGAAAGAGACCAAAGAGAAAGTCATATAATTCAAAATCTAAAAAAAAGTAATTTCAAACTAAACATGAAACCCACATCCATACCCATTATAAAAGCATTTACACATCCCAGCTGTCCTTAGGCATAGAGGAGGGTCAGACAATTGCTTTCACTTTCCATTCAGCACTTCCTAGATGTTCATTTGTGTAGCCAGTGCATGTACATAAGGTCCTCCATTCTATCTTATGCACAAGATATTGGGATGATACAAAACTTGCCTTAATAACAGTGCCCACAAAATGGCGCCTGCTGGCTGGGATTGTGTAATTCCGGGACTGAAGGAAACAAGATTTACATTATTTATAAAGTGTAAATGAAGATTATTTTGCTTGACAAACACAATAGAAAAATATTTGGAATTTTTATTTAGGGTGAAAAGTCCCCTTTAACATTGGGAGTTGTACTTTTTATGGCCTGGAAGCTACATTATCTGTAATGACATTTTGTCAACTCCTGCCCTGTGCTGTAGTGTGTATAATCTCACAATATACAGAATGCAGATGGTTAATTAACCATTTATATTTAGGGGTTTGTTTCCATCTATGTAATAATACACACATAAGCCCATTGGGTTTAAATCCACCTGTACCTGAGCAGTGGCCCTTCCAGTTCAGCGCCCCAAACGCTGCTTTAATCCTTTCCCACCATTTACAAGCTACACAGAGTAACTGGGATCAACCCACTGATCCCCAAAATGGCCATCAGAGTCAAAATCCGCTGCTAGAATATCCTCTCCATGTTTGCTACCATGATGCACTTCCCTATGTCCACCGAAGGCCTCCTTACGGCCTGCACCCACCAGCGTCTGAATGACGTGCATGTTAGGGGATAGGAAATATCCCTTTTGGAGCACAGAGTGCGGGCAGGGTACAAAGTGTGAAGAACGCCTCTGTTTGTGCCCATTTTTTTGCACTTCGTACCCTACACTTTGTAAATGAGAAAGGAATGGGTCAAAATCAGTTTCAATCACTCTCCCAGTGATACCTGAGCCATGGCAGGGACCTCTTGTTATGCCCAAGGCAGGTATAGTAGAACTAGATGCCCCCTCTCCTGGCTCCACCTCCTCACTTCCTGTTCCTGTATCTCCAAACCCTGACTCAATGCCCCACCCAGGGCTAAGCAGGTGCACGTTAAAATAATCACCTCAGAATGAGACTCAGGAGAGTAGGGTTGCCACCTTACTGGTATTTAACAAATTTACTGGCAATGTACTTGGTGATAAATTTGTAATAACTAGTCAATTAGGCCCCAAGCCCAGCCTGCCCCTGTCTCCACAACATACTCACCTGATCCACTTAATTCCATACCTCAGGATGCGAGTGATCTTAGTGATCCACTGATATTCACCAGCCAAGGGGCAGGCCCGGATTTGTTGCAAGGCCACAAAGGCCCAGGCCTAGGGTGGCATTTACATTTTGCTCCCATACGGAGCACTGGGGATGGGACACCCAGAAAACGTAAGCACATCCCGTCCCCAGTGTTCCATATGTGAGCGAAAAGAAGTGGGGTGGCCTTTGGGCGCCCTGTAGCCAAGGGGGTTCGAGTCTGAGCACAGAGATAGGGATGTCACCTTTTCTGTAATAAATACAGACCTTCCTATATTATATATGTATCTTCTTTATTAATAACATTGGCATCAAGCATCATTTTACCAACCTAGGCAGAGCTGATGCCTGTTAGTTACTGGTTTAGTAACTGCTTGGACATCCCACCTAGGTTTGCCCCGTGGCCTGGCCAATAAAAACAATGCCTGTGTCTATGTTATTATTAGGCAAAAGGGTTAAAATATCTAGGAAGGCCAGTATTTTTTCCAGAAAAGGTGGCAAATCCCAAATCCCGCCGTGCTTCTTCCACTAAAGGGCACAAAGCAAAATGATTTATATTTCCATTACGAGGCAGTGCATTGTGTTGTATTGTGTGTATCTTGCATATAACTCCTCTGATCAAGCTTGCACAGGGGTGCTTTTGCAATGAGGCACTTTACCAGGGGCCCCCCCAGTTAAACTTTAGGGTACCCCCTAGGTAACCAGCAAAGTGCTGATTTTGTAGAACAACCACAGCATTCTCGGCCCAAATATATTATGGGGGCATCTATTTAACACTACTGTTTGAGCCAGATGCCCAGTGGGAAACAGCTGACTGCAGAATGTTGTACAACATGAGAGAAACAGCAGCCTTTATGGTCAGATACACAGAAGGAAATGCTTGGGGAAGGATATGTTAATACAGATAGTGAAAGAAGAGGGGAACCTGGCAGGGCAGCAGGGTCGGACTGGGGGGTGCAGGGCCCACCGGGGCTCCCGCCTAGGGGCCACATCCCCTAAACCCCCCCAACCCTCTGCAGGGTCCCCCACCTGACATCCACTCCTGAGCGTAAATTTAATGCGTCATGGGAGGAACGGCCGGGCAGGGTGAGCGCCGGCAGGTCTGTGCCGCCAGGGCCCCCCGGGGCAAGACCAGGGCAGGATGGTTGGTAACTTGATCTTAAGGCTAGTGACACACAGGGAGATCTCCCCAAAATGCCTTCTGACCTGCAAGAATGTAATTCGCCGGTGGGATGGTGTCTTGAAAAACATACAAGATATTGGGAAAATACACAGAAGACATTCCCAAAACTGCAGCTTTTATTATACTACATTATACTTATACTAATTACACCTGCCTCCAGATTGTGTGGCTCTGAATAAGTTTGCTGAGAGGGTTTGAGGTTCTACACCAAATACTATAAGATGGATGCTGGGCTACCTGGTCCTTCCCTCGGGTGGTGGTACCCACATTAATACATGGCACGGGAACAGGGCCCACCTAGATTTGTCTCCCGGTCAACTCTTTTGGCTATTGCTACTAGTATTGTATATTATACGTTATTGTTCTTGTATGTATGTATATACTGTCCCAATGTAAGCTACAAAGGCACACTGCATATAGATTTATTTGGGTACGTGATTGGCATGGGTGGTTTAGGAGTAAGGTGGCCATACACACAGATATTAGGGCGGGACGAAAGATTTTGCTCGGGCACCCAAGCAAAATCTTCATTTAGCGCTGAATTGCCATTTGAAAGTAGAATCCCTATTGTTTCTACCTCCATAACTGACGATTCAGCTCCAATGGTCGCAGGAAAGATTGTTATTGTAAGGTGTATTGAAAGGTATTACCTTAGTGGCCATTAATAGATTGCGTCATTCAGATAAAAGGGCAAGTTGCTGCTGTGCCTGTGCCAATATGGCAACTCCTTCTCATAGGTATCAATAAGCAGGGATGAAACGCTGTGCTCTCTGCTGACAATGCACTATACCTTTATTCTTTAAATATTTGGAATCTGGGTGACTTCTTTAAAAAAAAATGCAATACTGTAAGCATGGCAGAACGGTATGCTTTTAATTTAAAGGGGAAGTCAATTTTTAATCTGCCTTTGATATTGAATTTTTTTGCAGCTGGTCAGCTTTCTGTTTTTGTATTTCAATCCTGCCTCACTCTCAGGCCAGGGTCAGTGATGGCTGCCAACCAAAAATCCGATTAATTCATTTCTGCTTAGACCCTTGTTTATTTATCCTTCAGCCTGCTAATTAAAGCACTGCCTGGTTGCTAGGGTAAGAGGAGCCCAAGCAACCAGATAGCATTACAGCATACCATATCATAAGGTTCATTTAAAGGTGAACAGTCCATTTAACTGAGCAATCCCTGAGGCACTTGGGGTAGTTCCTAATGCTGATATTCCTGTATATATGTCTGTATAATTCCACTCTCTGCTCTTTTTAGGGTGATTATGTCTGGTTGGACCTCAAAACAGGGCGTGAGTTTGATGTCCCGGTGGGAGCTGTGGTCAAACTTTGTGACTCTGGTCAGATCCAAGTGCTGGACGATGAAGGCAATGTATGTATCAGTATATCTCACCTACCTGCCCATATTGCTGGGGCTCCTGTGTGGACCAATGAAAAAGTGGAGGGCTGTATTATAGTGCTATCCTCTTATGTCCAGCCCATTTATTACATTAGACAATAGTTATAACATGTGTAAAAATGTATTTATACCCCAAATTATTTGAGACCCTGGACTGTTACCCAGTCTTACCAGTGCGTGGTAGTACCCACAGCCAATATATGTACACAGGGATATTATTTGAATAAATATATTAGGATGTTATCTCACTGGATTTGAAATTGCTGTTTATATATATATATATATATATATATATATATATATATAGAAACAACAACAACAGATCCTCTGCACTCACCCATTATCCCATTTTATATATATATATATATATATATATATATATATATATATATATATATATATATAGATATATATATATAGATATTTATATATTTAGAATACCATCATTGCTAGTGGCCCCAAGGTTCCTAGATGTTTATTATTACAGGTATAGGACCCGTTATCCAGAATGCTCGGGACCAAGGGTATTCTGGATAAGGGGTCTTTCTGTAATTTGGATCTCCATGCCTTAAGTCTACTAAGAAATCAATAAAACATGAATTAAACCAATAGGATTATTTTGCATCCAATAAGGATTAATTATATCTTGGGATCAAATACAGGTACTGTTTTATTATTACAGAGAAAAGGGAATCATTTAACCATTAAATAAACCCAATAGGGCTGTTCTGCCCCAATAAGGGGTAATTATATCTTAGTTGGGATCAAGTACAGGTACTGTTTTATTATTACAGAGAAAAGGGAATCATTTAACCATGAAATAAACCCAATAGGGCTGTTCTGCCCCAATAAGGGGTAATTATATCTTAGTTGGGATCAAGTACAGGTACTGTTTTATTATTACAGAGAAAAGGGAATCATTTAACCATGAAATAAACCCAATAGGGCTGTTCTGCCCCAATAAGGGGTAATTATATCTTAGTTGGGATCAAGTACAGGTACTGTTTTATTATTACAGAGAAAAGGGAATCATTTAACCATTAAATAAACCCAATAGGGCTGTTCTGCCCCAATAAGGGGTAATTATATCTTAGTTGGGATCAAGTACAGGTACTGTTTTATTATTGCAGAGAAAAGGGAATCATTTAACCATTAAATAAACCCAATAGGGCTGTTCTGCCCCAATAAGGGGTAATTATATCTTAGTTGGGATCAAATACAAAGCAAATTGATACAAAGGAAATTGATTTTAAAAATCGGAATTATTTGATTTAAATGGGGTCCGTAATTTGGAGCTTTCTGGATATCGGGTTTCCATATAAGGGATCCCATACCTGTATTGTTTTACTTACATAATCTACCCCTATTTAACTCTCTCCTATGTAACTCCAGCAACCGCCTAGTGGATTGAATTCCAAGCTATTACAAAGCACAGAAAAACAGTAAAAAGCCATGCAAATATTAATTAATAAGTATAATTATTATTATTTTTATTATTTACATTACACTAATGGGTAGATTTATCAAGATGTGAGTTCAGAGCTTAATACATAAAAACTCACCCACGTTCTATTCATTCCTATGGGATTTTAAGAAGTGTATTTATCAATGGGTAAAAGTTAGAACTCACTTTTTGATAAATGCACTTCTAAAAATCCCATAGGAATGAATAGAACATGGGTGAACTTTTTTGGATTAAGCCCTGAACTCACATCTTGATAAATCTGCCCCTAAAAGTTAAGAGGAATACAAACTTTCTCTTTCATGCATATGTTACTACCTGTCCATTTTCACCCCTACCAGAACAAGTACAAATCTTTCTCTCTATGTGAATCAGAACAGAACAAAGTAACAATTTTTCTTCTGATTTTATTAAGGAACATTGGATTTCGCCCCAAAATGCGTCTCATATCAAACCGATGCACCCGACATCAATCCATGGGGTGGAAGACATGATCCGTCTGGGAGATCTCAATGAGGCGGGAATCCTGCGTAACCTGCTCATCCGATACCGCGAGCATCTGATATATGTGAGTGGGGGAAATAGGAGGAGGGCAATTTTTGTGTTTGGCCTTATCTGTGTAGGCAAACAGCACAAACAATGCACATTTTCTTTTCAATTGCATCACCCCATTTTTCCCCCCACTAAATTTATTGCATTGGCACATAGGGTGCTAACTGAGCAGTATTTGCTGCTGCCATTTATTGTAAAGGTGCATCTAGATGCACATGAATGGCGTAAGGGGAAAAAAACAAAGAACCATGGGAAAACATGGCATTTTAACCCAAAGTGATTTTTTATTCGCCCCCACAATGAATGCTCCTCAGTGACCTTAAGGTGAGCTGATTCCTTTGGCGCTTGATTTACAACACACATTAACTATTAATTTGCTGCCGATGTGTCATTGTGCTGTCATTGTTTTGTCAAAGGTTAACCCTAACTGCGCCATGAATCTTTAATAAGGTCACTGGGTACAGTTACAGAAGTAACTTAATGTACTCATTCTCCTCGTGCATCCATCAAATTATCTGCTCCTGTGTCTATGTTATTCTTATGCTGTTTGCCCGATACAGAATGACTACTGGGGGGCCTGTGGGGAAACTTTTATTTATTATAGCATTTATAGTATTTCTATCACATATTGATGGGATATTGATAGCTGTTGTTTGACTCCCAGGATCCCACTGACAATCTATAGATTCTGAGTTGTAGATCAACAACAGCTGGGGAGGTCCATACTTTAGGTTAAAGGGGCCTTCGCTGGTGTTTGTGACCATCAGCTCCTATTCTTCCCAGCCAGCTTACTATACTGTATACTAGAACTGTTTTTTGGTTGGTATTTTATGTATTAAAGGGGAAGTTTCATTTTTTTTAATTGAAATTACTTTTATTGTAGGGCCTTTCCCTGTTCATTTTTGAGCGGTTTTATTTTAAACAGATAAACTGCACTTTATCTGCAGGTGGCGCTGTCCTGTTGTTATCTATGAAAGGTGAAAAGTGGGACTCAGGATGAAGGCAGAGTTATTTTGCAAATACAATGCTGCCTTTACACTTTGCAAGTAACTTGCCTAAAGCTGCCCCCAGTTTTCTTTGCTCAGTGAATTAGTCCCTAGTTCTTGCCCGTGTTTGGCAAAAAATGTAAGGCCAAAATATGTCTTGTCCCTGGAACGTTTCTGCTACATTGCTCAAACTGAATTATGTCTAGTGCCCTATGTAGCTATGTACATGCTGTATATATTTGTGTGTGTGAGTTATTGACACAGTTATCTAAAATGGGGTTTTATCATGTTAAATCTGTGGGATTAACCCTAAATGGACCTTCTGAGCTGTCTCTAACACAAGCATTTTTCTGTCCTAAAGACTAACTGCGGCGGTAGGGTAAGTAACGCACTGCCAGGCCACATTGTCACATGAGTACCCATTGTCCCTGGTCTGGCTGTTCCATTTCAGCATCACCCCCAGCAAGATCTTTGCCCCATCATCCAGCGCATCTGTGCTCTCCACCAATGTGGCCTCCCGCATCTCCCTGCATGTTGCTTTTGCTAACATAATGCTGATCATTCCATGGGCCACTAGACCTTGGTTTATAGCATTACACATTATAATCAGCCCACCCCATCATTTATTTTGTCTTAGGGCAAAGACCGGGAAAATACCCGGTGGGCCCCAGCCTTGGTGAGCCCCAGTGGCCCAGACCCGACCCTACTGCCACTTCCTCTGGCCTCGTATGTCCTCCCCTGATGCGTTTCACATACACACGTTAAGGGGAGAACGTCGGAGGGGGGGTGTTATGGGTGCATGGCGCCGGGGCCCCTGCGTGGGAGGCACCTTGGGGGGTGCGGGTGGGCCCTGCACCCCGCAGTCCGACCCTGCAATGACACACAGAGCTATTTAGTAGCAGCTACTTTTCACAGCTACCAAACACCAGAAAATCTCCTGCCATAGACAATACTGAGAATTGCCTCTGCTAAAACACATGTAGAGACAATTATCAGTAAATGATCAGCATTGCCTATTTTAGTAGCCGTGACAAGTAGCTGCTACTAGTAGCTCTGTGTGTTTTCACCCTTAAGGGTAAGAACCCACGGAGCAGTTCAGTCACCCGCAATAGATCTCTGCTATTGCAGGCAACTGCCGCTCCGAAATGGCAGCAAAGTAGTACGAAGTTGCCTCGCAACGCAAAATTGCCCGACTTTGGAAAACCGAAGCAATGTATATGCCATCCCACCGGGTATTTACATTCTTGCCGAAGGGATGGCATGATGGGGTGATTAGTCACCCGCAATAGCGAAGATTTATTGTGGGAGAGTAATCTCCCCATGTGCAACTGCCCTTAGGGTGGAGACACACAGAGCTATTTAGTAGCAGCTACTTGTCACGGCTACTAAACGCCATAGACAATACTGAGAATTGCCTCTGCTAAAACACACGTAGAGACAATTATCAGTATATGATCAGCATTGTCTATTTCTGTAGCTGTGACAAGTAGCTGCTACTAGTAGCTCCGTGTGTCTTTGGGTGAAAACTTTGGATAACTGAAGAGATGCAAAGGTGCGATTATTCAGGTTTCTTCTTGCTTGCCAACCACAAGCTTGAAATATATTTGGGCATATTTTTCTTTAATCGGACAACATTCCCCTTCCTTATTTCCATCCTATAATCCATGTATGGCACATACTAACTGCATGCAAGCTTGCCTTACACATGTCATGGAATGCGCAGTAACATGCAGTTGTTCTGTAATAAATATTAAACAGGAGGGAGGGGTCAGAAAGACAGTAAAGTAGAACTTCACTCACTTGACTCCTCCCTCAGCTCCAGGGGCCACTAAGCATCTCCATGTGTGGTAATTAAAAATAAAATGGAATTTAGCAATATCATCAAAATGTGTCTCAGTTTTGCAACCAGTCGGTAGTTAGCCACTATTAGTCATGTGATGTTAAATTGAAAGCCACGCATTGCTATGGGATATAACCGATAGCAACAAAGCATTTTCATTATTCTTTAATTAACTATTAAAAGGAAACTGCTAATCGTTGCTATGGGTTACTAGGGTGGGGACAATTTTTCCACATTTTTTATGTTTTTTTAAGTCATCTGTGATTTTGTCGGCTGATCTATGTTCCATCCCCTGTGTGTTTGTTGCAGACATATACCGGTTCCATTTTAGTTGCCGTGAACCCCTACCAGCTGCTGCCTATCTACACCCCCGATCAAATCCGCCTGTACACCAACAGGAAGATCGGGGAAATGCCACCGCACATCTTTGCCATAGCGGATAACTGCTACTTTAACATGCAACGCAACAATAAAGACCAGTGCTGCATCATTAGGTGAGTCGGCTGGCTGGGTTACAGCCCTGTTGTGGTTTGGAATTGGTATTGTGGGCACTAAATAGGGGGGCACATAGGGTGCAGTTCAGGGGGTTACAAATGAATTCTAGATGACATCACTTCTTTGCTTACGATGATGTCACTGCTAGATAACGGGATGGGAAATGGGTAAAACTGTGGGTCATGATGGTAAAAATACAGGTTGCAGGTCCCAGTCCAGTTTGGGTGATTACAAACCCAGGTTGACCAGTGCAAGGCCTATTATGTGTCCAAGGTCAGTTAGAAGTCCCCGGCCTTTCCAAGTCCCTGACTTGCTTAATAAAAAATATGAAGCAGTTTTTCTGTGATGCAGCTGGTATATCCATTGGAATGAATAGAGAGCCATGCATTGTGTGCGCCAGATGCATTAATATAGATTGCCACTATATGCTTGTTTGGCCCATGGAAGGCAAGCAGGAACCGTGACTTCTACATGACTACTGAATATATATAGGATTAAAGAACTGGTGAGTCCCTCCCAGTGATTAAATAGTATGAGCAATACTGTGGGTTCAGGCAACTGTACCCGTGAGTAGCAGGACATGACACCTGACTACCGGGTATCCTGTGACATGAACTGTAACTTTACCCTCTGGTTGAACACTGGGTCTGTAGCCTCCCTAACCGGGATCCTCTGCCCCGGAATGTGTATTATTTAGACCAGTACATAGAACCTAGTGCTGGCAGCAAACACCAGGCTAAGCCAACATTGTGAGCAGGGGTTACTGGGATCCCAGAAAGAGCGGGCTGTACCAATAATGTGAGCAGGGGTTACTGGGATCCCAGAAAGAGCGGGCTGTACCAATAATGTGAGCAGGGGTTACTGGGATCCCAGAAAGAGCGGGCTGTACCAATAATGTGAGCAGGGGTTACTGGGATCCCAGAAAGAGCGGGCTGTACCAATAATGTGAGCAGGGGTTACTGGGATCCCAGAAAGAGCGGGCTGTACCAATAATGTGAGCAGGGGTTACTGGGATCCCAGAAAGAGCGGGCTGTACCAATAATGTGAGCAGGGGGGTGCTGGAGGCAGAGAACTGACTGTGCCAACACTGTGTGCATGGGAAACTGGGAGCCCAGAGACAACGGACTGTACCAGCATTGTAAGCAGGGGTTACAGGGGAGCAGGAGGCAGGCTGTAGCAATAATGTGAGCAGGGATTACTGGGATCCCAGAAAGAGCGGGCTGTACCAATAATGTGAGCAGGGGTTACTGGGATCCCAGAAAGAGCGGGCTGTACCAATAATGTGAGCAGGGGTTACTGGGATCCCAGAAAGAGCGGGCTGTACCAATAATGTGAGCAGGGGTTACTGGGATCCCAGAAAGAGCGGGCTGTACCAATAATGTGAGCAGGGGTTACTGGGATCCCAGAAAGAGCGGGCTGTACCAATAATGTGAGCAGGGATTACTGGGATCCCAGAAAGAGCGGGCTGTACCAATAATGTGAGCAGGGGTTACTGGGATCCCAGAAAGAGCGGGCTGTACCAATAATGTGAGCAGGGGTTACTGGGATCCCAGAAAGAGCGGGCTGTACCAATAATGTGAGCAGGGATTACTGGGATCCCAGAAAGAGCGGGCTGTACCAATAATGTGAGCAGGGGTTACTGGGATCCCAGAAAGAGCGGGCTGTACCAATAATGTGAGCAGGGATTACTGGGATCCCAGAAAGAGCGGGCTGTACCAATAATGTGAGCAGGGGTTACTGGGATCCCAGAAAGAGCGGGCTGTAGCAATAATGTGAGCAGGGGTGCTTGAAGCATAGAAAGGACTGTACCAACACTGGCACATGGAGATCTGGCTGTACAAACACTGGGAGCAGGGGGTATAGGAGCCCAGAGAGAGCTGTCTGTATCAACACTGTGAGTAGAGAGTACTGGAGCCTCACAGAAAGCGGACTGTACCAGCACTGTTAGCAGGGGGTTCTGGGGTCACTTAGAGGGTGGGCTGTGAACACACACTATGTGTAGGGGGTACTGGAAGCCCACAGATATAAGGCTGTACCAACACTGTAAGCAGGGGTACTGGGAGCCCAGCAAGAGCAGGGTGTACTAAGACCATGAGTAGGGGGTACTGGGAGCCCAGAGAGAGCAGGGTGTACTAAGACCATGAGTAGGGGGTACTGGGAGCCCAGAGAGAGCAGGGTGTACTAACACCATGAGTAGGGGGTACTGGGAGCCCAGAGAGAGCAGGGTGTACTAACACCATGAGTAGGGGGTACTGGGAGCCCAGAGAGAGCAGGGTGTACTAACACCATGAGTAGGGGGTACTGGGAGCCCAGAGAGAGCAGGGTGTACTAACACCATGAGTAGGGGGTACTGGGAGCCCAGAGAGAGCAGGGTGTACTAACACCATGAGTAGGGGGTACTGGGAGCCCAGAGAGAGCAGGGTGTACTAACACCATGAGTAGGGGGTACTGGGAGCCCAGAGAGAGCAGGTTGTACTAACACCATGAGTAGGGGGTACTGGGAGCCCAGCAAGAGCAGGGTGTACTAACACCATGAGTAGGGGGTACTGGGAGCCCAGCAAGAGCAGGGTGTACTAACACCATGAGTAGGGGGTACTGGGAGCCCAGAGAGAGCAGGTTGTACTAACACCATGAGTAGGGGGTACTGGGAGCCCAGCAAGAGCAGGGTGTACTAACACCATGAGTAGGGGGTACTGGGAGCCCAGAGAGAGCAGGGTGTACTAACACCATGAGTAGGGGGTACTGGGAGCCCAGAGAGAGCAGGGTGTACTAACACCATGAGTAGGGGGTACTGGGAGCCCAGAGAGAGCAGGGTGTACTAACACCATGAGTAGGGTGTACTGGGAGCCCAGAGAGAGCAGGGGTTACTGGGAGCCCAGCAAGGGCAGGGTGTACTAACACCATGAGTAGGGGGTACTGGGAGCCCAGCAAGAGCAGGGTGTACTAACACCATGAGTAGGGGGTACTGGGAGCCCAGAGAGAGCAGGGTGTAATAACACCATGAGTAGGGGGTACTGGGAGCCCAGAGAGAGCAGGGTGTACTAACACCATGAGTAGGGGTACTGGGAGCCCAGCAAGAGCAGGGTGTACTAACACCATGAGTAGGGGGTACTGGAGCCCAGAGAGAGCAGGGTGTACTAACACCATGAGTAGGGGGTACTGGGAGCCCAGAGAGAGCAGGGTGTACTAACACCATGAGTAGGGGGTACTGGGAGCCCAGCAAGAGCAGGGTGTACTAACACAATGAGTAGGGGGTACTGGGAGCCCAGAGAGAGCAGGGTGTACTAACACCATGAGTAGGGGGTACTGGGAGCTCAGAGAGAGCAGGGTGTACTAACACCATGAGTAGGGGGTACTGGGAGCCCAGAGAGAGCAGGGTGTACTAACACCATGAGTAGGGGGTACTGGGAGCCCAGAGAGAGCAGGGTGTACTAACACCATGAGTAGGGGGTACTGGGAGCCCAGAGAGAGCAGGCTGTACCAACACTAATACTCAGCGCCGGATTTGTACTGGGGACGCCCCGAGGCCGCCCCCATTTGGCGCCCCCTATCCCCCCCGCCACGCCAACACGCATCATGAACCCCCCCGCCCGCCGAGCGAACGCGCATGCGCAAGCGCCAAAGTTGAATCTCCCATACGGAGCAGTGGGGAGAGTTCCCCATTGCTCCGTATGGGAGCAAAATGTTAAAATTTGCCTGCGGCGGGGCGGCATGCCGCCCCTATGCTTGTGCCGCCCTAGGCCCGGGCCTTTGTGTCCTCGCCACAAATGCTGGCCTGCTAATACTGTGAATAGGGGGTACTGGGAGCCCAGAGAGAGCAGGTTGTACTAACACCATGAGTAGGGGGTACTGGGAGCCCAGAGAGAGCAGGTTGTACTAACACCATGAGTAGGGGGTACTGGGAGCCCAGAGAGAGCAGGTTGAACTAACACCATGAGTAGGGGGTACTGAAAGCCCAGAGAGAGCAGGATGTACCAACACTTTGCATAGGGGGTACTGGGAGCTTAGAGAGAACAGGTTGTACCAACACTGTGAGCAGGGGGTACTAGTGAGTGACTGCTAAATACTCAAATATGAATCAAAATAAGAAACCCCTCCCTTACACATTGATATTGATGTTCCAGTGGCGAGTCAGGGGCTGGGAAGACAGAGAGCACCAAGCTCATCCTGCAGTTCCTGGCGGCCATCAGTGGGCAGCACTCGTGGATCGAGCAACAGGTCCTGGAGGCCAATCCCATACTGGAAGGTCAGTGCTAACCATCCTCCCAGCAGGCCCCATTTCCTATTGTGAGTACAACCTCCAGGCACATAATGGGAATGAGATGCCAGGCACAAGTCACTCCAATCTGTATCTACGCCTTGTGCATTGTGCATTACATATATCGCCTTGGGAGTCAAATGTAGCTGTAAACATACACCCATGTCCAACCAGGGCAAGTTTGGCATTGGGTTTGGGAGGAGGGTATGGTGCACTATGGGAAAAACATGGGGAATTGTGCCTAATTTTTTTTGCAACTTACCCTGATATTAAATGAGATCCTCTAGGGTTGATTTACTAACATAGGCTGTAAACTGCCCCAGTTCAGTTCTAACTTTTTTTATTATTGCTATTTTGTAGCTGCAAATTGGCACCTATGTAAGTAAATGTAAAGGTCACTAAAATGTAATGGTCACTAAATTCCTATTCTCTCATTGGCAGCTTTTGGGAACGCCAAGACCATTCGCAACGACAACTCAAGCCGCTTTGGGAAATACATCGACATTCATTTTAACAAGAAAGGGGCTATCGAAGGGGCGAAGATTGAGCAGTATCTCCTGGAGAAGTCTCGTGTCTGCCGACAGGTACCGGGCTCCAGTGCCAGGAATAAAATGGCCGACTCAAGCAACATGGCAGCAGTTTCTAATATGTTTATATTTGATACCCCCTGTCTGCCATTAGGCTCATAACACACATTCATGGCTTTAGCCTTGCCCGGCATGGAACACTAATCAGTCTCTGTGTTATTCTGTAGGCCCAAGATGAGCGGAACTACCACATATTCTACTGTATGCTGAAAGGAATGTCTCCGGAACAGAAGAAGAAGCTCAGCCTGGGACAGGCCTCTGACTACAACTACCTCTGTATGGTGAGGATTTACCGGCCATGTCTCTCTTACTGGCACACACAGGTGTAACCAATAGCAAGCGGTCTGGCAGTCCCACTTCTGTATCACCAGGGTCAGACTGGTGGTTGCAGTGCTACTGCCCCCGGGCCATTGTATCCCCCAAGGGGTCCCTGCCATGCCCACCTCACCCCCGCAGGGTCCTCCTCAGAGCGCGTGTAAATTAAACTTACCTTCAGTGTGTCAGAAGAGGTAGACTGGTGGCCCAGGGGGATTGGGTCTGGCACTGGTTTTTTCCAGTGCCCTGCTGACCCAGTCCGACCCTGTGTATTACCCCTTGCTAACATGGTACCACCTTTCACATCTCCCTCTGTATAACAACACAGTGGTGTGCATACCTCCCGATTTTCGTGGGCAGTCCTGATTTTAATAGCTCAGCCCGCAGTCCCAGATTCTTATTGAAAATTCCCTCATTTCTCTTTGATCTCCTGCACTGAACACTAAAAAAGATACAAAGTTTCTTAAACTTAATTAAATAAGGAGGCTTTTGGCAGAGCCCAGAATACTCACCCCCTGCACTGAGATACAATTGTAACTAATAAGCTAAACGTGTCTCTTAGGGGAACTGAGACAAATAAAACAAGACCCCAAAACCCCCAGAAATGTGTTCAAACTTTAGCCAAATTTTGTAAAAAACGGAAGTGTTATTTAGGGAGGTGTGGTCACAAAAATGGGCGTGGTCAAAACATTTTGCAGCACTACGCACACCATTTCTTTTTGTCCCTCTTTACATTTTTTCAAATGTTGGGAGGTATGGTGGTGTGTGCTGGTCACACAGGAAATTTTGTGGCTTATAAAGTTCTTATTTTGGCTTCCAAACACGATGAGAAAGGGAAAAGAATTTGCACGCAGAATTCCCTTATTCACATGAATGTACTCTTAAGCGTTTCTCTAATCCCGCCCCCCCCATGCTACTGATAAGCTAAATAGAGTGACCGGGATATAATCACTAATCCCCAGACTCTGTGTTTGGGATTATGAGAGTAAAAATATGCTCAAATGTAAAAATACTCAGCTTGTTTACTAACATGGAGCAAATCTGCCCCAGTGCCGCACCCACAGCAACCAATCAGACAGTGGCTATTTTTGTGCAAACTAAGACTGAGCAAAGATAGATGCTGATTGGTTGAAATGACACTGGCCTTGGCATTGCAGCGATTTCAGGCATTTGGCCCACCACCATTTTTTCTTCTTGAAATGTACCCCAACTGCCCCCATTGCTCATTTTTAATTATGGAAAAACACACTGATCTGCTGCCTTCTATTCACATTAATACACTTTAACAAACCTTTTACTTTGTTTGCAGGGTAAATGCACCACGTGTGATGGGAGAGACGACAGTAAGGAATACGCCAACATTCGCTCCGCCATGAAAGTCCTGATGTTTACCGACACTGAGAACTGGGAGATCTCCCGCCTCCTGGCTGCCATATTGCACATGGGAAACCTGCGCTATGAAGGTATCAGTAGACTTTTGTGTTTCACCTTTAATTACACTTCATCAGCTTTAGCAGTGACACATCTGATCAACTATATATATATATAATGATGGTACCTAATGTATTTTTTCTTGCAGCTCGTATGTATGATAACTTAGATGCCTGTGAAGTGGTCTATTCCACCTCATTAACCACTGCTGCCACCTTACTAGAGGTTAGTATATACATATATTCTGCCAAACTGTAACATATTATATATCCTCTGTTATACAGATAGCTAGAATCTCAGCCATAAAGCAGGGCAGGACTGCTGCTTACAATGGGGGGATCAGATAGGATCTGTGCCACTGTGACAGAATGCTCTGTTATACAGATAGCTAGAATCTCAGCCATAAAGCAGGGCAGGACTGCTGCTTACAATGGGGGGGATCAGATAGGATCTGTGCCACTGTGACAGAATGCTCTGTTATACAGATAGCTAGAATCTCAGCCATAAAGCAGGGCAGGACTGCTGCTTACAATGGGGGGATCAGATAGGATCTGTGCCACTGTGACAGAATGCTCTGTTATACAGATAGCTAGAATCTCAGCCATAAAGCAGGGCAGGACTGCTGCTTACAATGGGGGGATCAGATAGGATCTGTGCCACTGTGACAGAATGCTCTGTTATACAGATAGCTAGAATCTCAGCCATAAAGCAGGGCAGGACTGCTGCTTACAATGAGGATCAGGTAGGATCTGTGCCAGGTGTGGGAAAACAGCTTTCTTAGCCAAGCACAGTTAATGTTTTGTTACATTACTCATTAGGTCGGGCCTCAGGAACTGATGAACTGCCTCACAAGTCGGACTATAATCACACGAGGGGAAACTGTTTCCACCCCTCTCAGTATGGAGCAGGCTCTCGATGTCAGGGATGCATTTGTTAAGGTAAAGAAATAAGAGTTATTTATGTAACTTGGAAAGATCTAGCAGGTTTTATATTGCATTTTTGTGTTTTATTAATATTATAGCAATTCATATCTTCGTCAGGTTGTGCCATTAAAAAACATCTTTGCAGGAACAAATGCTGCCATCTTGAGGCCAAGAAGCAAAATAACAGTAACCTGAATGTTACACGGCAAAACCTATTAATTCAGCTCAGGAGTTGGGGCAGAGCCATATTATTTTCTTTATACGCTATGGGCAACCATAACAACTGGTTTAATAGGTCAGATACTTATATAGATCCAAATCTGCCCAATGCATGCCAAGTAAATCTCTCAATCACCGCTGTCCCTCCAGGGCATATATGGAAGGTTGTTCGTATGGATCGTGGACAAAATCAACGCTGCTATATACAGACCCCTATCCAATGAGCCCAAAGCTGCACGAAGGTCTATTGGGCTGCTGGATATATTCGGGTTTGAGAATTTCACTGTAAATAGGTACGTTACGCAACCGCCATTGCCTGGTAATGTATTGGTGCTATTGTTATTATCTGATATGGCAGCTCCCATTCATATAAACAAATGCAAATATATAAGTAATATTCTGTGTATAAGTAATGTGAAACCAGTACAACCAAAGCAAACTGATTGGTTGCTATGAGATACTGGACTTGGGGGGGGGGGGGCTAAGCATCATGACACTATATAATCCCAATATGGTCCTACAGGCTTGCCCAACGACAGGCCTGCCCGACCTACATCTGGCCTGAAATCGGGCAGATATCAATCGGGTAGGTTAAAAAAAGTAATTGGATCGGGGACCGCATCGGCTCATTGATACGGTCCCCGAACCGGCTGCACCTATTACCGGCGCTCTAATTCGATGGTTTGGCCCCAGGACGAAATGACCGAATTAGCCTGGATTCACCCATAGGTGGCCAAGCGAGCAGATCTTAACGTGTGGCCACCTTAACACCCCAACCCTGCCATTGTTCTATATTAGCTTTGAGCAGCTCTGCATCAACTTTGCCAATGAGAACCTGCAGCAGTTCTTTGTGCGCCACGTCTTCAAGCTGGAGCAGGAGGAGTACAACCTGGAGAACATCAACTGGCAGCACATTGAATTCACCGACAACCAAGACGCGCTGGACATGATCGCTATCAAGCCCATGAACATTATCTCGCTCATCGACGAGGAGAGCAAGTTTCCAAAGGTACAGAGTCCGGAACACGAGAGACTTGACTGGGTCATTGGAATCAAAAGAGGTTCCCTTTATTTTCCATTACATACGAGGGCATAGATAGGATAGCAACATTAAAAGGATGCAGTAGCTAATATCTTACACACTACAATATGTACTTTATGCATTTTACCTGGTCAAGGCCCCCTCAAATACTAAGACACGCAGAGCTACTAGTAGCAGCTACTTGTCACGGCTACAAAAATAGACAATGCTGATAACTGTCTCTACGTGTGTTTTAGCAGAGGCAGTTCTCAGTATTGTCTATGGCAGGGGATTTTTTGGTATATAGTAGCCGCTACTAAGTAGCTCCATGTGTCTTCGCCCGATCAGGTCAAAGGCCCTCTCTGCCCAACCCAAAAACCCCACCTAAATATATCAAAGGATGAAGACACACAGAGCTACTAGTAGCAGCTACTTGTCACGGCTACTAAAACAGACAATGCTGATCATTTACTGATAATTGTCTCTACATGTGTTTTAGCAGAGGCAATTCTCATTATTTTCTATGGCAACTTATTATCTGGAGTTTAGTAGCCGTGAAAAAGTAGCTGCTACTAGTAGCTCAGTGTGTCTTCACCCTAAAGAATCCAAAATAATAAATAATCTCAGCTGAAATTTAGGCAGGGGTGGATTTACTGACATAAGTGATAAATGACTCCAGTGCAGTAACCAATTAGATCTTTGCTTTCATTTCTAACTTATTTGTGGAGGATTGTTGATTGGCTGCTTTTGTTAACTGTACTGATGACGTGTAGAGTTATGTTGCTAAATCAGACCCTAGGACTATGTTATATGGATGTTGTTGTGTGAGCTTGCACTCTATTCCAGTGTAAGAATAGGTATAGCATATGCAGACTTCTCTCCATTCTCAGTGACACAGAAAGCCCCTGCACCTACTGAGCAGAACTGGCAGTTGGTTCAACCAAGGACACCCACACAGCACATAGATAGTACAGGTGGGAACTAGCGCCATCTAGTGTAAGGCCAAATAAACCCCAGTTAAACCCTGTTTCCAGACCTACAATCCTAATCCACACAGCTACTGTAACCCCTTCTTTAAACTGCAAAGTTACTGAATGTTCTAACCTCCTTAAATATGGAAATGTTGAAATATATTTGCCTTCCCTCATTCAGGGCACGGACACAACAATGCTCAATAAGCTGAATGTGCAGCATAAACTGAACACCTTTTACATCCCCCCCAAAAATAACTACGAGACCCAGTTTGGAATCAATCACTTTGCTGGGATTGTCTACTATGAAACCAAAGGTGAGCGGAAAGAGTACAAATAAATCCAAACAGGAGGCAACTTTCCGACGTTATGTTGGGGGAATCACATTGGTCTGTGTGTGTTACAGGTTCCCTAACTGTGGGGCCTGGGGTGGGATTGGATCAGGGGCAGGGGTATGGTTCAGCTTGCTGGGCAATTAGATTGCAATTTGGAGATAATGCCTAATTGCTTTCCTAGATGCCCCTGAAAGCCCAGCTTGAAGGCCTCGTAGGGTGAGGTTTGGGCTGAACACTTATACAGGTATAGGACCCATTATCCAGAATGCTTGGGACCAGGGGTATTCCGGATAAGGGGTCTTTCCGTAATTTGGATCTTCATAAGTCTTCCTTAAGTCTACTAAAAAAACAATAAAACATTAACATTAATTAAACCCAATAGGATTATTTTGCATTCAGTAAGGATTAATTATATCTTAGTTGGGATCAATTACAGGTACTGTTTTATTATAACAGAGATAGGGAATCATTTAACCATTAAATAAACCCAATAGGGCTGTTCTGCCCCAATAAGGGGTAATTATATCTTAGTTGGGATCAAGTACAGGTACTGTTTTATTATTACAGAGAAAAGGGAATAATTTAACCATTAAATAAACCCAATAGGGCTGTTCTGCCCCAATAAGGGGTAATTATATCTTAGTTGGGATCAAGTACAGGTACTGTTTTATTATTACAGAGAAAAGGGAATCATTTAACCATTAAATAAACCCAATAGGGCTGTTCTGCCCCAATAAGGGGTAATTATATCTTAGTTGGGATCAAGTACAGGTACTGTTTTATTATTACAGAGAAAAGGGAATCATTTAACCATTAAATAAACCCAATAGGGCTGTTCTGCCCCAATAAGGGGTAATTATATCTTAGTTGGGATCAAGTACAGGTACTGTTTTATTATTACAGAGAAAAGGGAATCATTTAACCATTAAATAAACCCAATAGGGCTGTTCTGCCCCAATAAGGGGTAATTATATCTTAGTTGGGATCAAGTACAGGTACTGTTTTATTATAACAGAGAAAAGGGAATCATTTAACCATGAAATAAACCCAATAGGGCTGTTCTGCCCCCAATAAGGGGTAATTATATCTTAGTTGGGATCAAGTACAGGTACTGTTTTATTATTACAGAGAAAAGGGAATCATTTAACCATGAAATAAACCCAATAGGGCTGTTCTGCCCCAATAAGGGGTAATTATATCTTAGTTGGGATTAAGTACAGGTACTGTTTTATTATTACAGAGAAAAGGGAATCATTTAACCATTAAATAAACCCAATAGGGCTGTTCTGCCCCCAATAAGGGGTAATTATATCTTAGTTGGGATCAATTACAAGGTACTCTTTTATTATTACAGAGAAAAAGGAAATTAAAATTCTATATTATTTGATTAAAATGGAGTCTATTCGGAGCTTTCTGGATAATGGGTTTCTGGATAAGGGATCCCATAACTGTACCAGGAAAGCTACTGGTGGGCTCTCTTGCTTCTAACCATTTGGCCTCTTTCATGGTCATTCTCTGTTTCTCTATTGGAACAGAGTCTTAATAGGTGCAATAGAGTATAGTATGCAGAGAAAAGAGAAGAATAAGATTTTTGAGTCAGGAGGAGAAAAAAGTTTGGGGAGGGAACACATGGTCTAAGGTTCTTTGTTGGGCCCCTGGCTCCCATCTGACACTGTTCCTAGAAATAGCTAAATGGCTGTTATACCAGATCTGTAACCCTGTTATAAACTAAGGGGGCCCTTGGCCAAAGACTGGCCCTCAATGAAGGCTTGAACCAAGAAAAGCCAGACAACTACTGGTTTATGTGATTATTGTAGCCACTGTGCTCCCCCTACATGCCATGGGCAGTGAATAAGGTTACAGAATATCTGTAGATTATATATATATATAGTATTTTCTGTTTTCTGTTCCCTGCAGGATTCCTGGAGAAAAATCGGGATACTCTTCATGGGGATATAATCCAGTTAGTCCATTCGGCCAAAAACAAATTCATCAAGCAAATCTTCCAAGCCGATGTGGCCATGGTATATCAGTTCCTAAATGCTCAGTGGGCCGATCTATTGTACCCTGAATGGGATCTTTACACTGCGGTGTATTAACCCTCCACTTTTGCTGTCTTAGTTCTAGCGGTTTTCAAGGTTCTGATAGGTTGGTCTATGAAAAACTGAGAGGTGGGCAGTTTTGAGAAATAAAATAATTTGTGATTAGGATTGAGAGTGGCCTACAGATATTGTTGAAAAACCATGGGTGAGAGTTGCAGCTCAGCAACATCTGTAGGACCACTGGGCACAGACAGTGGATAAAGAGGCCTGTAACACAAGCCAGCTTGGGGGCAAGGGGCTACTGTGTGTGCTTAGAGCTTTAGTTATTAAATGGCCACTATACCTTTCATGTTTTATTAGACTTTTTGCAGATGTCTGATGAAAACAGGACAATATAAATATATTTTCTTTTTGATTTGGAAAGGGATTACTGACTCAGTTTTAGGTTTGCCAAAGCTGCCCATAGTCTTCCTACTGTGTTGTAATTCCCCTTACAGGTAGACAATAGGTGTCATGCCCTGGGAACCCCAAGGGGTCAATGGGGCGGTGACCAAAACCACTTTCCATAGATGTAGCAGGAAGAACCCCATACGTTTTCTCATGGCATTTATAAAGAGACACTATAAACCACATCAGCATATGTAATTGTAGTAAATACAAATTAGCAGGAAAAGGTTTAGGGTATAGTGGCCCTTTAATGGACAATAAAAGGAGCCAATAAGTAAGAGGGGAATAGACTCCACCCATTTCATACAACCCTTCCATCTCTTCTTTATACTGAATTCCTCCTTCTCCTCCTTCCTTGTGCCCCATTGTCCCAGAGCCCCAATGGCCGAGCCCCTAGCCCATAGCAATTAACCCATGTACGTCACCCTATTAGCCAATATTTCTCTGTGATGTGTGTTACACATTAATGATCTTACTATATTGTGTCTCACCTTCATTTTCTTGCTACATTTTCATCTCATGGTCTCTTTTCCCTGTCTTCTCTGCTGTCTGCCTGCATCCTGTAGTTTCTCTGTGGCTACCCCAGCACTGCTTTTGGCCTGTCATCCACCCCTCCTATAAAGGTAAAGCAAAGAAAATATTTCCCATAACTGATATCATCCTTTAAATTCATCACACCCATTGCGTATAGAATTAATATATAGGTTTAATATATATAATCTAATTTGAAGAGTCTCTTAGTATAAGCTGTGGGCAAACTTAGGGGGCTGTTCCTGCTGAATTGTGCTTAGTACAGGGGAATCCCTATGTGCCATAGTTTTATGGTATCTCTCTGTACAGGCTATGAGCAAACTTAGGGGGCTGTTCCTGCTGAATTGTGCTTAGTACAGGGGAATCCCTATGTGCCATAGTTTTATGGTATCTCTCTGTACAGGCTATGAGCAAACTTAGGGGACTGTTCCTGCTGAATCGTGCTTAGTACAGGGGAATCCCTATGTGCCATAGTTTTATGGTATCTCTCTGTACAGGCTATGAGCAAACTTAGGGGGCTGTTCCTGCTGAATTGTATTTAGTACAGGGGAATCCCTATGCTGCCATAGTTTTATGGTATCTCTCTGTACAGGCTATGAGCAAACTTAGGGGGCTGTTCCTGCTGAATTGTGCTTAGTACAGGGGAATCCCTATGCTGCCATAGTTTTATGGTATCTCTCTGTACAGGCTATGGGCAAACTTAGGGGGCTGTTCCTGCTGAATTGTGCTTAGTACAGGGGAATCCCTACGCTGCCATAGTTTTATGGTATCTCTCTGTACAGGCTATGAGCAAACTTAGGGGGCTGTTCCTGCTGAATTGTGCTTAGTACAGGGGAATCCCTACGCTGCCATAGTTTTATGGTATCTCTCTGTACAGGCTATGAGCAAACTTAGGGGGCTGTTCCTGCTGAATTGTGCTTAGTACAGGGGAATCCCTATGCTGCCATTGTTTTATGGTATCATTGATCTATTACCAACCACTTTTTTTAACTGTCCATGACAGTCCATAGCCCCCAGTTTACTTGTAAAGAGGTCTATGACAGGAGCAGACAGTCAGAAAACAATGAAAACCTATGCAAGTCTGAACCTGCAATATTGGTTACACTTTCATAGAAGCCGTGAAGTGAGGCAAAAGGGAATTTGAACAAAGGGAAAATAAAGTACATTAAAGCTATGTTAACACCAGGAAGCACTATTTGCACAAATTCGCCCTGGCAGCCATATTGAACCCTGTAACCCAGATCATATTAATGACGGTTCTGGACGTTTTTTCTTCAGTTTCATTTGTCGGCTGTTAAGAAAGTGCTGAATTAGAGCCAGGGAAGTCCAGTAAATGCTAGGAGACACACCGGGGACTTTCCTGTTAGACGAGAGCAGATTAGTAGCGATACTTCATGTTTTTTCCTGTTTCTCTCCCAGGGTTTATTCCTCCGTTGTATATTTGGGGCTGATAATAGTTCTATTAAACCCCTGTGTCCTTGGGAGCATTCAGCTTTCCTATAATAGTGGCCAAAAGCCATTGTGCCTGTATGTATATATATATATATACTGTACCATAATGAAGCCCTATGCCCAGGGCAATGCCACAAGGGGCAGTTTTGGGCACCATTGATTTTTAGACGCCAGAAGATGGTACCAAATCTCCCACAAATGTTTGTTCAAAGGAAAACTACACCCCCAGAATGAATACTTAACAGATTATATTATAAGTGGCCTATTAAAGTTATATCAGTAAATACTGCCCTTTTACATTGTTTCCCTTGAGCCGCCATTTAGTGATGGGCTGTGTGCTCCCTCAGAGATCAGCTGACAGGAAGTGATGCAGCTCTGAATGTAACAGGAAGTAGTGTGGGAGCAAAAGGCAGAACTCTGCCCATTCATTGGCTGATGGGGCCTAGCATGTATGTGTGCCTTGGCTTGTTTGTGTGCACTGTGACTCCTATGATCCCAGGGGGCGGGGCTTAGTACATAAAATGGCAGTTTCCTATTTAGGATTACCCAATGGCACATACTGCTAAAGTATATTTATATGGAAATGGTTTATTTGGATGAAGCAGGGTTTTATGCAATATAATTTATAGAGACCTACATTGTTTGGGATATAGTTTTCCTTTAAAACATGGCACTCAAGCAATCATGATGCCCTGTGCCATGTAACCCTTTCACTGCCCGACTCGCTACAACTTTTACATTACATTAACATTTATTTATAAAGCGCCAACATATCCCGCAGCGCTGTACAATAAGTGGGTTACATACATTGGACATACAGAGTAACATATAAAGCAATCAGTAACCGATACAGGAGGGGAAGGGAGCCCTGCCCAAAAGAGCTTACACTCTACAGGGAATTACTGCATTTCATACATTGGGCATACAGAGTAACATATAAAGCAATCAGTAACCGATACAGGAGGGGAAGGGAGCCCTGCCCAAAAGAGCTTACACTCTACAGGGAATTACTGCATTTCATACATTGGGCATACAGAGTAACATATAAAGCAATCAGTAACCGATACAGGAGGGGAAGGGAGCCCTGCCCAAAAGAGCTTACACTCTACAAGGAATTACTGCATTTCATACATTGGGCATACAGAGTAACATATACAGCAATCAGTAACCGATACAGGAGGGGAAGGGAGCCCTGCCCAAAAGAGCTTACACTCTACAGGGAATTACTGCATTTCATACATTGGGCATACAGAGTAACATATACAGCAATCAGTAACCGATACAGCAGGGGAAGAGAGTCCTGCCCAAAAGAGCTTACAATCTACAAGGAGAAAGGGTTGAGACACAAGGTGTGGGAATGGGCATGACCAGAGTTGTGAGAGGTGGGGCACAGGGTATTGCTAAACTAGATTAGGGTAAGCCTACAACTTCTCCTACTCTGTTCATGCCAGGGGCACAGGGTGGCATCGGCCCCGCCCAAACCTGGGGTTGAGGTGTTAGAGTCCCCGGCAGGGGTTAATTGTATCCTTGTGTAAGTCGGAGGCTCTGGGCCTCAGATACACAGCTATTTCCCCTCCAGTGACACGGCAGGGGAGGAAGAGCCTGTTATCTTCCCACCATTTCCTGACAGAGATGTGTTTGTTTCTAACCCGATTTTCTGTTGTTTTTTTTTTTTTTTCAGGGAGCAGAGACCAGGAAACGCTCTCCCACCCTGAGCAGTCAGTTCAAGCGCTCCCTGGAACTGCTCATGAGAACGCTCAGTGTGTGCCAGCCCTTCTTCGTCCGCTGTATCAAGCCCAATGAGTACAAGAAGCCCATGGTGAGTCGGAACCTTTACTTACCCTTAAGTTTATTTTGCCAGTCCCCCCTTTCTGCAAGCCATGGGGTCTGTGTGTGCCCCTGAGAGTGGGTATCAGTCTCTGTGGGGCCTGGATATGCCTCAGCCCTTCAGCAGCCTCCGGCTTCCTCTGTATTGTTATTCTCCTGCCTCTATTACTTTCTTTCTGGTGTGTAGTATAGTAAGGATAATAGAAAAACGCCAGCTTGTATTTTCAAGTATATTTTTGACAGCCACCCTATGGCTCTGACTTCTACCTCTTCTTTGCCAAGTACAGTATGTGATACTCACTTCCTAACTTCCTTATCATTTACAGTAGGGGGTACATTATCCCTTATAATACATGAGTGATACTCAGAGTTCCCTGTATAACTCAGCCTGCAGCCTTGTGCCTTTATATGGGGGGCACAGAACCCCTCAGTGACTGCTAATATCCTTATCATTTACAGTAGGGGGTACATTATCCCTTATAATACATGAGTGATACTCAGAGTTCCCTGTATAACTCAGCCTGCAGCCTTGTGCCTTTATATGGGGGGCACAGAACCCCTCAGTGACTGCTAATATCCTTATCATTTACAGTAGGGGGTACATTATCCCTTATAATACATGAGTGATACTCAGAGTTCCCTGTATAACTCAGCCTGCAGCCTTGTGCCTTTATATGGGGGGCACAGAACCCCTCAGTGACTGCTAATATCCTTATCATTTACAGTAGGGGGTACATTATCCCTTATAATACATGAGTGATACTCAGAGTTCCCTGTATAACCCAGCCTGCAGCCTTGTGCCTTTATATGGGCACAGAACCCCTCAGTGACTGCTAATATCCTTATCATTTACAGTAGGGGGTACATTATCCCGTATAATACATGAGTGATACTCAGAGTTCCCTATATAACTCCCTGTTTGTGCATTTTGATCCCAGTTATTCGACCGCGAGCTGTGTGTGCGCCAGCTGAGGTACTCTGGCATGATGGAGACTATCCGCATTCGCAGGGCCGGGTATCCCATCCGATATACCTTTGTGGAGTTCGTGGACAGGTACCGGGTGTTAATGCCAGGAGTAAAGCCAGCATATAAGCAGGTATGGTGGTTTTATTGATGACATCACCAGCATTTCATAACAATTTAGAGTTTCTATTATATTATTGGACATATTCCTGCAGGGAGACCTCCGGGGGACGTGTGAGCGGATAGCAGAGAGCGTACTGGGAAAGGATGATGACTGGCAGATAGGGAAAACTAAGATTTTCTTAAAGGTAAATAATAATAAAGCAACAGAGAACTGATTTACGGATATCCGTGCCAATAGCCACCAATCAGCAACTGAACATTGTGTGTCTATGTGTAGTTTGATTTATATAAAACAATACAATATTAGCCAGGCATGGGATCAGTTCAATAACACAATATAAACACAACAAATACATTTATATTCAAGGTTAAGTGCTAAGTGTTAAGAGACAAGAGAAAGGAGGACCCTGTACAGCAGAGCTTACAATCTAAGTGAACAATCTATTACAGGTTGTAAAATTATAGAACAGACCAGCTTGATTGCTACTGGTAACTACACATGTGCAATTTAGCACCTAATGTAGTAAATGAGCCCCATCCATGAGTGTTGGGACCCACGGTTAGGGCCTTATAAGAGACAATTTGTGGTGACCCCAGATACATAAAGTACAGTGAGAGGCAGTGGGTGCTGGCACCCCAAGAAATTATATAAAGTGAGAGGCAGTTGAAACTTCAAGTACATAATACACATCGAGGGGCAACCACCATAAGTACATTACATACAGGGAGAGACAGTGGGTGCTAGCACCCTAAGCGCATTATGTACAATGAAAGGAAGTGGGTACTGGAAGCCTATGCACATTATGTACAGTGAGAGACTGTGGGTACTGGCACCCTAAGCACATTATATACAGTGAGAGACAGTGGGTGCTGGCACTCTATGCATATTATATAAATGGAGAGACAGTGGGTGCTTGCACCCTAAGCACATTATATATAGTGAAAGACAGTGGGTACTGGCACTGTATGCACATTATATACAGTGAAAGACAGTGGGTACTGGCACTGTATGCACATTATATACAGTGAGAGACTGTGGGTACTGGCACCCTATGCACATTATATACAGTGAGAGACAGTGGGTGCTGGCACCCTATGCATATTATATAAATGGAGAGACAGTGGGTGCTTGCACCCTAAGCACATTATATACAGTGAAAGACAGTGGGTACTGGCACCCTAAGCATATTATATACAGTGAGAGACAGTGGGTACTGGCACCCTATGCACATTATATACAGTGAGAGACAGTGGGTGCTTGCACCCTATGCATATTATATACAGTGAGAGACAGTGGGTACTGGCACCCTATGCATGTTATATACAGTGAGAGACAGTGGGTACTGGCACCCTATGCACATTGTATACAGTGAGAGACAGTGGGTGCTGGCACCCTATGCACATTATATACAGTGAGAGACAGTGGGTGCTGGCACCCTATGCACATTATATACAGTGAGAGACAGTGGGTGCTGGCACCCTATGCACATTATATACAGTGAGAGACAGTGGGTGCTGGCACCCTAAGCACATTATATACAGTGAGAGACAGTGGGTGCTGGCACCCTATGCACATTATATACAGTGAGAGACAGTGGGTACTGGCACCCTAAGCACATTATATACAGTGAGAGACAGTGGGTGCTGGCACCCTATGCACATTATATACAGTGAGAGACAGTGGGTGCTGGCACCCTAAGCACATTATATACAGTGAGAGACAGTGGGTGCTGGCACCCTATGCACATTATATACAGTGAGAGACAGTGGGTGCTGGCACCCTATGCACATTATATACAATGAGAGACAGTGGGTGCTGGCAGCCCATGTGTTTTATATACAGTGATAGACAGTGGGTGCTAGAACTAGTGATGCACTAAATCCATTATTTTTGGGTTTGGCCAAACCCCGAATCCTTTGTAAAAGATTTGGCCGGTTACCGATTTGAATTGGAATCCTAATTATCTTATTAGGCTATGGAAGGGTTAAATAGTCCATGCTAAAAAAATGTTTACTTCCGTGTTCAAGCAACCAAAAGTCATGTGATTGCCTGAACTGAATGCTGGATCCCTAGCTAGAACCATAAGCACATTGTATAGTGAGCGACAGTGGGTACTGGCACCCTAAGCGCATTATATACAATGAGAGGATGTGGGTACTGGAAGCCTATTCAAAATATACTGTGAGAGACAGTGGGTGCTAGCACCCTAAGCACATTATATACAGTGAGAGACAGTGGGTGCTAGCACCCTAAGCACATTATATACAGTGAGAGACAGTGGGTACTGGCACCCTAAGCACATTATATGCAGTGAGAGACAGTGGGTACTGGCAACCTATACATATTATATACTGTGAGAGACAGTGGGTACTGTCACCCTATGCACATTATATACAGTGAGAGACAGTGGGTGCTAGCACCCTATGCACATTATATACAGTGAGAGACAGTGGGTACTGGCACCCTATGCACATTATATACAGTGAGAGACAGTGGGTGCTAGCACCCTATGCACATTATATACAGTGAGAGACAGTGGGTGCTAGCACCCTAAGCACATTATATACAGTGAGAGACAGTGGGTGCTAGCACCCTAAGCACATTATATACAGTGAGAGACAGTGGGTACTGGCACCATATGCACATTATATACAGTGTGAGACAGTGGGTGCTAGCACCCTAAGCACATTATATACAGTGAGAGACAGTGGGTGCTAGCACCCTAAGCACATTATATACAGTGAGAGACAGTGGGTGCTAGCACCCTATGCACATTATATACAGTGAGAGACAGTGGGTGCTAGCACCCTATGCACATTATATACAGTGAGAGACAGTGGGTGCTAGCAGACCTGTATATTAGGCCTAAGGCTGAGCACACTGAGAACATTTAATACCAGTTTGCTTGGAAACAATGAGAACGAATGAGGTGGGAAATGAGTTTTCCATGCAGTAGCGGCCCCCATGCTATACTTAGGCTGGAAGGGCTTCCCTTCCTTTTCACCTTCCCTTTTCTCTCCTTCTAATTTCACGTTCGTTAGGATTTTCTAAGAACTTTTAATGACATCCAATTCCAAGCAGCCGTCCCCAAAGCTCTGTGCCAGGAAATCACTTCACTCAGCATTAGAGGAAATAGAGGCTTTCCAAGCGGAAACTGAAGGAAACTTCTGATTGGCTAAAAATAAAAAAAAGAAAAGCAAATGGATTGACATACCAGAAAGCAACTTTGGTATCGGCACAGCCAAACAGAAGAACAAATCAGGATTTAAGTTATATTTTACATTGAAGGGGGAGAAAGGATTTTTAAACTGTTTGTATTATTTATTATTGTTTATTTATTATTATTTTATTACCAGTTTTATGTTACTGAAATAGGCTTTCCACACAGTCACACTTTTTAGGGGTAAAGTCATATACAGTGCAAAGTTTAACCCGATTGGGCTGCTATTAGGATTCATAGGGCCCAATAGTGTTAGCAAGGCCCTCCCCTAATCATTGGGGCCCCTGGGGGTGGAGAACCCTGCCAACAAACGGAATGGGGCCCCAATGACAAAGCACCTCCTGACCCACCCAGGTAGGGCCCAAAACTGTACTGTGCAGATTTTGGTACTTTTTTGCACTTTGCTCCCTGCTTTGCACACAGTAATTAAACCCTATATACTTTGATAGAGATTTATATTCAGGGTTGGACTGGGGCACCGGGAAAAAACCCGGCAATGGGCCCCATCTCTGTTGCTGCTTCCCTTGGCCGCCAATGTCCTTCCCTGACCCATTTCACTTATGCACTCTCAGGGGAGGACATCGGACGGGTGGAGGGGGCCCCTGTGGGGGCTGCGGTTGATGCGGCGGGCAGAGGCGCCTTGTGGGGTGCAGGGCCCCGGTGGGCCCTGCACCCCCCAGTCCGACCCTGTATATATTTAAGTTGCAAGCCTGTCCCAGTGTGACATAAAGGTATTACTTATTGTCATAAGGAGACTTTCTTTGGATTTGGGGCCTATAAAGTGCCACTTTGTTTCCTAAAGGCTTTCCTTTTATCCTTGGCTCTCATTCTCTGCACTAAAAGTGCCCAGATTTATTTTGTATTTGGGCAGCCTGGGTGCTAATATTAAGGTATTTGTGTTGTAGGATCATCATGACATGCTGCTGGAGATTGAGAGAGACAAAGCCATTACCGACAAGGTCATCCTTATCCAGAAGGTGGTGCGGGGATTCAAAGACAGGTGAACTCAATGTATGTTATGTACTAATGTTGTGCTGCCTCGGGGCTCCGTAATATGGAGTATTAACGCTGGTAGGTCACGCCTTCTACATTCGGCATCAACAAGCAACTCTGATAGTCTGATTGACAGACATCTAAAAGGGGGAGGTCACCTTTAAATTTAATTTTAATATGATGTAGACAATTTGCAATTGGTCTTCATTTTTTATGGTTTATGGTTTTTCAGTTATTTAGCTTTTTGTTCAGCAGCTGTGTATTTGGTCTTTTAGAAGCTATCTAGTTGCTAGGGTCTTAGTTACCCTAGCAACCAGGCAGTGGTTTAAATGAGAGATGGGAATATGAATAGGGGAGGGGCTGCATACAAAGATAAATAATAAAAAGTAACAATAACAGTAAAACTGGAGCCTCACAATAGTTTTTGGTCAGTGACCCCCCATTTTAGAGCTGAAAAGAGGCAGAAGAGATAATTAAACAAGTATAAAAAATAAATAATGAAAACCAATTGCAAAGTTGTTAGGAATAGGGTATTCTATAACATACTAAAAGGGATTATAAACCATCCCTTTAACCTCAATAGGGGTTGAGATGTAAGCTCTTCAGAACAGGGATTCTATCCTTCTGTTCCCCCTTACTGTTAATTCCATGTACCGTTAGCACACAGGGTACTTACCTTTATGTTTGTTTCCATATAGGTCTAATTTCTTGAAAATCCGGAAGGCAGCCCTGCTGATCCAGAGGTGCTGGAGGGGGCATAACTGCAGAAGGAATTACACTGCGGTAAGGGGGCGCCACGCTTGTGCTCTGGTATCCGTAGCGAGGCCGCTGAAGCCGGAAAAAACAGAAAGGAATCAATCTACCAGAAATAGTGGCCCCTCTTGAGCAAAATAGGCCAAACCACTCAATCTGCCTATTACTTGTTGGGCTCTTTTTAGCTTTAATACACTTATGGAGGACCACCCTTTGTTCCCGGAACTCTGTGACAAAGATACAGATGTAGCAAATCATCAGCTGTTCATCAGTAGTTCCAAGATTTTCTAGGGCAGCCAAGTAATGTTCAACTCCAAATCTCATGCTAACTCTAAAGGTCCCCATACACAGGCCGATTCTAGCTGCCGATATGGGTCCCTTAGACCGATTCGGCAGCTAATCGGCCTGTGTATGGGCACTACCAATGGGCCTGCCCGACCAATATCTGGCCTAGAATTGGACAGATCTTGATCGGGCAGGTTAAAAAATCAAGTCGGATCAGGGACCACATCGGCTCGTTGATGCGGTCCCCGGACCGACTTTGCCTATACCCGTCGTTATAAATTATGAATTAGCCTGGATTCTCCCGATACCGCCCACAACATCGCCAAGCGAGCGTATCTGAAGGTGTATGGCCACCTATGGATTTGCAGGGGTGTAACACCAGGGATTATCTCCAAATCTCACCATAAATGACCTTTAGGATGAGCCCTCACTAGCTCTTTTCAAGGTTGTACCAGGGAGACCAGGGTGGGGTTTGGCATTGGAAGAAACCAGTTTGCTGGTGTTTTCAGGATTTAAGTTTCCCACTGTACAGTTTTCACGGGATGGAAGCACTTATGGCCTCTGTGTCTCTGTTAATGTTCCTAGATGCGGATTGGGTTCCTGAGGCTCCAGGCGTTATACAGATCCCGGAAGCTCCACACCCAGTACCATGTGGCTCGCATGCGTATTAGTTATTTCCAAGCTCGCTGTCGAGGCTACCTGGTCCGAAAGGCTTTCCGTCACCGACTTTGGGCTGTGTACACCATCCAAGCCCATGCCAGGGGTATGATAGCCCGCCGACTGTACAAGCGACTTAAGGGGGAGGTACGGATCAGAAAAACATAAATACAAATGAATGTTAAAAAAAAAGCAACTTAAATGTGTGTTGATGTATTAGGGCAGTGGTTCTCCACCTTCCTAATGTCCCCATCATAAAATTATTCCTAAGACCATCGGAAATATGTGTTTTCCAATGGTCTTAGGCGACCCCTGTGAAAGGGTCGTTCCACCCCCAATGGGGTCCAGACCCACAGGTTGAGAACCGCTAGATTAGGGGATCCATCCCTCTGCGGTGGGGTCTACTCTCTGACTACTCTCCGAACCCTATAAAATTAAATTCATTTTAGTATCAATATACTAGAAATCTAGAAAATGGCCTGGAAAGAAAAGGTAACGAGGAGCTACAGGACCTTTAGTCGGGGGCATAGAACAGCCTCCCCACAAGTTCATGGAGTTTCATTGGGCGTAGTTTTTCTAATATCACATCTTTTCTTTGCCAGTACCACCGGCGACTCGAGGCTGAGAAGCTCCGTCTTGCCGAAGAAGAACGTTTTAAGAAAGAGATGAGTGCCAAGAAAGCCAAGCAGGAAGCAGAGAAGAAACACCAAGTAAGCCACCTCTTACCTTGGGTCTTAGGGACTTATGTGGGGTAGGACTAGGGCATGTAGGAATATTAGACCAATATCTGGGGAGAAGTTTTCTCAGTCTTTTCTCTTTGTTTTAATTGTGCCTCTAGGAGCGCTTGGCCCAACTGGCCCGGGAAGATGCAGAGAGAGAAGTCAGGGAGAAAGAAGAAGCTCGCCGCAAGAAGGAACTCTTGGAAAAGATGGAGAAAGCCAGGAATGAACCAGTCAATGACTCTGACATGGTGGATAAGATGTTTGGTTTTCTGGGGACAACATCATCTCTACCTGGTCAGGAAGGACAGGCACCAACAGGATTTGAGGTACTGAGGCACCTATAGGGCCCCTACTCTCTGCAGCCTATGAGCAAATATTGGATGGGTGGCACCAAAAGGATTTGAGGTACTGAGGCACCTATAGGGCCCCTAGTCTCTGCAGCCTATGAGCAAATATTGGATGGGTGGCACCAAAAGGATTTGAGGTACTGAGGCACCTATAGGGCCCCTAGTCTCTGCAGCCTATGAGCAAATATTGGATGGGTGGCACCAAAAGGATTTGAGGTACTGAGGCACCTATAGGGCCCCTAGTCTCTGCAGCCTATGAGTAAATATTGGGTGGGTGGCACCAACAGGATTTGAGGTACTGAGGCACCTATAGGGCCCCTACTCTCTGCAGCCTATGAGCAAATATTGGATGGGTGGCACCAAAAGGATTTGAGGTACTGAGGCACCTATAGGGCCCCTACTCTCTGCAGCCTATGAGCAAATATTGGATGGGTGGCACCAAAAGGATTTGAGGTACTGAGGCACCTATAGGGCCCCTACTCTCTGCAGCCTATGAGCAAATATTGGATGGGTGGCACCAAAAGGATTTGAGGTACTGAGGCACCTATAGGGCCCCTAGTCTCTGCAGCCTATGAGTAAATATTGGGTGGGTGGCACCAACAGGATTTGAGGTACTGAGGCACCTATAGGGCCCCTAGTCTCTGCAGCCTATGAGCAAATATTGGGTGGGAGGAGGTAATTTCTGCTTCTGCTAGGCTTGGAGAATTTAAATTGGACCTTCTCCCAATCTGAGTAGACCATACTGTATCTATTATGCCAGTAAGAGTTGCCTACTTTTCAGCCATTACCAAGGGTTAGTGATGGGTAATGTGCAAATTGTTATAATACTTTCTTCATTTATAACTACGTCTGTTCTGTCAATCAGGACCTGGAACGTCCTCAAGGAGAAATGGAGGAGGAAGATCTGGATGGGGCGTTACCCCTCCCGGAGGAGGAAGAGGAAGACCTTTCGGAATACAAATTTGCAAAGTTTGCCGCCACTTATTTCCAAGGAACCACAACCAACACCTATATCAGAAGACCCCTAAAGCAGCCTCTGTTATACCATGAAGATGAAGGGGACCAGCTGGTGAGGGAGAATATAGGGGCAAAACATTTCTGTTTTCTATTATTCCATGTAATGATGATTCTAATATGAAGCCTTTTACCCAGTGCGCCATGTTAGGCTAATTACTTAGTAGCCCTGTCTCTATGTACCCCTATAAAGACTGTATGTACCCCTATAAAGACTGTATGTACCCCTACAAAGAACCGTCAGTCACTGACATTGAAAGATTGACACATATGCACAGCCAATCAGTCTGCTTATCCAATCAGTTTGACTGTATGGAGACAGTTCATATACAAATTTAAGATGATAGGTTAAGGACTCTTTGGTTAGGGCACTGTCTCCTTGTTGTTATAATAGAGACCCATTTTGAAAAGTTTCTGTCTATTTCCATGAAGGCTGCCTTGGCTGTCTGGATCACCATTCTCCGGTTTATGGGAGACTTGCCAGAGCCCAAGTACCACACAGCTATGAGCAACGGCAGCGAGAAGATTCCGGTAATGACTAAAATCTACGAGACCCTGGGAAAGAAGACGTACAAGCGAGAGCTGCAGGCCCTACAAGGGGAAGGAGAGGTAGGGAATATATATGCTATGGATCATGGGGTAACCTTTGGATCCGCACAATGTATTGCTCAGCTCAGCTAAGCAAGTGTTTTACATTCATGACCAGTGGCCTTGGGCCTCCGTTACAAAGCACTGGGCAAAATATGGAGGCAAACCATCATGATTTTTTGCACATATACACCCTTCCCCAAGCTTTGCACCACTGACAGGTCTTTGTGCTCCAAAGTCAGTGTTGGACTGAGGAAGACAGGGGGCCACCTGAAATGCAAGCAAAGGGCCCCACAACTCCAGTTGCACCTTTCCCTCCCCAGCTAAGGGCCCACCTCTCCTGCAAGCCTCCCCCTGCCCCCCCATGATTACCACTATCAGCGCAGATGATTACTAGTGATAAGCGAATCTGTCCCGAAACTGAGAAAAATTCGAGAATCGGCGAAAAAGGCGCACGTAAAAAACATTTATTTTGACGCCGCGACTATTCTTTTGACGCGCAACTATTTATTTTGGCGCCGAGACTATTCTTTGACGCCCGCGACTACGCGGCTATTTATTTTGACGCCGCAACTATGCGGCTACATATTTTGACGCTGCGACTATTTATTTGGCTCGCGACTACTCTTTGATGCCCTCGATTATTTATTTTGACGCTGCGACTACGCAACTATTTATTTTGACGCCGCGACTACACAGCTACTTATTTTGACGCTGCGACTATTTATTTGGTGCGCGACTATTCTTTGATGCCCGCGACTACGCAACTATTTATTTTGACGCCACGACTATGCAACTATTTATTTTGACGCCGCGACTACGCGACTATTTATTTTGACGCCACGACTATTTATTTGGTGTGCAACTATTTCTTTTGCTGCCTGCGACTATTCTTTTGGCGCGCGACAATTATTTTGATGCCGCGGCTATTTATTTTTGACAGCCCTGCGACTATTTATTTTGACTTTATTTTGCATTTTTTCATCCGTTTCGCGAAACAATCCACCAATGGAGAAACGCAGAAATTCACCGTGAATCCATGCCTGGCGAAACATTTCTCCTATCACTAATGATTACCAATAACAGCAGATTATTGTCCATGCATTCTGGCCCCCTAGCACTCTCCTATGCACCAGCAAAACACCACAGGGTCAGTGGGAACCAACAGGTCCGGGGCCCACTGGGTTTTCTCCTGGTGCCCCTGTGGGCTAGTCCAATCCTGTCCAAAGTGGCAGCACTGTATTCATGAGGGACAACATAAGAGAGGCACATAGGTGCCCTGTAAATAAGGACCTTCATATAAAACATTATGGCAGCTTCCACTCACGTGAATAGAGAAAATATATAGAATATGGACAAAATGATCTAACCCAGTCAATATAAACCCATTGTCTATAGAGTCAGGAAAGTCTGAAAGTTCTGCAGTTCCGTGTGTTCTCCAAGGAAAATATTGCTCGGAGTGACATTTTTCCGGTGACGCTCGTTAGGGTTGTTTCAGCAATGAGTCCCTGGCACTGGTGTTGCATTATTTATAGCTTGTAAGGGAAGCCCAGAGGAAATGTTTATGTGATGTACCGGTTTCACAGAGCAGGGATGACTGACATGTTGGAATCTTGTTGAGTATCTGCTTGGGGCTGGTATTGTGGAGAGGAGAGATTTTTAAGGGCAAGTTCAAAGCACAAAGGGTGGAGGTGATCCAATAAACAAAACTGGGCTTAGCTTCTCATACTCCTGCATTCCCCAGGTTTATCTCCCCAGGCCTTGCCTCTCTAGCTGAACTACAGCTAACAGCTTCCTTTGAAACGAATTGTCTTCTACACTTGTCATACTGTATATCTATACCTACCTATCAATTGTAAAATTATATTAAACGTTACCCAAGTTCCAGGCTCAGGTTTGCCATTCTCAGCCGTTTCCTTTCTCCCTCCCAGAGCACTCAGATCGACGGCTATAAAAAGAACAGTGTGCGGCACAAGCTGGTCTCACTCACGCTAAAGAAAAAATCCAAGATAACGGAAGAGGTATGGCAGCTCCGCTTTGGACACTGTGTTTGAGGAAGTTGACCGTTGCCTAAGCCCCCAATGGGTTTTAATGAAAAAGGAAATTTATTAATGTAAACGAATAGGTTCTCACAATGGGGTGAAATGAGGTTAAAAAATAAGCTAAAGCCAGCCTTACACAGGCAGATTTCACAGGCAGCCTTACACAGGCAGATTTTAGCTGTCGATTCGGCAGCTTCTGTCCATCTATGGGCACCCCCAATGGGCCTATTTGACCGACATCTGGCCTGATCTCAGTCAGAAGGGTTTGATTTTCTGTTGGATATGGTCCTTGGTTCGATAGCGCCTATGCCCACAATGGGCCAAACGATCAAATTAGCCCGATATTGCCCACCTTAGGTGGGCATATCGGGAGAAGATCTGCTCATTTGGCAACCTCGTCAAACGAGCATTTCTTAATGGGTATGGCCTCCTTAAGCCATGTTACTGGGATACAGAACCCACAACCTCATTATAGTATATATGATTATAAGTAGCCTCAGAGATTCTGACATATTACTATTGATTCAGAGACAAAGGGAAGTAAAGTCTTGGGTAGATGTTTAAGAGTGAAGACAGACAGAGCCACTTAGTAGCAGCTTCTTGTCATGGATACTAAATGGCAGATATACTATTGCCATAGACAATACTGAGAATTGCCTCTGCTAAAACACATGTAGAGACAATTATCAGTAAATGATCAGCATTGTCTGTTTTTGTAGCCACGACAAGTAGCTGCTACTAGTAGCTCTGTGTGTCTTCACCCTAAAGGTGCCCATACACATGAAGATTTGCTGGATCTTCACCCCATATCCCCACCTACGGGGCCAAACGATCAAATTATAATTGCGGCAATGGAGCAGGCGGTTCGGGGACCACATCAACGAGCTGATGCGGTCCCCGATATGACTGAATCTTTTAACCTGCCCGATCGATATCTGGCCAATTTCAGGCCAGATATCGGTCGAGTATGGCCGTCGTTCCTGCCCCTACATGGGCTGATAAGCTGCTGAATCAGTCCAAGGGGCCGATATCAACAGCTATAATACCTTAACCCTTCTCTTCTCTGTGAGCAGGTAACCAAGAGGCTTCATGACGGAGAGTCCACGTTACAGGGTAACAGTATGCTGGAGGACCGGCCTACTTCCAATCTAGAGAAGCTCCACTTTATCATTGGGAATGGTATCCTGAGGCCTGCATTAAGGTTAGAGCTTCATCCAGGGAAGGATCATGTGATACGTCAAGGCAAACATAAGGAAACCATGTGGGCATAGGCCATGCATTGTATGAATACAACACAGATTGCAGGGTGGGAGGAGGAAAAGGTGGTTAAAATAAAGTAAATAATACTTTCCCTTGGACAATTAGATGCCTTCGGCACCATGAAATCCAACACAAGCCAATGACATTTTTTCCTGCTGAATTTGCTTTTGTTGATGCTTCTTTCTGTAGGGATGAAATCTACTGCCAAATCTCCAAGCAGCTTACCCAGAATCCCTCAAAGAGCAGCCATGCCAGGGGTTGGATCCTTATGTCTCTCTGCGTGGGATGCTTTGCCCCCTCTGAGAAGTTTGTTAAGGTGAATCCGGATGGAACAACTACTGGGGCTGATCCATAGAGATAATATCTATTTCTACTGTGTAATGTTATGCCAGATACTAATATGGCTGCCAAGATTCTTATAGAAAAGAGATGCAGACAGTCATTGACTCCATTTCTGAGAACTTTCTATGATTATCCATTCAACTCCCCTCACTGCCAGCGCCACAAAGACTGTCATTTTTGCTTTGCTCCCTGAAACCCCTTTTTTTCTGAATTCCAGTACCTGAGAAACTTTATCAGCGGGGGACCTCCAGGGTATGCGCCATATTGTGAGGAGAGACTCCGAAGAACGTTTGCTAATGGCACCAGAACCCAACCCCCCAGCTGGCTGGAACTGCAGGTAAGGAGCCATTCAGTACAAAGAAGAGACATCTTATTGGTGGCCTCTACGAAGGTAAAAGATGGCTGCTGTGCAAACCAATTTTCTGCTTCATAGAAAGCATATTCTACATGTAAAGTATTCTACAAGTCCAGCTAGGGACTCCTCCAGTTACATGGGAGTAGGAGAAACAATAGGTTAGCTGAAAGCAGTTCTAATGTGTAGCGCTGGCTGAAAGCTCAGACTCAGGCACACTTTACTGCTGCGCTGCAAGTTGGAGTGATATCCCCCCCTCCCCCCCAGCCGATCAGCAGAACAATGGGAAGGGAGCAAGATAGCAGCTCCCAGTAGGTATCAGAATAGCACTCAATAGTAAGAAATCCAAGTCCGGCTTGGGACTCCCCCAATTACATGGGAGTAGGAGAAACAATAGGTTAGCTGAAAGCAGTTCTAATGTGTAGCGTTGGCTCCTTCTGAAAGCTCAGACTCAGGCACACTTTACTGCTGCGCTGCAAGTTGGAGTGATATCCCCCCCTCCCCCCCAGCCGATCAGCAGAACAATGGGAAGGGAGCAAGATAGCAGCTCCCAGTAGGTATCAGAATAGCACTCAATAGTAAGAAATCCAAGTCCGGCTTGGGACTCCCCCAATTACATGGGAGTAGGAGAAACAATAGGTTAGCTGAAAGCAGTTCTAATGTGTAGCGCTGGCTGAAAGCTCAGACTCAGGCACACTTTACTGCTGCACTGCAAGTTGGAGTGATATCCCCCCCCCTCACCCCCAGCAGCCGATCAGCAGAACAATGGGAAGGGAGCAAGATAGCAGCTCCCAGTAGGTATCAGAATAGCACTCAATAGTAAGAAATCCAAGTCCGGCTTGGGACTCCCCCAGTTACATGGGAGTAGGAGAAACAATAGGTTAGCTGAAAGCAGTTCTAATGTGTAGCGTTGGCTCCTTCTGAAAGCTCAGACTCAGGCACACTTTACTGCTGCACTGCAAGTTGGAGTGATATCCCCCCCCCCTCACCCCCAGCAGCCGATCAGCAGAACAATGGGAAGGGAGCAAGATAGCAGCTCCCAGTAGGTATCAGAATAGCACTCAATAGTAAGAAATCCAAGTCCGGCTTGGGACTCCCCCAGTTACATGGGAGTAGGAGAAACAATAGGTTAGCTGAAAGCAGTTCTAATGTGTAGCGTTGGCTCCTTCTGAAAGCTCAGACTCAGGCACACTTTACTGCTGCGGTGCAAGTTGGAGTGATATCCCCCTCCCTCACCCCCAGCAGCCGATCAGCAGAACAATGGGAAGGGAGCAAGATAGCAGCTCCCAGTAGGTATCAGAATAGCACTCAATAGTAAGAAATCCAAGTCCGGCTTGGGACTCCCCCAGTTACATGGGAGTAGGAGAAACAATAGGTTAGCTGAAAGCAGTTCTAATGTGTAGCGTTGGCTCCTTCTGAAAGCTCAGACTCAGGCACACTTTACTGCTGCGCTGCAAGTTGGAGTGATATCCCCCTCCCTCACCCCCAGCAGCCGATCAGCAGAACAATGGGAAGGGAGCAAGATAGCAGCTCCCAGTAGGTATCAGAATAGCACTCAATAGTAAGAAATCCAAGTCCGGCTTGGGACTCCTCCAGTTACATGGGAGTAGGAGAAACAATAGGTTAGCTGAAAGCAGTTCTAATGGGTAGCGCTGGCTCCTTCTGAAAGCTCAGACTCAGTCACACTTTACTGCTGCGCTGCAAGTTGGAACAACTCATTATTCCTTGTTTCCACCAGGCAACAAAATCCAAGAAGCCAATCATGTTACCCGTTACTTTCATGGATGGGACAACAAAAACCCTGTTAACCGACTCCGCCACCACCGCCAAAGAGCTGTGCAACTCATTGGCTGACAAGATCAGCCTGAAGGATCGATTTGGCTTCTCCCTGTATATAGCACTGTTTGATAAGGTAAAAGGGGAGCTGGGCTATCTGGAGGGATGAAGTTGGGTAGGTTCATGTTCCTGGTTTCTAGAAGGAACTTGATTGGGTAAGTACTTCTTCCAGGGCTGTTTGTGTTACAAGTAACGTTTCTCTTTAACCTCAGGTGTCCTCTCTGGGAAGTGGGTCTGACCATGTCATGGACGCCGTGTCTCAGTGTGAGCAGTACGCCAAGGAACAGGGCGCTCAGGAGAGAAATGCTCCTTGGAGACTCTTCTTCAGGAAAGAAATCTTCACTCCTTGGCACGACCCAACAGAGGACAATGTCGCCACCAACCTCATATACCAGCAGATTGTGAGAGGGGTGAAGTTCGGAGAGTACCGGTGTGACAAGGTAATGCTTAGTGCCGCTCTTACCCCAACCCACCGGGCCCGGTGCCAGTACTCTGCACACTCTTGTATTCCTTGCAGGAAGAAGACCTGGCAGAGTTGGCTTCCCAGCAATACTATGTTGATTATGGCTCTGAGCTGATCATGGAAAGATTGCTGAACCTTATTCCTTCCTATATCCCTGACCGAGAGATCACCCCATCCAAAAATGTGGAGAAATGGGCTCAGTTTATAATCGCAGCTCATAAAAAGGTAAGTTACTGTACATTGGGCACCACTTCCCAACACCTACCTTAAATGTCTTAACCTTCTCATATAGTAATAACCTATACCACCTGTGCTGGGAGGCAGTGCCATCCATTGTTTCTACTTTCCTTTCTTTCTATGAAGTGCATTGACCATAGCATTGATATCTGCCTGGGTTCTCTCATGGTCTGATATCTGAAAATGATGCTGCCATATGTATTTCCCAGGATATTTAAGACTGAGCTATATGTTTAAGACAATAATATGCTTGCTAATACCTTTATTGTTTTCTCTTTCCTGTAGGGAATATATGCCCAAAAAAGATCGGACTCCCAAAAAGTAAAAGAGAATGTGGTGGATTTTGCCCGGTTTAAGTGGCCTTTGTTATTTTCCAGATTTTATGAGGCTTTTAAATTTTCAGGTAATGTTGGTACAAAGTAGATAAATGACCCTCAAGTTTCCTAAGAATATTTATCTTTCATGTTTGCTACTGTCAGGGCCATCTTTGGTGCTAGCCGGGCGCAGGGCAAGTCGGCTTCTGACCTACAGACCTTCAACAACTCCAAGCACCACGTCCTTATGGCCTTTGACTCTCAATGTACTTCAGTAACAGCCTATGGGCCTATTTGGTGCCTATTTGCCCCCTTTCCACTGTGTTGCCCCCCTATTCTTAGTGCCACCCGTATACAGATGTTTCAGCATCATCTTTGCAGTGATTTTTAGACCCTCCTCCTTTATCCTTTCTTCTTTGCTTCAGGACCCAGCCTGCCCAAGAACGACGTTATAGTCGCTGTCAACTGGACCGGAGTTTACTTTGTAGACGAGCAGGAGCAAGTGCTTCTAGAACTTTCCTTCCCGGAGATCACCGCGGTGTCCAGCAGCAGGTAACCTATCGCCCTAGAAGCAGACCAAATAGCAGTGCCGTTAACCAGCAACAACCAATCAGGTCTATGCTTTAGTTTTTAAACTTGTAGTGGACCATTCAAAACTGGTTTCTTATAGGTTGCTATTGGCAACAAGCTACCTAAAATCCAGAAAATGTCTTCATTGGTTGAATCAATCTGCAGTTTTATTTTTGTGTGTCTGTAAGGCCGTCCCAATGTCTGGTAGTTGTGACCCCCCCCACAGTTACCCCCAGGTAATGACTAAAGGGCACACACTCATATATATATATATATATATTTTTTCTTCTTTCATGGGACAAAAGAGGAGGTAAAATGCAAGGACAAAGCTTCACTATGGCTACCATCAAAGGGGACGAGTACACCTTTACGTCCAACAACGCAGAAGACATTCGGGACCTGGTGGTGACTTTCTTGGAAGGACTTCGGAAAAGGTCCAAGTACGTGGTGGCCCTGCAGGACAATCCAAATCCTGGTAAGACAGTTCATTGCGTTATTGTGGCCCCATTAAGGAGCAGCCATACGTGCTTCATTTTGACATTGCCTCGACCTTAGCAACAATTTTATTTTTTTTTGGTGGGGGGTCAAATAGTGGGAGAAGATTCAGGATTTCTGAGCTTTCAGAAGGGAGACTTGATCCTTTTGGACCATGACACTGGGGAAACCATTATGAACTCCGGCTGGGCTCACGGTTATAATGAAAGGACCAAACACAAAGGAGATTTCCCTACGGAGATTGTGTATGTCATGCCGACCGTCACCAAGCCGTCTGGAGAAGTTGTGGTAGGTCATAGGTTTTATGATAACGTTTTCTCTAATGCAGTGTCCAACCTGGGCCGCAGCCTTTGGCCTTCCCAATATGGCTTTTATACATTTCTCTTCTCACTATTCTTGTTTGTTGCCCATTTTCTGTTCTGTACTTTGATTTTCTACTGATTCCATTTGCCCATACCCATACCTTATTCCATTTGCCCATACCCATACCTTATTCCTTGCCCATACCTTGTCTCCTGGTTTCCACAACCCCTATTTAATTTGACATTTTCTTCCCACCTATCAGCCATTTTTATCTTCTTTGCACTATTGTCTGTCCTGATCTAATATGCATTTGCTGTTGTCCATTTTCCTATTACTATCAACCTTCTCTGGTTCTCCTGCTTCTTTGGCCATCTTGTTTGTGTGGATAGATAGAGGTGCATTCTGTTTTATGGTGTTTGATTTGTATTTAGGGGAAGAGGTGCACTGTGTAAAGGGATGTAAAGGCAGGGTCGGACTGGGCCCCGGCAGCACAGACCCCACCCTTGCTGGCACTCCCCTGGCCAACCCTTCCTCCCCTGATGTATTGTGGAGGACATGGGGTGGGGGACCCTGCGGGGGGTTAGGGGGGCTCAGTGGGGGCCCCTGCGGCAGAGGTTAGGGAAGCTCAGCCGGGGGTTAAGGGGTGCGGGGCACGTGGCCACGTGGTGGTACCTGCAGGGCCCCTGGGGCGACAGCCCTGATGGGCCCTGCACCCCCCAATCTGACCCTGTGTAAAGGAGCTAGGGTTGCCACCTGTCCTGTTTTGACCCGGTTGGCACAGTTTTTGGAAGGGTTGTCTGGGTCTAAAATCTCCTGCCCAGGTTTTCCAAATTAGTAAAACAGGGCAGGACTCACTGAGATTGAGACCCACCCCTGTGATATGACCGCCCCACCTCTTCCACTGGTATATGAATAGGAGAGGCCTGAATAAAAAAATAAGTAATAAAAAGTAACAATAACAATAAAACTGGAGCCTCACGGAGCAATAGTCTTTGGCTGCCGGGGTCAGTGACCCCCATTTCAGCGCTAAAGAAGAGTTAGAAGAAGAAGGCAAATAATAAAAAAACTATAGGAAATAAACAATAAGGACCAATTGAAAAGTTGCTTAGAATAGGCCATTCTATAACATACTAAAAACTGGCCGTCCTTGATTTGCTGTTTTGCGTTCCAGGCCCTGGTTACAATGACTCCGGACCAGAAACAAGACGTGGTAAGGGCAGTCCAACTGAACCCCTCGGAGCAGGAAGAGAAGATGAAGCCCTACACGCTGGAGGAATTCTCCTATGACTATTTCAGGTGACTGTGCCCCCCCCTGTAATGGATCTGCCCCACAGGCAATCACTAAGCCTGGCACTTGGTTGGTTGGGATGGTATCCTATCTTTAAAGGGGTTGCTTGCCTTTACATGAACTTTTAATATGATGGAGATAGTGTTATCCTGACAACTTGCAGTTGGTCAGCATTTCTTCTTCTTTGTGGTTTTTAATTATTTAGCTTTGTGTTTAGCAGCTCTCCTGGTTTGAATGTCAGGAGCTGTCTGGTTGCTATGACCCTATTTAACCTAGCAACCAGGCAGGTATATGAGTAAAGGAGGGCCTTAATAGAAAGTTAAGTAATAGAAAGCAACATTAAAATTGTAGCCGCATAGAGCAATAGTTTTTTGGCTGCTGGGGTCAGTGACCCCCATTTAAAAGCTGGAAGGAGTCAGAAGAGCAAATGGGGGTCACTGACCCCGGCAGCCAAAAACTATTGCTCTGTGAGGCTCCAGTTTTATTGTTATTGTTACTTTTTATTCCTTATCTTACTATTTAGCCCCTCTACTCTTCATATATCAGCCACTCTTTCAAACCACTCCCTGGTTACTAAGGTAAATTGGACCCTAGCAACCATATAACTGATGAAATTCCAAACTGGAGAGCTGCGGAGCAAAAAGTAAAACAATGAAAACACTACCAATAATTAAAAAGGAAGACCAATTGCAAATTGTCTTAGAATATTACTCTCTACATCATAGTAAAAGTTGAATAGTCCCTATAAGGATATTAAAAAACTAAATGAGAATATTTAAGTGATTTTTTTATTCCGTCTGGTAGGCCTCCTCCAAAGCACACCCTGAGCCGAGTCATGATCACTAAGAACCGTGGGAAGGACAAGCTCTGGAGTTACACGCGGGAGCCAATTAAACAGGCCTTACTCAAGAAGGTGCTAATGAGTGACGAGATGTCACAGGAGGCCTGTATGGCCTTTATAGATATCCTTTCCCAGAGTGCCTGCAGTACGGCAAGGAACAGAGCAATGGTGCATGGCATATTTATTTATAGTGTGTAAACCAACATTACTGGTGTTGTTGCCCATAGCAACCAATCAGATGTTTGCAACAGGGGGTTCTTTATTTATTATAATATACAAGTATCAGTGAGTCATGTGACTCTAATTATAACTGATGACATCACTAAGCACCGTTTAGGACATAATTTGCAGATGGATCCCCTAGGGAACTGTATATTATATACTTATAAATGGTGCTAATGGGTTATAACCAGTGCTCAGAGTCACATGACTTGAGTATTATATAAATCTAATATACAATACAGTATTCCCTACGTTACATTGTTGTTGCTGCAGTCTATGAACCATAATAAGTTTCCTTAACGCTCTGCACCCATATTGAAGTACATGGGCGATTACCCGTCCAAACGCATGCGCTCCGTTAATGAGCTGACCGACCAAATCTTTGAAGGTGCCTTGAAAGGAGAACCCCTAAAGGATGAGATCTACTGCCAGGTCCTCAAACAGCTCACCGACAACCACATCAAGTAAGTGTCCCCATTCCCATCAGTCTAGGCTGCCTGGCTGAGCATGCTGGGTACTGTAGTTGGCAGCCCCATGGATACAGCAGGAGAGTTACAAGTCCTACTGCTTTAACCTGCAGGTACAGTGAGGAGAAAGGCTGGGAGCTGCTTTGGTTGATCACCGGGCTCTTCCCACCTAGCAACGTGTTACTGCCCCACATACAGCGCTTTATCCAGTCCCGCAAGCAGCACGCGCTGGCCACAGACTGTATGCACCGGCTGCAGAGAGCTCTCAGGTAAGGCCCTCCAGACTTTGTGACTTCAAGCTCCTTTTTTCCTTATTCTTTTTAGCTTTTGAACATCAGTTGCTATCGTCAGTGACACAAGCAAGCAAGGACAATGTTTAAATGCCAGACTGTAGATGCAAACTTAAGGAGGCTGATATCAGCTTTGAATATAGGTCCTTTAGACCAATTCGGCAGCTTATTTGGCCGTGTATGGGCACCACCAATAGGCCTCCCCGACCGACATTGGGCAGATCTCGATCGGGCCGGCTTGATTTTTCCATTGGATCAGGGACCACATTGGCTTATTGATACAGTCCCCAAACAGGCAGCACCTATGCACGTCATTTTAATTCAATCGTTTGGCCCTAAGTCCAAAAGATCGATTTAGCCAGATATAGTCAGTGTCCTACGAGGTTAATCCAAGTCTCTCTTCTCCTCCCTGCGCAGGAATGGCTCTAGGAAATACCCGCCGCATTTAGTCGAAGTGGAGGCGATTCAGCACAAAACGACCCAAATCTTCCACAAAGTTTATTTTCCTGATGATACGGATGAGGTAAGAGAAGCAATATGGCAGCTCCAACTCAGTTGCGGAAAATAAGGGGATGTTCTATTCCCCCTAATAAGCTATTTTCTCCTCATTGCCCATTTTACACCAGGATCACAGGGACCCCAATCCCTCTTTAATAGCCCCTTGCTATAGAATGCAGTGAGAGTGCCAGCTCTTGTGGTATCCCTGCCTGTCATGTGTACTAGCTGGTGTCTTTGGGGAGGTTCATAGGGGCCTCAGACAATGGCAGCTCAGGCAAGTCTGAAACTGCATCTATATAAAAGCTACGGGGCAGCAAAGCAAAAGGGAAATCAATTTACCCCCAATTTCTTTCATTTTTGACTGATGCCCCCAGTGGCCTCTTCCTTTATATCACAGGCCTTTGAGGTGGAGTCCAGTACCAAAGCCAAGGATTTCTGCCAAGATATTGCTAACCGCTTGCTATTAAAGTCCGCCGAAGGCTTCAGTTTGTTTGTAAAGATTTCTGATAAGGTAAGGAGAATATGGGGCCCAATCCCCACAATAATAATATACTTTACTAAGAGATGGGTTTTTATAGGATATCCAACCTTTAGGTCTCTAAATGTAACTGAACTATCACTCCCAGCATTCCCCGGCAGCCATTGGTGCTGGGATTTGTAGTGCAGCAACATCTGGAGAGCAGCAGATAGCAAGTCTCCTTCTTTTTATAGGTGATCAGTGTTCCGGAGGGAGATTTCTTCTTTGATTTTGTGAGACACCTCACCGACTGGATAAAGAAAGCCAGGCCTTCAAAGGATGGTAAAAAAATTATACCCCCCACCCCCCCCCCGGATTGGCTGCCTTGACCATCTCCAGGGTTTCTTTTTCAGTTTTCATGATACTAGCAGTTGTTCACTGAATGTTTAACAGGACAGCAGAGGGCGCTGTTAGTATCATAAACATATGGTGTGATCCTGTATACATTTAATATGTCAAATATATTATCTATTGACATTCTTTCCTCCCATTTGCTATGCAGGTATCGTGCCTTCTCTCACTTACCAAGTGTTCTTCATGAAAAAATTATGGACCACCACAGTACCTGGGAAGGACTCCATGGCTGATTCCATTTTCCACTACTATCAGGTAACCCCCATGTAATTATTGCCTTTATAGGGCTATTTCTGCACTGCTTACCATAAGTGCCTAGTAACGCCAAAAAGTAGTGGTAACATAGGATTATAGTGACCATTGACAAGTTTAGCCCCAGACTGGAGTAACTAGGGATCTTGCCCCAGCCATCTTTTTTCTTTAGGTAGGCCTGTGTTTTGGCTGGGGTTAGAGTATGCCCAGTACTAGTGTGCTGCAAGCCCATGCAAGAACTATCTCTGGGATAAAAAAGATGGCGGCAGTGCCCTCCCCTGCCAAGTACCCCAGGCCGGTGCATTAAAGGCATGCATTTTTCACATCCACCAATGATTAGGGTATGCTTGTCCTTTAATGTTTCTCATCAGCTGGAATGCTCAGTGTCCATAATAGTACAATAAGTGAAGCCTAAAATAAGTTCTAACTGAACTAGGGCTGTTCTGCCCCAATAAGGGGTAATTATATCTTAGTTGGGATCAAGTACAGGTACTGTTTTATTATTACAGAGAAAAGGGAATCATTTAACCATTAAATAAACCCAATAGGGCTGTTCTGCCCCAATAAGGGGTAATTATATCTTAGTTGGGATCAAGTACAGGTACTGTTTTATTATTACAGAGAAAAGGGAATCATTTAACCATTAAATAAACCCAATAGGGCTGTTCTGCCCCAATAAGGGGTAATTATATCTTAGTTGGGATCAAGTACAGGTACTGTTTTATTATTACAGAGAAAAGGGAATCATTTAACCATGAAATAAACCCAATAGGGCTGTTCTGCCCCAATAAGGGGTAATTATATCTTAGTTGGGATCAAGTACAGGTACTGTTTTATTATTACAGAGAAAAGGGAATCATTTAACCATTAAATAAACCCAATAGGGCTGTTCTGCCCCAATAAGGGGTAATTATATCTTAGTTGGGATCAAGTACAGATACTGTTTTATTATTACAGAGAAAAGGGAATCATTTAACCATTAAATAAACCCAATAGGGCTGTTCTGCCCCCAATAAGGGGTAATTATATCTTAGTTGGGATCAAGTACAGGTACTGTTTTATTATTACAGAGAAAAAGAAAATAATTTTTAAAAATTAGAATTATTTGCTTATAATGGAATCTATGGGAGATGGCCTTTCCATAATTCGGAACTTTCTGGATAACGGGTTTCCGGATAAGGGGTCCCATACCTGTATACAGATTTTCTAATCCTAACTCTTAATGCCGCATTTTGAATCCATCCAGTAATGCCTCATCTTGTTAGGCCAATCCCATAACCTTACTGCCCTTACAGTAAAGCACCGCTTCCTATGCTCATGGTGAAACCTCCTTTCCTCCTTCTTGTCATTTGTACCACAGGAAGAATAAAAATGTCATTATAGATGTATTTGACCTTACAGGCTTACAAGGGAAGCAAGTGGTGACCCATACTTTATGCTTAGTTACAGATGCAGCAGATCTATAATCACTGTCTCTTCCCTTAGCGCTTGCAGTATCAGTTTGGCCCTAGGGATCGGCCCATTCATGTCTCACTGGCATCTGTTACAGGAATTACCCAAGTACTTACGCGGGTACCACAAGTGCACCAGGGAAGATGTGCTACAGTTGGCGGCTCTGATCTACAGGGTCAAGTTTGAAGATGACAAGTCTTATTTCCCCAACATCCCCAAGATGCTGAAGGAGCTGGTACCGCAAGATCTAATCCGACAGCTCAATCCAGATGAGTGGAAGCGGGTAAGTGCCCGATATTTCTCTACTTCTAACTGGTTCGGTTGCTTCTAGCCTACAACTCCCACCACCCTTAAAGTCCCCATACACGGGCAGATCCGTGTGATGTTGCCAAGCGAGCAGATCTTCTCCCGATATCCCCCACCTACGGGTGGGCGATATCGGGAGAATCCACGATAATTTGGGCCTGGGGCCAAACAATCGAATTATAACGACGGGTATAGGAAAAGTCGGTCTGGGGACCGCATCAACGAGCCGATGTGGTCCCCGATCCGACTAGATTTTCTAACCTACCCGATCGAGATCTGGCTGATTTCTGGCCAGATATGGGTCGGGCAGGCCCGTCGGTAGTGCCCATACACGGGCCGATTAGCTGCCGAATCAGTCTAAGGGACCCATATCGGCAGCTAGAATCGGGGACCTTTAGCCATTCACTAGCCTGCAGCCATTAACGAGTGCTAGTTTCTTGGGTTACTCCCTCCTTTGAGACAACTTTGCACCCATCATCGTACTGACCATTCTGCTAGTTCCATGAATATCTATAACAGCATATACACGTTCACTCCCAAATCTGAGTATCTAAGGATACAAGTGGCCATTCTGCCCTAATGGCTTTTGGTCTGGGTGTCCCCTAGTGAAAGCTCTGGTCTCCCAAGGGCAAACGTTTTCATTTCAAGCCCCTCTTGAAGGCCCAACCTTTAACCTTAGGGCTCACCAAATAGTACAGACGTAAGAAAATATTGGTGTCAATCATTTTGTCATAGACCGAAAAGTTGGCCTCCAAATGGGCTTCAGTGGTACCTAGGGGAGCGAATGTTTCTTCAATTCTCATTGGCCCTCAGTCTGAGTCCCTCTGCCACTGCACCAAGTCCCCCCAGGGTAGTCAAACCCCCACATTTTGGGAACCACCCTAGAGGAACCAGCCCCACATTATTGGAAGTCCTGAATTCAAATATATCTACGATTCTAGCCAGTGTGGCTGGTATCATCGATAGTGATGAGCGAATCTGTCCATAACGCATTTGTCGAGGGGTTTTTTTTGTCAGCTGCGTCTATTTTTTGTCGCCCGCATATATTTTTTTTTGTCGCCCGGGCCTTTTTTTGGTGCGACCATGCCCGATTTTACGCGACCGCTCCCAATTTGATGCACAACAAAAAAATATTTTTTTGTCGCCCGCGCTTTTTGATGCGACCACGCCCTTTTTTGTCGCAACCATGCCCGATTTGACGCCACCTTTTTGACGCCACCGCACCACGACAAATTTTTCCACAGCATATTTCCACTGACGTTTCATGAAACAATTCGCCAATGGCGAAATGCGGAAATTCGCTGTGAATCCATGCCTGGTGAAAACATTTGCTCATCACTAATCATTGTATAACTTATATTTATTCTTGTCTAAACTGTTCCCCTTTGCTTGCAGTCCATTATTGCCTATTTCAATAAGCATGCTGGGAAAACCCGAGAAGAATCCAAAGTTGCCTTTCTGAAGCTGATCTACAAATGGCCGACGTTTGGTTCCGCTTTCTTCGAAGTGAAGGTAAAGGCATTTCCCTTGTTATCTAAAACCTCCCTATCTTTTTGTATGGGGGTTTAATTGAATTAATTTCAGATATTCCAGACAGACCATTGATTGATTGATGGGGATTATCAGACCTAGGAGGACATTGCCCCTCTTACAGTATATTATAATGGCAGCACATTGTACATCAGTGCATTCCCTTTCCTTTTTATAGCAAACAACTGAGCCCCATTTCCCGGAGATTCTTCTTATAGCAATCAACAAGCATGGAGTCAGCCTAATAGACCCAAAGACAAAGGTAAGTACCTGCTTATGGTCAGTAATCTAAAACCCAAAATGCCACCTATCAGCTTCCCCCAGATTTGGGTGAGTGGCACCCATGCTAATGATCACACATAGAAATGGAATCTTCCTGTATGTGGGTGGGGAACTGTCAACTAAGGCAAGCATTTGGCCCCAAAACCTAATTTTTGGCACATTAGATATTTTAAGGTGCTAACTAGATCTTTGTGCTGCACACTTAGGGCATCTCTAGCCAAAACTCTTCAAATAATGTAGCAGAAGTCTGTTCTCTTCAGTTCTCACTGACCCTCAGTCTGAGTCCCCCCAGGGTAGTCAAACCCCACATTTTGGGAACCACCATCCTAGAGGAACTAGTTAGGTGCTAACTAGATCTTTGTGCTGCACAGTTAGCGCATCTCTAGCCAAAACTCTTTAGATAATGTAGCAGAAGTCATTTCTTCTCTGTAGGTGTAAAGCCGGCCATACACGGGCCAATATATCTGACTTATCCCCTTCAGGCCAAAGGTGGGGACTGCTTGACCAATACAGTGTGAGCTCAAAGCTTCCCCAGAGAGAATGGTTGTTTTGTAGCTTCAGCTTACCCCTCTCCATCTTCCTTGCCCGACGCAGGACATTCTGGCGACTCATCCCTTCACGAAGATCTCCAACTGGAGCAGCGGGAACACTTATTTCCACATCACCATCGGGAATCTAGTGAGAGGGAGCAAACTGCTGTGTGAGACCTCCTTGGTAAGGGTTGTTGTGTGTTTCCATACCTTGTACATGTGTACTGCCATTCATACGGTATCAGTCCACTCAGACCATGGACCAATCAGATTAAGTATGGCCCCTGTATGGTATAAATTGTGTAATAAACCTCAAGAACTACTTTTCATGAAACCAACCCAAGTATTCCACAGTCTTCTTTGTATGACAACAACATTTTCATACAATCCAACTTGTCAATTGTGCTATTTTGGATAATTGGTCCAAACTTTTATAAATATACTGTTCATTAAAATCCAGTTGTCCTTCTTTTTACCAGGGTTACAAGATGGACGACCTTCTGACGTCATATATCAGCCAGATGCTGACATCAATGAACAAGCAGAAGGGCACTAAAGGGAGCAAGTGAACTGATGTGAAGTACTGGCAATTGGCCATAGACTTTATTCGCTCTATGAAGCGCGTGGGGTATCCCTGTAGTTGGGGAACGACCTTCTCTCCACAGGTCTGGAACATGAGCGAGTCTGAATCCAGAGTTTCTTCTGATTCGGATACTGAGGAGTCAAGCCCACCGTCCAGCGAGGATGACTATCTGTGACCGGTGTCTCTATGGTGGGACCTTCTCAAGTGGTAGCCTTGGGCCAGGAACGCTTGCCTAGGAGAAACCATCGAGAGAGCCATCTTGAGGCTTTCTTGGTTGTCTTTGAAAGGAAAAGGCCTTATACCTGCACTCTGGACCAATGGAAAGTATGGTTTCTTTGATACATTGACATATTTAGCAGTAGGGGGTCTTCAGGGCCAGAAGAGAAGACCAGAGTTATGGAAACCCACAGTCCAACGCCAGGCACAGGGGCCCACGTGACTGTGAGAATCATCACGGGAGAGAGGACAGATTTTAATATATTACAAACTGAAGAGTCGTATACTGTAGAATTCAGAGTATTTAAGAGTACATTTGATTACGCTGCATTTTATTTATTTAACTTAATATACCAATTTGTTCTGAAATTCTGGATTTGAAAAAAAATGTTTGGAAATACTGAAATCTCATTTTTCCATTGTGTCTGGTTCTTTTGGGCGAGGAGGCTGTAAGCGCTAAAATTTATAGTTTCATACCTGCCCCAGTTCTACCTACAGACAGGAGTCTGCACTGGGGCCTACCATTGGCTTCTGATGTTTGTGGGCTGTTCCAGGTCAAGTAAAAAAGATATTGGGCGATATCGGGAGAATTTAGGCTAATTCGGTAGTTTGGTCCTGGGGTGCAGTCGGTTCGGGGACCGCATCAACGAGCAAGAGTTAAATTTTTTAACCTGCCCGATTGATATCTGCCCGATTTCAGGCCAGTTGTCGGTCAGGCAGGCCCATTGTTAGTGCCCCTACACGGGCCGAATTAGCTGTCGAATCTGTCTAAGGGACCCATATCGGCAGCTACAATCGGCCCGTGTATGGGCACCTTAAGGAGCTGGTGCTCTAGGCCTGATGTGGAACCCAAGGCACGGACACCATGAGCAGCAAGGAGAACTTTCCCACCATGTGTTAAAGCCCCTAAACATCAAATATGAACATAGACATAGAATGGCCTATTGCTAGCAGCTTCTGAATCATTATTTCATATCGTTTTTGAATATTTTCCTCTACTGACATTTTCCAGCTTTCAAATGGGGGTCACTGACCCCGGCAGCCAAAAACTATTGCTCTGTGAGGCTCCAGTTTTATTATTTTATTCCTTGTTTCTCTATTCGGCCCCTCTCCCATTCATATTCCAGTCTCTCGTTCAAACCACTCCCTGGTTGCTAAGGTAATTTGGACCCTAGCAACGCCTAACTGAAGAGCTGCTGAACAAAAAGTGAACTAAAAAAAAAACACAAATAATAAAAAATGAAGACTAATTGCAAATTGTATCTCTTAACTTATCTCAAAGGGAAACAATAAGGGCGACACATCATTTATTGCCTCCTTTTAATAAATTATATTGTAGCAGGTCTTTATTTACAGGGAGCTAAAACTGTATCAAAACCCAGTCCAATAAAGATTTACAATATAATACACTGAAATAATAAACATAATGATGAACAGGAGCCATTCTGCAGAAAAAACCCACATAATCTGGAAAATGATTAATATACAGTAAAACCAACTCACAATTCAATGGGGAGCGACACATTTTCCTGTTAAAGGGGCGGTTCACCTTTAAGTAAACTTTTAGTACGTTATAGAATGGCCAATTCCTAGCAACTTTGCATTTGGTCTTCATTGTTTATTTTTTATAGTTTTTGAATTATTTGCCTTCCTCTTCTGACTCCAGCATTTAAATGGGGGTCACTGACCCCGACAACCAAACACAATTTGTGAGGCTCCAGTTTTATTATTATTGTTACTTTTTATTCCCATATTTAGGCTCCTCCTCCATTCATATTTCCATTAACTGCCTGGTTGCTAGGGTAAATTGCAACTAGATAGCTGCTAATATACCAAACTGGAGAGCTGAAGAACATTCTAAATAACTGGAAAACCATAAAAATGAAGACCAATTGCAAATTGTCTTAGAATATCAAAGTCTACATCGTGCTAAAAGTTAATTTGAAGGCAAACTACCCCCTTTAAATTGTGCTGGTATCTCTCTGTACAGGCTATGAGCAAACTTAGGGGGCTGTTCCTGCTGAATTGTGCTTAGTACAGGGGAATCCCTATGTGCCATAGTTTTATGGTATCTCTCTGTACAGGCTATGAGCAAACTTAGGGGGCTGTTCCTGCTGAATTGTGCTTAGTACAGGGGAATCCCTATGTGCCATAGTTTTATGGTATCTCTCTGTACAGGCTATGAGCAAACTTAGGGGGCTGTTCCTGCTGAATTGTGCTTAGTACAGGGGAATCCCTATGTGCCATAGTTTTATGGTATCTCTCTGTACAGGCTATGAGCAAACTTAGGGGGCTGTTCCTGCTGAATTGTGCTTAGTACAGGGGAATCCCTATGTGCCATAGTTTTATGGTATCTCTCTGTACAGGCTATGGGCAAACTTAGGGGGCTGTTCCTGCTGAATTGTGCTTAGTACAGGGGAATCCCTATGTGCCATAGTTTTATGGTATCTCTCTGTACAGGCTATGAGCAAACTTAGGCGGCTGTTCCTGCTGAATTGTGCTTAGTACAGAGGAATCCCTATGTGCCATAGTTTTATGGTATCTCTCTGTACAGGCTATGAGCAAACTTAGGGGGCTGTTCCTGCTGAATTGTGCTTAGTACAGGGGAATCCCTATGTGCCATAGTTTTATGGTATCTCTCTGTACAGGCTATGAGCAAACTTAGGGGGCTGTTCCTGCTGAATTGTGCTTAGTACAGGAGCATTGGGTTTTGGCATGAGAAGCACCTTAAAAACAATGAGGTACAACCAACAGCCGCCCATCCATTATGGTACTACAACTCCCAGCATCCTTAGCAAACTAAAGTGTTTGCCCAGGATCCTGAAAAGTTCATAACACATTTTTCAAAAACATCCAGTTCAAGATGATTGTGCTGAACGTACCTGGTGAATATCCAGCACAGTAAGTTCCTAAACACCAGGGGTGGGCAAACTTTTTGGCTCACGGGCCACATTTACTTACCCCCGGGCCGGACCGGGCCAGGGCGGGCAGGGCCAGGCCAGCATTACGCCCCTTCGTCTCTTTAATTCCGGCCCACCAATGACACCAAGTCTCACGTGATGAGACTTGGCGTCGTCGGCGGGCCGGATTAAAAAGGCCAAGGGGCCGGATGTGGCCCGCGGGCCGTAGTTTGCCCACCCCTGCTATACATTAAGCTTTGCCCATAAGGAACATGGCTCCCCTGTTTATACACTTGTAGAAGGAATGCCCCCCCCCCCAATGAGCCGGCACATACAGTATATACAGCAGAAACGCTCAGTAAACAAATACTAATGGCCCCTCCCATGTACCCCCATGTGGGGCACTTACCCCTGTCTGATCCATAGGGGGTACTATTCTAGTCTAGGTATCTGCATAGGATCCACCCCCCCCCACTTGCAAAAATGGACAAGGGGGGGCTGATAAGAGATCAAACCAGGCTGCAGATACCCCCCCCCCCCGGGGAAATATTCCGAGGCAACCGCAGCTCTGTAGCCGGAAACATCTGCGCCCCCATCTTCTGCTCATTCCAGGGCACCTACCTGCACGCACAATATACCGTATATACAGAATATAAGGGGGAGATTTATCAACTCTCAAGTTTTTTTCACCATTAGACTTTTTTAGCACTAAAACTGAAACAATTTTGAATTTAAACTCGAATATCTGGTATTTATTAAGTACAAAAAAACCCAAAATTGGGCTTGGGGGTTTCTATAGAAGCCAATGGGAGTTTGGGCAAAGTCAGGCCGTATTTTTCAGGTCGCTGATAAATAAGCGAGTATTCAGTGTGCAGGGTTATTTGATTTAGAAAAACAAACTCGAATTCACAAACTCGAAAATTGATAAATAAGCCCATTATGTCACAATTATATTAGATTCCCGTTACAGCATAAAAACCAGTGCTTTCTGCATCAGAACTTAGTAATCACCCCTGTAGCTTCGGCTTTTGTGATTGAAACATTTTCTACTTGATTTGTGACGACCCCTACGCTCCAGCTGCCCAGAGCCCACTGAGCATGTGCGGTGCCACTGACACTTCCACCAAAATTCAAGATGGTGCCCCCCTGTGGATAGCTTTGAAGGCCTAGATCATTCTAATTATCTCTGTAGTGAACATGTACCAGTTCCCTTTGCCAGGCCGGCCCCTAAATGCCTTAGTACCCCCCCCCCGCCCCATTAGGTCTGTGCCCTGGAGAGGTAAGACCATTTATAACTGAATCACCTCTGTTTTTAAACCATTTTGGAAACAGACAACCCAGACAAGCCTGGCACCATAGTAAGGGAATAGGGGTCACACAGGGCTCCCCCTGTTAGATGGAATGTTCCTGGTACAAAGTTTCACAAATAGGGAATGAGCAACTCAGAATTTTGGTACCCGCTGCCTTACAGTTTCCATGTGTCTCCTCTGGGGGGCCCCGTAGGCCAACATCCCCCTTTGATTCCATTTCCAGACAGGTAGTTGGTTTGTGTTCCTGAGTATGTTGAGCAATAACTTTCCAATAGGAAGAGACCGAGTAGAGTTATTGTAGAGAGATGACAAATAAACACTCTGCCTGGGCACAGTCTATGGGATCGATGAATCTAGAACACTGTGTGCGCCAGTCTGGGCCGATGGGTTCCAGGTACAGTAGTCTAGATGCCCTACATGCCCAGCGTGACATTAGGACTAGCAGCCATGGCCGGAGGGAGAGGGGATGGAATGAGATAGAACGAGAGAAACCAACGAGGAGGGACCGTAGGGAGAACCCTGTGCCTGTTCCACATCCGTCCGGCACTAGGTCCTGGCTCGGTTCCACTTTGAGCAATTGGGCTGTTTGTTCTACAATCGACTGGTCCGAGCAGCGCATTAAACTACAAAGCCCCCTTTGCCCCGGAGCCAAGCACCGAGTGTTCCGCGGCAGAGAGGATGTCCCACAGTGAGACTCCATTCCATAGAGCAAAGCGGCGCCCCCTTGGGCACATCTGGGAAGCACAGTTTTGGGGTCCCTGCCCCGGAGTCACTAATTCTCTGCAGAGCTGATGCTCCCCTCGCTGTTCCTGACGTTGGGGGTCGTAGGCAGACTCTTGGCTTCGCTGTCTGAGGAGGCCGACATGTCGATCTCTGCAAAAGGGGAAAACCAACAACTTATTCCTTTCACTCAGTGTCGATGGGACCTTCTCTCCCCAGCGCTTCCGCCTGAGATGCAGGAGACTCACTGGGAAGAACAGGATTTGGGGATTATTGGGACAATCGCACCTTTGGCTCCAGCCTTCAGAGACAGTGTATATGGGAGGTATAAAGAGACATCCCTGGTGTTGGGATCACTGAGATACATTATAGGGGTTGGACTGACCCAGGGGAGTGGGCACGGGGCCCAATGGCACCAACACAACACCCATCAGCCGAACCTTATTTCCAACATAGAGAAACCTGCACTATGCAGCACTACTGTATCTATCTGGCTGAGAGTCAGGTCCTCTGGTGGGATCTAGGCATGTACATTATCCAAGCTACTTGCCCAGGCCCCATACTCACCCAGGCCCCATACTCACACCCAGGCCCCATACTCACACCCAGGCCCCATACTCACCCAGGCCCATACCCACCCAGGCCCCATACTCACCCAGGCCCCATACTCACCCAGGCCCCATACTCACCCAGGCCCCATACTCACCCAGGCCCCATACTCACCCAGGCCCCATACTCACCCAGGCCCCATACTCACCCAGGCCCCATACTCACCCAGGCCCATACTCACCCAGGCCCCATACTCACCCAGGCCCCATACTCACCCAGGCCCTCAGGCCCATACTCACCCAGGCCCCATACTCACCCAGGCCCCATACTCACCCAGGCCCCATACTCACCCAGGCCCATACTCACCCAGGCCCCATACTCACCCAGGCCCCATACTCACCCAGGCCCCATACTCACCCAGGCCCATACTCACCCAGGCCCATACTCACCCAGGCCCCATACTCACCCAGGCCCCATACTCACCCAGGCCCATACTCACCCAGGCCCATACTCACCCAGGCCCCATACTCACCCAGGCCCATACTCACCCAGGCCCCATACTCACCCAGGCCCCATACTCACCCAGGCCCCATACTCACCCAGGCCCCATACTCACCCAGGCCCATACTCACCCAGGCCCCATACTCACCCAGGCCCATACTCACCCAGGCCCATACTCACCCAGGCCCATACTCACCCAGGCCCCATACTCCCCCAGGCCCATACACACCCAGGCCCATAATCACATAATAAGTACTTAATGGAGGTTATGTAATATTAGGGGCAAAATTTGTTTCAGTTTTTATTACCTATGGCAACCAATCAGCAGGTAGCATTTTCTGGTCACCTGGTTGCTATGTGTTACTGCACCTGGGAAACTGTTCTGTCCTTTATTACATATGTCGGAGTAAGCCCTAATTGAGCGGCTGTGCTGTTGCTCTCTGGAAGCTGAAATTGCTCTGCGGCTGTGCTACTCGGAGCCCAATGTATGTATGCACCCCCCCCCGGGGCCCCTGGGATTATGTACTAAAATTAGCAACGAGGAGAAAACCCTAATTGGTTGGAAACCTGTTGAACTGTTCAAACCATAATTATATATTTCTCTCTTGTACTTGGTACTTACCAGTTTTAAATGTGTTGTAGAAGCCGCTTGTAAGATTCACCGGGCTTTCTGGGCAGCAGGGTAACCCTCTCTCTCGCCACCTACAGGGGGCAATAAGAAAGCCATGAAATCCATACAAGATTATTAAGGTATTAACAGCTATTCTAACCCCCTCAAGATGGTTTAACTTTTCCTTTATCTACATGATTCTCCCCATAGTGTTTTTACTTCCATTTGTATATGGAATATACAAGATAAATGTGAGGGCTCACCCGTGCAGGAGGAAGATGAGGGCAATCACTAGCGCCGAGGCAGCGTCCGTCAGGATCCACATTAGCCGGTAGTCGCCCGGGGTCTGCAACACAACAATGTTATAGAGTATTATGGAATATTATGGCCACTTGGAAACTTTAAACATGGGAGCTCATACCCGCGGCTGATGTACCAATCACTGCCCATTGGTCTGCTGAGAGTACCCGCGTGGCACCTGCATCAGACACTGGCACCCCCGGGTCACTCCAATGGCTGCAAAGGGGCAGAAAGTTGTATTTCTCCACCCTGTATCTCCCTGATGGGGGGCAAGTTCCATAGCAATAGTTTATAAAGAGCAATACAAATTCCAAGGCTTCCATAACAAGGCAGTAGGGAAACAATGGAAGGTATTAAGCACTAAAAGACAAGTCTAGTAACCCATAGCAACCAATCAGACATTCACTATGTGTTGCTTACCCCCACTGACACATACAAGTTATGAGGTCCGCAGTTCAAGATTATGGGGCCCCCAAAAAATACAGGTTGATCGGGCCCCCAGTTTGGTTGAAAAGAAATCACATAAACCAGGGACTTCTGCCAATTGACCAGTTGTTGAACTACAAGTACCCACATCCCAGCGACTGCTACAGTAGGGGGGTCCCAAAGAGTAATACAGTTATTAGAAGTGGGGGATCAGCGCTGCTGAGCTGACTGGGCATCACAGGCACAAACATTTCTGGTTACTAGGGTGACTGGGACCCTAGCAACTGTAGTGCTGCTAAAATTCCAAACTGGAGAGTTGCTGGATAAAAAGCTAAATAATTCAAAACCCACCAGCAGTTCTACCGTTTGGAGTTTCAGCAGCTATTTGGTTGCTAGGGTCCAAATGACCTTAGCAACCAGGGTGGGTTTGAATGAAAGACTGATATATGAATAGCAGAGGACTTGAATAGAAAATGAAGTACTAAAACAATAACAATTAAACTGTAGTTTCACAAAGCAATATTTTTTTTGGCTGCCGGGGTTGGCATAGCCAAGTGAGCGGATCTTAAGGTGTATGGGGATCTTAAGGCACAGAGAGCTGCAGGAGGGCCCCATGTTTGTGGCTTTGCTACTCACAATTCTATCTATAAGGCACAGAGAGCTGCAGGAGGGCCCCATGTTTGTGGCTTTGCTCCTCACAATTCTATCTATAAGGCACAGAGAGCTGCAGGAGGGCCCCATGTTTGTGGCTTTGCTCCTCACAATTCTATCTATAAGGCACAGAGAGCTGCAGGAGGGCCCCATGTTTGTGGCTTTGCTACTCACCATGAGGAACATGGGCCTGTCCATGCGTTTCAGGCTCTGCACGACGTTGGTGGTGACGGAATGGGCGCCGGCGCACCACGCCAGGGAGAAGAGCCACGGTTCACTCACCACGTACAGGTTGGTAGTGATGTTGGCATCGGCGTACATTCTGAAATACACGGTACAACTGTACAAACCTGCCCTCTGGGAATACACAGTTACTCACTTATTTGTCTCCCAGGGGAACTGATGCCCCAGGGGCAGCTTCCGAGTTACCCCGGCACCCAATACAGGCCCAGTGTGTGCCCCCCTGTGTATCTACACGTGGTGCTTCCCAAATGCAAACCCCTCTCAGGAGCCAGGAAATCCTGCGGATACATCTTGAGTTAAGCTGGCCACACACAGTAAGATCTGCCAAGCGAGCGTACCTTCTCCCGATACTGGGAGGGCAATATTGGGCCAATTCAATCATTTAGCTCTAGAACAAGAACAATTGGGTCCCCGATCTGACGGAAAAATCAAGCCTGTCGATTGAGATCTGCCCAATTTCAGGCCAGATGTTGGTCAGGGAGGCCCCGCCGGTGGTGCCCATACAACAATAAGCCTATGACTAAGTACCCTCTTAGGTACGAAACGCGTAAGGCTTCCCTTGCATTATGTGTATAGTTACAATGAACTGAACTGATTTTACTTTAATATTGAGCTACTTTGAGACTTTCATTGGGGGTTCCGGAGTGCCCCCCTGTCTCTCGATTTCCCGTAGGGGCTCCCCTAGCTGAAGGTCTGGGGCATGAGCACCCGATTCCGCTCTGAACGGGAACCCCATCACTTTCCCATTGCAATGCCCGTGCCCGTGGGCTTTACTGATATTAACCTGATGTCTTCCTGGGACATGTCACTGTAGGGCAGGTTCAGTTTCACTATGTTATTCTCCTTAAGGTCTTTCACGGGGGCCTTCATCCCGTACGTCTGCTGGAATCCGGGGGCCACGGACTGAACGTACAACCTCATTTCATCCAACAGCCATAAGATCTACAGGCAAGAAATACAAAGAATGGGTTAAAGCTTGGTACCTCTCTAATGTTAATATTCTGTGGAACCTCCTACTGTACCAGCATTTCCCTGCCCCAGAGGAATCACTCCAACTTGCAGCGCAGCAGTAAAGTGTGCCTGAGTCTGAGCTTTCAGCCAGCGCTACACATTAGAACTGCTTTCAGCTTACCTATTGTTTCTCCTACTCCCATGTAACTGGAGGAGTCCCAAGCCGGACTTGGATTTCTTACTATTGAGTGCTATTCTGATACCTACTGGGAGCTGCTATCTTGCTCCCTTCCCATTGTTCTGCTGATCGGCTGGGGGGGGGGGGGATATCACTCCAACTTGCAGCACAGCAGTAAAGTGTGCCTGAGTCTGAGCTTTCAGAAGGAGCCGGCGCTACACATTAGAACTGCTTTCAGCTAACCTATTGTTTCTCCTACTCCCATGTAACTGGAGGAGTCCCAAGCCGGACTTGGATTTCTTACTATTGAGTGCTATTCTGGTACCTACTGGGAGCTGCTATCTTGCTCCCTTCCCATTGTTCTGCTGATCGGCTGCTGGGGGTGAGGGGGGGATATCACTCCAACTTGCAGCGCAGCAGTAAAGTGTGCCTGAGTCTGAGCTTTCAGCCAGCGCTACACATTAGAACTGCTTTCAGCTAACCTATTGTTTCTCCTACTCCCATGTAACTGGAGGAGTCCCAAGCCGGACTTGGATTTCTTACTATTGAGTGCTATTCTGGTACCTACTGGGAGCTGCTATCTTGCTCCCTTCCCATTGTTCTGCTGATCGGCTGCTGGGGGTGAGGGGGGGATATCACTCCAACTTGCAGCGCAGCAGTAAAGTGTGCCTGAGTCTGAGCTTTCAGCCAGCGCTACACATTAGAACTGCTTTCAGCTAACCTATTGTTTCTCCTACTCCCATGTAACTCGAGGAGTCCCAAGCCGGACTTGGATTTCTTACTATTGAGTGCTATTCTGATACCTACTGGGAGCTGCTATCTTGCTCCCTTCCCTTTGTTCTGCTGATCGGCTGCTGGGGGGGGAGGGGGATATCACTCCAACTTGCAGCGCAGCAGTAAAGTGAGACTGAAGTTTATCAGAGCACAGGTCACATGGCTGTGGCACCCTGGGAAATGAAGAATATGGCTAGCCCAATGGGAAAAACAGAATACAATGCAGGATTCTGCTGGAGAAGCTCTATTAACACACCTGTCTCTGATCGATGGCCGACTCGAAGATCACTTCCAGCGTCCTGTTAACCCAGGTCTGTCGGTAGGGGTGATCCCCCGGCGGCATGTACAGGTCGAAGATCACAGTCTTGTTGGCGCGGCTAGCGAGTCGCAGAAGCTCGGCCAGTTTGCATATGGACTGATTGGCCGCGCGCTGCTTATCTTCGTCTGACAGGGAGCCCATAGAGGAAAATGGCTGATTCTAGGGGAAACAGCGGTCACATGGTAACCAATATGACAATCTATTGGCAGAAACCTTGTGTTGTCAGAGGAAGTTGTTTCAATCAGTTTCCTCAATGGTTCACGGTATTGATTGTGTGGTTTTGGAATGATTTGCCCTTTAACCACTTGGGGCACAAACCCAAACAATCTCCGCCGTGTACATTGGACCCCACAAGAGCTGCCCAAGCAACAGACCAATCAGAGGAGTCCATGCTTGTCGTCATAGTTATAAACAAGGCAAGGAACATACCTTAGTGAACCACATCCCAGCATTCAGCTGTTCCAGCGCGTCCCAAGTAAACATGGCGGCATTTTCATTGGTCCGGTTGGGGAAGACGTCTTTTACATTGGTCGTCCTCTTTAAAGTGCTGTCGTGCATAAGGAATGGCACCCCGTCATAGCTAAAGGGCAAAAGGCACGCGGCCATCAGTGAACTGAGGGGTGTGATGCCCGGGGCACAGGGGGCAAAAACTATGCTCATATACTGTACTGTCCAAGGGAAACCATATGGCAGCTCCCTCTCGCTAAATAAATATGCAGCAAAATGTAATAATGTAACAATGCCCTGTCCTTATTATAACAAGATCTAACGACTTTCTGGTTCTGCAACCAATCAGAAATCGGCTTTTACCAGCCCAGTGCAGTTGGAATAATGAAAGCAAACTGCTGATTGGTTGATTGACATTGTGGAGTTATCACGAAAACCTGATAAATGTGAGTTTTAGGGGCCGGGGTGGTACCTCAAGGTGACGTCGGACTCCAGGCCGTCTCCTCCGCTCTCTATGGTCTTCAGGAAGGACAGCAGGGTGTTTTCTGGTGCCAACTGTAGGGGGCAGACAAAACAATATGAAACATGGTTTATCCGTATTGGTTTATCCGTATATCCGTACCATCGTAACTCGCCCTTCTCCCTAAAGGTCTCAGAGCAGCGGTTTCTGAACCACAACCAGGCAACCAAGATGTTGCTGAGCTGCAATCCCCACAGTAACGCTCGGAGAATATTCATTACAGGCCCCGTCTAATTATCCATCACTCTTTCTACATGGGTTGTAATAGGTACAACACACTGGGGTTTGAGGAACACGTCATATAAACTATGCAACAGTCCTGCCCTGCTTTATGGCTGAGATTCTAGCTATCTGTATAACAGAGCATTCTGTCACAGTGGCACAGATCCTATCTGATCCCCCCATTGTAAGCAGCAGTCCTGCCCTGCTTTATGGCTGAGATTCTAGCTATCTGTATAACAGAGCATTCTGTCACAGTGGCACAGATCCTATCTGATCCCTCCATTGTAAGCAGCAGTCCTGCCCTGCTTTATGGCTGAGATTCTAGCTATCTGTATAACAGAGCATTCTGTCACAGTGGCACAGATCCTATCTGATCCCTCCATTGTAAGCAGCAGTCCTGCCCTGCTTTATGGCTGAGATTCTAGCTATCTGTATAACAGAGCATTCTGTCACAGTGGCACAGATCCTATCTGATCCCTCATTGTAAGCCACACTCTCGTGCTGAGTGGAGGTGCTGTGAGGGAGCTCCTGTGAGGTGAACTTTCCCCAGGCCCTGTAAGGGTCTGGGGGGCTGTTTGTTTCCCGGTTTTGGGGCTTAAAAAGAAAAACAAAAAACTGACTTTCTTTATTGTCGTGGAAAATGAAAAGAAGATTTTCTCTTCGTGTGAGGAATGAAAAGAAAACTGTTGTTTCTGGAAGGAAAGGCTCAAGCCAGAAAATGGCGGCAGAAAGTGAAGTAAGTAAAGCTAAGCCCAAGAGAAAGAAGGTGGGAGGAAGGGAAGATAGTGGAAGCAGCATGGAGGAGGAGGATATGAATGAATCCTTTTCACAAACAATATCAGAAGATTTGGAAAGAACTCCAGTTTTGTTGCCTGATGAGCCTGACCCACAAACAAGCATGTCCCCCCCCCTGAGTATGCCTCCCATCCCTATGTCTGGCTCTGAAACCCCTCAAAGTGCCACCAATAGTCAGTTGTGTGAGACCCCTGCGCAATTCTCCTCCAGTAACCTGTTGGGGGGTGACAGTGTGGAACCTGAGACCCCCGGGAGGAGCGGGGAGTTTGGTGCAAGTAAAGTAATGGCAGCTGGGAGAGCAGAGAGATCCAGCAATGTGCCTGCGGGGCCTGTCTGTGTGGAGCTAAAGCATCGGGAGGCTAGCAGTGCATGCTGGGAGTTGTGTCCTGCGGAGGGCACGCATAATGCTGATGCGGCTGCTGAAAATGCTGCTAATTGCGCCTGTGAGAATCTGGCTATGGCGGTGGCAGAGGGGGCTTTGGACTGTGCAGAGGAGCCTGGAGTGGAGGTGGGGGAAGGGGGCTTTGGGCAGGTGAGCAAGGACTGTGTTACTGCTGGGAATCCAACTGCTACTATAGCGAAAGCTAAAATGTCTTATTCTGCTGCTGTGGCTTCTCCTGCTACTGGTGGGGCCACTATTCCTGCTGATCCACTGACTGTTACTGACTCACTTTCTGCTGCTGATAATAATGTTATTTCTGCTGATTTAAAGACTGTTTGTGCTGCTGCTAAAGAGACATTTTCAGCCTGTATAGAGACTGTTACTGCTGTGAGTAAAGAGACTGATACTAATTGTGCTAACGAGGCACTTGCTGCTGGAGAGAATCCTGACCCTATGGTGATTGCTAAAGCTCTAAGGACTGTGAACTTTCTTAAAGACAAAAAGAGAGCTTTGGAGAGGGATATTGAGAGGGGGATTGCTAACATTAAGTTTGCTAAAGGGGAAGCTAGAGCTTTAGGAATAAGAAAACTTGCTATAATAAATAAAGAGTTGGAGGAGGCTGATGGGGAAATTGAGCAAACTATGCTGTTAATTAAACCCTGGGAAGAGGTGTTTAAAAACAGAACTCGTTTTGATGAAATGCAACAGGCTGGTAAAGGGGGGAAATCATTTGAAGCAATGTATATGGATTTTGTGCTTAGGGGGGAGGAGGAGGGAACAGGGAAAGGGCAATCTGCTGTTATGTCTGTACCTAAACCCTCTGATGTCCCCTCTGTTTCTAACCCCCCTACCTCTAACCCTCCTACCTCTAATCCCTCTACCTCTAATCCCCCTACCTCTAATCCCCCTACCTCTAACCCCCCTACCTCCAACCCTTCTAACCCCATTGTTTCTGCAAGTTCTGTGGATAATGGGAATAATATGCTGGTAACTCCTGATAATGTTTTGGGTAAAGCAAATAAAGTGGCAAATCCTACTAAGTCAATGGAAATGTCAAATGCAGGGGGAGAGGATCAAGGAAGTAAAGGGTTTTGGGAAAAAAGAAGATTTTTTGCAAGACAACAAGAGACTCTTTTTGATGGGCCTGTGTTTAAAAGGATAAATGTAGTTAAGATTAAATGGGATGGGGAGAAGGAAAAGATGCCAGGCAGTAGGTATATCTGCAAGAATTTGATAAAGGAGTCAATGGGTTTTACACCTTCTGATGTTAATGCTTTCATAACAGTGTCCGATGTGGAATTTGAAGTAAGTTTTAAATTACCACAAGGTTTGGATAGATTTTGGAGTCTCTATCAGGAGAAGGGAAGATCCCCAGAGTGGGAAGGTTTCAGGGCCATACCTGTTTCAAAGCCAGAAGTTAAGAACGTCACTGTCATTTTTAAAAATGAATCCATTCCCCCGGAAGATGTTTTGGTCTGGCTTAAGCGCCAATGTAAGGTCCTGGCGCCACTGACAAGGTTATATAATGAGGAGGGTTTCTGGATTGTGGGATGGAAAGTACAAGTGAGATTGGATGTATCTAATAATGTTACCAAGCATCTCCCAAACTCTTTCTTTATCGGGAAGGAGAGGGGTGTTTGTTTTTATCCAGGACAACCCAAGCAGTGTTTCAAGTGTGGCTCAAAGCGTCATCTGGCCAATGATTGCACTCTCAAAGTTTGTGCATTATGTGGGGCTCAGGGGCATGTTAGTAAGGAATGCAATAAGGTAAGGTGCAACCTTTGTAATGATTTGGGACATACGCACCGGGAATGCCCAGAAGCCTGGCACAATATTGTGAGGGAATGCCCTAGAATCGAAAAAGAGTTTTTTCAGGAGGAGGTACCCAGGGTGGAGGTGGGTGTATGTGAGGAAATCACTAACAGGAAGGAAGGTGGGGAAGTTTTGTCCCAGACTATTGAGAAGGATGGGGGAGAAGGGATAAGAAGGGAAGTGGAGGTTGAAAAAGAAGGATGGGAGGAGGTAGGAAGGAAAACAAGGAAGATGGTAGGCAAGATGGTTTTCCAAACAAATATTGAAACCTCTAATAGGTTTGAACTCCCTGATGGGAAATCTTGGGGGGATATGGCTGAGGAAGAAGAGGAAGAGTTAAGCAGGTTGGAGGATGAAGAGAGGGAGCATGGGAAAGAAACAGGGAAGAAGCAGAAAAAGAAGAAGGGAAAAAGGAAATCCAAGGCTTCTTTGCCTCTTGTGACAGAAGAAATGAATTGTGAAATTGAAGAACAGGTCCCTTCCCATGTAGAAATGGAGATAACTGAGGATCAGGGGAAGAAAAGGAAAGGTCGGACAGAAAGTGATGAGGAAAGGGAATCTATAGATGGGAATGGGTTTTTTGAGAAAGACAGTGGCCCTTCAAGTGGATTAGGGAAGCCTCAGTATAAAAGATTTGGAGAGGGGAAGGAGGGTAGGCTGGCTAAATCTCCAAAATGTCAAAACAATTGATTCATTTTTGTACTATCAACGTGTGTAGTATAAAGAACCATAAAACAAGGGCTGAAGTTTATGATTTTTTAGGGAAATCTAATTTTGATGTTCTTTTCTTACAAGAAACAAGATTAACTGATGGGACAGAAATGTTTAATGCTAAAAGAGAATGGCAATTTGGACCCTCTTTTTGGTCTATTGCAGAGGAATCTGCAGGGGGGGTGGGAATTCTTTTTAAAGGTCATTTTGATCTTAAAATCAAACGTTTTTTGGAGATCAGAATAGGACGCTGTATACTCCTAGATGTTCATTTTCAGGGTGAGACGTTTAGGCTGATTAATGTTTATGGGCCACATACGATAGCAGAGAGGAAAGAACTGTTGGGCGAAATTAAACCTTTTTTGTGTGTTTCTTGTCCTGTCATTCTGGCTGGGGATTTTAATGAAGTCCTGAAGCCGGGGGACAGGACAGGTAAATATAATAAATATGAAGGGGCCTTTTTGTCTAATATTATCAGGCAGGCGGGGCTGGTGGATGTGGCGACCTGGAATGGGAGGAAGGGTGTCCATACTTATTTTTGTGCAAATCGAAGTAGCCGCATAGATTTGGATTTTGTTAAAGAGAGAGATACTTTTTCAGATGTAAAAGAAACGTTGGTAGATTTCTCAGACCATTTAATGGTTTCCTTTAAATATGGGATGTCAGAGCTCCCGAGAAGGGGTAGAGGGTTGTGGAGACTTGGATTTGAGTCATTGAAGGAAGCTGCAAGGAATGGCTCTTTTAGGAGTTTTTTTGAGGCCCAGTGGTCGAAGCTGGACTTCTTTGATTCAATCCAACAGTGGTGGGAGGGTACAAAAGAAGAAATCCGAACCTTCTTCACAAAACTATCTGTTAAAAGGGAGGGTATAAGATCTAGAACATACCAGTCTCTGAGAAAGAAGTTGGAAACCTTAATTTCGGCCGGGGTGGTGGGGGAGAAAATTGCCCAGTTGAAAACTCTGATGAAGCAGCATCAGTACAGTCGCCAGGACTCTATGGTTCTGGAAAGGGATTTTGGGGCAAAAAACTCCCCGGACCCTTTCCAGAACTGTAGAGAGACCTTTAAGAAAAAGCAGGTGACTGGCCTTATTGATTCTGAGGGAAGTTTGCAGAAATCCAGGGAGGGTATCCTCAGAGTTGTAAGGTCGTACTATGCCGGCTTGTTCAGACGTAAGGCTTTGGAGAGGGAAAGGACTGAAAGCTTCTTAAGGGCGACCCCAGGACCTGATACAGCTAATTTGGATTTCTCCCCTTTGACAGCAGATATTGGGGAAGAGGAGGTGGAGGGTGCGATTGATAAGTTAAACAACAAGAAAGCTCCTGGGCCTGATGGGCTTACAGCAGAATTCTATAAGACCTTTAAGGAGCTGTTAGTCCCGGTGTTAACAAAGATCTTTAATGGATGTCTGGGGAGTGGGTTGTGTGAGTCAATGAGGTGCTCTGCCCTGATTCTGCTGTCAAAGGGGAAGGATGATGAGAGGATTGAGAACTGGAGGCCGATTGCCCTTCTCAACTCCGATAGAAAGATTCTGGCAAAGATCCTTTTTTCCCGGTTAATTTTATTTTCTGGCACTTTATTATCGTCCTGTCAGTTCTGCACGGTGAAGGGGCGGAGCATCTTTGGGGCGATCCTTACTATAAGGGAAGCCTTGGAGTCATGCAAAGCTCATGGTTGGGGTAAGTATCTGTTGTCTCTGGATCAGACAAAAGCTTTTGATAATGTTAACCATGATTATCTATGGGCTGTTTTGTCTAAATATGGCATCCCGGGCAGATTCATTAGTTGGATTAAAGTTTTGTATGAAGGGGCAAAAAGCTTCCCATTGATTAACGGTTGGCAAGGTGAAGACTTTGAGGTTGGGGCCGGGGTGCGGCAGGGCTGCCCTCTGAGTCCTCTTCTCTATGTATTCGCTCTGGATCCCTTCCTGAGGATGCTGGAGAGGAAAGGCTTGGAGGGGGTCTGTGTGCCCGGCGGGCAGCCCCTCAGGTTTGTTGCCTATGCGGATGATGTGTCAGTGATTGTTTCTAAGCAGGCGGAGGTTGAGGTGGTCACTGATTGCATCAGAAGTTACTCGGGGGCCTCTGGCTCCTCTGTCAATCGGGAAAAGTCGGAAGCTTTTTGGGTTCTAGAAGGGGAACCAGCTTTTCAGGTTGGTAATTTCCCAGTAGCCCCAGAGCAGGTAAAAATCTTGGGAGTTAAATTCGGGAGGAATGATAATGGTCTGTTAAATTGGGAAGAGAAACTGGATGCTGGTTTGGCAAAAGTTCAGCGCTGGAAATCTTGGAAGCTGACCTATAGAGAAAGGGTTAATTTGATCAAGACTTTTCTGATCCCGTTGTTTCTTTTTGTTGCCTATGTGTTTCCCCTGCCAGAATCTCTCTCTGCTCGGCTCTACAGTCTGTTCTTTCAGATGCTCTGGGGGAGCAGACTGAACCCAGTAAAAAGAGGGGTCACATTCCTGCAGAGAAAAGAGGGGGGGTTAGGGATGGTTTGTCCAATCGCGTTCTTTGGCACCATTTTCCTGAAATTTAATTTTGGGAATCTGGGCCAAAGGACGTGTTCTCTGTGGGAGAACTGTGTCAGGTCCTGGGTTTCGCCTTTTATCAGAGACTGGATGGAGGGCGGTAGAGTGAAGGGGGTCCGGATTAGGGGGGGGTACTTTCCACAGCATTTAGTTTTAGGCTTAAAGCTGATAAAGAAGTGGAATTTGGACTTCGGGGCAATAGGGAATCTTACCAGGAAGCAGTTATACGAGTCTGTATTAAATTCCTTTTTTATCTCTGCCCCAGTCCTGAAAGACTGTACAACTGAACAGATGAAAACTTGCCTGAAGTTCCTGAATGGCCATAGGCTCCCCGGCAAGTTCCTGGATAACGCCTGGCTGGCTTTCCAGGGGAAACTCTTCCTTAGGGGCAATCTGAGCTATCTGAGTGTGGTAAACAGGCTCTGCCCCTGGGGGTGCCAAGTGGAAGAGACCACAAATCACTTTTTATTAGAGTGCTCGGTATCTCGGGCTCTGTATAATGAAGTCCTGTCAGTTTTGAAAATTGGAAGGTTCTGTCGGCACACATATGGGGAAAGGGCGTATGGGCTGGTAAGGGGAAAGCATCCTTTGGATAATGAGACCTTTTTTGTGATTTTCACTGTCATTAGATACTTTTTGTGGATAATGAGGTGCAGTAAATCTTTCGGGGGGGAGGATGGAACTATTGATCCAACAGTTAAAAGAATCTTGAGGGAACTGTTTTTCATCCGTTTCAAAGAGATTGGCATTAACAAGGACAATGCTAAACTGTGGAGGGAGGTGGATTTCACATGGGTGCAATCTTCGGATGTTATTTAATTAAAATGTCATTTTGATGTTATGTAATTGAATTTTCTTTTTTGATGTTATGTAATTGAAAGTTTGATTTTCTGTTTTCTGTTTTAATTTCTTAATAAAAATCCCTATCTGATCCCCCCCATTGTAAGCAGCAGTCCTGCCCTGCTTTATGGCTGAGATTCTAGCTATCTGTATAACAGAGCATTCTGTCACAGTGGCACAGATCCTATCTGATCCCCCCATTGTAAGCAGCAGTCCTGCCCTGCTTTATGGCTGAGATTCTAGCTATCTGTATAACAGAGCATTCTGTCACAGTGGCACAGATCCTATCTGATCCCCCCATTGTAAGCAGCAGTCCTGCCCTGCTTTATGGCTGAGATTCTAGCTATCTGTATAACAGAGCATTCTGTTATGGTCTTTGTACTTTCTCCTCCTACCCCTATCCTGAGCCCCACAAGCCCTGTTACAGATAGACAGAATAAACATATCTTTGAAACTTTGTTGCTTACTGTTGGTGATCCCCTGTGTCCGATCAGTTTGGGTTTGGGCCCCAAGGTGCCTTCCTCTCTGATACATGGGGAGTACATGCCCAGCGGGATGAGATAGAGGAATAGCAGCACCGCCAGGTAAGGACTTAATATCAGCACCCGAAAACCTGCAGCGAGACACGGGGACTGGGCTCAGACTGGGCCGCCCCATTACCCATAATGCCAAATAAAGGAGAGAGATACAGAACTTACCTGCGTTGCTCATTCTCATAAAATACAGAGCCACCGGCCAGGATAGAACTGACATTGCTGCAATAGCGGCGATGTGCAGATAGGGGGCAGTAACCTACAGCAGGGTACAAAGGTTAAAATGTGACGTTAAAGATGTTTTTTGTATATTGAAAAGACCCAATAGGATCGTTTATGGCCAAATGGTAAACTGCCATGTGTTTTACCCACAATGCAGCATTTAGCCCTCCCAGGATTCCAGCGTATTGGTTGCAAATGAGCAAGAAATGCTGTTTTGGATCAGAATCGGAAATATGACATTTTGTATATTATTCTTGTTTGTTACGGAGGGCTCAGTGATTGCATTAGATTGTTAGCTCCGCTGGTGCAAGGACCAAGGGCTATGCACTATGGCAGCTCTATATATAAAGGATAATGATAAACAAGGGGGGGTGCATATTAACCCCTAGCACCCTGTTAGTAAGGAGGACACAAATGTAGGGCAGGTATGGGGGCGCCAGGTTCCCTCGCTGATGGGGGAAGGATTTACAGATCATGTTCCCACAGAAGCAGCGAAACAGAGAGAATCAGCCCGATTTTATCGGCCTTTCTTAGAAACGAAAATCTCCCTTGGCAGCGACACCTCAGATCCTATCAGCCAGAGCCCGTCTTACCTCCCAGCTTAGAAAGCAACAACAAAAGCCTTGGGAAATAAATGCCGACCAACTGCAAAGCTGCAACCCTGAAATTCTAAACTTTCCTTTTTAAATAAAGGGCAAATTAAATATAAAATGTATTAAAGGGGCCTTTAACGTTTGGTATAATGTTAGAGAGTAATATTCTGAGACCATTTGCAATTGGTCTTCATTTTTTATTATTTGTGGGGGTTTTTAATTATTTCAGTTTAAAACTCCAGCTTGGAGTTTCAGCAGCTATTTGGTTGCTAGGATCCAAGTTACCTTAGCAACCAGGGTGTGGTTTGAATGAAAGACTGGTATTATGAATAGGAGAAGGACTGAATAGAAAAATTAGTACTAAAAAGTAACAATAACAATTAAACTGTAGTTTCACCAAGGCTGAAAGCTTCAAAGAAGGCAAATATTTCAAAAACTATAAATAATGAAGACCAATTGAAACATTTCTTAGAATTTGCCGTTCTATAACATATTAAAAGTTATCTTGAAGGTGAATAAATGTTAAATATTAACACTAAGACGGTACCTGGAAGGAAAGTCGCACTGTATCCCATTCTCCTTTCCACAGATGGGACAGGGCAACCAGAGCTCCCAGCGACACCACCAGAACAATCACAGTCCCGATCTGCCAAGGAAGGTCTCTGTTAGAATATTCTGGACTAGGAGCTTTAACATTATAGAAGAAGCCAATAAGCGAGAGTAGGTAACCAGGGCACTCACAGTATGGCCGCTGCCCCAGTTGGGATCAAGTACAGGTACTGTTTTATTATTACAGAGAAAAGGGAATCATTTAACCATGAAATAAACCCAATAGGGCTGTTCTGCCCCAATAAGGGGTAATTATATCTTAGTTGGGATCAAGTACAGGTACTGTTTTATTATTACAGAGAAAAGGGAATCATTTAACCATGAAATAAACCCAATAGGGCTGTTCTGCCCCAATAAGGGGTAATTATATCTTAGTTGGGATCAAGTACAGGTACTGTTTTATTATTACAGAGAAAAGGGAATCACTTAACCATGAAATAAACCCAATAGGATTGTTCTGCCCCAATAAGGGGTAATTATATCTTAGTTGGGATCAAGTACAGGTACTGTTTTATTATTACAGAGAAAAGGGAATCATTTAACCATGAAATAAACCCAATAGGGCTGTTCTGCCCCCAATAAGGGGTAATTATATCTTAGTTGGGATCAAGTACAGGTTCTCCTACTCCCATGTAACTGGAGGAGTCCCAAGCCGGACTTGGATTTCTTACTATTGAGTGCTATTCTGATACCTACTGGGAGCCGCTATCTTGCTCCCTTCCCATTGTTCTGCTGATCGGCTGCTGGGGGTGAGGGGGGGGGGGATATCACTCCAACTTGCAGCGCAGCAGTAAAGTGTGCCTGAGTCTGAGCTTTCAGCCAGCGCTACACATTAGAACTGCTTTCAGCTAACCTATTGTTTCTCCTACTCCCATGTAACTGGAGGAGTCCCAAGCCGGACTTGGATTTCTTACTATTGAGTGCTATTCTGATACCTACTGGGAGCTGCTATCTTGCTCCCTTCCCATTGTTCTGCTGATCGGCTGCTGGGGGGGAGGGGGGATATCACTCCAACTTGCAGCGCAGCAGTAAAGTGAGACTGAAGTTTATCAGAGCACAGGTCACATGGCTGTGGCACCCTGGGAAATGAAGAATATGACTAGCCCCATGGGAAAAACAGATTACAATGCAGGATTTTAACAAGTTTTCCCATAGTAGTAACTGAGCCCAGGATGCAATACTCTATCTGCCCGAGTGACTGGATGAAAGGCAACATGTTACTTTATGCATCCTGACAAATCCCCCATTCCGCCCATAACCCTGATAGGGGTAGTGAGTGACGCACCTTGTGGCTCCAGTGCAGATGTAACTGTTGTCCCTCTGAGAGCAGACAGACTGCTAGAACCTGGAAATGGAAAAACTGAGAGGTCAATTGCACAGAATTGTGTTAGTTGTATAGATTTGTCCAGGGCCACCATACGGGGGGGAAAGGATAGGGTACTACAGGTATGGGACCTGTTATCCAGAATACACGGGACCTGGGGTTTTCTGGATAAGTGATCTTTCCATGATTTAGATTTCCATAACTTAAGTCTGCCAAAAATCAGTTAAATATTGAATAAACCCAATAGGGCTGTTCTGCCCCCAATAAGGGGTAATTATATCTTAGTTGGGATCAAGTACAGGTACTGTTTTATTATTACAGAGAAAAGGGAATCATTTAACCATTAAATAAACCCAATAGGGCTGTTCTGCCCCAATAAGGGGTAATTATATCTTAGTTGGGATCAAGTACAGGTACTGTTTTATTATTACAGAGAAAAGGGAATCATTTAACCATGAAATAAACCCAATAGGGCTGTTCTGCCCCAATAAGGGGTAATTATATCTTAGTTGGGATCAAGTACAGGTACTGTTTTATTATTACAGAGAAAAGGGAATCATTTAACCATTAAATAAACCCAATAGGGCTGTTCTGCCCCAATAAGGGGTAATTATATCTTAGTTGGGATCAAGTACAGGTACTGTTTTATTATTACAGAGAAAAGGGAATCATTTAACCATTAAATAAACCCAATAGGGCTGTTCTGCCCCCAATAAGGGGTAATTATATCTTAGTTGGGATCAAGTACAGGTACTGTTTTATTATTACAGAGAAAAGGGAATCATTTAACCATTAAATAAACCCAATAGGACTGTTCTGCCCCCAATAAGGGGTAATTATATCTTAGTTGGGATCAAGTACAGGTACTGTTTTATTATTACAGAGAAAAGGGAATCATTTAACCATGAAATAAACCCAATAGGGCTGTTCTGCCCCAATAAGGGGTAATTATATCTTAGTTGGGATCGAGTACAGGTACTGTTTTATTATTACAGAGAAAAGGGAATCATTTAACCATTAAATAAACCCAATAGGGCTGTTCTGCCCCCAATAAGGGGTAATTATATCTTAGTTGGGATCAAGTACAGGTACTGTTTTATTATTACAGAGAAAAGGGAATCATTTAACCATTAAATAAACCCAATAGGGCTGTTCTGTTTTTAACAGGGCTGTGGAGTCGGAGTCGAGGAGTGGGAGGCAATTTTGGGTACCTGGAGTCGGAGTCGGCAAAAAATGAACCGACTCCGACTCCGACTAAATTTAAATGGGAATAAAAAAAAAAAAATAAAGCAAGTTTTAATGTCCCAATTCACAAACAGTCATAATTAATTACTTCTCTGCTATAAGAATAAAGCCCAATGCACGCAGTGCATAAACGAACATGTTGAGTGACCATGAAGCTTTTCATTGACTGTATGCTTCACTAAATGGGACGTAACGCACAGTTACGGTGCGGCAGCTCCACTGCGTCACATTCCTCTGTTACCACATTCTTTGGTAGTTTTAACTTAAAACTACCAAAGAATGTGGTTTGTTTTGAACTGGTAAAGTTGCTGTTCCTGATTTTTATGCCAGCTATTACTATCCAGCCACTTGTTTAAAAAAAAATAAAAATAAACAAAACCTTGTTGTTTTCATTGTGTTTGTCTTTTGCTTTAATTGGGCAATACAGTAGAGTGTTGGCTTCCTAGCCAGTAGTTCTGTGGTTAAATTACATGTATGTCTCCTTCCTTCAATGAATGTATAAAATACATTAAAAACTGAGGAGTCGGAGTCGGAGGCGGAAGTATCAGAAACTGAGGAGTCGGAGGCGGAAGTATCAGAAACTGAGGAGTCGGAGGCGGAAGTATCAGAAACTGAGGAGTCGGAGGCGGAAGTATCAGAAACTGAGGAGTCGGAGGCGGAAGTATCAGAAACTGAGGAGTCGGAGGCGGAAGTATCAGAAACTGAGGAGTCGGAGGCGGAAGTATCAGAAACTGAGGAGTCGGAGGCGGAAGTATCAGAAACTGAGGAGTCGGAGGCGGAAGTATCAGAAACTGAGGAGTCGGAGGCGGAAGTATCAGAAACTGAGGAGTCGGAGGCGGAAGTATCAGAAACTGAGGAGTCGGAGGCGGAAGTATCAGAAACTGAGGAGTCGGAGGCGGAAGTATCAGAAACTGAGGAGTCAGAGTCGGAAGTATCAGAAACTGAGGAGTCGGAGGCGGAAGTATCAGAAACAGAGGAGTCGGAGGCGGAAGTATCAGAAACTGAGGAGTCAGAGTCGGAAGTATCAGAAACAGAGGAGTCGGAGGCGGAAGTATCAGAAACTGAGGAGTCGGAAGTATCAGAAACTGAGGAGTCGGAGGCGGAAGTATCAGAAACTGAGGAGTCGGAGGCGGAAGTATCAGAAACTGAGGAGTCGGAGTCGGAGGCGGAAGTATCAGAAACTGAGGAGTCGGAGGCGGAAGTATCAGAAACTGAGGAGTCGGAGTCGGAGAATTTATCTACCGACTCCACAGCCCTGGTTTTTAAAAATTAGATTTATTTGCTTATAAAGGAGTCTATGGGAGATGGCCTGTCCATAATTCAGAACTTTCTGGATGACGGGTTTCCGGATAAGGGATCCCATACCTGTACTGTACTGGGACCGGTGAAATCTTTTTTGGAAACCTACATATAAACTCCACTGACCCCCAATTATAGGGTAACGCCCATTGTTTATTTTGTACACAGAAGGGGCATTGCAAAATGTTGGTACTGAGCACTTGTGTTCATTGGGGGCCTCATATAAGTAACTTGTGTGGGGCCCCAAAGTTTCTGGTGGCGGCCCTGGCTTTGGCCCCTCCCCAGAGAAGTCGATGGCTACAATGACCAGGGGAACGGGCACTCGGAGACAAACCTTCCCATGCCTTACGTGGGGGGCCGCAGAGGGGGCCCCTGGTTTAACCTCGAGTTAGCCTTTAATGATACAAAACTGATATAAAGGCAAAGTTTCACTTCCCCAGCTACAGACACTATCCCTCTGATCTGCACAAAGGGCCTTATTAGTGAATTGATCTGATCTACGGGAAACCTTACCCGTCCCCTACCCGGCACGGCACACTGGGACACCTATGTCTGGGGCAGTAGCAGGAACAAATCCTGACCATCGAGGTCGGCTTTCCTCAGGGTGGGGGTTAAATACATTTCAGTCTGGTGGAGACAAAACCCCTTTCTGCCATTAATTCAATATATTGGGTAAAAAAAGGTAAACTAACCCGACAGTGATATCTGATGAAAAGGCCAAGCCAGGAGAAATGGTGCTGTGATAGGGGGATAAGCATCGAGGTGAATAGTGCACTGCATTGTGGGTAGCTCTGGCTTTGGGCCCTACAGCATTTTCTAATAAAGGGGTTGAATTTGTCCCAGTAAAAGCGAAAATGGCTCAATAACAGAGAATCAGTGTTGAAGTCAAGGGCTGGTGTTGGTATATCTCTCTGACATGCACAGGGAGCGCTGACTTTTAATTCATACTTTATAATGTTTGCAGTTGGTCTTCATTTTTTAATACTTTTTTTTTAAACTATTTGCCTTCTTCTTCTGCCTTTCATATATGGGTCACTGACCCCGGCAGCTCTGTGAGACTCCAATTTCATTGTTATTGTTACTTTTTATTAATTATCCTTCTATTCATCCATTTCAGTCTCTCAATCAAACCCACCTGTTTTCTATGAAAAACTTATATGCCTTTATATCTGTTTTGTATTATTAAAGGCTAACTTAAACTCAAAACAGGGGCCCCCTCTGCTTTGTGGCCATAGACTTCTCTGGGGGGCAGTAGACTGGACAAAGCCAGGGCCAGCAACAGAAATTTTGGGGTCAAGTTATTTACATGGGACCCCCTTGAAAAAATCCATTAATGATCTTTGATGACGTTATTAATGGGTTTAATGCTTTGCCTTGCCCACCACGGCCCACCACTTGCCCAAATTCATGGTTGGGGGTTTTTTTTGACTTGAGGGATTGTGGCTTTGGGGGCAAATCTGCCCATCACTACATCACTTGTAGCTAATACTTTCAAAACTGGTCTTTGATTTGAAGCTTTTTAGAGCCAACCTTTATTTCATGTGGTCCCCAAGGAAGGCTTTGGACAACTAAGAGCTGGTCCTGATTTACAGTTGGGAGCAGGTTCAAGTCTTTCCCTTGGCAGTTCACTAACTGGCTCGAGGGTCTCAAGGGTCCCTAGTCTTTAAAGGGGAAGTTACCACATGTTCTGTCTCTTTGGTCCCCATTTGCCGGAGGAGGAGGAATTGTGCTAAAGGGCCTGGGGCAGATGTAGGCCTCAGTAGGTGAAGAGAGTGCCAGAAAAAGATCTGTAATAGCTTGCTATGGGAGGAGCAGAGTAGTTAGTAGAGCAGCTAGAGGCTCCAATGAGAAGGCCAGAAGGGTTAGTACCCTGAGGCGTCACTGCCAGTATAGGGACTTAAGCAGCCAGTCTCAGGGATAGGAGATTCCTACACTGGGGCTTTCTTTGGGGGTTGTGAATGCCTCAGCTGAAGAGTATCCTGAGTACCGCCCACCATCAGATTGTGAACCATCCAAAGAACCAATAAAGAGTTATCAATCTGTTTTATGAATGACCGGTGTCCAAGACAAAGCTCTGGGTAAGGCCAAGTTAAGCTACAAAGTACCAGTAAAGCGGGTGTATTCAGAAAGGTGCTACATATATAATGCACGAGACTTACCAGCAATAATGCAATGTATCCAAACAGAACCGCTGCCACCACCAGAACTACTGTGGACCAAAGGAACCAATACCCCACTTTCAAATAGGAGATCCTGAAAATACAAGATCAAAATAAGATTTCTTCCTAATAATAATTAAACTGATATATTTGCCTTTCCTTCTCTGCATCCCGATGGCTCATACTGTCTAGTGGGGTCTCGCAGCCAAACCAATGACACTCTCTCCGGGGGACTAGCTAGAGTCTATCTTTGCTATGGGAAATCACACATTAAATATCCGTAAAATCTGCTTATAAGGGGGATACTGGTGCTAAAACAGTTGGGTACAGTGATACTATTGGGGCCTAAGAATCAATATTTTATAGTGTTTCTTGCACCACAATTAAATCAGAAAAAATAAAGGGGGACTGACAACGAATAAAGGTCCTTTTTTGCCTGAATTTAGCATTAAACGTATGTTATGGGTGTTAGAGAGTCACATCGGGCAGTTACGCACCAATCAAAGTCGTTGTAGTCGTTCTTTGCTTCCTGCCAGAAATATAAGAAGATCAAGGAGAGGCAGAAGGCCACGAGCACAACCATAAAGAACAGGTGCTCCTTCTGCAAAGAGAGAGACAATTACAATTCAAGCAATTACACATTAAAGGGCAATAAAACCCCTGGCACAATGTGGCTTTATTATGTACAGTATTATTATGTATTAGTCAGGTATTAATTCCTACAAACAGCAACTCTGCACAGAAGTAGCAATGCCTCTCCCCAACTCCAGCAATGAACATAATTACCCCTTATTGGGGCAGAACAGCCCTATTGGGTTTATTTAATGGTTAAATGATTCCCTTTTCTCTGTAATAATAAAACAGTACCTGTACTTGATCCCAACTAAGATATAATTACCCCTTATTGGGGGCAGAACAGCCCTATTGGGTTTATTTCATGGTTAAATGATTCCCTTTTCTCTGTAATAATAAAACAGTACCTGTACTTGATCCCAACTAAGATATAATTACCCCTTATTGGGGGCAGAACAGCCCTATTGGGTTTAATTAATGGTTAAATGATTCCCTTTTCTCTGTAATAATAAAACAGTACCTGTACTTAATCCCAACTAAGATATAATTACCCCTTATTGGGGCAGAACAGCCCTATTGGGTTTATTTAATGGTTAAATGATTCCCTTTTCTCTGTAATAATAAAACAGTACCTGTACTTGATCCCAACTAAGATATAATTACCCCTTATTGGGGCAGAACAGCCCTATTGGGTTTATTTAATGGTTAAATGATTCCCTTTTCTCTGTAATAATAAAACAGTACCTGTACTTGATCCCAACTAAGATATAATTACCCCTTATTGGGGCAGAACAGCCCTATTGGGTTTATTTCATGGTTAAATGATTCCCTTTTCTCTGTAATAATAAAACAGTACCTGTACTTGATCCCAACTAAGATATAATTACCCCTTATTGGGGGCAGAACTATTGGGTTTAATAATGTTTAAATGATTTTTCAGTGGACTTAAGGTATGGAGATCCAAATTACAGAAAGACCCCTTATCCCGAAAACCCCAGGTCCCATACCTGTACATATAAAGATTTTTGCGGGGAACCCGGGTAAGACTGGGGTGTGTTGGGTCCACTAGAGCTTTTATTTTATTTATTTCAGTTTTTGTTTGGCAGCTCTCCAGATTGGAGTTTCAGCAGCAATTTGGTTGCTAGTATCTAAATTACCTTAGCAACCAGGGACTTGTTTGAAAGAAAGGAGAGAAGACCAATTGAAAAGTTGCTTAGAATTGGCCATTCTATAACATACTAAACGTTAACTGTAAGGAAAGGGCAATAAGGGAAAATGTAATGGGGGGAAAATAACAATGAGAACAAGAGAAGGAAGAAAGGTTAATGCAGAGGAGAAAAGGGATAAAGAACTCAGTGTGACAACAACAAGGGAAGGTACATGGGTAACAGACAATGAGGGGGAAACGCACGTAAGTTGAAATAAAACACAAAGCCCAAGGTTATATTTTATTTATATACTTTCTGTTCAATAATCAAGTACCGTTTACTAGTGTTCTACAAGATAAATGCAATAGCTCGTTGCCATGACAACTGCATCCATCATCGAACAAAACATAATACCTGGTACAGATACGTAGGGTATCATTATGTGTCATTCCGTGCAGAGAGCAGCGCGGTGGGGCAACGGGGGGAGCTATTTGCCCAACTGCTCAACATGGGGGGGGCCACATCTAACCAAGTCACTACTGTAACCCCCACCCCATCCAGCCGCGTGGCCCAGGCATCAGGAACACGTCCTGTATTAGTAATCCAACCCCTCACTGTGTTATCCTTGTCTGGATAATAAATAAGAAGGGATTTATTAGACTGAGGGATTTAACTGGGCAGGAGAATCTGATTAAATATCTAATCCCCCCCCAATAAGGTGCACAAACATCCTTATGTTTGTGCACCTTATAGGGGGGGGGGATAATATATTTCCAGCACAAGTCTGAAATATTGGGCTTGTTACAAAGCCTGGAAGCCTTGGTTCTCTCTTAGGGTACATGGGACATTTTTGCCCTCGGGGTTTTGTAGCTGCATGGGAAGAAACATAATGCCCAAAGCAATACCGTCATAAAAACATGTTTATTTCCGATCAGCCGATCAACAGAAATATGGGAAGGGAGCAAGATAGCAGCTCCCAGTAGGTATCAGAATAGCACTCAATAGTAAGAAATCCAAGTCCGGCTTGGGACTCCTCCAGTTACATGGGAGTAGGAGAAACAATAGGTTAGCTGAAAGCAGTTCTAATGTGTAGCGCTGGCTGAAAGCTCAGACTCAGGCACACTTTACTGCTGCGCTGCAAGTTGGAGTGATATCCCCTCCCCCTCCCCCCCCAGCAGCCGATCAGCAGAACAATGGGAAGGGAGCAAGATAGCAGCTCCCAGTAGGTATCAGAATAGCACTCAATAGTAAGAAATCCAAGTCCGGCTTGGGACTCCTCCAGTTACATGGGAGTAGGAGAAACAATAGGTTAGCTGAAAGCAGTTCTAATGTGTAGCGCTGGCTGAAAGCTCAGACTCAGGCACACTTTACTGCTGCGCTGCAAGTTGGAGTGATATCCCCTCCCCCTCCCCCCCCAGCAGCCGATCAGCAGAACAATGGGAAGGGAGCAAGATAGCAGCTCCCAGTAGGTATCAGAATAGCACTCAATAGTAAGAAATCCAAGTCCGGCTTGGGACTCCTCCAGTTACATGGGAGTAGGAGAAACAATAGGTTAGCTGAAAGCAGTTCTAATGTGTAGCGCTGGCTGAAAGCTCAGACTCAGGCACACTTTACTGCTGCGCTGCAAGTTGGAGTGATATCCCCTCCCCCTCCCCCCCCAGCAGCCGATCAGCAGAACAATGGGAAGGGAGCAAGATAGCAGCTCCCAGTAGGTATCAGAATAGCACTCAATAGTAAGAAATCCAAGTCCGGCTTGGGACTCCTCCAGTTACATGGGAGTAGGAGAAACAATAGGTTAGCTGAAAGCAGTTCTAATGTGTAGCGCTGGCTGAAAGCTCAGACTCAGGCACAAGGCACTGAACAAAATACAATGAACAAAACATTATGAGCACCCCGTCATGCTCTGTAATTAATTGCTCGATTCTCCCAGAGACGAGCAGTGACCGTGTGTGATTAGTGCCACGCAATTCATGCTTAATGAGGAACGGATTCCTACAAGTGACTGGGGAACCATGTGGTTGGGCTGCTGTGCCGGGAATGCCCCGTGGCGCAATGATGGCATAAGGAAACATCACCCGGCTCGGCTGGTGACTGTCAGGAAACATGACTTATGGCTTTAGATGGAACCAGCCCTGAGGCAGCGAGGGCATCACGGGAGTCCTTCACATCCCTTCGTTTCTTATCTGCCATTTCTGTAATTGTTGGGGATCACAGCTCAGAGCAATTTAACCCAATAATATCCAGGACAGAAACTCCAACTGCCCCACAGAGGGTGGGAAAATGGGTCGACGTTATTACTCAAGCAAAATGAAGGGACATTTACCCCTGTGTTTTATTTTCACACACCCACAAGTCACTTGAACCCAATAAAGCAATAAAAGCCAATACCATTCAGCAGGGGTCGGCCATATGGTTCCAGCCCCTCCACAGCCGCAAACAATGAGCAGGGGGGGGTCATCTGGCAGCTGGGAAACCCAACCCCACTCTCACTCCGTCGTCCCCCCATAGTGTGGGGGCCTGGAATTCTTATTCAATGCCCAGCACCCAAACGTTACACCACTTCCTTACAGCATTGGGTGCTCTCTAAATATCCCAATACAAATTAACGATATAAGTGACAATTTCCAGATTAACTACCTCTTAATACATATAATCAAGTCTCTCACAATATGGCCGATGTACAATCATAAATACAATCGTAAAAATACAATTATACATATTATTATATGCATTAAACACAGTAATTCAAAAAGACAAAACCAGCTGCAAATGATCTTACACTCCCACGGTCCTTGTCGTATGAGAAGGTAACATTAAAGGGGAACTCCACCCAAACACAACTTAAACATAATTTCAAGCAACTTTGCAATATACATCAATTAAAAAATCTGCAGCCTCTTCATGATGTTTAATGTAATAATCTGGTTTGGGACAGTTCCCTAAGCCCTGCCCCCTGTCCCCTAAGCCACGCCCCCTGTTCACTAAGACCCGCCCCCTGTTCCCCTGCTGATCTGGCTGACTACTTTGTGACTCAAATAAAATGTAACAGTAGTCGCCTGTCCCTCAGCCTTCAGCCTGCCTCCTCCCAATCCCACAATTCCCTGCTGCACACGCGATGCCAATAAGGAAAGGAACATCACAGTGCAATGCATTGTGGGTTATGTAGTTCCTGCATGCTGTCTGTAAGCTGTGGGGAAGTTGTTACAATCTGTAACATCAGTGGTTTAGTCCCTCCTCCCCTGCCAGGATTACAAATGATGCAGAAAGAGTAGAACAGTTTTGCAGCTGGATTTCAGCATATAAACATGGGATTTATTCCTACTTATTGAAGGAACAGATTACAGGGATAGGGGTATTGGGGGTTTCTGTGTTGTGTGGGGCTCTTTAACACATTTATTTAAACGGAATGCTGAAAATCCCTTTTCTTCACGGTCGATATGAGCTCAGACGCGCTTCCCTGGACACTCGGGGGCCGTTAAGTTAAATTGCAAAACTGCAGTTTCCAAAAGCAGCCAATCAGCATTTGTTTTTGAACTGTCTGCTGCAAGTTAGCATGTTGGCATGTCTGGGCGTAATATACACATTCTCATGTACTGTATTACTGAGGCTGCTGTTAAATGGCACTGGAACCCTGGCTGGAAAGAATTGATATTTTCTGCCACCCACAAAGGTGTACGTAGTCCCCCCGCCATTATTTATACCTTACAGTCTGGGTATGTTTAACATTGCTAGCACAGTATTCATTCTACCCATTATATCATAGCATTAAAGGGGTAGTTCACCTTTAAATTAAGTTTTAATGTTACTTGAACATCAAAACAAGCCCAAACATCTCACTTTCTATAACCAGATACAAGGAATTTAGGGGCTGATCAGGGGCGACGCGTTTCATGCAGTGATGCAGAATGCAATGACAGGTATTTTAGTGAGTTTCTGAAATATAAAGCTGAAAGGACACAGTGTAAGTTGGCTCCCTGGGAGGCCTGGCCGTGAAAATAGCACAATGTGGCATTATATTTAATTACCTAGTAGATATTATATCTGCGCTTGTACATTACAAGGGTATTATTAGAAGTCACCAAAGACATCTATACCTGCAACTGAGCCTTTATACGGGAACTGCAAGGTGACTTTATTCCTGATTATCTGTGGGTGAGGAGGTTATACCTTACTGTCGTGGTTTTTATGATATACTTTTATTTCTAAATGACACTGTTACACAGCAAATAATTCCCTCTGTCATTTAACCTTTTATTCTTGAACCAACAAATGTATTTGTAGCTGTAATATTGGTGTGTAGGCGCCATCTCAGTGCCTTGTGCCTGAGTCTGAGCTTTCAGCCAGCGCTACACATTAGAACTGCTTTCAGCTAACCTATTGTTTCTCCTACTCCCATGTAACTGGAGGAGTCCCAAGCCGGACTTGGATTTCTTACTATTGAGTGCTATTCTGATACCTACTGGGAGCTGCTATCTTGCTCCCTTCCCATTGTTCTGCTGATCGGCTGCTGGGGGTGAGGGGGGGGGGATATCACTCCAACTTGCAGCGCAGCAGTAAAGTGTGCCTGAGTCTGAGCTTTCAGCCAGCGCTACACATTAGAACTGCTTTCAGCTAACCTATTGTTTCTCCTACTCCCATGTAACTGGAGGAGTCCCAAGCCGGACTTGGATTTCTTACTATTGAGTGCTATTCTGATACCTACTGGGAGCTGCTATCTTGCTCCCTTCCCATTGTTCTGCTGATCGGCTGTTGGGGGTGAGGGGATATCACTCCAACTTGCAGCGCAGCAGTAAAGTGTGCCTGAGTCTGAGCTTTCAGAAGGAGCCAGCGCTACACATTAGAACTGCTTTCAGCTAACCTATTGTTTCTCCTACTCCCATGTAACTGGAGGAGTCCCAAGCCGGACTTGGATTTCTTACTATTGAGTGCTATTCTGATACCTACTGGGAGCTGCTATCTTGCTCCCTTCCCATTGTTCTGCTGATCGGCTGCTGGGGGTGAGGGGGGGGGATATCACTCCAACTTGCAGCGCAACTACAGGCTCTCTATATGCTGAGACACTGTAGTCAGATCCCATATTTAATTAAACCACACCCCTTTCATGCAGGCCACACCCCTTTCACATACAGCCATAGACCTTACCAGCTTGCAGCAGCACTGCCCGGGCTCTGTCTTCTGGCGCTGATAGCGTTTCCATCGGCAGCTGTACAATCCCGCCAGCAGGGATACGAATGGCTGATGCTCATAGCGCTGCAGGAGGCGCCGCCGTACAACCTTCAGCTTCCCCAGGCGTATCATCTTGAGGTCTCAGGGGCCCCACCCACCTATCGTCACATCATCTTGCCCTCTGCAATTACACGCCACAATACAGGTTTATAAAGGAAAACTGTACCTTGTTAGTAGGTTTACTTTGCCTTTATTTCTTAATAAACTAAAAACAGTAGTGTAGATTATTCTGGACTGAGAGTGTTATTAATAAAGTGTCATATTTATGTGAGTTGGAGCTGCCATTGTGTTTGCTCTGCTGAGATGAGACATATCATCCCTATACATATTCCTTCAGAGGCATCTTGTAGAAGCATCTTGTAGTACCAAAAAAAAAACCAGCAGCTGCAAACACGACCAACTGCAATGTGCATCTCTTTCCAAGTCACAGTCTAACATACAAAATAACATAGCCTTGGAGGGTTATCAGCAACCTTTGATGACATCAGACATGGGTAGTGACATCATGGGAGGGATAGGGTGTGGCCTGGAATTTATAAGTAGGGAAAAGTTTACTAAAAGTTAAGCCTATGACCTGGGTCTGGAATAGGCAGGGTTTGGTCCAACCTGTCCAGTATTAATCGGTATATGAAGAGCCTCCTAGCTGCTGTGTTTGAAGACTGTAACTTAGTAACATGGTAAGTTAGGTTGAAAAAAGACATATGTCTATCAAGTTCAACCTTTATGCCTATATATAGACCTGGGAATAGCAGTATTGGGGAGCTCAACCCTCTGTTAACTTACCCAAACGGGTATCAGGTGCAAATACTGGAAGAACCTCACCTTGCATGGGGGTCAATATCCAACAGCAAAAAAAAAAAAAAATCCAGTAGCACACTGAAGATGTAAATCGTGAAAAAATTGTATTTTATTTGCCCAAGTACATAAAAACAAGCAAAGAGCAACGTTTCGGGACCCTCCGGACCCTTTCTCAAGCTTTTTTTTTGCTATATATAGACCTGGGGTCTTCCGGATAAGGGATCTTTCCGTAGTTTGGATCTCCATGCTTTAAGTTTACTAAAAAGTCATTTAAACATTAAATAAACCAAATAGGATTGTTTCCATCCAATAAGGGGTCATTATATCTTAGTTGGGATCAAGTACAGGTACTGTTTTATTATTACAGAGAAAAGGGAATCATTTAACCATGAAATAAACCCAATAGGGCTGTTCTGTCCCCAATAAGGGTTAATTATATCTTAGTTGGGATCAAGTACAGGAACTGTTTTATTATTACAGAGAAAAGGGAATCATTTAACCATTAAATAAACCCAATAGGGCTGTTCTGCCCCAATAAGGGGTAATTATATCTTAGTTGGGATCAAGTACAGGAACTGTTTTATTATTACAGAGAAAAGGGGATCATTTAACCATGAAATAAACCCAATAGGGCTGTTCTGCCCCAATAAGGGGTAATTATATCTTAGTTGGGATCAAGTACAGGAACTGTTTTATTATTACAGAGAAAAGGGAATCATTTAACCATTAAATAAACCCAATAGGGCTGTTCTGCCCCAATAAGGGGTAATTATATCTTAGTTGGGATCAAGTACAGGAACTGTTTTATTATTACAGAGAAAAGGGAATCATTTAACCATTAAATAAACCCAATAGGGCTGTTCTGCCCCAATAAGGGGTAATTATATCTTAGTTGGGATCAAGTACAGGAACTGTTTTATTATTACAGAGAAAAGGGGATCATTTAACCATGAAATAAACCCAATAGGGCTGTTCTGCCCCAATAAGGGGTAATTATATCTTAGTTGGGATCAAGTACAGGAACTGTTTTATTATTACAGAGAAAAGGGAATCATTTAACCATTAAATAAACCCAATAGGGCTGTTCTGCCCCAATAAGGGGTAATTATATCTTAGTTGGGATCAAGTACAGGAACTGTTTTATTATTACAGAGAAAAGGGGATCATTTAACCATTAAATAAACCCAATAGGGCTGTTCTGCCCCAATAAGGGGTAATTATATCTTAGTTGGGATCAAGTACAGGTACTGTTTTATTATTACAGAGAAAAGGGAATTATTTAACCATTAAATAAACCCAATAGGGCTGTTCTGCCCCCAATAAGGGGTAATTATATCTTAGTTGGGATCAAGTACAGGTACTGTTTTATTATTACAGAGAAAAGGGAATCATTTAACCATTAAATAAACCCAATAGGGCTGTTCTGCCCCCAATAAGGGGTAATTATATCTTAGTTGGGATCAAGTACAGGTACTGTTTTATTATTACAGAGAAAAATGAAATCATTTTTAAAAATGTGAATTATTTGATTACAATGGAGTCTATGGGATCCCATACCTGTACTGACTGTTTATTTCCAATACTTGCATAAAAAGCATTGTGGGATCTTGGCTGGAGGATAGCTGGCATTTGCTGCATTGCTTCATCGGTCAGAACAAGCAGTGCAGAGAATAGGAATGATCAGACAGACGCTGCTTTCAATAACAATCACATTTATATGATATTGGAGAGTTGCTGTTATTTCCCTGTATAGCAGATAAATCCCCATACGTAACAGGATATTATTTGTTTGGCGCCTGATTTCGCTCTCCAGCCGCTTTGGAATGTAAAAGCCTCACCTGAACCTGCGGAAAGAAACCCTAACGAAGCCGGTTTGGTCTTATTAACCTAAATATCTGCCGCCGGGTCACATGACTGGAAAGGGCAAGTATTCGGGACACAATCCTTATTGTACAGTGGGGGCAGTACTTATGAATGGAGCCGGAATGCGCCCCCCCCCTGCCCAATAGGCTTAGAGACATAATCAATATTTATCTTCCCAAAGTAGGTCACCCACTTACAGCCCCAGGGGTAGGAATAAATCTCTCCCAACTTGTATAATATCATTCTAAGCAGATTTCCCAGTGTATATTCCTTAAACCTTGTCAGGGGGTTTTGCTGAGTCTGTTTATATTCTCTGCACTGCTGGTTCTGACTCCGGAAGCAATGAAGCAGAAGCACGACCTGGAGGAAAACTGACTTACAATTCATTACATAAAAGGGTTGTTCACACTTGATACAAAGCATGCAATTTGCAACTGGTCTTTCTTTTTTTTTTTATTATTTGTTGAATTATTTAACTTTGTGTTCAGCAGCTCTCGAGTTTGGAATTTCAGCTGCTATCTGGTTGCTAGGTTCCAGTTTACCCTAGCAACCGGCAAGGAGTTCGAATAAGAGACTGGAATATGAATAGACGAGGGCCTGAATAGAAAGATAGGGGATAAAATGTAATATTAATAATACAATTGTAGCCTCGTAGAGTGTTTGGCTGTCGGGGTCAGTGACCCCCTATTAGAAAGTTGGAAAGAATCAGAAGAGGAAAGCAAATAACTTAAAAAGTATAAAAAATGAAGACCAACTGAAAAGTTGCTAAGAATGGTGAATTATGTAACATACTGAAAGTTATCTGATCATCGCAAACAAGATTCAAAGTAATTGCTTCAGTTCTACAACTGCCCTATTCAGACCATACCAATTAGCTGGAGAAGGGAGGGAAGTACTAGATCCAGCAGGAACAGCATATATGAAATGGGGATTGAGTAAAGGGGAAGTCAAATCATTGGCCTGGGTCCCTTATAGAAAAAGTGTTGGTAAGTGCGGAACAATGGTATGACATATTTGTATTACGTTCATACGTGTAGATGTTGTTAAACTGCAACTCCCACATCCCACTGACAGCTGGAAGGCCACAGGTTGGACAGGTTGATCTTTTTGGCCAGTGGACTGGGGGGGGGTGTTGTTTATATAGAGTAACTTAGGAATTTGCCCGGCATGTTGGTCTGAGTTATGTTAATTAAAGCCCTAAAACTGGTTTCCCGCAGTGCCACAGGCCCCTTGAATTATTTTACTTTGTTCTACAACTTTCTGGTTTAAAACTGAAACTGGCTGTTAGGGTCACAGACCCTAGCAACCATACTAACTGTGATTACAGACCCCAGCGACCATACTAACTGTGACTACAGACCCTAGCAACCATACTAACTGTGACTACAGACCCCAGCGACCATACTAACTGTGACTACAGACCCCAGCGACCATACTAACTGTGACTACGGACCCCAGCGACCATACTAACTGTGACTACAGACCCCAGCGACCATACTGTGACTACAGACCCCAGCAACCATGCTAACTGTGACTACAGACCCCAGCGACCATACTAACTGTGACTACAGACCCCAGCGACCATACTGTGACTACAGACCCCAGCAACCATGCTAACTGTGACTAGAGACCCCAGCAACCATACTAACTGTGACTACAGACCCCAGCGACCATACTAACTGTGACTACAGACCCCAGCAACCATGCTAACTGTGACTAGAGACCCCAGCGACCATACTAACTGTGACTACAGACCCCAGCAACCATGCTAACTGTGACTACAGACCCCAGCAACCATACTAACTGTGACTACAGACCCCAGCAACCATACTAACTGTGACTACAGACCCCAGCAACCATACTAACTGTGACTACGGACCCCAGCGACCATACTAACTGTGACTACAGACCCCAACAACCATACTAACTGTGACTACAGACCCTAGCAACCATACTAACTGTGACTACAGACCCCAGCGACCATACTAACTGTGACTACAGACCCTAGCAACTATACTGGCTGTGACTAGCGACCATACTGATTGTGACTACAGACCCTAGCGACCATACTGACTGGTATTACAGACCCTAGCAACTATACTAACTGTGACTTTCCTGCTGTGATTCCCATTTATTTCATAGAATTATCTTGCCCTTGACCAAAGAAATATTTGCCTACCTGTCTATAGTCAATCTGAATTATCCAGCTCAACCGACCAATAATGAATCATGCAAATAATGAAAATTCTCAAGGCCAGACCCATCTATAGCCAAGAAGCCAGGCAGACGCGCACAAGACAGACAGCGATTTCCCGGTCCCGGTCAGCTAACGAGATTGTCTGCCCATGGAAAAGCGGCGTGCAGAAAGCTCTGGAATTCTTATACACCTTGCTTAGTTAATAAATAGCGTTTCTGCCCCGGGACGGACATTCAATTGGGAGCATAAGTGCCAACCTAATAATATTGTTGTTTTTGTTGGTTGGTACATGTGCCATGGGGAGGTGCCTGGGGTTACTAATTGCTACATTAAACGCAGTTTGCAACGTATCAATAGATCTTCTGGCTCTACATTGAACTACAATTCCCATCATTCCCCACCAGGAAGTCCAACAACAGCCTTAGGGCTGCAAGTGGCACACACCTATACTTATCAATGAGAGCAACTATATTAGCATCGCTGACCCTCCTTGCCCACCCACCAGTGGGTGTATGTTACTAACCCCCTGTATCCACAGTGGTACTTCCTAATAGCAGCTGGTGTGCTAGTCTGGCATCCCTGGCGTAAATAACAGAAAACATAAGGTATTTATTCTTATTCAAAGGCTGCTCTGAGTCAGAGGATGCTGGGAGTTGGGCAGAGTAACCAACCTGGCTGCTACCCCCTAAGGAAAGCTCTGCCCACCCAAGAACATACCCCTTCCTGCTATATAGTGCCGCTTACATGGACTGTACCACATCTACTGGGGGGTGGTTCCAAAATCAAGGGAAGCTCTAGACATTTTTTTAACAAGAGCTCAAGGATGCCTTATTGATCCGACCAATTGATCCGCTACAGACTGACTGAGCCACTGGCCAATCTGGAGATGGAATTACTCCTTGGGGGACGGGACCTGAAGGTGAAGAGGGACCACCCCCCTATTGTCTCCCCCTTTTGAACAAAGGGGTTGAATGTGAAAAATGTAATATATCCACTAAAGGAGATAGGTAGATCTTAGGGTAATAGAGAGGTAGGTACAAAGTAAAAGAGGCTGGAACAAGACTCACACTGAACAGAACAAGTAATAACTACATTTACCATCATATCAAACACATACAGTCAGAATATTACATAGGGTTAATGGCAAAATAAGAGCAAAATACAATACACATCTTATATAAACAGCACAGTCCACCTAGGAGTCAGTAATAGAATATATAGCATTACCCTGGGCAAATAACCAGGGGTTTACAGATACAACTTTATGCAATTATCCCCCAACGCCTGACATACAAGGAACACTTACACTGCCCCTGAGGGGTTAATGGCAGAACATACAACCTAACAGGTACAACACAAATAGTCTCGGAGGGGTTAGAAGCAGGATCTCCCACATCACATGATGCTACACAGCAGGTATACAGCATAAACATGCGTGTAAATGGGATCTGCACCTGCAGGTGGGATATACAGCATGTACATTAGTAACTGAGGGGTTAATAGGGGAATGCATTGCATTAACTGTGAGTGGAATATATATACAAATAATATTTGCATTATTAACTAAGGGGTTAATAGGGGGATACATGCTGTGAGTGGAATATATACTGTATATTACATATCATTAGTAGCTTAAACGGTTAATAGGGGGAATACAATGTGTGAGTAGGATACATATATATATATATTACATATCAGTAGTAGCTAAGGGGTTAATGGGGGGATACAATGTGTGAGTAGAATATATATTACTTACATATTATTAGAAGCTAAGGGATTAATGGCGGATACAATGCATGAGTGTGATATATATATATATATATATATATATGACATTATTAGTAGGGAATGGGTTAATAGGGGGATACAATGTGTGAGTGGGATATATATATTACATATTAGTAGGGAAGGGTTAATGGGGGGATACAATGTGTGAGTGGGATATATATATATTACATATTATTAATAGGGAATGGGTTAATAGGGGGATACAATGTGTGAGTGGGATAAATATATTACATATTAGTAGGAAAGGGGTTAATAGGTGGATACAATGTGTGAGTGGGATAAAATATATTATATATTAGTAAGGAAGGGTTAATGGGGGGGGATACAATGTGTGAGTGGGATATATATATATATTACATATTATTAGTAGGGAATGGGTTAATAGGGGGATACAATGTGTGAGTGGGATATATATATTACATATTAGTAGGAAAGGGGTTAATAGGGGGATACAATGTGTGAGTGGGATATATATATTACATATTAGTAGGGAAGGGTTAATGGGGGGATACAATGTGTGAGTGGGATATATATATTACATATTAGTAGGGAAGGGTTGTAGATTGTAAGCTCTTTTGGGCAGGGCTCTCTTCCCCTCCTGTATCGGTTATTGATTGCTTTATATGTTACTCTGTATGCCCAATGTATGTAACCCACTTATTGTACAGCGCTGCGGGATATGTTGGCGCTTTATAAATAAATGTTAATGTAATGTATGTAAAAAGGGTTAATGGGGGGATACAATGTGTGAGTGGGATAAATATATTACATATTATTAGTAGGGAATGGGTTAATAGGGGGATACAATGTATGAGTGGGATATATATATTACATATTAGTAGGGAAGGGTTAATGGGGGGATACAATGTATGAGTGGGATATATATATTACATATTAGTAGGGAAGGGTTAATGGGGGGATACAATGTGTGAGTGGGATATATATATTACATATTAGTAGGGAAGGGTTAATGGGGGGATACAATGTGTGAGTGGGATATATATATTACATATTAGTAGGGAAGGGTTAATGGGGGGGATACAATGTGTGAGTGGGATATATATATTATATATTAGTAGGGAAGGGGTTAATAGGGGGATACAATGTGTGAGTGGGATATATATATTACATATTAGAAGGGAAGTGTTAATGGGGGGGATACAATGTGTGAGTGGGATATATATATTACATATTAGTAGGGAAGGGGTTAATAGGGGGATACAATGTGTGAGTGGGATATATATATTACATATTAGTAGGGAAGGGGTTAATAGGGGATACAATGTGTGAGTGGGATATATATATTACATATTAGTAGGGAAGGGGTTAATAGGGGATACAATGTGTGAGTGGGATATATATATTACATATTAGTAGGGAAGGGGTTAATAGGGGGATACAATGTGTGAGTGAGATAAATGATGAGGAGGTGGGGGGAGAGGAAGAAGCACAAAGATGCCATTTTCGCCCCCCAGTCCCACATTTAGTGCAGACACTGCCCCCCCCCCCCAGTCTGTGCGCCCAGTGCCAGCCTATCCCCCCCCCCCCCCGCACCCCCGGGAGAGTTACCCAGCCAGTATGTGCCCGGCCCCCCCATAGGGTTACACCTACCTGTGCCCCCTGTGCCCCCCTGTGCCGCGGCCCGGAGCTCCCACCGGCCTTTGTGCGCTGCAGCCACAGAATGAATGGCCCGTACCCTCCGCTATTGGGAACATGGACAGCTTCGGGGGCTGGCTCCGCCCACTGTGGGAGGGGCTTGGGGGGAGAAATCTGTACCAGGCAGTCAGGCAGGAGAGACACGGAGCTGACTGTCACCCTGGGGCACCACATGCCTGGGGGATCCTGCAGCTGCTGCAGAACCTCTTGAAAGCAGGAGTGTCCTATGTCTTTGTGAAGCCCCCTCTAGTGGGTCCTGGCTAGTGCCTCTATGAAGTGCCAGCCCGAATTGCAGTGGCTGACATTGGGTGCTGGCACTGGGGCACTGGGTGCTGCCACTAAGGCAGGGCAGTGGGGTCATTGTTGCAAAGTTGCAAAAATAAAGTGCTAGAGCCATTTGTATGTGACTTATTAGGTGACTCCAGCTTTACTCCTAGTAGTCCCTACAACCAGTGTCGGACTGGGACCCCAGTCCTTACTCAGCCTCTTTATTGGGACCCCAGTCCTTACTCAACCTCTTTATTGGGACCCCAGTCCTTACTCAACCTCTTTATTGGGACCCCAGTCCTTACTCAACCTCTTTATTGGGACCCCAGTCCTTACTCAGCCTCTTTATTGGGACCCCAGTCCTTACTCAGCCTCTTTATTGGGACCCCAGTCCTTACTCAACCTCTTTATTGGGACCCCAGTCCTTACTCAACCTCTTTATTGGGACCCCAGTCCTTACTCAACCTCTTTATTGGGACCCCAGTCCTTACTCAACCTCTTTATTGGGACCCCAGTCCTTACTCAGCCTCTTTATTGGGACCCCAGTCCTTACTCAACCTCTTTATTGGGACCCCAGTCCTTACTCAACCTCTTTATTGGGACCCCAGTCCTTACTCAGCCTCTTTATTGGGACCCCAGTCCTTACTCAACCCTGCAGGTGCCCCCGCCAGCCATATCCCCTAATTCCCTCCTCCCCCCCCTCGCAGGGGCCCCCCTGACCTCCCTCGCAGGGCCCCTCACCCGACATCCTCCCCCAAACGTGCGTAATTTAATGCGTATGGGGAGGATCGGTCGGGCAGGGGGAGCGCAGGTAAGGGTCGGACTGGGCCGCTGGGGCCCACTAAAGCCGGTGCCCACCAGGATTTTTCCCAGTGTCCGACCCTGGGGGGGGGTCTTTCCTGCAGTGCAAAGAGCAAAGTGTTTGTAACTGGAGAGTACCTCCACTCAGCTGCCTTCCAATGACTCCTGTTAGTGGCACACTTCCCCTTTAAGTGCCTCTGGGTCGGTCCCCCTCCCTTCGCACCCTGATCTCCAGCAGTCGGGCGTATAGGTGCAGAGTGAAACAAGGATCTCTTCCCCAGCAATAGGATACCCACGGGGGGGGGTAGCACTGTAACAGGAGCAATGTTTGCCCCGGCTCTGGTAAACCCACCTCACTGATTGGCCCAGCTCTGCCACCTCTGCCACCTTCCTTCTGCCCCCCCTTAAACTTTCCTCTGTCAGATAATGAGACATAAACACATACTGAAAGTGTTTATCAGTCAGTGCCCCTCAGCCCCCCATGCCCCCCAACAGTCACGCTCCTAAATCCAAAATGGCTGAATCACACATTCCCAAGCCTCTGGCACCAAAAGCAAATGCCTCCCTTATGCCCATGTAACACTAGCGCTGCCAATACACATGGCATGGTGTTCATGGGGTGATATTAATATCCTCCAAGGAAAGGACATAGGGGCAGGGGTGGGTAGGTTGGGGTGGGGGGGCAGAATATTGGGCCTGCAGTCAGTGTGCAGTAAACTTTAATAGGGGGGGGGGTAATAACATTTTTGCTTAACAAAAGAAAATTAAACTTTTCAATATGCATTTACTGCAAATGTTATTTCTCTCTGCACTGCTGGTTCCGGCTATTAAATCAATGTAGCAGAAGCAACCTGCTTAAAAGACCCGCAATAAAGCCTGCGAGGCATTGTAGGGAACCCGCAATAAAGCCTGCGAGGCATTGTAGGGAAATAAAGTCTTGGCTGACATTTGTCCCATTGTTTTAGAGTCGGAACCAGCAGTGCAGAAAGGGACAGACATATAATAACTTTTGTTTTGGAAAAAAAAAAAGACATAAAAAGTTTGTATGCGGAGGAGGGGGGGTGTTGTTTACCTGCTCGGTCAGTAACTCACTCACCTGGTAAATGACTGAACTGCAACAATATGCCGTGCGGAAGGATGATGTAACTATAGACACAGATATTTCTGGTTCTAACCCGAGAAGTGGGCCGAGGGCACGCCGAGCTGGAAATGATATCCAGGAGCAAAACATGCAGAGCCATAAACACAAATAACTGAAAGGTTAAAGGTTTAGTGAAGCCTCTTAAAGGAGAAGGAAAGGTAAAAAGTCAGTAAGCTTTATCAGAAAGGTCTGTGTAAATACAGCGATAAGCACTCACAGAGAGTCCTCTATCAAAAGAAACACAGGATTTCTTGTATCCTTTTTTGTAAACATGTTCTTCGGTCTCTGACTTCCTCTCTCAGAAAAATCCTTCAGGCACAGTAGGAGTCTGCCCAATTTGCTTCTCTCTTCTCCTCCCTTCTCCTCTCTCCCCCTGACTATTCCTTTCTCCCCCTTCCTTCTCCTCTCTCCCCCTGACTACTGATTCCTCCCCCTTCCTTCTCCTCTCTCCCCCTGATAACTCCTCTCTCCCCCTGATAACTCCTCTCTCCCCCTCCCGTCTCCTCTCTCCACCTGACAACTCCTCTCTCCCCCTCCCTTCTCCTCTCTCCACCTGACTACTCCTCTCTCCCCCTCCCTTCTCCTCTCTCCCCCTGACTACTCCTCTCTCCCCCTCCCTTCTCCTCTCTCCCCCTGACTACTCCTCTCTTCCCCTCCCTTCTCCTCTCTCCACCTGACTACTCCTCTCTCCCCCTCCCTTCTCCTCTCTCCTACTGACTACTCCTCTCTCCCCCTCCCTTCTCCTCTCTCCCCCTGACAATTCCTCTCTCCCCCTCCCTTCTCCTCTCTCCACCTGACTACTCCTCTCTCCCCCTCCCTTCTCCTCTCTCCCCCTGACTACTCCTCTCTCCCACTCCCTTCTCCTCTCTCCCCCTGACTACTCCTCTCTCCCACTCCCTTCGCCTCTTTCCCCCTTCCTACTCCTCTCTCCCCCTGACTATTCCTTTCTCCCCCTTCCTTCTCCTCTCTCCTCCTGACTATTCCTTTCTCCCCCTTCCTTCTCCTCTCTCCCCCTGACTATTCCTTTCTCCCCCTTCCTTCTCCTCTCTCCCCCTGACTATTTCATTAATATCCCATTGGAGCACTAAAGCCCAATACTGCACTGTGCATGTGTGTGTGTGATTCTACTGCAGGCAAATTAGATTGTAAGCTCCACTGTATCAGTGACTGATGGGATATGTCAGCCCTACACAAATAAGGGATAATACCCCAATTATAATACCCATAAAGCATACAAAGATGGCATCTTGGACAATAGTGTGAGCAGCAGCCAATCCCTGTGGGTCCAGCTGGCACATACACTGTGGCCTCCCAGGGCGAGCCTTTGCCGTAATGCGTGAAATCTGGCACAGACCTGCCCACCGATAATCACTGGTATCACAGAGAATAGGTACTCTAGGGTGTATAGTTACACAAGGGTAAATAGGGAGTTTGGTTACACTGAGGTCAGTGGAGAAACTTTTAATCACTTGAAACTTAAACCAGCTACACGGAAATGTCGAGGAACAAGAAAATGTTATCATTGCACTTAATATGATTTATGTTGCGCAATCTGTTCCTTGATAGGTTCCCAAAATAGAGCCGGAACCTTAATACTCAGAATAAATACTCAGGCAGCTGTATTGTTACCACCATAGGGGTGTTATATAAACGCTCCCCTTACTACAGGGCTGCACATGATAAACACAGGTAGGTCCATAATATTCTAAACCCCATTATTGGAAAAGGACCCTTACTGGGTTAAAGAGGCACCCTTGCCAACGTATCCATTAAGTTTATAGGTCTATGATAACAGGCAGCACTGGGGCTTCTGCCTTAGGGGCCCCTGTACACCCCAATGGCCCCCACTGCCTTCACCCACCCCCACACAGAGGCCACCAACACCCTCCGACCCCCTCCCCAAATGCCCCTAAACGAAACTTACCTGCGGATGGAGGGAGCGCCCTGGGGGCCAGCAAGTTCACTGGAAACCCTGTATCCTGTTTAAGCCTGTATATAAATATATATATATTACACAAGAGCCATGCATATCCTGTAAATGATATCCTTATAAATGGTGCTTAGTGATGCTATCAGTTATAATTGGTGCCAAAGCCATTTCAATAGTGTCTTTACTCAAATGAAAGAGTCCAGGTGTGATGATTTCCTTTAGCTGTGTATACCTGGTAGCCATATGATGTTCTCTGGTAGCTATATATGATGTTTATTAACCTGTATATACCCAAGTATAATTGTCTGATATTGGTCCATTATCTACATTTGTAGATTTCAATGCTTTCTTTGCATTAAATATTAATATATATATATGGTAAGAGTATTGCCAGGTCATGGAGAATCCCATATAAGGAAGCCTTGGGACTGGGAGGGGCTTGGTATATGTGGGCGGAGACTAATTATACAGATGAGAAGATCAAAGTTTTGCCGTGGCCAAAAGCCTTAAGGGTCCATCTAGCTCAATGATCCCCAACCAGTGGCTCAGGAACAACATGTTGCTCCCGAAACCGAGCCTCCAATAGGCTGACAGTCCACATTGGGCTACCAAATAACCAATCACAGCCCTTTATAGGTACCCCCTAGGAACTTTTTTCATGCTTGTGTTGATCCCAAACATTTTTATATATCTTAATGTCGCTAACGAGTAAAAAAGTCTGGGGACCCCTGATCTAGCTAATAAGGGTACAAGAACATCTCCCTGTGGGTGAAGGTTTCAGTGGGTCCTTTTAGCCCACCCAACCAGTGGGTATAAACTCCCTGCCGGCACCATGACTTTCCCCCTTACCCAAGGCCGCTGAGCCAAGTAGGAAGCGGGGCAGTCACCTAAATGAGCTGAAGAACAGCCGTGCCACGTGCCACGATGCCAATTCCTGTTAAAGTTCCCCAGGTGATGAAAGTGTTACTGTGCTTCCCCTATAACCATCACTGGCTGGAGATACATTGCGTGTTTACAGGTTCTCTCCTACGCCTTAAACACAGAAATCTAAAGAATCTCCCAGAATGACAGACCCCCCCCCCCCCCCATCCCTGGGAGGCAGCGGTATCATTTCCTGCACATTGCACCACTAATTTACTGTTCCACACACTCATGGAAATATCCACCCTCAGCATCTCACACCTACACGGCACATCTGTTCTGCCTCACACTGAATGGGCGGCCGGGCAGCAGCAGCCAGACTTGGGTCTGTAATCTCATCATCCTGCTGTTGGATAAACAGAGGCAAACGGCACGGGAAATTCAGCTCCCATAGTGGCATCTCTATAAAGGGCAAAGGCCATTGATCAGATAGAAACTTGGTGCCAAAAGTGGATGGAGGGAGGACCAGCCTGACGCTCTAGAGCAGTGATCCCCAATCAGTGGCTCGGGGGCAACATTCTGCTCCCCAACACTTTGGATGTTGCTCCCAGTGGCCTCAAAGCAGGTGCTTATTTTTGAATTTGAAGTTTTGGTTGCATAAAAACCAAGTGTACTGCCAAACAGAGCCTCCTATAGGCCGCCAGTCCACATAGGGGCTACCAAATAGCCAATCACAGCCCTTATTTGACACCCTCCAGTACATTATTCATGTTTGTGTTGCTCCCCAACTCTTTTGCATTTGATTGTGGCTCATGGGTAAAAAAAGATGGGGATCCCTACTCTAGTGGGAGTGGGAACAATCTTCATCATTGTCCCTAAATAGCCCACCCTATTGAGATGTCAGCAGGGAATGTGACTAACATAGGCCGCAACATGTTGATCCTATTGGGGCAATATGCAAAGATATATGATGGGCAGAATTTTTGATTAAAGGGGAACTCCACCCAAAAACAACTTGAGCTTTTTGAAGTAAACATAATTTCAAGTAATACCTAAACAAGAGCCAGCGCACCTGGGCTGCAGGGAAGACAAGCAGAGAAAACATATAGGGGCCTTCGGGCTCGAGCTTTCATATCCCAATACCACGCGAGAGTTTGGAAGTCGGATTTCCCCTTTAATTTTAGTGCACTTCGCCCCGTGACAATGTGCCCCGCACCTAGCGCCAGCTTTCCAGTTCACTGCTAGGAGTCCAACCAGAGCCTGAGTGCAAGTACAGGTATAGGACCTGTTATCCAGAATGCTTGGGACCAAGGGAATTCCGGATAAGGGGTCATTCTGTAATTTGGATCTCCATACCTTAAGTCTACTAAAAAATCAATAAAACATTAATTAAACCCTATGGGATTGTTTTGCATCCAATAAGGATTATTTATATCTTAGTTGGGATCAATTACAAAAGAAAAAGGAAATCCGTAGTAAAATTCTGAATTATTTGATTAAAATGGAGTCTATGGGAGACGGGCATTCCGTAATTCGGAGCTTTCTGGATAATGGGTTTCCGGATAAGGGATCCCATACCTGTACTATTTAATCAGGTTCCCCAGTGTCTCCCCACTAAACCCTTGGGGTTCTCTGTGCCTTATCAGCAGGCCAGTACCACCCAACTGTAGACTTGCACCAAGAAATGGCTACTAGATAACTGAGACACCTTGAGCAGTGACTTGTGGGTAATTTCCCAGAATCCTATGCTTAAGCTCTTTGGTTCAGTATTTCAGCCACAGACTGCGCAGGGTTTTCTCTCTTTCCCATACTGGGAGCAGCTGGAGCCTCCTGGTACCAAGATGCAGAGAGAAAAATCTAAACATCACAAATGATCTCATTCTCTGTATATAATTTATATTAAATAAAAATCGCCTTTGGCACCGTAATAAGCGCTAGGAGGGCACTCGGCCATGTTTCCAACAGGTTTTATGGAGCAGAGAGAATCACAAACAAGGCTATCAGTAAGTTCTTTATCTGGGGAAAAATCAGCTTCACTTGCCAAAAGTCTTACAGAATTGTATGAACTCTGTACGGGCTTGTGAGATAACAGTGTTAACCCCTGAAATGCCAGGCAGTACAGAAATGTCAACACCATTGTGCTACACACGGGGCAGGCCAAGATACTTAGGGCTCTGGCACACGGGGAGATTAGTCACCAGCGACAAATCTCCCCGAAATGCCATCCCACCGGCGAAATAATAATAAAACAGTACCTGTACTTGATCCCAACTAAGATATAATTACCCCTTATTGGGGCAGAACAGCCCTATTGGGTTTATTTAATGGTTAAATGATTCCCTTTTCTCTGTAATAATAAAACAGTACCTGTACTTGATCCCAACTAAGATATAATTACCCCTTATTGGGGCAGAACAGCCCTATTGGGTTTATTTCATGGTTAAATGATTCCCTTTTCTCTGTAATAATAAAACAGTACCTGTATTGATCCCAACTAAGATATAATTACCCCTTATTGGGGCAGAACAGCCCTATTGGGTTTATTTAATGGTTAAATGATTCCCTTTTCTCTGTAATAATAAAACAGTACCTGTACTTGATCCCAACTAAGATATAATTACCCCTTATTGGGGGCAGAACAGCCCTATTGGGTTTATTTAATGGTTAAATGATTCCCTTTTCTCTGTAATAATAAAACAGTACCTGTACTTGATCCCAACTAAGATATAATTACCCCTTATTGGGGCAGAACAGTCCTATTGGGTTTATTTAATGGTTAAATGATTCCCTTTTCTCTGTAATAATAAAACAGTACCTGTACTTGATCCCAACTAAGATATAATTACCCCTTATTGGAGGCAGAACAGCCCTATTGGGTTTATTTAATGGTTAAATGATTCCCTTTTCTCTGTAATAATAAAACAGTACCTGTACTTGATCCCAACTAAGATATAATTACCCCTTATTGGAGGCAGAACAGCCCTATTGGGTTTATTTAATGGTTAAATGATTCCCTTTCTCTGTAATAATAAAACAGTACCTGTACTTGATCCCAACTAAGATATAATTACCCCTTATTGGGGCAGAACAGCCCTATTGGGTTTATTTAATGGTTAAATGATTCCCTTTTCTCTGTAATAATAAAACAGTACCTGTACTTGATCCCAACTAAGATATAATTACCCCTTATTGGAGGCAGAACAGCCCTATTGGGTTTATTTAATGGTTAAATGATTCCCTTTTCTCTGTAATAATAAAACAGTACCTGTACTTGATCCCAACTAAGATATAATTACCCCTTATTGGGGCAGAACAGCCCTATTGGGTTTATTTCATGGTTAAATGATTCCCTTTTCTCTGTAATAATAAAACAGTACCTGTACTTGATCCCAACTAAGATATAATTACCCCTTATTGGGGGCAAAACAGTCCTATTGAGTTTATTCAATGTTTAAATGATTTTTTGGTAGCCTTACGGAACCAAGATCCTTTATCCAGAAAATCCTTGGTCCCAAGCATTCTGAATAATGGGTCCCATACCTGTATAAAGCTCTAAACTCACTAAACTAACTAAAAAAAAAGTTGCAAGGAAAAGTCACTGCAAGAAAAGTCATAAAAAAATCGACTTTTTCAAAAATCATTGAACTGTTGCTGTGACAAGCCGAAAAAGTTGAGTTTTCGGACAAAACCCAGTGAAATCTTTAAAGTTTTGAGACAAAAGAAAGAACAGGAAAGGGAAGGGACCTTTGCCATTGACTTCTATATGAACTCAGCAAGTTTAATCTGGTAAATTGTTGAATTCGGATTTTTAGACGCATAGTCAATCTCAAAAATCGATTTGAGATTAAAAAAAAAAAATGATGGTTAGTAAATGGGCCCCTAAGTGTCCAGCAGATAGCTTATCCCCAAGAGAATAGAGCCTAAACATGCCCAGATACTGTAAGGGCTCTGGCACACGGGGAGATTAGTCACCCGCGACAAAATTCTCTGTTTACAGGCGACTAATCTCCCCGAAATGCCATCACACCGGCAAAAGCGTAAATCGCCGGTGGCATGGCATACGTGGCGGCGCCCATAAACCGGGAGACTAATCTCCCCTGTACCAGAGCCCTTAGGGTGAAGACACACAGAGCTACTAGTAGCAGCTACTTGTCATGGCTACTAAAATAGACAATGCTGATCATTTACTGATAATTGTCTCTATGTGTGTTTAGCAGAGGCAATTCTCAGTATTGTCTATGGCAGGGAATTTTCTGGTGTTTAGTAGCCTTCAAAAAGTAGCTGCTACTAAATAGCTCTGTGTGTCTTCACCCTAAGGGCTCTGGCACACGGGGAGATTAGTCGCCCGCGACAAAATTCCCTGTTCGCGGGCGACTAATCTCCCCGAGTTGCCTTCACCTGCCATCCCACCGGCGAAAATGTAAGTCGCCGGTGGGATGGCACACACGGCGGCTCGATTTCGCACAAATCGGCGAAGTTGCTTCGCGAGGCTTTTTCTGCGATTTGCGCGAAATCCCCCCGGCGGCGAAATCCCCGTTTGCCAGAGCCCTAACACTAGCACTATGAGCCCAGAGCCCAGCAATTCCCATTAGGGTGAAGACACACGGAGCTACTAGTAGCAGCTACTTGCAGGGTCGGACTGGGGGGTGCGGGCCCACCGGGGCTCCCGCCCCAGGGGCCCTGCAGGTGCCCCAGCCGCGTCCCCTAACCCCCCCCAGGGGCCCCCCTAACCCCCCCGCAGGGCCCCCGCCTGACGTCCTCCCCGAGCGCGTATAAATTGAACGCGTCGGGGAGGAACAGTCAGTAGCTGGGAGCGCCGTCAAAGGTCGGACTGGGCCGCTGGGGCCCACTAGGGCCGGGGCCCACCGAGATTTTTCCCGGTGTCCCGGCGGCCCAGTCCGACCCTGGCTACTTGTCATGGCTACTAAAACAGACAATGCTGATCATTTACTGATAACTGTTTCTACGTGTGTTTTAGCAGAGGCAATTCTCAGTATTGTCTATGGCAGGGGATTTTCTGGAGTTTAGTAGCCTTAAAAAAGTAGCTACTACTCAGGGGCGCCCCAGTTACCAGGGGCGGCAAAAAGCCACTCCTGGTAACTTTAAGAGCCGAATATCCGGTTTTTAAACCGGAAATTCGGCTCTTCTAGTGCAGAGAGCGCAATTGCACTCTCTGCACTAGCGATCTCACCGCCCCCGGACCCGCTCCTGCGCTCAGAAGGTAAGCGCTGGGGAGCGGGGGTGGGGGGAGGCATCCAGGAGCTGCCTCAGGCGGCGATATGTCCAGAATCGCCCCTGCTACTACTAGTAGCCCAGTGTGTCTTGACCAGGCCCGGATTTGTGGAGAGGCCACAAAGGCCCGGGCCTAGGGCGGCAGAAACCTGGGGGCCTGCCGCACCAAAATCTAAAAAGTTTTTTACCCATACGGAGCAATGGGTGGACTTCTCCCCACTGCTCCGTATCCAAGTTTGTCCCACTGCACATGCGCGCGCAAGGCGCCCCGCCCCCCCTGTTTGCGCATGCGCACGGAAACCCCTCTCCCCCTGTATCGCGCATGCGCACTGGGGGGGGGGGGGCGTTCGACCGGGGGCGGCCTTGGGGCGGCCAATTTGGAAATCCGGCCCTGGTCTTAACAAGTTCATATTTTGTCACAACTTTTACCTGACATGAAACACATGCTCCTTGAGAGATAACAACATAATCAGTGTATTATGGGCACTTCAGTAACAACAACGCACTCTGTACAGGCAGGGAATGTGCTGAATGGCACAGGGAGGAATATAAAGAGATAATGATACGTACGTGACACAGAGCAAGCTGGGCTTGCCTATACGCTACTGGGATTATTTACTAACCCTGGGTGCATTATGAAAGTGCAATGTTAGATGCAATGGGAATATTTCCTACCAACAATGCAGAATTTCCCCCCACAATTCAAGAGTAATTGCAGTCATGAGGGAAAATTGTGCCTGACTCAATTGCGGCTGACTTGGGAAGAAAATTTTAGTTGTTGGGGGGTTACAGCATTTCTAAATATTACATTATATCTCATATTGTCTGATTCTTTAGAGCAGTGGTCCCCAACCTTCTTACTCGGGAGCCACAGTCAAATGTAAAAAGACTTGGGGAGCAACACAAGCACCATAAAAGTTCCATAAAAGGAGCCAAATAAGGGCTGTGATTGGCTATTAAGGGCCTATATGCACCCTATCAGGGTTCCAAAAAAAAATAAAAACACGGTATGTTTGAGTTTTAGCAAATCTGCCCCTTAGTGTTGTTACTGCACTATAACACTATACACTATCTACTGAACTTGTTTTACAGGAAATTTTAATTCCAAAATGAGTAGGGAGCAGCAGATTTAGCCTGAAGTGTCACAGAGCAATAGGCTGCCGGGGTCAGTGACCCCCATTTGAAAGCTGCAAAGAGTTAGAAGAAAAAGGCAAACAAATTAAAAACTATAAGAAATAAATAATGAAGACCAATTGAAAAGTTGCTTTATGATATGGGTAATAGATGGAACTGATGGGGGGGGGGGTGACTACATCAGCTCCATCTATTGCCCATATCATAAAGCAACTTTTCAATTGGTCTTCATTATTTATTGTGCCGATTCCTGTAATTTGGAGCGACCTACTTCTTATGGCCCAAGACTACATTTAGGGCGGTGATAAAGTTTGACCCTCTCACACTGGCTCGTAGCTTACTGGCCCATACTGGCCTATATATTGGGCAACCTTCGGTCGTATATCTATTGGGCAGGTTAGGAGATCTCATTGGACGAGGGCTGCACGTGCCCATTGGTGTGGCCCCTTCCCAGCAGATCTGTGTGGGTGGGAAAATCAGGGAAAGGCTTCTCACACTAAATGGGTAGTTCTCATTTAAGATAACTTTTGTGTTATGGAATGTCCCAAAATCAGCAACTTTTCAGCTGACCAAAGCAGCAGCCAATAAAACAACTGCTCTGCGAGTCTCCAGTTTTATTGTTATTTATTATTCCCTATGTTATCCTATACATCTTCCATTCTCCCATTCAAGCCATGGCCTGGTTGCTAGGGTAAAATGGGCCCTAGCAACCAGATAGCTATCTTATCCTATACATCTTCCATTCTCCCATTCAAGCCATGGCCTGGTTGCTAGGGTAAAATGGGCCCTAGCAACCAGATAGCTATCTTATCCTATACATCTTTCAGTCTCCCATTCAAGCCATGACCTGGTTGCTAGGGTAAAATAGGCCCTAGCAACCAGATAGCTATCTTATCCTATACATCTTTCAGTCTCCCATTCAAGCCATGGCCTGGTTGCTAGGGTAAAATGGGCCCTAGCAACCAGATAGCTATCTTATCCTATACATCTTCCAGTCTCCCATTCAAGCCATGGCCTGGTTGCTAGGGTAAAATGGGCCCTAGCAACCAGATAGCTATCTTATCCTATACATCTTCCAGTCTCCCATTGAAGCCATGGCCTGGCTGCTAGGGTAAAAGAGGGCCCTAGCAACCAGATAGCTATCTTATCCTATACATCTTCCAGTCTCCCATTCAAGCCATGGCCTGGTTGCCAGGGTGAAATGGGCCCTAGCAACCAGATAGCTATCTTATCCTATACATCTTCCATTCTCCCATTGAAGCCATGACCTGGTTGCTAAGGTAAAATGGGCGCTAGCAACCAGATAGCTGCAAAAAATCCTAACTGGAGGGCTTCTGAAAAAAATCTCTTTAAAGCGCATTTTCATATTGGCTGTTCCATAGAGTTTATGGACACCCCCCCCCCCCCAGGGTGCTTATAGTGCCAGTATTTGGGCTCAGTGCCCAGCAGGAGTCGGCTATTTAGGGAATATGTTAGTAGATCTGAGATGTCACAAGGAACAAGTGTAACATCGAGGAATCAGCGCTGCGTCACCAGGGGGGGAATTTAACTGAAACACCCGTGATTTCCCATAATCCTTCCTGCAATGCATAAAGCACTAATATAACTGGAATTTTCAAATGTTTAAGATTGGGAAATACATTTATTTATACTGGAACCGACACCAAATATAGGAAATGTGCTTCTCTGAAATGACCATGTGACGCTTCCTGATCATTAAAGGGGAAGTAGTGCCTGATATTTTAGATTTTTCTGATGTGTTGCAATCTGCTATTTGAGGAGAATGCTCAGTAGCAGCTTTGATAGCTTTGTCACTTCTAATAATGTAATAGAGTCCAACAGTGATAATTCCTCTCTTAATCTCATAAACTAAATCAATAAAATGGTGATTCAAATAAAAGATTATATAATAATAATAGTCAGTAATTCCTGATTGAATATCCTTAAATATTACAGCAGAATTATACCTCATACAGGATAAATGCCTACCATTCAGCACAGGCTATGAGCAAACTTAGGGGGCTGTTCCTGCTGAATTGTGCTTAGTACAGGGGAATCCCTATGTGCCATAGTTTTATGGTATCTCTCTGTACAGGCTATGAGCAAACTTAGGGGGCTGTTCCTGCTGAATTGTGCTTAGTACAGGGGAATCCCTATGTGCCATAGTTTTATGGTATCTCTCTGTACAGGCTATGAGCAAACTTAGGGGGCTGTTCCTGCTGAATTGTGCTTAGTACAGGGGAATCCCTATGTGCCATAGTTTTATGGTATCTCTCTGTACAGGCTATGAGCAAACTTAGGGGGCTGTTCCTGCTGAATTGTGCTTAGTACAGGGGAATCCCTATGTGCCATAGTTTTATGGTATCTCTCTGTACAGGCTATGAGCAAACTTAGGGGGCTGTTCCTGCTGAATTGTGCTTAGTACAGGGGAATCCCTATGGGCCATAGTTTTATGGTATCTCTCTGTACAGGCTATGAGCAAACTTAGGGGGCTGTTCCTGCTGAATTGTGCTTAGTACAGGGGAATCCCTATGTGCCATAGTTTTATGGTATCTCTCTGTACAGGCTATGAGCAAACTTAGGGGGCTGTTCCTGCTGAATTGTGCTTAGTACAGGGGAATCCCTATGTGCCATAGTTTTATGGTATCTCTCTGTACAGGCTATGAGCAAACTTAGGGGGCTGTTCCTGCTGAATTGTGCTTAGTACAGGGGAATCCCTATGCTGCCATATCCCTAGGCTGGCTCAGTTGGGATTGGTTACACTGGGGAAGGGGCAGTTAAGGGGGGGTCACTATATATAAATATATAAGGGGGGGCAGTAATGAAATAGAGAAAGTACAGGGAAGAGCGACTAAGCTGATAAAGGGAATGGGCTCAGTTATGGGGAAAGGCTGGCCCAGTTGGGATTGGTTACACTGGGGAAGGGGCAGTTAAGGGGGGGGGGTCACTATATATAAATATATAAGGGGGGGGCAGTAATGAAATAGAGAAAGTACAGGGAAGAGCGACTAAGCTGATAAAGGGAATGGGCTCAGTTATGAGGAAAGGCTGGCCCAGTTGGGATTGGTTACACTGGGGAAGGGGCAGTTACGGGGGGGGGGGTCACTATATATAAATATATAAGGGGGGGGCAGTAATGAAATAGAGAAAGTACAGGGAAGAGCGACTAAGCTGATAAAGGGAATGGGCTCAGTTATGGGGAAAGGCTGGCCCAGTTGGGATTGGTTACACTGGGGAAGGGGCAGTTAAGGGGGGGGGGGTCACTATATATAAATATATAAGGGGGGGGCAGTAATGAAATAGAGAAAGTACAGGGAAGAGCGACTAAGCTGATAAAGGGAATGGGCTCAGTTATGAGGAAAGGCTGGCCCAGTTGGGATTGGTTACACTGGGGAAGGGGCAGTTAAGGGGGGGGTCACTATATATAAATATATAAGGGGGGGGCAGTAATGAAATAGAGAAAGTACAGGGAAGAGCGACTAAGCTGATAAAGGGAATGGGCTCAGTTATGGGGAAAGGCTGGCCCAGTTGGGATTGGTTACAGGGAGGGAATCCCACAACTTCCCAGCTCCCTCAGCTGTGATCTGGGCAAAAAGGTTTAACCCGTCCCCTCCCCGGGAAAATGCTATCAGTGCTTGGCCCATTTCCCTAAACTGTTGCCAGTACAGCAGCTACGGAAGCCTATCTAGGACAATATTCTCATTCTGACACAGTACCATAACTATTGCCTGTGGCATTACTTCCCATAGCCAACAGATACTACAAGCACTTACATTTGTGTGCTGGTCGTCACTATGTTGCAGTCCACTTTGTCTTCTTGAAGATGATAGTAGATTATGTCATAATTAATGGAGTAACTAATTTGTACTTATGGGCCCGGCCCCTCCTCCACCCCTCACTCCCAGGCCCACCTCAGGCCCATCAGTCAGTCTCAGGCTTGGCAATGTCTTATGGTTCTCCTTCATTTCAACTTTTTGAATGAATGGAGTAAGTATAGGTTAGTTACACCCTCAGTAGTTACTCCCTATACATCAAGTCTTTATCTCGTCTTCCTTGGGCAATTTTAGCTTTTTACATTGGGGCACTGGCAAATATTTGTATGACTGTCGTGTTGCAGTTAAATGCACTGCAGTAATGTAACTTGCACTTATGATAAATAATCTTATATGTGTGACGCCGCATGTAGGGGTTCAAAGTTGTTGCTATGTTTTATTGTGCAGGGGGGGCAAATGTTAACATAAGTATCTACAAATGTGGGCGATCACCTCTTATTGGCAATTAAATCCATAATTTCCAGTTTATCATGTTCCAGATCCTGGTGCCCTCTGGCTGCTCACATTCTAGATCTTGATGCCTTCTGGCTGCTCACATTCTAGATCTTGATGCCTTCTGGCTGCTCACATTCTAGATCTTGATGCCTTCTGGCTGCTCACATTCTAGATCTTGATGCCTTCTGGCTGCTCACATTCTAGATCTTGATGCCTTCTGGCTGCTCACATTCTAGATCTTGATGCCTTCTGGCTGCTCACATTCTAGATCTTGATGCCCTCTGGCTGCTCACATTCTAGAATCTAGAATGTGAGCAGCCAGAGGGCATCAAGATCTAGAACGTGACAGATCTTGATGCCGCCTGGCTGCTCACATTCCATTCCTGCTGCCCTCTGGCTGCTCACATTCCATTCCTGCTGCCCTCTGGCTGTTCACGTTCCAGATCCTGCTGCCCTTTGGCTGTTCATGTTCCAGATCCTGCTGCCCTCTGACTGTTCACGTTCCAGATCCTGATGCCCTTTGGCTGCTCACGTTCCAGATCCTGCTGCCCTCTGGCTGCTCACGTTCCAGATCCTGGAGCCCTCCAGATAATATTAATGACTTTTCCTCCTGTCTGTATTCCTGCTAACCAGCTGTTATCCGGCTGAAGGCAATAGCTAAATAAAGGGGCAATTTAAGCCTGCCTCTCCCATACCCTGGTGCTGGATTATTAGCATCCCTGCTGTCCCTAAGCCTCCTGTCCCTAGCTCCTGAGTTCCTCTATCCCTGTATATTAAAATCCTTGCTCCTGAATCCTGTCTGTCCCTCCTGCCCTGTTCTGACTCCCCGGTTTTGACCTTGGCCTGATTCTTGGATTGTGTTTGCTGCCTGCCCTGACTCCTGCCAGCCTTATGTATTGTGTTTGCCCTGCTGCCTGCCCTGACACCTGCCAGCCTTATGTACTGTGTTTGCCTTGCTGCCTGCCCTGACTCCTGCCAGCCTTATGGATTGTGTTTGCCCTGCTGCCTGCCCTGTCCCTCAACTCAGGGCTGGATTTGTGGCAAGGCGGGGGTTACACCAAACGCTAGTGATTTCTTTCTGGGTTTTGTGTCACTGGGAAATTCAAAGCATATGGAAACTAGAAAATACCTACCCCACATCACTGTGTTCTCCAGAGAATAGGTTGGTCATATAAGGGAGTCAAGGAAGGTTGCCGGACAGATTGGTACCCCCTAGTGGCATTGCTTGCTCCATTGGCCATGCTTGGGGGGTGCATAAAAGTGTTACCTCTTTGGAGTCTGCCCAGGCAATGTGTGTGTATATATACTGGCAGGGGGAGGCAAGTGGGTCACTAGAGCCTCCATACAGCCATTATTCTGGGGTTAAGGTTGCATTTCTTATAGCACACAATATTAGGCTCAAACACCACTCATAGTAAGTAAAAGATATTGTGCATTTCAATCCATTAAAAAACAACAAAGACCCCTTAGATGCAATGCCTAACATGTTACATGCTTACGAAGCACTTAATCATTAGCCAGAGTGCCTATGCCTTTATAATATTGTGTGCTGTAATTTTACCCTCTTTTGGCCACCAGGGGGAGCTTTGTCCCATACCACTATATACTTTTTGCCCATCTTTTTACCTTAGAGTTCTGGGCATCCTCATTATTCTGACATGTTGCCTTTCTTATAGATCAGGGAACTTTTATATTTTATTTATAATATTCTTAAATTTTTTTAATTTTTTATTGTCCCTTTTAATACATAAGGGTGTGGGCATGTGCTGTGTTTATTTCAGGCACAAAGTGTGTGTGTATAAGGGCTGCTTTGCTTCTCTACCCCATGTTGTTGGTGCAAGTCAGTCTGACGTTGGTACAGATGCTGCCCACTGAGAATGATAAGGGGCACTAAAGGTGCCCATACACGGGCCGATTGTAGCTGCCGATATGGGTCCCTTGGACAGATTCGGCAGCTTATCGGCCCGTGTATGGGCACTACCAACGGGCCTGCCCGACCCATATCTGGCCTGAAATTGGCCAGATATCAATCGTGCAGGTTAAAAGATTTAGTCGGATCGGGGAGCGCATTGGCTCGTTGATGCGGTCCCCGAACCGACTGCCCCATTGCCGCCATTATAATTCGCCTACATTTTCCCCGATATCGCCCACCCGCAGGTGGGGATATTGGGTGAAGATCCGCTCACTTGGCAAGCTTGCCAAGTGAGCGAATCTTCACATGTATGGGCACAAACACACCACAATAATCTTATGCAAAAGTCTGAGGGTTTTAGTAAGAAATAATCCAATCAGACACTAGGTGGCGCTGATAGCAAGCAAGGCATTTATTCAATTAATAACAAGGGTCTGCAACCTGTAGCCTAAACAAGACATATTCGTGTCAGTAGCTAAAGTAAAGAAGAGTCGATACAGCCAAGTTTCAGGGGGAAAAAACTGAGAGACATTTGGTCAGTGACGTAGCCAATACAGTAATAATGATCTGCAGTCAGAACCAGCTGATTGTGATGATGTTTGTGCTGTGTTGCCATTTGTGGGAGGCTGTGTGCAGTGTAGAGAGCCAACAAGTCATGCCTGGAGTGCTATTACACATGCAATGTCAGTCTCCTCCAGGGTCTGCGTGTGGAAAGTGCCAATGGTGTATGCTGGGTAGCAGCTGTTAGATATTTCAGTATATACATGGGGTAGGTTCAAGCTGCAGCCCTCTGACATAGTAACATAGGTTAAAAAAAGACACACGTCCATGGGGTTCAGCCTATATGTCCATATGAAACCTGCCTCTCTAATTAGCCTCAGAGGGGGGAAATCCTTCCTGACTCCAAGATGGCAATCGAACCGGACCCTGTATCTCCTCACTTGCTAATAATCCGTGCAACCCCTTCTCATACCTATCTAATGTATTTGTGTTCATCTTCCTAATGAATACAGTGCTGTCTGCATTCAGCAGCTCTGTATTCACAAGTGTAAAGCCTAAACCCTAAACTTTTACCCTGCTTGTATTCAGACACACCAGTTAGGGAGGGCACATGGGGATAAAGGTGGCCATACAGGGGCTAATATTGGTTCTTTGGACTGGTTCGGCAGCTTATATGCCCGTGTTTGGGCACCACGGATGAGCCTTCCTGACTGATATCTTGCCAGATCTCGATCGGCAGGTTTAGATCAGATAGGTCAGATAGGGGACCGCGTTGGCTTGTTGGTGTGGTCCCTGAAGCGATGGCATCTATGGGTACTGTTTAACTAATTGCCCACCCATAGGAGGGCATGATGGGAAAAGATCTGCTTGCTTGGCGACCTGGCCAAATAGCAGATCTTACAGTGTATGCCCACTTAAGGAGCCCTATTCTTGTGCTTTGGATTTTTGCCCGCACCACATGCAGATGATACATTATATCTGACTATAAGAAAGGCTATTTGCCCCTTTTTGCCCCTGGCCTATCCAAGCCAATGTTGTTTTGAAGCCTAATCCCTGACAGACAGACTGACAGAAGATACAAGGACAAAAAAAAACAAGGTTTAATTTATTCTGATCAACATAGTCAAGGCTCCAAGCTGTAAAAATATACAATTAAAGAAACAATTTTGTTGCTACGTATAAACAATTGAGAGTCCTTTGTCTACAAGTCCAGAACCAGACCCACCAAAAGGCTACGATTCATCAGCATTTCAATTAGAACTTTTATTTATTCTCGTTCCAGGTGCCCAGCAGCCTGGGGATAGTGGGAAGTGGGGGATAAAACCAGAGAGTAACTGTCGTACCGTTAGCGCTAACCCACGGCCCGTCGCTCACAGACCGCCTTTTGCCATCTGCTTTCCTGTAATTATGTACGGCGTGAGGCTCGACATAGGTTTGGCAACCTTCAGGAACGGGTGCTGTAGGGAGAGTGAAAACAGTATTAGTATCCTCTATGTATATAGCGCTGACATATACCATATTGCTGTACAGAGATTATATAGATCATTCCCATCAGCCCCTGCCCCAGTGAGCTTACAATCTAAGGTCCCTATCACATTCCCATCAGTCCCTGCCCCAGTGAGCTTACAATCTAAGGTCCCTATCACATTCCCATCAGCCCCTGCCCCAGTGAGCTTACAATCTAAGGTCCCTATCACATTCCCATCAGTCCCTGCCCCAGTGAGCTTACAATCTAAGGTCCCTATCACATTCTTATCAGTCCCTGCCCTAGTGAGCTTACAATATAAGGTCCCTATCCCATTCCCATCAGTCCCTGCCCCAGTGAGCTTACAATCTAAGGTCCCTATCACACTCCCATCAGTCCCTGCCCCAGTGGAGCTTACAATCTAAGGTCCCTATCACATTCCCATCAGTCCCTGTCCCAGTGAGCTTACAATCTAAGGCCCCTATCACATTCCCATCAGTCCCTGCCCCAGTGAGCTTACAATCTAAGGTCCCTATCTCATTCCCATCAGTCCCTGCCCCAGTGGAGCTTACAATCTAAGGTCCCTATCACATTCCCATCAGTCCCTGCCCCAGTGAGCTTACAATCTAAGGTCCCTATCACACTCCGATCAGTCCCTGCCCCAGTGGAGCTTACAATCTAAGGTCCCTATCACATTCCCATCAGTCCCTGTCCCAGTGAGCTTACAATCTAAGGCCCCTATCACATTCCCATCAGTCCCTGCCCCAGTGGAGCTTACAATCTAAGGTCCCTATCACATTCCCATCAGTCCCTGTCCCAGTGAGCTTACAATCTGAGGTCCCTATAACATTCCCATCAGTCCCTGCCCCAGTGGAGCTTACAATCTAAGGTCCCTATCACACTCCCATCAGTCCCTGCCCCAGTGAGCTTACAATCTAAGGTCCCTATCACATTCCCATCAGTCCCTGCCCCAGTGGAGCTTACAATCTAAGGTCCCTATCACATTCCCATCAGTCCCTGTCCCAGTGAGCTTACAATCTGAGGTCCCTATCACATTCCCATCAGTCCCTGCCCCAGTGGAGCTTACAATCTAAGGTCCCTATCACATTCCCATCAGCCCCTGCCCCAGTGGAGCTTACAATCTAAGGTCCCTATCACATTCCCATCAGTCCCTGCCCCAGTGGAGCTTACAATCTAAGGTCCCTATCACATTCCCATCAGCCCCTGCCCCAGTGGAGCTTACAATCTAAGGGCCCTATCACATTCCCATCAGCCCCTGCCCCAGTGAGCTTACAGTCTAAGGGCCCTATCACATTCCCATCAGCCCCTGCCCCAGTGGAGCTTACAATCTAAGGTCCCTATCACATTCCCATCAGTCCCTGCCCCAGTGGAGCTTACAATCTAAGGTCCCTATCACATTCCCATCAGTCCCATTAGTAGGGCCAACCCTACAGTTTGAGAAGCTCTGGCTTCACTCTGGGGTCTCCAATTTCTTGAGTTACAGTCAGGCAGAAGAGCACTGGTACATGTAGGTAATTCAGCATCTAATGGAGTGTGCAGGGTTGGACATCCTTGGCCCGGTTAAGTGGGCACTACGCATGTGACTGTGCCATTATTTTATTATACTCAGTTTAGTTCTGCACTACAGCCAGCATACTAGGGGGAAGTAATGGCACAAGAAACATCCCTACTCATTGTATTGCTATTAAGGCACAGAGCTGTACCTGACGGCAGCCATACTGAGGCTGACACAGCAGCAGGTTTAAAAGTACTTTTACATTTATGAAAACATTCTTTGGATGTTCTCAGTATTCAGAATCTTGTTTAAAGGGTAAATGTAATTAAAACAATGTTACGTTGATTTAGGAAGAAGAAGCTAAGGAAACATCTCCCAGCAGACTGACGTCATTACAAAGATAAGACTATTGTTTGGCAATAAAAACAGACGTTAAGATCACGATGAATTATTTGCGAGTCACAGTGGGCACGCTGCTTAGGAAGAAGGAAATTCCTGCCAGAGAAAGCACCTGTCGCTAGCGGCTCGGCCATATGGGCAGAGAGTGGGAGGGTGATGGAAGAACTGGATGCCAGCCATGTTGGTATAAAACAACAGAGGAAAGAATCCTTCCTGCTGTGCCTGGTATTGTAAACTCACAGGGAAAGGATGAATGGTCTATAACTATATAATCTCTTGTATCTCCCTCTGGATTGTGCCAAAACCTTGCCTTGGCATCCCGGCAGCATAGCCCAGATTAATAGCTCAGAATATTTTCAATGAGAAGTTGGATTTTGCTTGCAATAAACCCACAATGGGTAAAGGACTGGACCACCAATCATGATTTGTTTTTTCTTTATTCTCAAGTTTGGTTTTAGATTTTTTTTCCACTTGTTAGCAGGGCCAACCTTTGGTCAAAGCCTCCATTAATGTATCAGTAATTCAGCTCTATACTTTTTCACCCAAAATTCCATCCTTACTGACCTTTCAGGTGCATCTATGAGAGCAAATAGACATTTTCCCAAAATCGCACACTAACTGGGCGCGGGTTGAGAACTCCCAGCCACTGCTCCAAACCCCCTTTACATAGCAGAGGGACCATTCCCCACAAGTGGAGCCCAGTGTCGGACTGGGACCCCAGGGGCCCACCGGAAAACCTTAGACCATGGGCCCACTCTCCAAATTATTTTTCCCCACTCAGCCACTTAATTCTCCAAGTCTCTTTTATTTACATGCTAGCATCTATTTCTCCACTTTGTTCCCATTCAGAAATAGGGAATGGACATGAAGTAGGCCAAATGGTCAGGAGCAGGAGGGCCCACTAACCCCTGGGCCCACCGGGACTTTTCCTGGTATCCAGGTGGGCCAGTCCGACACTGGTGAAGCCACTGCCATATAAGCTTCAACAAGAATCCTGCAGCCACCCCACCAGTGCAGCGAGACTTACCTGGAGGAGATCCCTGGCCGAGCCTCTTTTTTCTACATCCATCTCAAGGCAGCGGCTCAGGAAGTCTCTGAATGCCGGCGACTTCTTCTCTGGCTCCTGCAGCTGTGGGGTTCCATTGGTAGCAATAAGGTACAGCGCCTGGGAATAGAGCAGGACAGCAGTAAGTATATACAATCAGTTTGCTCCATAATTACAAGAAAGCTAGTGTCATACCTTTGGCTTTTGACATTCATACTATCCCAATGTTCTCCTCTGGGTCCCTACAGAGAGTTAGGTCTGAGGAGGTTAAAGCCCCTCGCATTTGCCTAACAGCCAGTAAAATGTATCATTCCAGCATGTACAGCCGATGCATCTAACCCTGAACACATGTTAGCCTGAACCCTTTGGCTGTACCCTCACCGGCAATACAAAGTCTGCACTCCCTCTGAAATGGGTTAGGCAAGAGGTTGAAGGGTATCTGCCATGATATTTATGTTGTAATTTTTATTTCTAAATGACACTGTTTACACAGCAAATAATTCCCTCTGCCATTTAACCTTTTATTCTTGAACCAACAAATGTATTTGTAGCTGTAATATTGGTGTGTAGGCGCCATCTCAGTGCATTAACCTATTTTTTCTCCTACTCCCATGTAACTGGAGGAGTCCCAAGCCGGACTTGGATTTCTTACTATTGAGTGCTATTCTGATACCTACTGGGAGCTGCTATCTTGCTCCCTTCCCATTGTTCTGCTGATCGGCTGCTGGGGGTGAGGGGGGGGGGGATATCACTCCAACTTGCAGCGCAGCAGTAAAGTGTGCCTGAGTCTGAGCTTTCAGCCGGCGCTACACATTAGAACTGCTTTCAGCTAACCTATTGTTTCTCCTACTCCCATGTAACTGGAGGAGTCCCAAGCCGGACTTGGATTTCTTACTATTGAGTGCTATTCTGATACCTACTGGGAGCTGCTATCTTGCTCCCTTCCCATTGTTCTGCTGATCGGCTGCTGGGGGTGAGGGGGGGGATATCACTCCAACTTGCAGCGCAGCAGTAAAGTGTGAGTGAAGTTTATCAGAGCACAGGTCACATGGCTGTGGCACCCTGGGAAATGAAGAATATGGCTAGCCCCATGCGAAAAACAGATTACAATGCAGGATTCTGCTGGAGAAGCTCTATTAACTGATGGGTTTTGAAAAAAACATGTTCCCCGTGACAGTATTCCTTTAAGTTTTTCCAGGCAATACCTACCCTGAGAGGATTTTCATTCAAGTAAGGAGGCTCCCCCTCCACCATTTCAATAGCCATGATCCCCAGAGACCATACATCCACTTTAGGCCCGTAGGCTTTCCGGGTCACCACTTCAGGAGCCATCCAATATGGCGTGCCCACCATAGTACTGCGCTTATTCTGTTCAGGTGAAATCTGTGCGCAGAACCCAAAGTCAGCTAGGGAGGAAACCACAGAGGGGCTTGTAAGATTAATATTATCTAAATAAATGTTTATCCAACAGCAGAGTATAAAAGTGAAAGCATTTCATTAGCGACAGATTATTCTGACCGACATCCCTCCATCTCATATGGAATATATATTTATAATAAACAAAAACCGTAATAATGCTTATATGTGGTGTTTAGTTATAACATCACAGCAACAATTAATATCACTTGTGTCACAAGATTTTGTTAAAACCTCTGTATGATGAGAAATAATGCATCCCTGTCTTAGAGACTGAGGTCTGTATAGAATAATTAATTCTGTGGTTGTTTGCTTATACAGTCACAAAACTCCTCAGTCACTTCTAATATCCTTATCATTTACAGTAGGGGGTACATTATCCCTTATAATACATGAGTGATACTCAGAGTTCCCTGTATAACTCAGCCTGCAGCCTTGTGCCTTTATATGGGCACAGAACCCCTCAGTGACTGCTAATATCCTTATCATTTACAGTAGGGGGTACATTATCCCTTATAATACATGAGTGAGTTCCCTGTATAACTCAGCCTGCAGCCTTGTGCCTTTATATGGGCACAGAATCCCTCAGTGACTGCTAATATCCTTATCATTTACAGTAGGGGGTACATTATCAACTGCAATTACATTTTCAGTGTTTAAAATCAATGAACCCTTGAATGAAAGGTCCTTACAATGTTGTTTACTTATTAAAATCCCTAATTATGATTAATGATTGTGCCCTTGTCTTGCTTGGGGGGCAGTGGGTTTGTTTGTACAGCTACCACAAGTCTGATTCAGACATTAATGGAATCCGTTTGCTCCCAGGCATTGCAGTTTATCTAGATTGAGAAGACAATATCTCTAAGGGCTCTGGCACACGAGGGAGTTTAGTCGCCCGCGACAAATCTCCCCTGTTGCGGGTGACTTCAGCGATTTCCGCAAATCGCGCCAGTGCGCATGCCATCCCACCGGCGATTTACATTTTCGCCAGTGGGATGTCATATTGGGGAGATTAGTCGGCCGAAACAAGGGAGATTTCCCCTGCCCGACCAACATCTGGCCTGAAATCGGGCAGATATCGATCGGGCAGGTTAAAAAATTCAGTCAGATTGGGGACCTCATTGACTCGTTGATGCGGTCCCTGAACCGACTGCGCCCATTACCATCATCATAATTTGATTGTTTGACCCTAGGGCCAAACAACCGAATTAGCCTAAATTCGACCGACCGACCCGTAGGTGGGGATTTCGGGAGAAGATCCGCTCGCTTGGCGACCTCGCCAAGCGAGCGGATCTTTACGTGTATGACCACCTTAAGGGCAGTGGCACACTGGGAGATTAGCCGTCCCGCAACAAATCTTTGTTACCACAGGACGACTAATCTCCCCACAATGTCATCCCACCGGCAAGAATGTAAATGGCCGGTGGGATAACACCATTTGGTGGTTTCACCCTTTAAAAACAGGGCAGCAATTACTCAAGTGAAAGTCCAACCACCACACATGCTGGTACTCTGACTGGGTGCCTGATGTTCTGCTGGGTAGAGGTATGCGGCTCAGCCCAAAACCATCAGGTAGGGTTAAGCTGACATCCGTATGACAAGGGGAGGTTGTGGGCCTAACTAGTGACAAGGTCCCTTTCCTAATTGAGCCTCCTCTGCTTCCTCAGCCCTCTCTGGTAACTTAGCCAACATATATGGAGTCTTGTTCATTCAGCTTACTCAGTTTCACAGCTCCGTCCATCCCCAGGAGGATATTGTCACTCTTAATATCTCGGTGTATCACTTGGTTTGAATGTAGAAATTCCAGAGCCTGAAGACACTGGGGATGGGAAAGGAAAGTGGATGGTTACATTCAGGTACCTCACTGAAGGGAAAGAACATTCCAGCTACTGAAACTCCGCAACCTCTCGAATAGGTTTCATTCATTTGTAACGTAAGGGAGAGAAAGAGACCAATGCACTTATATCCAGTGGGCCAGGGACTGGGTCAGAATTAACAAGCTCCAAGAGTGCCTAAAACATATACGATTTCCTATTGGCTTTGTGAATGTAGCTAGAATTATTTTTAGGGGGAACTTACATTTTCCCATTCCCAAACACTAAAAACCATTCAGGGATATAGGGGATGTTCAGACCTTTGAAACTGCAAATATAAGGCCAATTTAACAGTTAAAGGAACAATAACACCAAAAAGTGCAGCAAACTAATTCATATATTATGTACTATTGCTCTGCACTAGTAAAAGCTGTGTGTTTGCTACAGAAACCCTACAATATATTATATAAACAAAGCTGCTGTGTAGCCCTGGGGGCAGCCATTCAAATTTAAAAAAAAGAGAAAAGGCACAGGTTACACAGAAGATAACAGATAAACTGCACAGATTCCAATTGTATTCTACAGAGCTTATCTGTTATCTGCTATGTAACCTGCTCCTTTTCTTTTTTCTAGCTTGAACGGCTGCCCCCATGGATACACAGCAGAGTATTTATATAAAATACAGTAGCTTTTCTGAAGCACACGCAGAACTTTTACCAGTGCAGGGCAACAGTACATTATATTTTATGTATTTTTTTGGTGTTACTGTTCCTTTAAAATGTTATTTTGTCAATTGTATCATTTGAGCTGGAAACAAGCTACGTATGTTTTATCCTACTGTTTCATTAGCTGTGTTGTCTTATGTTTTATGTTATGTGTAAAACAATAAAATACACCTTTAAAAAAAATGTTATTTTGTACACAAATATGTGCTGTGTGAAACTGGAGAAGGGGCTGTTTCCATGTTTCCAAAACAGAAACAGAATGAGATCCATGTATAATTGTTGGGTTAGACAATGACATGAATTATGTGCAAGCTAACAAGTACATAAGACATATTAGGCTTGGATGTTACCTCTCTGCACACAGCTGCGATCTCGCCCTCTTGCATACAGGTCTCTGTTACAACATCAGTGAGAGATCCCCCCGCTAGATATTCCATCACAACCCACAGCTCCTCCCCGACCAAGTAACTAAAAGGAAAAAATCACTTAAGAGGTAAATAAAAATAATGACATACACAAGTTAGGGAGTTCTGGCATGATGCAACATCATCCTCTTGCCTGCCCTGTGGCCCATATGCCCTGTACCCACTGCCTGCCCTGTGGCCCATATGCCCTGTACCCACTGCCTGCCCTGTGGCCCATATGCCCTGTACCCACTGCCCGCCCTGTGGCCCATATGCCCTGTGCCTACTGCCTGCCCTGTGGCCCATATGCCCTGTACCCACTGCCTGCCCTGTACCCACTGCCTGCCCTGTGGCCCATATGCCCTGGGCTTACTGCCTGCCCTGTGGCCCATATGCCCTGTCCCCACTGCCTGCCCTGTGGCCTATATGCCCAGTGCCCACAGCCTGACCTGTCACCCACATGCCCTGTACCCACTGCCTGCCCTGTGGCCCATATGCCCTGTACTCACTGCCTGCCCTGTGGCCCATATTCACTGTACCCACTCCCTGCCCTGTGGCCCATATTCACTGTACCCACTCCCTGCCCTGTGGCCCATATGCCCTGTACCCACTGCCTGCCCTGTGGCCCATATTCCCTGTACCCACTGCCTGCCCTGTGGCCCATATGCCCTGTACCCACTGCCTGCCCTGTGGCCCATATTCCCTGTACCCACTGCCTGCCCTGTGGCCCATATGCCCTGTACCCACTGCCTGCCCTGTGGCCCATATTCCCTGTACCCACTGCCTGCCCTGTGGCCCATATGCCCTGTACCCACTGCCTGCCCTGTGGCCCATATGCCCTGTAGCCACTCCCTGCCCTGTGGCCCATATGCCCTGTACCCACTGCCTGCCAATGCCGCCAGATTTCCAAGCTAGAGCCAAGTGCGGGACACAGCCGCCTGTTTGCTCTAAACTATCTCAAACTTGGAAATCTGGCGCAGGTTCAGCACTGGCAGGCAGTAGGTACACAGTGGCAGGCAGAAGGTACACGTGCCACTTGGTGCTATAGCACTTGCCTCTGGGGTCATAGAAAATAACCCCCTCTAGTATCTTTGTGTCTGACAAACAGCTAAATGATATCCCTTATAAAAACATTTGTGCCCCCCTACACACACACGCACTCCCCCCTATAACCTACCTATCCAGGTAATTCACAATGTTTGGATGCTTGTTTTCCCTCATTACAAGGATCTCGTTGATAATTAACTCTTTCTTTGGCTGCTGCTGCAAATTCATCTGCTTGATCGCCACCTACAAGCATTAAAGGACATGACTGAGAACATGACAAAATGTTACACATAAAAAGAGCAGAAAAGATTCAGATTTGTTGCTGACATTTAAAATGATAAATAATACGGCACTGTGATGTATGGAAAATAGGCAGTAACCTTTAGTGTTGCAACATGACAATTCCTAGCATCCTCAGGGGCCGCCTTAATAGCAGCAAAAATAAAAATGTTCCTTACAATCTGCTTAACTGTTGCTGGAGTGATTTGTCATAGCAACAAGGTAACCACTGTATCTTTTCTAGTTCACCTTTATATCAGGCAATACAGTGAGACCTCAGTTTTACATCCCCTCATTTTCCTGCATTTTACACCATTGTTTTGTGGTCCCACTAATATATAACACATAATTTATTTCTCTGATTTTACATTTTCCCGGATTTTGCCCAATTTTTAGGAGCTATCATAAAAATAAAATGTTCATATATACGCCATGCTTGGAGTTTAGCAATAGTACAAAAGTCACAGTTTCTGTATACTAAACACATCCACTCTCACCTCTTGGCCAGTGGCCACGTCCACAGCAATGTAAACTGTCCCAGACGCCCTGGACAAAGGACAAAACATGCTGTTAGAGCAGTTTACTCAATCACAGTGTGATATTGGCTAGAAATACATTTATTGGCATTTTCCTTTGATTACACAGATTTACACTCAATGATATTGCCTAATATAACACATAGGCCATGGAAGTTTTGCAGCTTTATGCAACTTGGACTATCAGACCAAACTGTAGCATTAGGGGTTCATGGGTGCCCCTCTGCCCACACCCCACCCAAATGAGCACTTTATTTCAAATTAACCAACGGACCTCACCGGAGGACCCAGGAATTCATATTTCACACATCTGGGTATGATTTGACCCTGGACCCCAAGGTTGGTCAGCCCAATGTAACTACCTACGTGTGCGGAGAGCTTGTATAGGAGACCCTATGGGCTGAACAGTTGGATATCCCAACATTTGCCCTCAACATAGGGTTTCCACCGCACCCCTTTAATACTGGCCACATACTGGATCCAGGGCAGTGGAGTCGGAAGCAATTTTGGGTACCTGGAGTTGGAGTCGTCGGTGGTGCCATAAACCGAGTTGAAGGATTTATGTACCGACTCCGCAGCCCTGATTGGATCCTGCTTCACTAGTTAGCAATCAATTTAAATGCATGCTGCATGGCTACACATAAATCAGTTCAGTCGGCAGCATGCATTTTATGAAATTGTTAAATAGCCATGCAGGATGTTAATTCAATACAGTTAGGTGCCAGTTGCTCGGTTGCCCACTCACAAAGGGATATACAGGTTACAACTACATAAGACAGACCAGAATACACACGTTGCTCAGTGCAAACGGCTGTAGATGAGCCAATATAAAGCTGTTTCCCCATGCCCTGACCCAGTGACACCAAGGGACAGCAAGTATGACAGCCCGTGACAGAGTCCCTCTCATGTGCTGCCAGGTAAAGCCAAGCGGAGCATTTGCTGACAGGGGCACAAAGGGAACATTCATGCGGCTAATCCCCCCTGGGCATTCTCCGGCTATGAGCAAAGGCTGAATGCTCACTGGTCCGTGGCGCTTCAGAGAGTATATTGGGCAGGTGCTGCTTACTGGATTTGGGTTGGAAAAGGCCTAATTTTAACTACATCATACGGGTTAGTCTGCAGGTGTTTTGCCATTGGGCTTCACCAAAATCACCAAATCCACTTGAACGACACTGAAGGCCTTCATACTGTGCATACTGTGGATATAGCAATAGAAAGGCAGTCTCTGCCCCAGTGAGCTTACAATCTAAGGTCCCTATCACATTCCCATCAGTCTCTGCCCCAGTGAGCTTACAATCTACGGTCCCTATTACATTCCCATTGATCCCTGCACCAGTGGAGCTTACAATCTAAGGTCCCTATCACATTCCCATCAGTCTCTGCCCCAGTGAGCTTGCAATCTACGGTCCCTATTACATTACCATTGATCCCTGCCCTAGTGATCTTACAATCTAAGGTCCCTATCACATTCCCATCAGTCCCTGCCCCAGTGAGCTTACAATCTAAGGCCCCTATCACATTCCCATCAGCCCCTGCCCCAGTGGAGCTTACACTCTAAGGTCCCTATCCCATTCCTATCAATCCCTTCGCCAGTGGAGCTTACAATCTAAGGTCTCTATCACTTTCACATCAATCTCTGCACCAGTGGAGTTTACAATCTAAGGTCCCTATCACATTCCCATCAGTCTCTGCCCCAGTGGAGCTTAAAATCTAAGGTCCCTATCCCATTCCCATCAATCCCTGAGCCAGTGGAGCTTACAATCTAAGGTCCCTATTACAGTCACACACACTAGGGGCAGTTTTATTAGGAGCCAATTAACCTGCCTGTATGTATTTGGAGTGTGGGAGGAAACCAAAATACCCAGAGGGAACTCACACAGACACAGGGAGAACATTGCTACCCTTGGGTAAATAAATATTGTGTGTTTTGAATTCGGACAGATACAGTATGGTGCATTTGATGTATTCTGGGGCATTTTCATCCCCCCCAGGTTAAAGAAAGACAACTGCACACAGCTATTACCCAAGCACCTGCCTAATGATTAGTGTAGCGCAAACAGAACATTCCTGAGTGAAACTCAATATACTTTTCCTTTCTGTTCAGCCTCTCGGAACAATCGCTAAAGGTTTCGGCTATCCCCTGCCAACAGGAAATCACAACTTTTATTTTTTTAAGATCTTGTTACTGAAATTACAAAACCAGTGCATGACAGTGTTGCTTGCACATTCCCCTCCAAGGTATGAATTCTATAAGGAAAATAATTGCACTCAACTGCATTGGGCTGTATTTATTTCTTCTCAATTTGTAGGGCCCCCAGGGTATATTGTGTCAGTATGTGGCCCCTGTTATGTCTTGCAAGACAGAGCTGTAAATTGCTCCCTATATCCGGGGCTGTTCTGGCCTGAACTGTTTATACTGAGCCATAATGTAATTCTAATGCCTGCTAATAATCCATTGTGACAGGACTGATATGAATAATTTCTTTAAAGCTCTGTGGGATGTGTCAGCACTATATAAACAAAGTATTATAATAATAATACTTGGGCGTGGGCACTTAAAAATTGGTTAGTGTGGCTCACTAGTGAGCCACAGTCAAATATAAAAAGACTTGGAGAGCAGCACAAGCACCATAAAAGTTCATGGAGATGCCAAATAAGGGCTGTGATTGGCTATTAGGGGCCTCTATGCACCCTATCAGCTTTATTTAGTAGCAAATCTTGTTTTTATTCAACCAAAACTTGCCCCCAAGTCAGGAATTCAAAAATAACTACCTGGTTTGGGGGCACTGAGAGCAACACCCAAGGGCTTGGTAAGCAACATGTTGCCCCTGAGCCACTGGTTGGGGATCACTGCTATAATGAATCCATATTGGAGGAAAAAAAGGCCTATTGGGTTTATTTAATGTTTAAATTATGTTTTAGCAGACTCAAGATATGAAGAACCAAATTAAAGATAGATTCCTTATCCAGAAAACCCCAGGTCCCAAGCATTCTGGATAACAGGTCCCATACCTGTACTGCATTTGCTCTGCCAGCGGAGAAATACCTGTCACCCCCTGTGTAGCCTGGTACTGAAACAAATGGGATTTGCTATACTAGATTTTTGACGGAAAATGCTGAAATATCAGGTCAAACTAATAATGATAATTTTTGGTGTTTTTTTTTTGATGCTCCTATATAATGGTCAAAGTTGTAAAAGCTTTGGTTAGAAAAGCCATGATAAGCAGGGGTCCTCTGTATGGGTCAGAATACACTATACTGATATTCAACTGATGTCCCTTTAAAATGTGTTTAACACTCTGATTGACTATACATAGGTCCTGCATAAACATTAATGCTCTGATTGGTTACAATTTGCTCCTACTTCTCTATAATCACCGCTGAATTTTAAAGTTAATGTACTTTAATGGCAAGCATTGAAACAGAGGAACAGAAATATTCTTACCCCTGTCCAATCTTCTCAAATCGTGTGTACTTTTTCTTTGGGTCTCCAACACTTACTATGCTTCCTGCAAAACAGAGTAAATCAATTATACACAGCCCGAGGCTGCACTCTCCATGTAATCACTAATAGTTAATAGGAAAGAAGAATAAAGAACACAAAATCTAAAATACAGAGGGGACACAAAGATCATTTAGAACCTATAAATATTCATTCTGCATTATCCAAACATAACATAAGCAAGGATCAGGAATGAATGGAATACAGATTCAGATTTAGGTCTGAACACCATTCATTTAGTCTGTTCATCAGTGATTTGGAGGAGGCCCTGAGAGCAATGTGCCTGTGTCTGCCACAGACACAAAACTAGAACAATTTAAGTCATCTAGGAAAGTTTCAGAAAACTTTATATACAGTGGCAAATGAGATTTAAGGGCAGATTTATCAAAATGTGAGTTTAGTGCTTAATACATAAAAACTCATCCATGTTCTATTAATTCCTATGGGATTGCTAGAAGCATATTTATCAAATGGTGAGTTCTAACTTTCACCCATTGATAAATATGCTTCCAAAAATCCCATAGAAATGAGTAGAATGTATTAAGCTCTAAACTCACATTTTGATAAATCTACCCCTTAGTGTTGATGAAGGAACTGGGGGTACTTGTAGATAATAAATAGCTCTAGCAAACAATGCCAGGCAGCAGCAGTAAGGACCAGCAAGCTATTGCCCTGTATTAAAAGAGGTAATGCAGCGGTTCCTAACCTGTGGGTCGGGACCCCTTTGGGGGTCGAACGACCTTTTCACAGGGGTCGCCTAAGACCATCGGAAAACACATATTTCGGATGGTCTTAGGAATAATTTTATGGTTGGGGGTCACCAAAACATGAGGAACTGTATTAAAGGGTCGCGGCATTAGGAAGGTTGAGAACCACTGCATTAATGGGAGGAGAGGGCAACTGTTTCCATTCACAATTGTAAGGCTTCATTTTGAATAGGCAGTGCCCACAAAGGAAAAGGCACATTATCTAAATAGAGTTAAAAAAGTGATTACACTGATAAGGGTGCTGGCACACTATGATATTAAGGGTAAGGACCCACGGAGCGGATCAGTCGCCCGCAATAGATCTCTGCTATTCGTGGGCAACTAACCACTCCAAAATGGCTTTCTGCCAGCAACAATAAGAGTCACTGGTGGAAATCCCTTAGCATTTTTTGACTTATACGGAAGCAATGCAACTAATCGCTCAAAATGCCGTTCCACCGGCAACAATAGGAGTGGCCAGGGGAAAGGCATTTTGGAACAGTTAGACGCCCGTGATAGCAGAGATCTAACGTGACTAACACGCTCTGTGGAACAACAGCCTAAAGATGGCCATACTTGGGCTGATTCTATTTCTATGTCGGTCCCTTAGACCGATTTGGCAGCTTATCGGCCAGTGTATGGGCACTAACAATGGGCCTGCCCGACCAACATCTGGCCTGAAATTGGCAAAACCTATCTGCTCTTCTTTGTGTCTGCACCCAGAGTCAATACATTGGCCTAGGTACAGACACACGGATGTGGATTTTGGCATGAAAATGCATACTCACGCACTACTCTATCAAAATCCACTCCATGAGTCTGCACCCAGGCCAATGCAGTGATTCTGGGTGTAGACATAACAAAAAGTAGGAGTGCTTATATGCAGGCCAAGAAAGAGCCTATGTGGCAGTAGCCTAAGGGTCAAGAATGCTGCTCTCACACAAGTACAGTACAGCTTCCCTGTACGACAGAAAGCTGGCATTAAGGTAGGATAAAAATCTCATAATCCCTGGGTTATGTAATATTCATAAAATACTTTTATCTTGTAAACAATAAGGGAGTCCAACCAACTAGTATCTGAAGACGTTTTATTCACATTAACAGGCACAACGGTAGCCCTAAGTGCTTAAAGAGAAGTGTTTAAATTAGTTTAGATTAATAGATAGGCCCATGGTGGATGCGCAAAATTCCAAGCTACAAAGTCCAAAGCAAAAAGTAGTACATACTCAGCTTCTCTAAGATCTCCTCATCTGTCATCTTGGGCTTCTTCTTTGTCTTGTCCACGCTGCTTTCCGCTCCATCAGTGACTGAACTGCCATTCTCTGTAGTTGGTTTAGCTGCCAGTGGCGGGACTGGAGGCTCAATGACAGAGCGTGTGTATATCTGTTATGAAGAATACAGTGTGCTTAAACTACCATGACATTATTCAGATTTTTTTACAGCAATTTACAGGGTAGGTAGCATGGTTACTGTGAATGACAAAATTGGCAAAACTGTGAATGAATAAAAGGGCATGTAACTCCCATTCTACTTGATTAAACTAGAGGCTATTATCCCCCCACTGCTACTATAAGTACCATCTCTCCCTACTATACCTGCTATCCCACAGCCCCAGTCCCTTCCCAGAGGCTATTATCCCCCCACTGCTACTATAGGCACCATCTCTCCCTACTATACCTGCTATCCCACAGCCCCAGTCCCTTCCCAGAGTCTATTATCCCCCCACTGCTACTATAGGCACCATCTCTCCCTACTATACCTGCTATCCCACAGCCCCAGTCCCTTCCAGAGGCTATTATCCCCCCACTGCTACTATAGGCACCATCTCTCCCTACTATACCTGCTATCCCACAGCCCCAGTCCCTTCCCAGAGGCTATTATCCCCCCACTGCTACTATAGGCACCATCTCTCCCTACTATACCTGCTATCCCACAGCCCCAGTCCCTTCCCAGAGGCTATTATCCCCCCCACTGCTACTATAGGCACCATCTCTCCCTACTATACCTGCTATCCCACAGCCCCAGTCCCTTCCCAGAGGCTATTATCTCCCCACTGCTACTATAGGCACCATCTCTCCCTACTATACCTGCTATCCCACAGCCCCAGTCCCTTCCCAGAGGCTATTATCCCCCCACTGCTACTATAGGCACCATCTCTCCCTACTATACCTGCTATCCCACAGCCCCAGTCCCTTCCCAGAGGCTATTATCCCCCACTGCTACTATAGGCACCATCTCTCCCTACTATACCTGCTATCCCACAGCCCCAGTCCCTTCCCAGAGGCTATTATCCCCCCACTGCTACTATAGGCACCATCTCTCCCTACTATACCTGCTATCCCACAGCCCCAGTCCCTTCCCAGAGGCTATTATCCCCCCACTGCTACTATAGGCACCATCTCTCCCTACTATACCTGCTATCCCACAGCCCCAGTCCCTTCCCAGAGGCTATTATCCCCCCACTGCTACTATAGGCACCATCTCTCCCTACTATACCTGCTATCCCACAGCCCCAGTCCCTTCCCAGAGGCTATTATCCCCCCACTGCTACTATAGGCACGATCTCTTCCTACTATAAAATATGTAAATCGCCCGATTTCCCGATTTTGCCTGACGTTTCCTTGCAAAGGCAACTTTAGGAGACCAAAGCGATGTGTATGCCATCCTACCAGCGATTTACATTCTTGCCGGTGGGATGACATGTCGGGGAGATTAGTGATGATTTATCGCAGGGGACTAATATACCCCTATAAAGAAGATAGGGAGGATTCTCAGCAAGTACATTATTTTCTCTCACAGGGAGATGCAGTTTGCTAATTCAGCTTTAGAAGCAGCCCACAAACCCAGTGTGCAGTTATCTCACAGGTATAAAATGACACGCAGGGGGATCTATGCTATTTACAAGGGTGAGCAGAGTTCATCACTATCACTGTTGGTATTTGAGATAATGATTTCACATCCAAGTGGAACGATCCCCATAAGAAACCCATGAAACCTATGCCTGTCATAATCGGTAAAAGCTTTGTTCAAGGAGAGAGTTTTGCTCTCCTCTAACCCCAACAATTACATTTACACTGCAGCAATAACAGCCCATGATTTATCCATGACTTCTGGATAAACATCCCCTCAGAGTATTCTGCTTTACACTCATATAAGCAGACATATTACTTTCTTAGTCTCGTGTGTGGTAAATGGTTTCCCAGTACCTCACAGAACCTCCCTCCCTCTCTCTTTCCTGACTACAAATTCCTGAGGTAATAGGTTGTCTTTTCTCTATTTCTCCATTCACTTCTCTCCTGGTTTTTTTTCCCTGTTCCTGCTGCTTTACTCTGTTCCAAAATCACCTCACAGCAGCCATAAACAGATAATCTCGTGACACAGGAGGCCACTCCCACCCTTCCCAGACAACTTTCCTTTTTATGTTGAAGGTGGGAGCAGCACTAGGCACTGACAGGCCTGCTATCAAACCTCCCAACATTTCCTATGATTAACAGCGCCAAAACATGGTCACACCCACTTTATAGGCAAAAAATGAAATAAATGGTTGGGATGACATTAACACAAAGAAGCACTAAGTACACAAGCAGTTTACTACAGACTGTGGCCCCTGACAGACACAGTGTGCGGCAAAGGTTGCCATGTAGACAGCAAAAATGATGCTTGGTCGCAATGTTATAAGTAGGAAATAAAGATAAATATATAGGAAGGCTTCTGTTTTATTTCCACAGAAGGTGGTAAGCATATATGTGGCCCCCCATCATTTAATGCCACAGTCTTACATTCAGTATTTCATGTCACAGCGCCATTTTATCATTTCATATCACTCTGCATTTTATAACAGACACATTATGGCTCCCGCATTTCATGGCAGAGTGTGGCACCAGAATTTCATGGCAGTGTGGTACAGGTATGGGATCCCTTATCCGGAAACCCATTATCCAGAAAGTTCTGAATTACGGAAAGCCCGTCTCCTATAGACTCCAGTTTAATCAAATAATTCAGAATTTAAAAACGGATTTTATTTTTCTCTGTAGTAATAAAACAGTACCTTGTAACTGATTCCAACTAAGATATAATTACCCCTTATTGGGGGCAGAACAGCCCTATTGGGTTTATTTCATGGTTAAATGATTCCCTTTTCTCTGTAATAATAAAACAGTACCTGTACTTGATCCCAACTAAGATATAATTACCCCTTATTGGGGGCAGAACAGTCCTATTGGGTTTATTTAATGGTTAAATGATTCCCTTTTCTCTGTAATAATAAAACAGTACCTTGTAACTGATTCCAACTAAGATATAATTACCCCTTATTGGGGCAGAACAGCCCTATTGGGTTTATTTCATGGTTAAATGATTCCCTTTTCTCTGTAATAATAAAACAGTACCTGTACTTGATCCCAACTAAGATATAATTACCCCTTATTGGGGGCAGAACAGCCCTATTGGGTTTATTTCATGGTTAAATGATTCCCTTTTCTCTGTAATAATAAAACAGTACCTGTACTTGATCCCAACTAAGATATAATTAATCCTTATTGGATGCAAAACAATCCTATTGGGTTTAAGAAAGACCCCATATCCAGAATGCCCTTGGTCCCAAGCATTCTGGATAAGGGTCCTATAAGTCCTATACCTGTACCAGCTTATAATGGCACAGTTTGGGCGGTTTTAATAAATGGGCAAAATGGACAATTGCACAGGGCCCACCATCAGACTCTTAGTTGTTATTATTTTTGACTGAAGCATTCCCCAAAAATGGCACACCCATTTCAATCAGTTAAAAGAGCTCAAAATAACTGTTATGACTGTTACTTTCTATTAAAACAAATGCACCTAAGGAATATATTTTTATTAAAAATCTGGCATTTGTCATAAAAGTTTATCTTTTCCCACCACTGTTGGTACAGACTGGCACGCCTGCACCTCGTGTCTATTTTAGTAAGCCCAGACTATTTTCTGTTTTTCCTGCCTTATTGTATTCAAATTCTCCTGCAGGAGGGTAGACCTATAATACATTTATTGGAGCAGATGTGGGGGCCCACCTATGAGATCTTTGCCCTGGGCCCACTGGGACATTAAAGTGGCCCTGGGCGCCAACATTTCCCAACACAGTATGGTACTAGCAAGCACCCAATATAAGCAATTTTTTACACAAGTTACCTGGCACCAGAATTACCTGACAGACATAGTATACCGGTTGGAGGTTAAAAATTGTGACAGTTTAGGAGCTATGAATGAGCACCAATTAGAGGGCTAAACAGGGTCGGACTGGGCCGCGGGGACACCGGAAAAATACCAGGGCCGCCCAGACACGACCCTGTTGGCGCTTCTCCTGGCCAGCGATGTCCTCCCCTGATGCGTTTCACATACGCGCATTCAGGGGAAGACGTCGGGCAGGGATGGTGGTTAGGGGTGCCTGGCGGGGGCCCCTGCAGTGGATGTGTCGGTGGAGGTACCTTGGGGCCCCCGGTGGGCCCTTCACCCCCCAGTCATACCCTGGGCCTAAACCAATCTTACCTACAAGCAGAAGCACTCAAACTACCAGGCTTTACTTACTCCATCACTGCTTTTGTACTTACTGATTTTGTGTGATCAGGACGCGGAGGGAAAGCAGGGGGATCTTCAGCTTCTGGCACAGGAAGGACCTCTGCCACCTCAGGCACAGGCTTGGCATCCTCAGGATAACAAATACCAGATATGTATAAGTATTTGATGTTTCTAAGTTGGGAATCATACAATTTAAGTTTTTTTTACAAGAGCAAGTTTATATGACACAAATGTATGGTGTAGATAGATTTCTTTGTCAGCAGAAAGGAGAAATTAAGGATTCTAAGCCCCCTACTGCCGGGAACACAGGAAAAGACGTGTCATTAATAATACACGGGTGAGAGATAGGCCCTGAGTGCACATCATTAGTACATGGAATGGAGTGCATCTTATTACTGTTACTAATGGTACCTGACTCACAGAGGATGGGGATTGTATACGGCTGCCCTGCGATACCAGGAATCCTGCTACAACGCCTGGGTTATAGTCACTGGGTTGCCCGAGGCCTCAGGAACAAGTACACTCCAAAATAACTATGACTAGGACTCCCTGCCTAAAATTTTCATACAAGCTACTACACTATCACCATCAGCATGCTCTAATGCTCTTATTTCATTCAAAATTCATGGCATTGTGCACTTAGTCCTGTTTATTTCTTTGATTTACTTCCTCCTTGCCCTCTTTGAAAGCCAAGACCAACTCTTGGTTCTAGCCTCTAGCACTCATAAAGGAACAGTTTAGTGTTAAAAAAAAACTGGGTAAAATAGGCTGCACAAAATAAAAAATGTATAATGTATAAATGCTGGAGTAAGCCCATGTCTAACATAATAGCCAGAACACTACTTCCTGCTTTACAGCTCTCTAACCTCTAAGTTAGTCAGTGACTTTAGGCACATGGAACATAACAGTTATGACTATGAAGATTTTCATTCATTCAGGTCATGGTATATCTACTATAAATAAATCTAAAGCAACTGGACTTGTTAAGTAATCATTGAAGACGTTTCACTACTCATCCGAGCAGCTTCTTCATCCAAAGAAGCTGCTCGGATGAGTAGTGAAACGTCTTCAATGATTACCTAACAAGTCCAGTTGCTTTAGATTAATTTATACTAGATAAACTGTTCAGTTAGTTTGTGAGCAAGCAGGTCTGATTCATATGCATACTAACTAATCAATTATGTCCCATAAGGCCCCCTTCATGTCACTGATTGGTTACTGACTGCTAACAGCTCAGAGGGCTGTAAAGGATGAAGTAGTGTTCTGGCTATTATGTTAGACATCTGCTCACTGCAGCCTTTATAGATTACATTTTTGGCTAACTATATTGAAAACATTTTTTATTTTGCGCAGTATAGCCAGAGCTCTCATGTCCCATACATGCTTATATCTGATCGGGCCATTTGGATGATTTAGACCATTCTAGCAGCATTGTAAAATAATACCCACTGTGTGTTTATGTATGTGCATGTAAGCATGTATGCTGTATGTTCTTGTGTAATTATATAACAGTCAAAGTTAAAATACTTACTCAAAAATTAAAAAAAAGGAAAAATGAAAAGATTTAGCTTACCAAGACTGAATTGGAATTATAAGCCTCTCTAGAGTTATCTGAGCAAAACAAAGAAGGAAACAATTATCAGTAATTATATTTACAAACATCTTTAATGTTTTAGGTAATTGATAATAAGGACTAGAGTTTGGGGCATACGAGTGACTGATGAGTCTGGTACAGACCCAGTGCAGGTAGGATGGGGTCAGGCTAGAGCAGGGATCCCCAACCTTTCTTACTTGTGAGCCACAGTCAAATGTAAAAAGACTTGGGGAGCAACACAAGCACCATAAAAGTTCATGGAGGAGCCAAATAAGGGCTGTGATTGGCTATTAGGGGCCTCTATGCACCCTATCAGCTTACAGGGGCTTTATTTGGTAGGAAATCTTGTTTTTATTCAACCAAAACTTGCCCCCAAGTCAGGAATTCAAAAATAACTCCCTGGTTTGGGGGCACTGAGAGCAACACCCAAGGGGTTGGGGAGCAACATGTTACCCCTGAGCCACTGGTTGGGGATCACTGGGCTAGAGAGACACCACTATATTGTAGCTGATATCCAACATAAGGCTAGAGACCCAAGGAGCAGTTCAGTTGCCTGCGATAGATCTCTGCTCTGGGGCGGCTAACCACTCCAAAATGTCACCGGTGGAAAGGCCATCACATTGCTTCGATATTTTGAAGTCCTATATCCCGGCCTATAATCATCACTGATCCCTAAGGCACCCCATTCAGCAAGTGCTGACCTAATTATAATTTAAATAATAATACTTTAAATATAATTTAAATACAGTTTAATCATTATAATTATTATTAGTAGTAGTGGCAGTATTAATATTATAATATAAATAGGTATAATAATATTAATTAATAATTATTAATCTATAATGATCATTATTTGATTTTATCCTTGGTACTCCCCCTCCCTCTCCCTGTAATCAGATGGGTCAGTTAAAGCAAACATAACGAGCTCTGTATAAACAATGCTCAATATAACTTTTCTATTATGAATGAATAGGACATTGCTTTTCTCTGTCGAGGCATTGGTATGTCTTGTATATATTGGGAGACAAAGCATTCCTCTGCTTGCTCTCCCCTAGCAAGTTATACAATGGATTGTGGGGATGAGCTCTATATACACAGAGGAATGGTGCTGTGCAAAGCATTTGTTTAGCCAGACATGCAGATACTTATATATATATACAGTGGAGGAAATAATTATTTGACCCCTCACTGATTTTGTAAGTTTGTCCAATGACAAAGAAATGAAAAGTCTCAGAACAGTATCATTTCAATGGTAGGTTTATTTTAACAGTGGCAGATAGCACATCAAAAGGAAAATCGAAAAGATAACTTTAAATAAAAGATAGCAACTGATTTGCATTTCATTGAGTGAAATAAGTTTTTGAACCCCTACCAACCATTAAGAGTTCTGGCTCCCACAGAGTGGTTAGACACTTCTACTCAATTAGTCAACCTCATTAAGGACACCTGTCTTAACTAGTCACCTGTATAAAAGACACCTGTCCACAGAATCAATCAATCAAGCAGACTCCAAACTCTCCAACATGGGAAAGACCAAAGAGCTGTCCAAGGATGTCAGAGACAAAATTGTAGACCTGCACAAGGCTGGAATGGGCTACAAAACCATTAGCAAGAAGCTGGGAGAGAAGGTGACAACTGTTGGTGCGATTGTTCGAAAATGGAAGGAGCACAAAATGACCATCAATCGACCTCGCTCTGGGGCTCCACGCAAGATCTCACCTCGTGGGGTGTCAATGATTCTTAGAAAGGTGAAAAAGCATCCTAGAACTACATGGGAGGAGTTAGTTAATGATCTCAAATTAGCAGGGACCACAGTCACCAAGAAAACCATTGGAAACACATTACACCGCAATGGATTAAAATCCTGCAGGGCTCGCAAGGTCCCCCTGCTCAAGAAGGCACATGTGCAGGCCCGTCTGAAGTTTGCCAATGAACACCTGAATGATTCTGTGAGTGACTGGGAGAAGGTGCTGTGGTCTGATGAGACCAAAATAGAGCTCTTTGGCATTAACTCAACTCGCTGTGTTTGGAGGAAGAAAAATGCTGCCTATGACCCCCAAAACACCGTCCCCACCGTCAAGCATGGGGGTGGAAACATTTTGCTTTGGGGGTGTTTTTCTGCTAAGGGTACAGGACAACTTATTCGCATTAACGGGAAAATGGACGGAGCCATGTATCGTGAAATCCTGAACGACAACCTCCTTCCCTCTGCCAGGAAACTGAAAATAGGTCGTGGATGGGTGTTCCAGCACGACAATGACCCAAAACATACAGCAAAGGCAACAAAGGAGTGGCTCAAGAAGAAGCACATTAAGGTCATGGAGTGGCCTAGTCAGTCTCCGGACCTTAATCCAATAGAAAACCTATGGAGGGAGCTCAAGCTCAGAGTTGCACAGAGACAGCCTCGAAACCTTAGGGATTTAGAGATGATCTGCAAAGAGGAGTGGGACCAACATTCCTCCTAAAATGTGCGCAAACTTGCTCATCAATTACAAGAAACGTTTGGCCTCTGTGCTTGCAAACAAGGGTTTTTCCACTAAGTATTAAGTCTTTTTTTGTCAGAGGGTTCAAAAACTTATTTCACTCAATGAAATGCAAATCAGTTGCTATCTTTTATTTAAAGTTATTTTTTCGATTTTCCTTTTGATGTGCTATCTGCCACTGTTAAACCTACCATTGAAATGATACTGTTCTGAGACTTTTCATTTCTTTGTCATTGGACAAACTTACAAAATCAGTGAGGGGTCAAATAATTATTTCCTCCACTGTATATATACAGGAACAAAAGGAGCACACCCTATTGAAGTTCAAATGCCCAGGGTGCTAGCAAAAAACATATAAAGCAAGACAGTGAGCTGCACACACTAGGACTTAGAAAGAAATCCAACGTTTCAAGCACTAACTGTGCTCTTCCTCAGTATGGTAAGGGGAAGTGGCTATTTCCTAATTGAATACTTGCTCTCCCTACCCCGCCCCTTTAAGGATAGCCTTGCAGCTAAAGCTGGCCATACACGGGCAGATCCGCTCGCTTGGCAATGTCGCCAAGCGATCGGATCTTCACCCGATATCCCCACCTATGGGTGGGCGATATCGGGTAGCAAGTACCTTAAAAAAAAAATAATCCAATTGTTTGGCCATGGGGCAGTCGGTTCGGGCAGGGCCGGATTTCTACTTGGGGCGCCCCAAGGCCGCCCCCATTTGGCGCCCCCCCGCTGCCGCCGCGAATGCGCATGCACCTAACTTGCGCATGCGCGAACAAGCCCCCCCCCGCCGTGACCGCTAATGCACATGCGCAAGCGCCAAACGTAGACCTCCCATACGGAGCAGTGGGGAGATGTCCCCATTGCTCCGTATGGGAGCAAAATGTTAAAATTTGCTTGCGGCGGGGCGGCATGCCGCCCCTGTGCATGTGCCACCCTAGGCCCGGGCCTTTGTGGCCTCGCCACAAATCCGGGCCTGGGTTCGGGGTCCCCGATCCGACTGGATTTTCTAACCTGCCCGATCGACATCTGGCCAATTTCAGGCCAGATATCGGTCGGCCAGGCCGCTCGGTTCTGCCCATACACAGGCCGATTAGCTGCTGAATCGGTCCAAGGGACCCATATCAGCAGCTAGAATGGGCCCGTGTATGGGGACCTTAAGAAGGTATTTATTTGCTTAATCACTGAATGGTTTCTTTGGAATAGGTCATGCCATATAAAGAGAAAGCAGGTATGGTCTTTCTCCCCCCAAAGAAAATATATTTTCTTTTTTTGCTAGGTTAGGACTGGTGCAAGGACACTGCCTTGACGGGGCGCGTCGGCTAATGCATACTTTGTACAAACCGTGTAACTAAACGTGTCTCTTTTCACTAAAATGCAGACATTTTTCCTTCAGTGTGTGCAAAATTGGTTTTTAATTTTCTCTTGAAGCTTAATAATGGAGTGCTGGGGTAATGTGTATAGTATATATATATATATATATATATATATATATATATATAAAATAGTCCATAGGGTGCACGCCATTTGCAGCAACAAAACCTGGGTGCTAGTACAAAAAAAATGCCCTGGAACAAGGACAGCACTCTTAGGATTTAAAGAATTGTAAACAAAATGTAAATGCAAAAGTAGAAAGGTTTATTACTTTATTTCTCAACGTTGAGTAATAAACCTTTCTATTCTTGCATTTACATTTTGTTCACAATTCTTTAAATCCTAGGAGTGCTGTCCTTGTTCCAGTATATATATATCAGAGAGCACCACAGCTTCATAGTAATCATCTTGGGTTCTGAAAGATTGCTATGGTTATCTAAAGGCCCCCATACACGGGCCGATTATAGCTGCCGATATGGGTCCCTTAGACAGATTCGGCAGCTTATCGGCCCGTGTAGGGGCAGAACCGAGGGGCCTGGCCGACCAATATCTGGCCTGAAATTGGCCAGATATCGATTGGGCAGGTTAGAAAATCCAGTCGGATCGGGGACCGCATCAGCTCGTTGATGTGGTCCCTGAACCGACTGCCCCATTGCCACGTGCAGAATTCGATCGTTTGGTCCCAGGGCCAAGCGATCGAATTCGCCTACATGCCTCCCCAATATCGCCACCCGTAGGTGGAGATATTGGGTGAAGATTCGCTCGCTTGGCGACATCGCCAAGCGAGCGGATCTGCCTGTGTATGGCCAGCTTTAGTTAGCCAATAAAGGTATCACCTTTATACCACTTTTGTTATTTTTTATTTCAAAAGGGTTTCCCTGTAACATTTTGACTGGCTAGCACGGTACACCAACTTTTCCTACTCCCTCTGACTGATTAGCGGAGGGCCCATTACTTGGGAGGCAGCAGGAAGGAACGGGTTCCCAGCTGGTGACTTGTGTGTGTCGGTGCCAGGGCTGCATTGCCAATGCCAGGGCAGAGTAATACAAAGCCTGCTGAGCAATCCCAGAGCCAGGAACAGGGACAGCGGCCAATACAAACAATAGGAACGTGTTTGAGGTTGGCCAGAGTGAGAGGCAGGGATGGATCTGCGGCAGGAGAAGGGAGGATGTTCATGACTCACATAGGAAACAATCAGACTCTATTGCTTTCAGTCCCTTATCCCATCGCACAAGGCGAGCAGATTAGAAGGGACGTCTGATCACTGACCCAAACTGCTGGCAGCAAGAACCCAGCGTAAAATCAGGGCACAATAAAAAGAATGAAAATTTAATGTCAGAGACATTAGGGAAAATGTTACATTCCCCTTTACTGCATATTGAATATATAAAAGGGAGTTGTGCTGACCAACCCAATCTTGCAATAAAAATACTGTACATAATTGCTTAGATTGTATTGACCAACCTCAACTCCTGATTAACAATCCTCAGATGAGAATAAAATACCTAGATGTGTCGGCCCTGATCTCTCACCTGGCCTAAAGCCTCCTTGGGTTTCTGCCAGAACCTCTTACCTGTGAAGCTCATGTACTTTTGGCTTTTGGAGGTTGTCTCAGAACTGTAGAAATTCAGTACGTCCAGAACAACCTGTGGGTTCTTCTTCTGATCAATTTTACTGATGTTTGCAGTCTGCAGAAGCTGGGCCCACTGTTTCGGCATGCCCTGCATGGGCACAGTAATGGGTCAGATACCAAGGAAGAACACTGGCTAAGCCTTATAAATGGGACAGAACTGTTAGAACAGAGGCAATAGTACAACACTGCAGAATTGTGCTTAGTACAGGGAAACCCTATGCTGCCATAGTTTTATGGTATCTCTCTGTACAGGCTATGAGCAAACTTAGGGGGCTGTTCCTGCTGAATTGTGCTTAGTACAGGGGAAACCCTATGTGCCATAGTTTTATGGTATCTCTCTGTACAGGCTATGAGCAAACTTAGGGGGCTGTTCCTGCTGAATTGTGCTTAGTACAGGGGAAACCCTATGTGCCATAGTTTTATGGTATCTCTCTGTACAGGCTATGAGCAAACTTAGGGGGCTGTTCCTGCTGAATTGTGCTTAGTACAGGGGAAACCCTATGTGCCATAGTTTTATGGTATCTCTCTGTACAGGCTATGAGCAAACTTAGGGGGCTGTTCCTGCTGAATTGTGCTTAGTACAGGGGAAACCCTATGCTGCCATAGTTTTATGGTATCTCTCTGTACAGGCTATGAGCAAACTTAGGGGGCTGTTCCTGCTGAATTGTGCTTAGTACAGGGCAATCCCTATGCTGCCATAGTTTTATGGTATCTCACTGTACAGGCTATGAGCAAACTTAGGGGGCTGTTCCTGCTGAATTGTGCTTAGTACAGGGCAATCCCTATGCTGGCATAGTTTTATGGTATCTCACTGTACAGGCTAAGAGCAAACTTAGGGGGCTGTTCCTGCTGAACTATGTTTAGTACAGGGGAATCCCCATCGTGCCATAGTTTTATTGTATCTCTCTGTACAGGCTATAAGCAAACTCAAGGCGGCCATACAAAGGCAGACTGAAGCGCCCGATTTGAGTACTTTAGAATGATTAGGATCTGGGATAACATAAAACATTGGCTCACTGATGCAGTTTCTGGTCCGACGGACCCTATACCCGTTATTGTAATTCAATCGATGAAAATGTATTAGGAGGGCAAGTAATTAGCCAGAAACAGCGCTTCACTGCAAGAGGCTCCCAGGAACTTACAGTAAATTCTCCTGTAGAGGGATCAATCCCCACGTGATAGATATGCTCATAGCCAAATGGGCTGGAAATCACCAGAGGGGGATTCTTAACCTTTTTGTTACCTGGACAAAGAAAAGAAATAAAATGGTCTACAAATTATGTAGAAAACAGAGTTAAACCTCAGTGGCACAGGGAAGCCCAACCCTGCTGTATCTTTATCTCTAACTGTATTTATTCATAGATCACTGCTGCAATGTAACATGATAACAACTATGGTCTAAATGTTAAAACCAGTTATTTACAGACCATACACTCCTTACATTAAACACACAATATATACATTGCCTTCAGGGGATCCACAAAGGGGCAACTTGTACTTCTGAAGGGGAGAAAAATAGGCAGCAATTATGGGAAAGGTTAATAGCAAGGTACAATGTCACCCAAATAACAACAGGTAATACAGCAGTGTCTATAGTAAAAGTAAGTGGGATAGCAGGTATAGTAGGGAGAGATGGTGCCTATAGTAGCAGTGGGGGGGATAATAGCCTCTGGGAAGGGACTGGGGCTGTGGGATAGCAGGTATAGTAGGGAGAGATGGTGCCTATAGTAGCAGTGGGGGTATAATAGCCTCTGGGAAGGGACTGGGGCTGTGGGATAGCAGGTATAGTAGGGAGAGATGGTGCCTATAGTAGCAGTGGGATAATAGCCTCTGGGAAGGGACTGGGGCTGTGGGATAGCAGGTATAGTAGGGAGAGATGGTGCCTATAGTAGCAGTGGGGGGATAATAGCCTCTGGGAAGGGACTGGGGCTGTGGGATAGCAGGTATAGTAGGGAGAGATGGTGCCTATAGTAGCAGTGGGGGATAATAGCCTCTGGGAAGGGACTGGGGCTGTGGGATAGCAGGTATAGTAGGGAGAGATGGTGCCTATAGTAGCAGTGGGGGGATAATAGCCTCTGGGAAGGGAATGGGGCTGTGGGATAGCAGGTATAGTAGGGAGAGATGGTGCCTATAGTAGCAGTGGGGGGATAATAGCCTCTGGGAAGGGACTGGGGCTGTGGGATAGCAGGTATAGTAGGGAGAGATGGTGCCTATAGTAGCAGTGGGGGGATAATAGCCTCTGGGAAGGGACTGGGGCTGTGGGATAGCAGGTATAGTAGGGAGAGATGGTGCCTATAGTAGCAGTGGGGGGATAATAGCCTCTGGGAAGGGACTGGGGCTGTGGGATAGCAGGAATAGTAGGGAGAGATGGTGCCTATAGTAGCAGTGGGGGGATAATAGCCTCTGGGAAGGGACTGGGGCTGTGGGATAGCAGGTATAGTAGGGAGAGATGGTGCCTATAGTAGCAGTGGGGGATAATAGACTCTGGGAAGGGACTGGGGCTGTGGGATAGCAGGTATAGTAGGGAGAGATGGTGCCTATAGTAGCAGTGGGGGGATAATAGCCTCTGGGAAGGGACTGGGGCTGTGGGATAGCAGGTATAGTAGGGAGAGATGGTGCCTATAGTAGCAGTGGGGGGATAATAGCCTCTGGGAAGGGACTGGGGCTGTGGGATAGCAGGTATAGTAGGGAGAGATGGTGCCTATAGTAGCAGTGGGGGGATAATAGCCTCTGGGAAGGGACTGGGGCTGTGGGATAGCAGGTATAGTAGGGAGAGATGGTGCCTATAGTAGCAGTGGGGGATAATAGACTCTGGGAAGGGACTGGGGCTGTGGGATAGCAGGTATAGTAGGGTAAGACAGGGTTATCTAATCAGTCTATTTTAGGTTGAATCTAGACCGCAGTGTTACTAGTCAGACATGCAGCATGTAGCTTTTATAGGGTCCTAGGAGGTAAGCAGCCCAGAAAAACAAGAAGAAAAGATGGGGGACACTGCCAAAGTAAGATATTTGCACCTTTATGAGGAAAGTTGAAAGGTTGGGATTTCTCTTCACCCTTTTTAATTTTTTTGTCCTTTTCATTCCATTTGTTCGTATTGCCCCCGCCTATTGTGCTATTGATCCTTATGGGTGGAGGTGGGGCCTTGTCTTCAATTGCCAAGGCATTGTTGGACATATTCAGGATCTGAGCTCAGCTTCTAACTGGGAAAAGAGAGAAGAATCAATGTTACCACAGTGTTTCCTACAAATATTAATTATGATATTACATTCAGCCATGTAACAGGAGACCCCAATTGCTTTCCCCTTAGTGGCATCAAATTATTACCCAATGCCAACATACAGTGACGCAGGACACCACCTTGCATGTATAAACATTTACCTAAAGCTATGTAATATAAGGGATAATGTACCCCCTACTGTAAATGATAAGGATATTAGCAGTCACTGAGGGGTTCTGTGCCCATATAAAGGCACAAGGCTGCAGGCTGAGTTATACAGGGAACTCTGAGTATCACTCATGTATTATAAGGGATAATGTACCCCCTACTGTAAATGATAAGGATATTAGCAGTCACTGAGGGGTTCTGTACCCATATAAAGGCACAAGGCTGCAGGCTGAGTTATACAGGGAACTCTGAGTATCACTCATGTATTATAAGGGATAATGTACCCCCTACTGTAAATGATAAGGATATTAGCAGTCACTGAGGGGTTCTGTGCCCATATAAAGGCACAAGGCTGCAGGCTGAGTTATACAGGGAACTCTGAGTATCACTCATGTATTATAAGGGATAATGTACCCCTACTGTAAATGATAAGGATATTAGCAGTCACTGAGGGGTTCTGTGCCCATATAAAGGCACAAGGCTGCAGGCTGAGTTATACAGGGAACTCTGAGTATCACTCATGTATTATAAGGGATAATGTACCCCCTACTGTAAATGATAAGGATATTAGCAGTCACTGAGGGGTTCTGTGCCCCCCATATAAAGGCACAAGGCTGCAGGCTGAGTTATACAGGGAACTCTGAGTATCACTCATGTATTATAAGGGATAATATACCCCCTACTGTAAATGATAAGGATATTAGCAGTCACTGAGGGGTTCTGTGCCCATATAAAGGCACAAGGCTGCAGGCTGAGTTATACAGGGAACTCTGAGTATCACTCATGTATTATAAGGGATAATGTACCCCCTACTGTAAATGATAAGGATATTAGCAGTCACTGAGGGGTTCTGTGCCCCCATATAAAGGCACAAGGCTGCAGGCTGAGTTATACAGGGAACTCTGAGTATCACTCATGTATTATAAGGGATAATGTACCCCTACTGTAAATGATAAGGATATTAGCAGTCACTGAGGGGTTCTGTGCCCATATAAAGGCACAAGGCTGCAGGCTGAGTTATACAGGGAACTCTGAGTATCACTCATGTATTATAAGGGATAATATACCCCCTACTGTAAATGATAAGGATATTAGCAGTCACTGAGGGGTTCTGTGCCCATATAAAGGCACAAGGCTGCAGGCTGAGTTATACAGGGAACTCTGAGTATCACTCATGTATTATAAGGGATAATGTACCCCCTACTGTAAATGATAAGGATATTAGCAGTCACTGAGGGGTTCTGTGCCCATATAAAGGCACAAGGCTGCAGGCTGAGTTATACAGGGAACTCTGAGTATCACTCATGTATTATAAGGGATAATGTACCCCCTACTGTAAATGATAAGGATATTAGCAGTCACTGAGGGGTTCTGTGCCCCCCATATAAAGGCACAAGGCTGCAGGCTGAGTTATACAGGGAACTCTGAGTATCACTCATGTATTATAAGGGATAATGTACCCCCTACTGTAAATGATAAGGATATTAGCAGTCACTGAGGGGTTCTGTGCCCATATAAAGGCACAAGGCTGCAGGCTGAGTTATACAGGGAACTCTGAGTATCACTCATGTATTATAAGGGATAATGTACCCCTACTGTAAATGATAAGGATATTAGCAGTCACTGAGGGGTTCTGTGCCCCCCATATAAAGGCACAAGGCTGCAGGCTGAGTTATACAGGGAACTCTGAGTATCACTCATGTATTATAAGGGATAATGTACCCCCTACTGTAAATGATAAGGATATTAGCAGTCACTGAGGGGTTCTGTGCCCATAAAAAGGCATAAAGCCAAAAGTGAAAATGTGAATGAAACTGATACTACTCCCACACAGGACTGATTTTCGACCGGAGGATAAATGCAGGCCGAGTATCAGCCCTGTGTGGGTGTAGCCATAGAGATTGGGGGCACCAGCAAATCCTCTCTCTCTCTCTCTCTCTCTCTCAAACTGGGTATTTATATTTAGCTAAGCTAACAACATAACATTTTAACTTCTGACAGTTTGTTAGTAATGGTAAATGGCCTTGTGTCCTATAAGATAAACAGGTTCCAGTACAAAAAAAGCCGCTTATAGTCGATGGTTAAGCTTAAAAGCAAATGCTGAGCCGCGTAATTGCATCATATCGATCTGCAGCTGCAACCGGGCGCAAGTCCCTACAGGATGAATAATGTTTCTGTGATACCGTCACTGCTTTACTCACTGCCTTGGAACTGCACGTGCCCATGATATGTAAGCCTAAGCAACTTGCTGCTGGTTCTGACTCCTGAAACAATGGAACCGAAGCCAAATAAGAGCCGGAAGTGTTTAAACAGTCAGAAACAGCACGAGCGGACCAATAAATAAAGCTGCCCATACGCTGGCTTGGTGACCAATCGGATCTTCTCCCGCTATGGCCTCCTACGGGTGGGCAATATCGGGCTAATTCGATCTTTGGCCATAGGATCAAAATTAGCCCAATATCACCCATCCGTAGGAGGCCATATTGGGAGAAGATCCGCTTGCTTGACGACCTCACCAAGCGAGCAGATCTTACAGTGCACCGTCAGTCATGGGCACCGTTGGTTCGGAGACCCCAGCAACGAGCCGATGCGGCCCCTGACCTGATTGAAAAATCAAACCTGCCTGATCGAGATCTGCCCGATTTCAGGCCAGATGACTGTCGGGGAGGCCCGTCGTTGGTGCCCCTACACGGGCAGATAAGTTGCCGAATCGGTCTAAAGGACCTCGGCTAAAATCAGCCAGTGTTTGGCCACCTTATGCCTTTCAACTGAAATCGCACAGTTAAGTAAAACCAGTGAAAATGTTTAATTGACGTACATTAGAAAGTGTTTTTTTATTGTGCAAAACAAAGTGCTAATGTTTATTTGGCTGGAGGTGCCCTTTAGCTGGGTAAATAAGACGCTCAGTTAGCAGCCCACTTCGACATATCACACCAAGGTGCAGAAATTCCGTTCCGTCCCCTATATACACAGAATGGGCCCCTGAATCATATCCTATAGGTGTCCCTAAAGGTGGCCATACACGGCCGATTTCAGCTGCTGATATCGCTCCTTTAGACCAATTCGGCAGCTTATTGGCCTGTGTATGGGCACAAACGACGGGGCCTGCCTGACCGACATCTGGCCTGAAATTGGGCCCTTTCTCCTTGTAGATTGTAAGCTCTTTTAAGCAGGGCTCCCTTCCCCTCCTGTATCGGTTACTGATTGCTTTATATGTTACTCTTTATGCCCAATGTATGAAATGCAGTAATTCCTTGTAGAGTGTAAGCTCTTTTGGGCAGGGCTCCCTTCCCCTCCTGTATCGGTTACTGATTGCTTTATATGTTACTCTGTATGCCCAATGTATGAAATGCAGTAATTCCTTGTAGAGTGTAAGCTCTTTTGGGCAGGGCTCCCTTCCCCTCCTGTATCGGTTACTGATTGCTTTATATGTTACTCTGTATGCCCAATGTATGAAATGCAGTAATTCCCTGTAGAGTGTAAGCTCTTTTGGGCAGGGCTCCCTTCCCCTCCTGTATCGGTTACTGATTGCTTTATATGTTACTCTGTATGCCCAATGTATGAAATGCAGTAATTCCCTGTAGAGTGTAAGCTCTTTTGGGCAGGGCTCCCTTCCCCTCCTGTATCGGTTACTGATTGCTTTATATGTTACTCTGTATGCCCAATGTATGAAATGCAGTAATTCCCTGTAGAGTGTAAGCTCTTTTGGGCAGGGCTCCCTTCCCCTCCTGTATCGGTTACTGATTGCTTTATATGTTACTCTGTATGCCCAATGTATGGAACCCACTTATTGTACAGCACTGTGGGATATGTTGGTGCTTTATAAATAAATGTTAATAATAATAATAGGTGTCCCTTAAGATGCCCATACATGGGCCGATTCTAGCTGCCGATATGGGTCGCTTAGACAGATTCGGCAGCTTATCGGTCCGTGTATGGGCACTAACAATGGGCCTGCCCGACCGATATCTGGCCTGAAATCGGGCAGGTTTGAAATTTAGTCGGATTGGGGACTGCATCGGCTCGATGATTATCAACTGAATTAGCCCGATATCACCCGCCCGTAGGTGGGGATATCGGGAGAAGATTCACTCGCCAAGCAGACCTTAGCGTGTGTGGCCACCTTAGCTCTGCCCGCACTGACTCTCTATAAATGAGAGAGTTTCCATTGTTTACAGCCCTGCCACGTGGAGAGATGGAAATAGAAAGCACACACAGAGAGGATAAGGGAGCCAAACACGGGCAGGGCAAGCAGTAGCACGCGGGCTATTGAACACCTGGTATTTTGGCCTCTTTGGTGCTCTCAGTGTTACACCCCTTCCTTACCTGCCTGGGGGGGGGGGGAAACAAGCTGCACATTTGCAATGATAGTTTGGGGGCTTAGCCCATGTATTAGGTGCCACACCTGCATGGATATGTTACCTAATTGTTCACTGACCCAAACACTTCAGTTTTTCTAAGGCCTGTTCGAGTCTCAACTGTCTGTTCGGTTTTCAGAGTTGTGAAACCTGAACAATAATGTGGCCAATAAATGAAAAACAAATATCAAAGGGGTTGTTTGCTTCTGAGTTAACTTTTTGTATGATGTAGAGCAGGGATCCCCAACCTTTCTTACTCGTGAGCCACAGTCAAATATAAAAAGACTTGGGGAGCAACACAAGCATCATAAGTTCTTGGAGGAGCCAAATAAGGGCTGTGATTGGCTATTAGGCAGCCTCTATGCACCCTATCAGCTTACAGGGGGCTTTATTTGGTAGTAAATCTTGTTTTTATTCAACCAAAACTTGCCCCCAAGTCAGGAATTCAAAAATAACTACCTGGTTTGGGGGCACTGAGAGCAACATCCAAGGGGTTGGGGAGCAACATGTTACCCTGAGCCACTGGTTGGGGATCACTGCTGTAGAGAGTAATATTCTGAGACAATTTGCAATTGGTCTTCATTATTTATTATTTGTAGTTTTTTAGTTATTTCATTTTCAGTTCAGCAGCTCTCCAGTTTTCAGCAGCTATCTCGTTGCTAGGGTCCAAATTACCTTAGCAACCAGGGAGTGGTTTGAATGAGAGACTGGTAAATGAATAGGGGAGGGGCTGAATAGAAAATAAATTTACAAAAAATAACAATAACAATAAAACTGGAGCCTCACAGAGCAATAGTTTTTTTGGATGCCGGGGTCAGTGACCCCCATTTGAAAGCTGGAAAGACTCAGAAGGCAGCAAATAATTTAAAATATATAACAAATAAATAATGAAGACCAATTGAAAAGTTGCTTAGAATAGGCCATTCTATAACATACTAAAAGTTAGGTTAAACCTAACTCTAGTTTAAAACACTGGACAGAAATCCAGCCAATTGCATTGAAGTGATGCAATAACCCTGCTTTGGCATCATAATCCCACTGACATCATTGTGCCCACTTCTGATGTCATCATGCCCATGTCCAACATCCCTGCCCCACCCCCAATACCATCTGCCCCGTCCTCTTTGTTCCGGTTTAGCCTCTGGCAAAGCTGGCAACCCTACACAGTGATTCATGGTGATGCCCTGCCAGCCATCCAGGGAGTTTCTGCACCTCTCCTACAGGCTTACACGTGTGTTCCCCCACGGCCGTGCCAATTCTGCCCAGGACCAACCCCTCTTGATCACATGGCTCGACATGCCAGCATTTAAAGCCTCTATTTAAAGAGGTTGTTCATGTTAGAGTTAACTTTTTGTATGATGTAGAGCAGGGATCCCCAACCTTTCTTACTTGTGAGCCACAGTCAAATATAAAAAGACTTGGGGAGCAACACAAGCACCATAAAAGTTCATGGAGGAGCCAAATAAGGGCTGTGATTGGCTATTTTTATTCAACCAAAACTTGCCCCCAAGTCAGGAATTCAAAAATAACTGCCTGGTTTGGGGGCACTGAGAGCAACACCCAAGGGGTTGGGGAGCAACATGTTGTCCCTGAGATACTGGTTGGGGATCACTGATGTAGAGAGTGATATTCTGAGACAGTTTGCAAGTGGTCTTTATTTTTTATTTGTCATTTTTTAATTATTTCAGTTTTTGTTCAGCAGCTCTCTCCTTTGGAGTTTCAGCAGCTTATTGGTTGCTAAGATCCAAATTACCTTAGCAACCAGGGTGTGGTTTGAATGAAAGACTGGTATATGAATAGGAGAGGACCTGAATAGAAAAATAAGTACTAAAAAGTAACAATAACAATTAAATTGTAGTTTCACAAAGCAATAGTTCTTTGGCTGCCGGGGTCAGTGACCCCCATTTGAAAGCTGCAAAGAGTTAGAAGAAGATGGCAAATAATTCAAAAACTATAAAAAAAAATAATGAAGACCAATTGAAAAGTTGCTTAGAATTGGCCATTCTATAACATACTGAAAGTTAATTTAAAGGTGACTTTAATGAACTCCTCCTTATCTAAAAACCTAAGACACAGGCAGCAGCTGCAGGTAGGGAGGGGACAACAGACCTCATTACCTCTAACAACACCCAATGAGTAACATCCTGAGAGCAAGCGTGCGAGGTGTTACAGAGGAAGTGAGTGTGAATAGGGACACCTTTCACCTGCACACACTCACAAAGAACAAGCATGGACTTTGGAAACAGATCACATGACCAAAACAGGGGGGTAAAAGGGAGCTTACAATCTAAAGATGGCCGTAGCCATTTGGTGCATCCCTAATGTATATGTATATGGTCGGCTATACACAGGTAGATTAATACTGCTGACTTGGACCCTCCAGACCAAGTCTGCAGATTATTTGGCCACCTATAGTGGCCTCCTATACAGAATTGAAAGGTGGGTCAAAGTGCTCCACATCCTTAGTCCCCATTATAATCTGATCATTATCCTGTGGGTAGGGTGGCCACCCAGCCAGTAAACCACCTGCCGAGGCCACGGCCCGTATTACAAGTTTAATGGCTGTATGTATGTAGCCCCGCCCCTTTCAAAACATAATCCTGCCCCCTTTTCACCACAGCCCAAAAGGTGGCCACACACGTGGCGATCTGCGGTCTTTTGAAAGATCGCCACTAACCTTCAGGGCTGAAACGGCAGATAAGGAGGTAGAAACAATAGGATTTCTACCTCCTTCTGCCGATTCAGCCCTGACGGCAGATTTTGCTCAGGAGCCTTCTATGGCGCCCGATCAAAATCTTTTGACCTGACCGATCGGCGAATCGACCGATATCAGCAGCCTCCTGCGATACCGGTCGACTCGCCGACTTACCATACATGCACCGAATATTCCTACATTATTATCGGTGCGTGTATGGCCAAGACATGACAAGGCTCTGAGAGTCACGTTTAAGGGTAAACCTACACAAAACCCCCACATAGTTTAGATCCCCAGTAAATTCACATGTCATTCTGCTTTAAGAACTCGCCACGCTAATTAAAAATTGATCTCGGTGTCTGTGGAGCGTACTTCAGGGATCTGGCAATTAAAACAGGCGCCAGTTGGTTTTTAAGGGGCTGAGAATGGTCCCAGAGTGTCTTGGCAATTTCATGCCATCCTCCAGTGGGCAAGGGCTGCGTTTGTGCGTCTCCCCCGGGGGAGGCAGATGGTGGGTAATGGGGAGGGGGTGAATAACACAGATGCTTATTTGCATTTAAATAGGTGCCCCGGTGTTCCTGTCAGTGCGACAAATCACCTGCTCCATTAATGCCCAAGGGGCGTCAGTGCATTAAATATAGATGGACTACAGTAAAACCCTGAGCCAAATCCCAAATTGCTTCAATGTCAGGTCAGCCATGCATGGGTGAGAGCCCTAGTACAGAGAGATGTTCATGGGAACATGTTTATAAGAAGGAAGTGATTGTAAGCTCCTAAGGACAGGCACGTGTACTACTGCTTATATTGTAAGTGTCCCTATGAATACATCTCAATAGGGGGCAGAAAGGGGGCCTGTTAAGGTCCCAGACAGTATTAAAATGAGACAGACAGATGCGCGGGTGAGTTGGGGTGCAACATGCCACCCAAATTAAAATAGGGGGAGTTGACAGCTCTGCAAGGGTGTGGGGGGGTAGCAGCATGGCAGCCATTAGAGCCCATGTTTATATGGCCTTTATGTGCCCTTTAATATCAATCCATGTTTATGCCAAGGAACATAAGATAGATTGAAGATAAATAGTGATGAGCGAATCTGTCCCGTTTCGCTTTGCCGAAAAATTTGCGAATCTTTAAAAAGATTCGCGAAACGGCGAAAACGTTGCACGTCAAAAAAATTTGTCGCCCATGGCTATTCTTTCGTTGCGCGGCTATTCTTTCGTTTCGCGGCTATTCTTTCGTTTCGCGGCTATTCTTTCGTTTCGCGGCTATTCTTTCGTTTCGCGGCTATTCTTTTGTTGCCCGTGGCTATTCTTTCGTCGCCCGCGGCTATTCTTTCATCGCCCGCGGCTATTCTTTCATCGCCTGCGACTATTCTTTTGATGCCCACGACTATTGTTTTGACACCCACGACTATTCTTTTGACGCGGGCGACAATTTTTTGACGTTCGGCGAATTTTTCTGCGGTGAATTTTTTGTGCCTAAAGTTTAGATGTGTTTTCTTTATCTTCAATCTATATAATACCGCACACATTAGTGCACCCTGAAAGTAGACTATAGTGCGAGGTCAACTTGCCTTAGAAAAGGAACATAAGATGGCATATGAATTTATATATATCTAGCATTGTTTGGGTGGAACAGCCTTGAGCACAAAGTGATAGTCAGCATTCGCACGTATCATGTAGCGACTGGTTAAATGAATGTTTAGAGAGCAAGCCCACGCTGCCGAGGAGTTGTTTACACAGCCAGATACTTTGGCAGGGCATATCTGATTAAACGTTAATGACAAAATAACCACCAGGGAAGGAATAACGCCTTGCTGCTTGATCTGATTAATACCTGGGAGGCCTTGGATTTCCCCCTACCCCGGCTCTGTCCTTCCCTGTTATAAAAGGTAGGGCAGGGAAATGATACTGTCCTGTTCCGCTTCTGAGAGTGAACATTACTTTGGAGTAAAACACGGTGACTGGGGAGATATGGGAACAATGTTCTTTACAAACTGCCATGGAGGGGCGCTGTTTTGGTTACTACTGAGTAGCAGCTATTATAATGGTTTGTTTGCCCTATATCTGTATAGAGTAGGTATCTGGCAGCCAGGTAGGAAGCCATACCCAGGCTGAAGTGCCAGTTATCCAGCCAAGCAGTTGGGCATTGTCGTGGCAGCGTTCCGATCACTGGGGCCATATGGGCCGAACAGGAAGGGAGAATCAGTGCCATCTCCATGTGCCAAGAAGGTTTGCACAAATACAGAAGCCCCTCTGAGGTGCCAGGCATGCCCAGATGGTCAGGCAGGAAGCATGAAGGCATTAAGGCCATACTGAAATGAAATGTTTGGGTGAAGTGTTCCTTTATAAGAATGATAAATGGTAAGAAGCGCAGCGCCCCAGTGAGAGGAGGGACAGAGCGCAGATGGACAATAATAAACGTGTGCAATGGGAAAATCCATTTTCCATAAAAAAGTAAAAAGGCCACAGTAAAAGCAACTTTTTATATCTGTTAAATCAGCCCTTATCCTCTCTCTCTGATCGGTTTTCTGAAGGGATGGGAGGGGCCTATTTTGAACCTGACACACTGAGAACTTCCTGTATGCTGACATCATCACTGCCAGGCTTTGCCCTTACTTGTTTCCTATTCCTATTGGACCATTGGTTAATTTCTCCCTTTGCGATGGCATAGGCAAACAGACTCAGTATATCACACATCTAACTTACTGTTACATTAGAATTGCAGCACTCTGTCACAGGCACAGGAAGCAGTGTCAGACTGACAGGAGACACAGCCAATAGGAGTTAAGTCTGCTGCCAGTACTATGTGTGACATCAAATAAGGAAGTAAAAAAAGGAACTGTGGTGTTTATAGGGGTCACTGACCCCCCACCAGTTCATGATCCTGAGGTGCATACCTCTTTAGCTGTAACTGTAGCTATTGCAGGGACCCATAGGGTTAATATACCACTATGGCTTTAAACCCTTCTACTTCCTTAGTTTATGCTGTTACTGGGCAAAGACCCGTATATCAGTTTAGAGTTTGCCTTATGCCTTATTAGTTATTTGGGGTTGACCACACCTCTTGCACTCTCATATAGTGAGAGTGTGTCTTCCTCTGGGATCAGAATAGGCCCCAGTAAAGCCTTATTGCCCCAGAGGTTAACATCCACTCTGGTGATGTCGGGGACAGGGACCCCGGGAACGAGGACCAGTTAGATAGTTACTCTTGTAGAGCACTCTCTAGGAGAGTGAGATAGAGAGGGAAGGAAGCAAGAGCAGTTTCGGCTCCACCAAGGAAAGTAGCTGGAAGTACCTTCCATACAGGCACTGTTGCCTCAGCATAGGGCCACGGTTAAGACATAAGAGACAGGCAGTAGCTAAACCCTGATCCACAGTCGGCTGTAGGACTCTTAAAGCTAGGGGTATTAAACCTGAGGACTGGGGTATCTATCCTGACTGCTACCAAAGTGGTGCCAAGCTGCCCAGGTGCATTTACCCTGCCCAGACTCTAAAGGAGGTGGGATAAACCGATGTGCATCCTCTCTTTGCTGTCCACAGAGTACTACTATCATATACCATCTGTATGTGAGTATATGGAATAACCCTGCACATTGATTGTCTTTGACAATAAACCAGTTCTATTGTTCAACTTCTGGCATCCATCTTTGCTAAACTGCACTGCACACAGCTACAGTGAGTTGCAGTTAAACTACACCCCTAGCTCCGCAGGTCACTTCCATCTAGCGAAGGCCCATCCTGAAGGATTGAGTCACATGTACCCCATGCTCTAAACCTACACTAGCCTGGGTTTGACTGGTTACAGCCAAAAAGGGGTTACGCTATGTATATGCCAAAGATTGATCTATTAATGTGAATTTTGTGCCCCTTTTAAACACCCATGGCTTCAACATTACTGCCCATAACTGTGTTTGAATGGCGTCACTGTTTGCCTGGGGTGTTATCGTTATTCCAACTTTGATAAATCTACCTTTGATTTGTGTGCGTTCAAAGCAAATACACCTGCCATAAAGCAATAAAAGGCTGCTGGCTTTTACCAGAAAGAACGTTCAGCCGTGCCATAAATACCAGGAAATGACCCCCATACACACGCACATGGGAAAACCCATTTATCCAAAGAGGAAGGATCTTGCCCAGTAGAAGTATCACAATATGGTTCCAGCACTACATTTACACTTGTTTTTGTAAGAAGAGTAAAAGATGCACGTCAGGGGCGGTTGCACCAAATCAAGTGCAAATGTTGCATGTGTGCATGCCATTCATTATAGATACCTGGGCCCAAACATGCTCCTTGCACTTCTCTATAGTTGTGCCAAGCACCACTGTGTCTGTCCTACTTCTACGGCTGAATGGTGGGCGAATGTGCTAACCGATGCTGTGGAACCCTGGACATGCTGGTAATTGTGCATTGCGGGTAAAAAGTATGGCAGTTTGCATCCAAAAATGACACTTTGCACAGTGCACTGCATGTGACTGCCAATCATAGTAAATCACAATATCCAAAATGAATGGATCCAAAGCTATGCTTTCCGACCTTTTCTCACTGCTTCCGTCCGAAGAAGCCTTATATACCAATCAAAGTGAATGGGGGTGATTTTGAACAGGTTGTCCCCCACCCACAGAGTAACAAAATGCCTGGGGGGCAACACATTTGTCTGCCTCATGCACCATTGCCATTAAGTGTCTGTCTTCACGCAACTTTCATCCGTATAAAGGATTGCTAATACCCAGCTACTGGCATTCCCTGCTAATTGCCCCTGTTAGAGAATTGGCTGTGCGCCTCGCAGGGAACAAGCCGAAACATTGCACCCCCCCATGACTCAGCGTGCCCATTGAATTCCACAGCAATGACACACAGGTACAGCCAGGGAGCCAGGGTTCTATTCCCTCTTACTCACAATTATCATCATTATCCCTTTTATTGGGGTGCCCTACACCTAAGACTCTCCACTAGCATTTACAGCTCAATATCTCTTCTAATATTTAATATCTTCTAAAGAGATTCACTGGCATCTACCACTGAATATCCATCTGGGGACAAAGGTCCTCTCTGTGTGACACTATGATGGTTTTATTGACCATTTGTATTTCATGGCAACTGAAAGCACTTCTGCCCAAGCACCTATTCCCACACAACAAATCATTCAGCTAAATAAAAGCTATATGTATAGAAAATCAGCAACTCTGAGTATCACTCATGTATTATAAGGGATAATGTACCCCCTACTGTAAATGATAAGGATATTAGCAGTCACTGAGGGGTTCTGTGCCCATATAAAGGCACAAGGCTGCAGGCTGAGTTATACAGGGAACTCTGAGTATCACTCATGTATTATAAGGGATAATGTACCCCCTACTGTAAATGATAAGGATATTAGCAGTCACTGAGGGGTTCTGTGCCCCCCATATAAAGGCACAAGGCTACAGGCTGAGTTATACAGGGAACTCTGAGTATCACTCATGTATTATAAGGGATAATGTACCCCCTACTGTAAATGATAAGGATATTAGCAGTCACTGAGGGGTTCTGTGCCCATATAAAGGCACAAGGCTGCAGGCTGAGTTATACAGGGAACTCTGAGTATCACTCATGTATTATAAGGGATAATGTACCCCCTACTGTAAATGATAAGGATATTAGCAGTCACTGAGGGGTTCTGTGCCCATATAAAGGCACAAGGCTGCAGGCTGAGTTATACAGGGAACTCTGAGTATCACTCATGTATTATAAGGGATAATGTACCCCCTACTGTAAATGATAAGGATATTAGCAGTCACTGAGGGGTTCTGTGCCCATATAAAGGCACAAGGCTGCAGGCTGAGTTATACAGGGAACTCTGAGTATCACTCATGTATTATAAGGGATAATGTACCCCCTACTGTAAATGATAAGGATATTAGCAGTCACTGAGGGGTTCTGTGCCCATATAAAGGCACAAGGCTGCAGGCTGAGTTATACAGGGAACTCTGAGTATCACTCATGTATTATAAGGGATAATGTACCCCCTACTGTAAATGATAAGGATATTAGCAGTCACTGAGGGGTTCTGTGCCCATATAAAGGCACAAGGCTGCAGGCTGAGTTATACAGGGAACTCTGAGTATCACTCATGTATTATAAGGGATAATGTACCCCCTACTATAAATGATAAGCATATTAGAAGTCAATGGACTTTAAACCTTCTTAAATCCCCTATTAAATGTAACAAAATAACTGAGAGTTTGAGGCTAAAAACACACATCAATCAAGTCGGAGCGTTTTGTCCAAGAGAAACCTGCCTAACTGCTACCTGATCCAGAGAAAAGTGGAAAAAATACCTATTTGTAGCCGTTACCACTTTGCTTCAGGCTGGGGAAACAAGATTCTGTGTAAGGGTATATATACAATACCACAGTCCTCAGCGCTCTAAAATTGATGTGTTCTCCAATCCTGTGTGGATAATAAGTCCAATCAAGTGTGTCGAAAACTTCCTGCAGCTCCGCTTCAAATCAACCCCTTTGACTGGGTCCCAAAAACGAATTCAGCAATATATATATGCGGAGCGCATGTGTAAAGAAGAAAATATACAATAGTGCAAAAGAGTATAAATAAAGGAGATCCTTCTCCAAAACGTAACTAAACAATGTATCAGTTTAAAAGTGAAGGTATGTGCTCATTAGATTACACTAACACCCAAGTGCAGTACTGCAAACTGCTTACCAGATGGCAGTATAGATGTAGCAGTCGAATTTATGTATCCAATAGCGGCATCTGACTAGATAGATGAAAGTAGCATTCTTGATGAACCTCGCAACTGTATCCTCATGTGAAACAAATCTGATTGCAGAGCGTCGCTGTATCCTCAGTGAGGCACAAAAGGGAAGACAGCAACTGTAGGAGTGGGTTGAAATCTGCAGCAAATGTTTAGAGTTGGTGAGGTTCTTAGGTAAAGTTACAGCCTGTAGATCCTGCTTATCAGTCTTCCTGATAAGCAGGATCTACAGGCTGTAACTTTACCTAAGAACCTCACCAACTCTAAACATTTGCTGCAGATTTCAACCCACTCCTACAGTTGCTGTCTTCCCTTTTGTGCCTCACTGAGGATACAGCGACGCTCTGCAATCAGATTTGTTTCACATGAGGATACAGTTGCGAGGTTCATCAAGAATGCTACTTTCATCTATCTAGTCAGATGCCGCTATTGGATACATAAATTCGACTGCTACATCTATACTGCCATCTGGTAAGCAGTTTGCAGTACTGCACTTGGGTGTTAGTGTAATCTAATGAGCACATACCTTCACTTTTAAACTGATACATTGTTTAGTTACGTTTTGGAGAAGGATCTCCTTTATTTATACTCTTTTGCACTATTGTATATTTTCTTCTTTACACATGCGCTCCGCATATATATATTGCTGAATTCGTTAATGGGGAAACAAGATCCCTGGATCAACTTTTACTAATAGTTATTTTCAGTTACCCTGTATTTTCTCCCCTGCTAAAACGGCATCCAGCCCTTCCCTGAATCTGTCTAATGTATCTGCCAGCACCGCCCTTAAGGAAAAGAATCAATCCCACAGCTCTCACTGTAAAAAGCTCACGTTGCATCTCCAGGCGGAACCCCCTTTCTTCTAATCTTACCCCTGCCTTCCTCTTCCTCAGTAAATAACTTACTAAGACTAATGTCAATGGGCCAAAAAAAGTATGGAAAAAAAAAAAAATAAAACACCCCAATGAGCACAAAATTCTCCAGGAAGTACCAGAGCCCCAGGTAAGAGCACAATGCTCCAGGAAGCTGGCAGCCTATTGGTCCACAGGAGGATAAAAGAGTAGCTCACCTGTATAAATAATATCTAGATAGGAAACTGCCAATGTCTGTCATCGGGTCTGAAAATCCTTTCATGCAAGGACTGCGTCAGGCCATAAACACTGTCAGTGATCAGTGGTGTAATCTGACTCACAATCAGGTCGTACTTCCCCTTTACTGCCATCTTTCCCTTGTCGGGCCCTGCCCCGAGCCATTGCAGCCCGCGGCGAGCAAGTGGAGACAAGCAGGTTGCTAGTTTGGAGGCAGGGATAGAGGCAAGGAATGTGTTGGATAGAAGGACAGGTGGGAGTAATGTGAGGAAATACATTTATTAATAGACAAGGGAAGCGTTAATTCTATTCATACCAAACAGGAGGAATAATCTGCAGGAGAAAATGTGAGAATTGGGGACTGAGCATTGGAGGAAGAAGAGCAGGGCCACACGTTAACCCCCTATTTGCCATGGACACAGGGCCTAATAATATTGTACTGGGGCAGTAAGGAATAAAGAGCTTACTCTATCCCCTTATATATATATATATATATATATATAATGTCCATAGAAAGCACTCATGGCTCCAACGACGGTCCCTAGTGGACCGAAACGCGTCGATATGAGTGTGGAGCAATAAAGCACGTTACTTTTTGAACTACTTGGAGCCGTGAGTGCTTTCTATGGACAGTATATGGATTTGATTTGGTGAGCACCCGGCGTATGCTCTGTAAGTGGTGAGTGCCGTTGAGGAGAATTATATATATATATATTAGGGATGCACCAAACCCACCCCAACAGATTCTGCAGAATCCCAAACTGAATCCGAACTCTAATTAGCATTTGCTAGGATCAGGAAGGGGTGAAAATTCCCCCCCCCCCCCCCCTACCATTTAACCCTTCCAATTGCTAATTAGTACATGAAAATTTATGCCAATTCGGATTTGGTTCAGCCAGGACCGTGGATCTGACTGAAACAAAATCCTTCAAAAAAAAAGGTTGGATTCAGCCCGAATCCCGATATATATATATATATAGTACACAGGGAGGAGCACACCCTATACAAGTCCAAATGCCCTTGGTGCAGGTCAAAAACAAAAATATAATAGAAAGAGTGCCGCACTCACAGGGACTTGATACAAAAGAAAAAGTGTTTTTATTGAAAAAATTCCAAATTCCAAAAATGTTTTCTTTTGTATCAAGTCCTTGTGTGTGCGGCACTCTTTCTATTATATATTACAGTGCTGTCCAACTGGCGGCCCGCGACCCCCCTCTGTGTGGCCCCCCACCTGTCTGGCTGCTTTGATGGCTTACTTTTGTGTAAGCTTTAAATGGTATCAGTACTGAGATTAACTGGCCCCCTGCATGGTTCTCACCTCAGATTCAGGCTGTAATCCCCCTGTATTGTTTAAATATGTAATCCCCTGTGTTGTTCACACCTTTTAATCTCTGCATTGTTCCCCCCTGCAGTGTTCACACCTCAGGCTCAAGATGTAATCACCCACATTGTTCAACTGTTCACACAGTTGTAGTGCCTGGACTATGCTGCCTGTGTATATGGCACACACAGACAGCATAGGGGAGGCAAAGTATGGCACATAGGCAGTATAGGGCAGGGAAAGTATGGAACACACAGGCAGCATATGGCAGGCAGAGTATGGCACAAACGGGCAGCATAGGGCAGATAGAGTATGGCACACACAGGCAGCATAGGGGAGGCAAAGTATGGCACATGGGCAGCATAGGGCAGGGAAGGTATGGAACACACAGTCAGCATAGGGCAGGTAGAGTATGGCACACATAGGCAGCATAAGGGAGGCAGAGTGCTGCATGTGTGTGCCATACTCTGCCTGTCCTATGCTGCCTGTGTGTGCCATACTCTACCTGCCCTATGCTGACTGTGTGTTCCATACTGTACCTGCCCAATGCTGACTGTGAGAGGTGAACCTGGCAGGGGTTTGTTCTGGGAGTTTGTTAGTAGTTGGAAACAGCCATTATATGGTCCCTAAGGTGTGTAATTATATGCTGGGGGGGTTGCTGTACTATCCACAGGGGAGGAGGAGGCATATGGATTTAAGGGTGTGTCTTAATATGACATAATATAATTCTTTCATATATGAATAACTGTTGATATCCCTGCAGTGAGGACCAAGCAATTGGGTTTTTGCTGCATTACCACCATTGTGATAAAATGGGTGTGGTTTGAAGTGGGTGTGGTTAAAAAAGGGAGTGGTCAAAACTGGCTTCCATTAGCGGCCCTCCACCATGTATGCAAGAGAAATTCCGGCCCTCGGCACCACAGAAGTTGGACAGCACTGATATATTATATATATATATACATAAATATACACACACAGCTAGTGGCAGAGTGTCACTTCATGTACATGGGGGGGGGGGGGTTGCGCTTGGGTGGGCACTAGAAAATACACTGCCCAATGCAATTAATTATCATTATCTTATAATGTAAATAAAGGGAGGAAAATGAACCACTTACCATCTGCAAGTTAATTTAAAGGACATGTAAAGTGTAATTCACTTGGGGTCAAAATATTAGGCACCCCCCCATCCCCAGTGATTTACTGTAGATTGCAATTTTAGAGTTATTGCTACTTTTTTTTTTTTTACTTATTTTCTATACAGCCCCTCTCACATTCCTCTAACAGTCACAGTTTTCAAACCACTGCCTGGTTGCTAGGGTAAATTAGATCTTAGCAACTAGATAGCTGCTTAAATCCCAAAGGCTCAGAATGAATATACTTCCCCTTTAATAGCAACGTCTGCACCCTGCTGCATTGTAGGAATGTAAATTGGAGTTTTGAGTGATTTATTTGAAGCAAGAATTTAAATGACTAACCTTGACTTATTTGTACCCACACAGCTTCCATCCTTACCCATGTTTAACCCTTTGTGACCACTGGGACCAACTTTTTTTTAGCACGGTCATTAACAGATTGTGCCCTAATTGTGCAATGAAAGATTTTCTACAGCTCCCACTCACTTTCAACCCCACGTGGATGGAATATTGCACCCCCCACCAGCGCAGCACTGGATTATTCTGTAATTTAGCAGCCTTTCCCTGTGCTTTATATGCTGGGGGGGGCAGTGTAACAATGAGAATCTGTAGGTGCTGATCACCTGGGTTTAATGGGTCACTACACGTAGAACTGCGGGTGCGGCTGGGTGCTATGCACCCCTACATTTGTGCTAGGCCCAAGCCTTTGTGGCCCTGTCACAGATCCGGCCCTGGTAACATTCTGTCAGCGAGCGATATACAAGGAAACCAAGTAAAAAAGAGGTTTTGATTGGCACAGGGTTCAGAGTCCTTTAAAAAAGCACAGGGCCACTCCTTATGTACACACACACAGACTGGGCACACACTGGCGCTACACAGGTACAGCCTGTATTACTAGGTATAAAGGCACATTATTCCTTTCCCAGAGAATCTGGCACCTACTATATTGCTAGGGGAGGCACCCATGCCTTTAGCACCCACATGTGTGACAGTCCCCAGGACACAGATGACATTAAAGTTTCCACCTGTAGAGGAGGAAATACCAGGTGATTGCAGCCCCACATGCCTCAGTTTCAATACAGACCTTTTTCACCCAAAGAAACACACATACACAGCTTTTTGGCCCTTGGCAGCCGCCGTCCCACAGCTATAACTTCCTGCTCCTTGCAAGCACCTAGTTCCTAATGAAGAGCAGGAGGGCACACAGCAGGGCACCAGCAATAGCAGCTCTGAGCCTTGTCTCCTCTCCTACTGACAGGGCACTCAGTGGGTAATGTGCATTGGCACAACGGGGGGGGGGGGTGTTTAGGGATCCTTACTAGGCTACCCCTTAGTAATGCCATTAAGAATGCCCACAGCAGTGCCTGAATACCCATACAGAACTTTTTATTACACAAAGTTAGGCAGAGACATTGATAATATACACAGAGACCTTTATATTAGGCACTAGTACAGGCCTCTACTGTAAATTACACACAGCCTGAGAGCACATTATACATAGATACACAAAGAGCATCTCTATAGTAGAAGCACTAAGTAGAATAAACAGTTTGGTGCTGAGTAAGATACAGGGATAAATACATCACTCTGTGATACCCCACCCTGGGCATATTACCTGTATATAACACACAGAGGCTATTACAGTACATACACAGTATAAGGGAGCCTGTACCTGTATATAACACACAGAGGCTATTACAGTACACACACAGTATAAGGGAGCCTGTACCTGTATATAACGCACAGAGGCTATTACAATACATACATAGTATAAGGGAGCCTGTACCTGTATATAACACACAGAGGCTATTACAGTACACACACAGTATAAGGGAGCCTGTACCTGTATATAACACACAGAGGCTATTACAGTACCTGTATATAACACACAGAGGCTATTACAGTACACACACAGTATAAGGGAGCCTGTACCTGTATATAACACACAGAGGCTATTACAGTACCTGTATATAACACACAGAGGCTATTACAGTACCTGTATATAACACACAGAGGCTATTACAGTACACACACAGTATAAGGGAGCCTGTACCTGTATATAACGCACAGAGGCTATTACAGTACACACACAGTATAAGGGAGCCTGTACCTGTATATAACGCACAGAGGCTATTACAGTACCTGTATATAACGCACAGAGGCTATTACAGTACCTGTATATAACGCACAGAGGCTATTACAGTACCTGTATATAACGCACAGAGGCTATTACAGTACCTGTATATAACGCACAGAGGCTATTACAGTACCTGTATATAACGCACAGAGGCTATTACAGTACCTGTATATAACGCACAGAGGCTATTACAGTACCTGTATATAACGCACAGAGGCTATTACAGTACCTGTATATAACGCACAGAGGCTATTACAGTACCTGTATATAACACACAGAGGCTATTACAGTACCTGTATAGAACACACAGAGGCTATTACAGTACCTGTATAGAACGCACAGAGGCTATTACAGTACCTGTATAGAACGCACAGAGGCTATTACAGTACCTGTATATAACGCACAGAGGCTATTACAGTACCTGTATATAACGCACAGAGGCTATTACAGTACCTGTATATAACACACAGAGGCTATTACAGTACCTGTATATAACGCACAGAGGCTATTACAGTACCTGTATATAACGCACAGAGGCTATTACAGTACCTGTATATAACGCACAGAGGCTATTACAGTACCTGTATATAACGCACAGAGGCTATTACAGTACCTGTATATAACGCACAGAGGCTATTACAGTACCTGTATATAACGCACAGAGGCTATTACAGTACCTGTATATAACGCACAGAGGCTATTACAGTACCTGTATATAACGCACAGAGGCTATTACAGTACCTGTATATAACGCACAGAGGCTATTACAGTACCTGTATATAACGCACAGAGGCTATTACAGTACCTGTATAGAACACACAGAGGCTATTACAGTACCTGTATAGAACGCACAGAGGCTATTACAGTACCTGTATAGAACGCACAGAGGCTATTACAGTACCTGTATATAACGCACAGAGGCTATTACAGTACCTGTATAAAGGCTAACCTAACGCACAGAGGCTATTACAGTACCTGTATAGAACGCACAGAGGCTATTACAGTACCTGTATAGAACGCACAGAGGCTATTACAGTACCTGTATAGAACGCACAGAGGCTATTACAGTACCTGTATAGAACGCACAGAGGCTATTACAGTACCTGTATATAACGCACAGAGGCTATTACAGTACCTGTATAGAACGCACAGAGGCTATTACAGTACCTGTATAGAACGCACAGAGGCTATTACAGTACCTGTATAGAACGCACAGAGGCTATTACAGTACCTGTATAGAACGCACAGAGGCTATTACAGTACCTGTATATAACGCACAGAGGCTATTACAGTACCTGTATATAACGCACAGAGGCTATTACAGTACCTGTATATAACGCACAGAGGCTATTACAGTACCTGTATATAACGCACAGAGGCTATTACAGTACCTGTATATAACGCACAGAGGCTATTACAGTACCTGTATATAACACACAGAGGCTATTACAGTACCTGTATATAACGCACAGAGGCTATTACAGTACCTGTATATAGAGGAGCAGAGGCGGAGCTGCCATACCAGCGCACAATACCCAGCACTTGTACCTGGCACCCAGGGTCCCTCCCACCAGCCCCCCCTCACCTGGTACAGATAAAGTTGCCCACTCTCCGGCTCAGACTGCGGCTGTGCCAGTGCCTCACACCCCTGTGCCCGGCTGTCCCACACTAGCGCTGCCCGATGTCTCCTCACTGCTGCCCGCACCTTTCTCTGCCACACGGACTGCTCAGAGAGCGGAGACTCTCACAGACACACCCATTCAGTGCTCACACCAATCAAATGCCTCCACTCTTAGCCCAGCCCCCTGGCCAGTGTTGTGACACGCCCCTTAAAGGCAACCTGTCCCTTTTCTAGCCATATCATTGAAATTGCAGTGTAACTCTGGCTGCTATGTCTCCCTGCTTACTCCCCCAGCCCCCTAACTCCACCCCCTTAGAGTCTCCCCACAAGCACATTGCTTATGATAAAGGCTCCGATGTGGGAGTGAGGGAGGGGGTGCAGGGGTAACAGAGCCGGGGGAAGGGAGGGCAGATAGAATGCTGAAAAGCCTAGTGTAGGAAGGTACTTGATACAAATAACCAATGAGTTTGCTTAGTAAAGCCCACCCCACTCAGCTTGGTCCCTTCCACAGCCCGAAGCTTAACCACGCCCCCTACAGCCTCTCAACCAATCCCCTCCTCCGGCTTAGATAATGAATTGGCCGCCACGCCCACTCTGCCCTGTGACCCGCCCACTGGTCACATGACTTCTGTACAAAGGTGTGAGGAACTAAATGTGTCCCCACTTTGTGCTCCCCAGTTAACCCTTTTGGTGCTGGAAAACACTCTGCCCACCCCCACCAATGCCACACCGCTGCCCACCCCTCACCAATGCCACACCGCTGCCCACCCCTCACCAATGCTACACTGCTGCCCACCCCTCACCAATGCCACACCGCTGCCCACCCCTCACCAGTGCTACACTGCTGCCCACCCCTCACCAATGCCACACCGCTGCCCACCCCTCACCAGTGCTACACTGCTGCCCACCCCTCACCAATGCCACACCGCTGCCCACCCCTCACCAGTGCTACACTGCTGCCCACCCCTCACCAATGCCACACCGCTGCCCACCCCTCACCAGTGCTACACTGCTGCCCACCCCTCACCAATGCCACACTGCTGCCCACCCCTCACCAATGCCACACTGCTGCCCACCCCTCACCAGTGCTACACTGCTGCCCACCCCTCACCAGTGCTACACTGCTGCCCACCCCTCACCAATGCCACACTGCTGCCCACCCTCACCAGTGCTACACTGCTGCCCACCCCTCACCAATGCCACACTGCTGCCCACCCCTCACCAGTGCTACACTGCTGCCCACCCCTCACCAATGCCACACCGCTGCCCACCCCTCACCAGTGCTACACTGCTGCCCACCCCTCACCAATGCCACACCGCTGCCCACCCCTCACCAGTGCTACACTGCTGCCCACCCCTCACCAATGCCACACTGCTGCCCACCCCTCACCAATGCCACACTGCTGCCCACCCCTCACCAGTGCTACACTGCTGCCCACCCCTCACCAGTGCTACACTGCTGCCCACCCTCACCAATGCCACACTGCTGCCCACCCCTCACCAGTGCTACACTGCTGCCCACCCCTCACCAGTGCTACACTGCTGCCCACCCCTCACCAATGCCACACTGCTGCCCACCCCTCACCAGTGCTACACTGCTGCCCACCCCTCACCAATGCCACACTGCTGCCCACCCCTCACCAGTGCTACACTGCTGCCCACCCCTCACCAATGCTACACTGCTGCCCACCCCTCACCAGTGCTACACTGCTGCCCACCCCTCACCAATGCTACACTGCTGCCCACCCCTCACCAGTGCTACACTGCTGCCCACCCCTCACCAATGCTACACTGCTGCCCACCCCTCACCAGTGCTACACTGCTGCCCACCCCTCACCAATGCCACACTGCTGCCCACCCCCTCACCAGTGCTACACTGCTGCCCACCCCTCACCAATGCCACACCGCTGCCCACCCCTCACCAGTGCTACACCGCTGCCCCCTCCAATGCTACACCGCTGCCCACCCTCACCATGCCACACCGCTGCCCACCCCTCACCAATGCCACACCGCTGCCCACCCCTCACCAATGCCACACCGCTGCCCACCCCTCACCAATGCCACACGCTCCCACCCCCACAATGCCACACCGCTGCCCACCCCTTACCAATGCCACACCGCTGCCCACCCCTCACCAATGCCACACCGCTGCCCACCCCTCACCAATGCCACACTGCTGCCCACCCCTCACCAATGCCACACCGCTGCCCACCCCTCACCAATGCCACACCGCTGCCCACCCCTCACCAGTGCCACCGCTGCCCACCCCTCACCAATGCCACACCGCTGCCCACCCCTCACCAATGCCACACCGCTGCCCACCCCTCACCAATGCCACACTGCTGCCCACCCCTCACCAATGCCACACTGCTGCCCACCCCTTACCAATGCCACACCGCTGCCCACCCCTCACCAATGCCACACCGCTGCCCACCCCTCACCAATGCCACACCGCTGCCCACCCCTCACCAATGCCACACCGCTGCCCACCCCTCACCAATGCCACACGCTGCCCACCCCTCACCAATGCCACACCGCTGCCCACCCCTCACCAATGCCACACCGCTGCCCACCCCTTACCAATGCCACACTGCTGCCCACCCCTTACCAATGCCACACTGCTGCCCACCCCGTACCAATGCCACACTGCTGCCCACCCCTCACCAATGCCACACCGCTGCTATTCGGATGAAGAAACCATGCAAGAGTTTGGGAACTCCCACGTGTTTTGGGGATACAAATGCATTTAACCATTAAATAAACCCAATAGGGCTGTTCTGCCCCAATAAGGGGTAATTATATCTTAGTTGGGATCAAGTACAGGTACTGTTTTATTATTACAGAGAAAAGGGAATCATTTAACCATTAAATAAACCCAATAGGGCTGTTCTGCCCCAATAAGGGGTAATTATATCTTAGTTGGGATCAAGTACAGGTACTGTTTTATTATTACAGAGAAAAGGGAATCATTTAACCATTAAATAAACCCAATAGGGCTGTTCTGCCCCCAATAAGGGGTAATTATATCTTAGTTGGGATCAAGTACAGGTACTGTTTTATTATTACAGAGAAAAGGGAATCATTTAACCATTAAATAAACCCAATAGGGCTGTTCTGCCCCCAATAAGGGGTAATTATATCTTAGTTGGGATCAAGTACAGGTACTGTTTTATTATTACAGAGAAAAGGGAATCATTTAACCATTAAATAAACCCAATAGGGCTGTTCTGCCCCCAATAAGGGGTAATTATATCTTAGTTGGGATCAAGTACAGGTACTGTTTTATTATTACAGAGAAAAGGGAATCATTTAACCATGAAATAAACCCAATAGGGCTGTTCTGCCCCCAATAAGGGGTAATTATATCTTAGTTGGGATCAAGTACAGGTACTGTTTTATTATTACAGAGAAAAGGGAATCATTTAACCATGAAATAAACCCAATAGGGCTGTTCTGCCCCCAATAAGGGGTAATTATATCTTAGTTGGGATCAAGTACAGGTACTGTTTTATTATTACAGAAAAAATAGAATTGTTTGCTTAAAATAGACTCAATGGGGGATGGCCTTTCCATAATTCGGAGCTTTCTAGATAATGGGTTTCTGGATAATGGATCCCGTGCATGTAATTCTGCACTGTTTGGGTAACACCATCTGTAGAGCTACTTTGCACTTGGCTGGTCAGACAGCTCCCTCTACTGAATTACTCCGATATTTCAGTATAGGCTGATATTGGAGTTTTACAGTTTCAAGTTTTTGCATTTATGTTATTGGCAGTGCCCCCTGGCACCATGGCACTTATGGTGATTTATTTATTCAAGCCTTGGAAAAAGAGGAAATGTTTTATAGCTGATCTTTTCCACAACTGGAAAGTGCCATGTAGTAAATTAGACTGTAAGCTCCTTTGGGCAGGGCCCTCTTTGCTTCTTGTAATGGTTATTGGTTGTTTTCTGTTTTCTTGTATGTATACACCCATTTTTGGTCTTTTACAAATATAAAAATAATATTAACAGCTCGTGCCACTTACCCTCAGTACCAGTAACAACTCGTGCCACAGTATTCGCTGAGAATCCCACAGTGGGCACCAAACTCTTTAGATAGGACACAGGAGACTGATCACAATAGTCAGTTACATGCCACCCGCTTTCACCCCAACTTGCCCACGTAGGCACAGAGAGAAAATACACATTCCTTGTATATAGATAGTGCCCTGGCTAAGACTGAACCTGGGACCCCAGCGCTAATCTTTGTCATATACATTAAAGTTTCTCTAAAGCTTGCCATATATTGAAAAATCAAGGTCACCAAACAAGCGGATCTTTGCCCTATATGCCAAGTGTCACCCAGGTGACATTTGGACTGATCCCATCATATGGCCCTAGGTCCAAACAGTTGGATCAAAGTGACGAGGATACAGGATGCAGTCACTGGCTGCGGGCCGGATAAGGGAGCACATGTCCCACCAATGGCCAAAGGGCAGAAGGGCCTCAATCTGCGCAGCCCTTTTTAAGTCCCCACCCCATATGGGGTCCCAAGCCTTCCTGCATTATCAGTGCCCCCCCTTTGTACAAGTTTATTGACAGAGAAATAAAAGGAAACATAATGTCTTAAGGGGGGAACAATGAGATTACACCAACCAGAGAGGGTGATTGGTAGAGATGTAGCGAACTGTTCGCCGGCGAACTAATTCGCGCGAACATCGGGTGTTCGCAAGTCCGCAAATTCGCAAACTTTTCGTGATGTTCGCAATTTGGGTTCGCCGGCACCGAAAAAATCGCAAAACTTACGATAACGGTACAAATGCTCCGAAAAAGTCGCAAAACTTACGATAACGGTACGAATGCTCCGAAAAAGTCGCAAAACTTACGATAACGTTACGAAAGCTCCGTAAAAGTCGCAAAACTTACGATAACGTTACAAAGGCTCCGAAAAAGTCGCAAAACTTACGATAACGGTACGAATGCTCCGAAAAAGTCGCAAAACTTACGATAACGGTACGAATGCTCCGAAAAAGTCGCAAAACTTACGATAACGTTACGAAAGATCCGAAAAAGTCGCAAAACTTACGATAACGGTACGAATGCTCCGAAAAAGTCGCAAAACTTACGATAACGTTACGAAAGCTCCGAAAAAGTCGCAAAACTTACGATAACGTTACAAAGGCTCCGAAAAAGTCGCAAAACTTACGATAACGGTACGAATGCTCCGAAAAAGTCGCAAAACTTACGATAACGGTACGAATGCTCCGAAAAAGTCGCAAAACTTACGATAACGTTACGAAAGATCCGAAAAAGTCGCAAAACTTACGATAACGTTACGAAAGATCCGAAAAAGTCGCAAAACTTACGATAACGGTACGAAAGCTCTGAAAAAGTCGCAAAACTTACGATAACGGTACGAAAGCTCTGAAAAAGTCGCAAAACTTACGATAACTTTACGAAAGCGCCGGAAAATACGAAAAAGTCGCAAAATTACCGATCATTTCGAAAAACGGCGTGTGTCAATTTTTCAGAGGTTTTTGCCCTTGATCCCCCTCCTGCATGTCACTGCCCAGGTCGTGGCACCCTTTAAACAACTTTAAAATCACTTTTCTGGGCAGAAATGGGTTTTCTAGGTTTTAAAGTTCGCCTTCCCATTGAAGTCTATGGGGTTCGCAAAGTTCGCGAATATTCGCAATTTTCGGCGGAAGTTCGCGAACAGGTTCGCGAACTTTTTTTTTGAGGTTCGCTACATCCCTAATGATTGGCTGCCCCCCTATCCATTGGTATTAACGAGCAAATTTGTCCCTTTTTGTTTTGCCAAAAAATTTACAAAACTGCTAAAAAAAAAGTCGATAAATTTGCAAAATGCAACTTTTTTGACAAGTGTGACTTTTTGTTTACATGACCGCATGTTTTTTGCTGCGACTGCTATTTTTTTGACACAACTGTGATTTGTTTTTATGCTACGGCATCTTTTTTGCAGAGACCGCAACTTTTTTTACACAACGGCAACTTTTTTTACGCAACTTTTGTCCTCACTCACTGAATTTCTGTCATGATGAATTTTGGCAGCAGTTTCGTGAAAAAAATTTGCCAATGGCGAAATGCGGAATTTTGTAGCAAATCCATGAAACCATGTGCCAATCACTATCCAGGGCCAGTCGCTGGGTGCGGGGAATGTGTTTGTGCACAAACCTGTAAGCAGAGCAAAGGGCAAAAAGCTGAGAAGCCTCAGGGGGGGGGCCGGTGCCGGCCAATCACAGGCCTAATCCCTCACATACACTACACATACCTGTTAAAGGGCAACTAGCCACAAATATATTATATGTCAGTTCCCAAAAGAGAAAGTTAAAGTTCAAGCTGCCTTTCTATAAGCCAAGCTGTATGACCCAGCCTTGTTATGTAATGCCCCTTACTTACTGCCCAGCCCCACTGGGGGGCAGTCTTTCCTGGGCAGCATACAGACAGGAGCAGGGCAGGTAGTTGGGTGCTACAGAGGGGTCTGGGGTGGGTGCAGCATCCCTAAGAGAATATTAGGGTCCAATTAACAATGTACCATGTGACTGCATGTCCCTAACTGGGGGTACAGGGGGCAATACACAATGTACCATGTGACTGCATGCCCCTAACTGGGGGCACAGGGGGCAATACACAATGTACCATGTGACTGCATGCCCCTAACTGGGGGCACAGGGGGCAATACACAATGTACCATGTGACTGCATGCCCCTAACTGGGGGCACAGGGGGCAATACACAATGTACCATGTGACTGCATGCCCCTAACTGGGGGCACAGGGGGCAATACACAATGTACCATGTGACTGCATGCCCCTAACTGGGGGCACAGGGGGCAATACACAATGTACCATGTGACTGCATGCCCCTAACTGGGGGCACAGGGGGCAATACACAATGTACCATGTGACTGCATGTCCCTAACTGGGGGCACAGGGGGCAATACACAATGTACCATGTGACTGCATGTCCCTAACTGGGGGCAGAGGGGGCAATACACAATGTACCATGTGACTGCATGCCCCTAACTGGGGGCACAGGGGGCAATACACAATGTACCATGTGACTGCATGCCCCTAACTGGGGGCACAGGGGGCAATACACAATGTACCATGTGACTGCATGTCCCTAACTGGGGGCACAGGGGGCAATACACAATGTACCATGTGACTGCATGCCCCTAACTGGGGGCACAGGGGGCAATACCTGGTTTCATATAAGCAGAAAACAGTGAATGGAACCTTGGCTGCTATAAAGTGGGCGGAACCTGGGCGGTACACAAAGTTCTGTGGGCAGATCTATTGGAGAGGGGGGAGGGGCCTGAGAATGGGAGGAGAGAATAAAGTCCAGGGCATGTTATGCCTCTTGAGTAGAAAGTAGGCGGAGTAGTGGGCGGTGCCCCAGAGTCAGTAGCAATATCAGCCAGTAGGAGTTAGGTGGGCGGTGCCGCAGGGATATAAGGAGGCAGGAGTGGGCGGTGCCAGAGTAAGGGGCGGGGAGATAGAGGAAGCAGGCTCCGTGTGGCAGGGCTGGGGGCAGTGCAGGACATGGATCCGGCTCAGGCGCTGTGGGGCTCGGCGCTGTGGGGCTCGGCGCTGTGGGGCTCGGCGCTGCTAGTGTTGGGGATCGTCCTGCAGTGTGAGGCGCTGCGGGCAGTGAGCGGGAAGGGGCTGCGGGACGGGCTGCCCAAGGAGCTGCTCCGGGAAGTGATCTGTACCTTCCAGCTGTGCTGCTGTGTCCGGGAACAGGCGCTGCTGGGATGGGAGGGCGCCCTGACCCCCCGCCTGGGCCTGACACTCACCTTCCTACTCAGCCTGCTGCATGGACTCACTGCCCGGGCCGTGTGCAACCCTAGCGGCAGCCTGGAGCGCTACCTGCGGGGGGAGGAGGCGGCCCCCCAGTCCTGCCTGCGGCTCTGCGCTCAGTTCCTGGGAGCCTGGCTGTCCCGCCTGGCCATGCCGTGCTACTGGCTGCTGGGCCTCTCCCCCCTGCATGGGCCCCAGGCCTCTCACTGTCCCCGGAGCCCCCTGCAAGTGGCCCTCCTGCCCGGGGCCGGGGTGGAACTGCTGTGCTCCCTGGGCATGTTCTGCCTCCTCCGCCACCTGCCCCGGCTCCCCCCTCCCTTCCGAGTCCAAACCGCTGCCCTGGCCATCACCGGCCTCGTCTGGCTAGGTAAGCTCTGCTCCCTACCCCTGTACCCTGGCACCCACACACTGGCACCCACACACCGGCACCCACGCACCGGCACCCACACACCGGCACCCACGCACCGGCACCCACACACTGGCGCCGGGACCCACGCACCGGCACCTACACACTGGCACCTACACACTGGCACCTACGCACTGGCACCCACACACTGGTACTGGCACCCACACACTGGCACCCGCACACACTGACACACACACTGGCACCCACACACACTGGCACCCACACACTGGCACCCACACACTGGCACCCACGCACCGGCACCCACGCACCGGCACCCACACACTGGCGCCGGGACCCACGCACCGGCACCTACACACTGGCACCTACACACTGGCACCTACGCACTGGCACCCACACACTGGTACTGGCACCCACACACTGGCACCCGCACACACTGACACACACACTGGCACCCACACACTGGCACCCACACACTGGCACCCACACACTGGCACCTACGCACTGGCACCTACGCACTGGCACCTACACACTGGCACCTACGCACTGGCACCCACACACTGGTACTGGCACCCACACACTGGCACCCGCACACACACACACTGACACACACACTGGCACCCGCACACACACACACTGACACACACACTGGCACCCGCACACACACACACTGGCACACACACTGGCACCCGCACACACACACACTGACACACACACTGGCACCCGCACACACACACACTGGCACCCGCACACACACACACTGGCACCCACACTGGCAGGGCCCCTATCACTGTATATACACGCTCCTTATCTAGAGATGGGGGGGGGCATCATAAACAAATATAGATAAATGGAGGGCACTTACTTCACAGTCAAAACAACAATATAGGTGTTTGGTGCACAAAACTCAAAACTGCATCACAAACAAACCCAGCAAAGAGATCAAGGTCCCCAGCGCCGGGGCCGTATGTTTGTAGCCACGGGCTGTAGTCAAGCAATATGGCCGCTCCCGCCATGCATATGAGTGGGTCATTTCTGTATAATAAATGCAATGAAAGAATGTGTTTGTGTTGACATGAAATGAATTCCCCCGCTGTGTGTGTGTAGGTGGGAGCCTCACGGGAGCGGTGTTCAACCCGGCCTTGGCCTACGCTCTCCTGTTTCACTGTGAGGGGAACACCTTCCCCGAATACGCACTGGTGTACTGGGCCGGGCCTGTTACAGGTACTGTCTCTGTTATTTATATCTATTTCTGTCCCTGTTGTTTCCCATCTTGTTCATGTAATGAGAATATTCAACTCCCTGCTCGCGGGCGACTAATCTCCCCGAGTTGCCTTCCCCCTGCCATCCCACCGGCGAACATGTAAGTCGCCGGCGGGATGGCAGACGCGGCGGGGCGATTTTGGGAAATCGCCGAAAAAGCCTCGCGAGTCTTTTTCGGCGATTTGCGCGAAATCGCGCCGCCGCGTCTGCCATCCCGCCGGCGACTTACATGTTCGCCGGTGGGATGGCAGGGGGAAGGCAACTCGGGGAGATTAGTCGCCCGCGAGCAGGGAGTTTTGCCGCGGGCGACTAATCTCCCCGTGTACCAGAGCCCTAAAGGTGTAACTGGCTGTCCTATATCAGCCACTGCTGATTCCCCTGTACTAAGCACAATTCAGCAGGAACAGCCCCCTAAGTTTGCTCATAGCCTGTACAGAGAGATACCATAAAACTATGGCAGCATAGGGATTCCCCTGTACTAAGCACAATTCAGCAGGAACAGCCCCCTAAGTTTGCTCATAGCCTGTACAGAGAGATACCATAAAACTATGGCACATAGGGATTCCCCTGTACTAAGCACAATTCAGCAGGAACAGCCCCCTTGGGAGTAGTTCTTGGGTGAGTAAGTAACAGTGTATATATTACAAGTTGGGGTGACGGCTCTCTGTGCTTGTGTTGCAGGGATGCTCCTCTCCGTCCTGCTCTGTGACACGTCGGTTCCTATACTTGGAAGAAAGACCCAAAAAGAAAATATTCCAGCCGGGTCACCCAAAAAGACCAACTGAGAATCCAAAAACGGACCCCGGCGGCTCCTGTTGCCAGAGATGGAGCGACGCCCGGGAGGTTCTGGTTCTGGGATAGTTACTGACACAATGTGAAGGCATTTATATAGGCAGGACTGGACCTTGCACCAGTTCCTAACGACTCTTTTATATTGGGGCAAAATGAATGTAGCAGCAGTTTTTTTATTGGGGCTGTTTTTTTAAGAAAACCCTGTAGCAAAGCCTCTGCTGGCTGAGGATGCTGGGACTTGCAGTTCCTGACAATCAAGGCAAACTCTCTATTACAATGTTGGAGAAGGGCATTTACCCTGTTATTGCCCCTGGGGAGGGGTAAGTGGGAGTGAGGTACACGTGCCTGTATATAGTGTGCAGGCTTAATCCCTGGGTATGAGCCAGCTCAGCTCCTCTCATCCTCCCCCTGCACTAAGCTCTATTTAGTATCTGCCCCCCCCAGTGCCCAATACAGATGCCCCTTATACCCCCGGTACAACACTCGGCACAATGGAGCATCGCTGGAAGGCAGAAACTGCACGCGCTGTTAATACCAATAGAAGAAACAAACTGGTATTCTGAGTCTTCTACTGATGGGCGGGGCAAGGGGAGGGGCATAGAAACTTGATAGGTCTTCTCTTGTGTGTGGGCGGGGCATAAATACACTAGTGTATTTTTTTAATGTTTTTTTTTTAAAGAGCTTGTAATTTTTTTAATTATCCACCCACTGCCTCCTAGAGACCCCAAACTGTGAAGCATTTCGTGTTCAATTCACTCGACTCTATGCTGCTAATCGGATCGGTGCTATAGCGGGGTTGCCACGGCGCTGGGAAGGTTAAAGGGGAAGCTAACTTTTGGTATGTTATAGCGTTTCCTACAACTTTGCAATTGGTCTTCATTATTTATTTTTTATAGTTTTTTTTAAATTAATTCATTTCTATATTTATCAACGGTAGGGGGGTCACTGACCCCGGCAGCCAAAGACTATTGCTCTGTGATCTCACAATGTTATTATTATTGATACTTTTTTATTACTTATCTTGCTATTCAGCCCCTCTGCTATTCATATTCCAGTGTCTTATTTAAACCACTTGCCTGGTCGCTAAGGTAAACATGATCCTAGCAACCAGATAGCTGCTGAAATTCCAAACTGAAGCTAAATAGCTGAAAAAAATGCCAAAAAAAAAAAAAAAAGGAAGACCAATTGCAAACTGTCTCAGAATATCAGTGTCTACATCATAATAAAAGTTAATTTAATGGCGATAAACCCCTTTAAAGCAGAAGGAAAGTTAAATTCATAGGGGGGGGGGGCAAATATTACCTGATACCCCAGGCCCCTGCCCCCCAGTGATAATAACTTTCCTTCTCCTATAAGGGCAATGGCACACCGTGTGATTTACAGGGTTTTGCTGCCTTAGCCAATCCCAGTTAATGCTCAGTTGGCCCCGCCCTGGTTGGACCCCTGTATAAACAACAGCCACCCTGGGCCCTATGTTGGGGCAAGGGGTGGGGGGGGATATCACAATCGATAATGAATGTATTTTAATGAACTTTTTAATGTCTTACAATTCTGTGCAGCAGAACAGTACTTGAATTTTATAATGTTTAATACATATTGTACCTCTCTAGTAGCTCAAGGGGGTGGGGCCAGTACCTCTCAGACTCATGAAGTTGACCATTCACCATTTCCTGCAGCTGTTTACTAATTCCAACAGTTTGGCCCCCTGCGCACACCAGTAAGGATTGTTAATATGATTTCTGTGAGACCCGAGGGACAAGTAGAGCAACAAAAGGTAATTTTACTAAAGTGGGAGGTGCTTCTTGCTTAGTTCCATCGCTTCTGTCAGCCTAAGAGAGCAGACAAGTGCCAAAAGATGCTTCCTGCTTTAGTAAAATAAGCTTCTGCCCCCAGGCCAAACAGCAGGGGGCGCTCATGTTACACATTTAGGATATTAACAGTGTAAAACTGCTAAAATGAAATCTAAAAAAAAATGTAAATGGCAAAAGTGCTCAAAAGAGCACTCGGAGAAATATGAAATTAATTAATGTGATAGGATATATGTCCTGTCATTCCTTTTCACAGTATGGCTGAATTCAAGTCATAAAAACCCATTACAATAAAAAAACAACTTACAACACAACATAACAGTTTGGACAGCTGCTGTCTGGTTGCTATGCCTACAGACCCTAACAACCAGGCTCTTCTTACAGAGTCAGAAGGAGGAATTGATAGAGTGAGCAATCCAGTCATTCAGCTTTCTTGTTACGAGGGTCAGTGACCCTGGCAACATGAGTAGCTAAGACCCCCACCTGTGGTTTTTCTGCCCTGAGCCTAAAAGTGAATGTAAATGTGACCTGTCCCTTTAAGGCAGAAGACTAGCTCCTATAGGAGAGTAAAGCCCCTATACGGGTACCTTAACCCTGCAAAATTGTAATGTTTCCCATGTCGGGTTATGTGAGCTGGCAACGAAATTCATAATTTTCTATCAAAATGTAGCTTTATGTTGCCTTTAACATTTCTGGTATAAATGAAGTTATTGCGAGACAATATGAAGAGTTTTTATTGGTTTATAGGAAAGTTAAATAATTATAGCAAATTACAATTGGTAATTTCTTTCCGTTACATTTCCTGGCACCAATAAACCTGATTTTATAGGGATAATATCAGGGTGTGTGTTTCTTTGTATCGTTCATGTACTTTATGTTCCCATGTAACTGGAGGAGTCCCAAGCCGGACTTGGATTTCTTACTATTGAGTGCTATTCTGATACCTACTGGGAGCTGCTATCTTGCTCCCTTCCCATTGTTCTGCTGATCGCCTGCTGGGGGGGAGGGGGAGGGGGGGGGAGATTATCTCACTCAGTATCAATGTTAGTAGTATAAATAACATGATAAGCAATAGGTCTGATTCTACAAGGCAGCAACTTAAAAACAAAGTAATACTCGGACATTTATGTCTCTGAATAAGAAATTTCTATATTGCCTACAAAAACAGTAACACCGAAAGACGAAAGTAATTAAAAAAATAATGTACTATTGTTCTGCCCTGTTATAAGTTGTTTGTTTGTTTACTGAAACTGAAATAGGGCTCAATGGCACAGGTTACATAACAGATAAGGGATAAGCTCTGTAAACATCATTGTATTCTACACAGCTTATCTACTATGTAACTGCCTTTTTTTCCTTTTTTCCCCCCCCCGCTTGAATGGTTGCTCCCATGGCTCTATAGCAGCTTATGTTTCTAAACTATAGTCCCTGAAGCAACTTGTACCAGTGCAGGGCAACACTTCATTATATTTAAATTGCTTTAAAATACCTTTTTTTGTGTTACTGTTCCTTTAACATTTGGAAATGCTCTGATGGTGCAGTCCCCAGTATGCCCACTAGATGGCAGTTCCACATTGCTAAGTCGTAATTTTTTAATGAATTTGTTATGTCTCGCCTAAAATATTGACATTTTTTTAGCAGTAACATTGCAGCAGAAATAAGCAGCCCCTGTGCCTTTCCAGGTCTTGGTAACTATGCTAACTAGTACTCCATAAACACCAGCTTCTTTAGCTTGGGAACCCTTGGGGCAATTAAAACCTTATGAGTATTTACCACACTTTACCCCAATTAGGACTCACCCCAAGTGATCTGAATTGATCTTTAGGGGCCTGATTACTAATATTTGAATGGAGAGGCTGGGTACAGCAGTTTGGGGGGTACCCCTTCAACACATACCTGCCTATTTGTGTTGCGGCAGCCAGTCTGTTTCTTATTGGAGATGATGGGCTGCTGATCCCCCTAGACTGATAACCAGACAATGGGGCATATTTATTGTAGTATGTAAGCCAACATTACAGTGATCGTTGTCCATAGCAACCAGTCAATTTGAACACTCACCTACAAGTTAGATAACAAAAGCAAAGATCTGATTGGTTGCTGTGTTGGCTTACCTGCTATAATAAGCTTACCCCTATATCTGCCCAGGAGATTGGGTGTGCAGTTTCTTATTCCTGTTTGGGGCTGAAAAGTGCAGTTGCCAGTAGCAACCAATCTGGTTTGATCTCATTTCCCAACTATTAGTAGACTGGCCAAGTTTAATTTCTGCTTGATGGCTATTGGCAATTGCTCCGATGTTTGTAAATGAGCCCAATTGTCTGTATATCACAAAAAGCAATCACTCCGGGCCAGGATATAAGGGTAAAACAAGTTTAAATGTAATTTTAAAGTGTAACCACAAGAGGGCAGCGACGCTTAGGGATGGCTTTAGTTAGAATTCCCCTGGAAGTGTCTGGGGGGGCTGCAGCTTATATGAGGGGTATCTGACTCCCTTGCACAGGTGCTGATTATTGGGGAGATTTTTTTTGGATAAAGCAGCAGTAATTCTTTTTGTACTGATATCAATAACTTGCAGATTATGCCCCTTACTAACACTAAGATTTTAACAGGTGGAGCTGTTTTATTGTATCCTATTATTAAAAAAGTGGGGATTATTCTGTCATATGGCGATACTTTACCTTAAAAAATGGTCTTATTTATGCTTTAAAGAAGTCACTGAGGGGTTCTGTGCCCATATAGAGGCACAAGGCTGCAGGCTGAGTTATACAGGGAACTCTGAGTATCACTCATGTATTATAAGGGATAATGTACCCCCTACTGTAAATGATAAGGATATTAGCAGTCACTGAGGGGTTCTGTGCCCATATAAAGGCACAAGGCTGCAGGCTGAGTTATACAGGGAACTCTGAGTATCACTCATGTATTATAAGGGATAATGTACCCCCTACTGTAAATGATAAGGATATTAGCAGTCACTGAGGGGTTCTGTGCCCATATAAAGGCACAAGGCTGCAGGCTGAGTTATACAGGGAACTCTGAGTATCACTCATGTATTATAAGGGATAATGTACCCCCTACTGTAAATGATAAGGATATTAGCAGTCACTGAGGGGTTCTGTGCCCCCCATATAAAGGCACAAGGCTGCAGGCTGAGTTATACAGGGAACTCTGAGTATCACTCATGTATTATAAGGGATAATGTACCCCCTACTGTAAATGATAAGGATATTAGCAGTCACTGAGGGGTTCTGTGCCCATATAAAGGCACAAGGATTATAGAGGGGTATGATAGGATTGACTTAGATTACTTTTATTTCAAACATCATTGCCTAATATAGGAATATTATTTTAGCTTTCCCTTTAATCGTTCCCAGTTGAGCTCAGGCTGAAGGGATTATCTGGGAATGATCCTGATGTGTAGTTCCCTGGGGGTTGGCAGGGCCGCTAGCTGCTAGTTATCAGTCACAGCGAGACGGCAGGGACACATTTACACTTCTGGTTATTACAGTCGCTGGTTTAGTTAACTGTTGCTGTGCCAGGCTGCTCCTGCAAGGAACATGTCCCCCCACCCCCGCTGTGGGCACTTGTAGTTCCGACTGACAGGGGATGCTGGGAGTTGTAGTTCAATAACAGCCACAGAGTATGCTGTGGTATTAAAGGCTTCTAGCAAATTCTACATTTTTTACTTTATAAAATAATTCTGCAGTGGAAAGTATTTAATAAGTGGATGAGGGAATATAAACACAATTCTATTTCTATGGCTCGTTATAGGCAGATACGTGTGGGGGACGTGCAGCCCCGGGGGGAGTCTTATTGTACAATAAATGCATTTCTGGGATATAGATTTACACCTGGTATTTATAGAGACTAAAGGCTAGACTGTGGCAACCAATCAGGAGGTAGCTTTCTTTATTAAAACTGCTTTAGACAGGCCAAACCAAAGTGTTGATTGGCAGTGGGGTAGAACGTTTGCTACCGGTGCTTAATGGAAGATCTGTGTCTCTGAAGATGCCCCCAGTAGCCCCCCAACTTCTCTGCTGAATCCCAGCAAATGCTCCGGTACCGTTATGTACTGACCCCCAATATACAGAATATAAAGTAACAAAAAACATTTACTGTGAGGCTTTCATTTTATTATTATGATAATGTTGTTTTCCATTTTGATCTAAAATAAAAAAAAACTGCTGCCTGGTTGCTATGGCAGTAAGCCCCTAGTAACCAGAACCCACAGAATACACATTTATTTTATTTCATAACAATAATCATTAAAAAATAAATACACAAAACCAATTGCAAATGGACTGTCTATGCCATAGTTAATTGTAAGTTGAGCAGCCCTCTCTCAAGAAGAGACATCTGTGTTGCACTCACGTGTCAGAGGAATCCCTCTCTTTCACCATATTGAGAGCCAAAAGTATGGAGTGAAGCCAGGGACAATTAGAAGCAGATTGCTATGATTGATGATATGATCTCAGGATGGCTGGATACACACACACACACACACACACACACACACACACACACACACACACACACACACGTGTCCAGGGACGCGCGCGAGTGACCAAGTACAATCATCAGCACCACGCAGCAGTAGGCTTGGATAGGCATTAAAGGGGCGCTTTAACTTTAACTTTTAGTATGTTATAGAATGACCAGTTCTAGGCAACTTTTTAATTGGTCTTCATTATTTATTTCTAATAGTTTTTGAATTACAGGTAGCGGACCCCTTATGCGGAAACCCATTATCCAGGAAGTTCCGAATTACGGAAAGGCCATCTCCCATAGACTCCATTTTAATCAAATAATTAACATTTTTAAAAATTATTTCCTTTTTCTCTGTAATAATAAAACAGTACCTGTACTTGATCCCAACTAAGATATAATTACCCCTTATTGGGGGCAGAACAGCCCTATTGGGTTTATTTAATGGTTAAATGATTCCCTTTTCTCTGTAATAATAAAACAGTACCTGTACTTGATCCCAACTAAGATATAATTACCCCTTATTGGGGGCAGAACAGCCCTATTGGGTTTATTTCATGGTTAAATGATTCCCTTTTCTCTGTAATAATAAAACAGTACCTGTACTTGATCCCAACTAAGATATAATTACCCCTTATTGGGGGCAGAACAGCCCTATTGGGTTTATTTCATGGTTAAATGATTCCCTTTTCTCTGTAATAATAAAACAGTACCTGTACTTGATCCCAACTAAGATATAATTACCCCTTATTGGGGGCAGAACAGCCCTATTGGGTTTATTTAATGGTTAAATGATACCCTTTTCTCTGTAATAATAAAACAGTACCTGTACTTGATCCCAACTAAGATATAATTACCCCTTATTGGGGCAGAACAGCCCTATTGGGTTTATTTAATGGTTAAATGATTCCCTTTTCTCTGTAATAATAAAACAGTACCTGTACTTGATCCCAACTAAGATATAATTACCCCTTATTGGGGCAGAACAGCCCTATTGGGTTTATTTAATGGTTAAATGATTCCCTTTTCTCTGTAATAATAAAACAGTACCTGTACTTGATCCCAACTAAGATATAATTACCCCTTATTGGGGCAGAACAGCCCTATTGGGTTTATTTCATGGTTAAATGATTCCCTTTTCTCTGTAATAATAAAACAGTACCTGTACTTGATCCCAACTAAGATATAATTACCCCTTATTGGGGGCAGAACAGCCCTATTGGGTTTATTTCATGGTTAAATGATTCCCTTTTCTCTGTAATAATAAAACAGTACCTGTACTTGATCCCAACTAAGATATAATTACCCCTTATTGGGGGCAGAACAGCCCTATTGGGTTTATTTCATGGTTAAATGATTCCCTTTTCTCTGTAATAATAAAACAGTACCTGTACTTGATCCCAACTAAGATATAATTACCCCTTATTGGGGCAGAACAGCCCTATTGGGTTTATTTCATGGTTAAATGTCTATGAAGATTTTCATTCATCCAGGTCATGGTATATCTAGTATAAATAAATTTGAAGCAACTGGACTTGTTTAGTAATCATTGAAGACGTTTCACTACTCATCCGAGCAGCTTCTTCAGTTCAACTGACTGGTATGGGAAGCCCTCAGCATATATACTCTTCCACTAATCCAATCACAATGGCACTATGTAACTCTTCAGGAAGGTGACATCTGAAACTCACAGAGGTGTGAATGCTGTGGAGTTACTTTGAAAGGATTACCCAAGTATCATGCAACTCTTCAAACAGGTGTTACTTGTTAGAGTTGCATGAATGGATGTGTGAAGAGTTCTGAAACTGCCGGGGTACAGATGTTTGTGCCTGAACACCACATACTTCAAATACAAGGACCAATTTTACAGGCAAAAACATGGCTGTGCAATGGGTTCACCAGTTTCTCCCATTGTAGCAAACTTGTATATGGAAGAAGTGGAAAGGAAGGCCCTACTCACATTCAATGGAACTACACCAAGTCACTGGTTCAGGTATGTAGATGACACGTGGGTTAAAATCAGATCCAACGAAGTGGCGGCCTTTTCAGAACACATTAACTCAGTGGACAACAACATCAAGTTCACAAGGGAGGATGTCCATGAGAACAAACTTGCTTTTTTGGACTGTTTGATATCCATTCAAGAGGGGGGTATCTTGAAAACAGAAGTATACAGGAAACCCACTCACACGGATCAATATCTGTTGTTCGATTCCCACCATCCGCTGGAACACAAACTGGGTGTCATTAGAACTCTACACCACAGGGCGGAAAGTGTAACAACTGATACAGAGTCCAAGGACAAGGAATGTAAACATCTCAGAGGAGCACTGAAAGCTTGTGGCTACCCAGACTGGGCCTTTGTCAAAACAAGAGCAACTAAGCCCAACAGGAACACCAAAAGGAATAACCGTCCTGAGGCAGAGAGAAGGCGCAATATAGTCATCCCCTATGTAGCAGGAGTGTCGGAGAAACTCAGGAGAATTTTCAACAAACACCACATCCCTGTGTTTTTCAAACCTAGCAACACACTGAGACAAAAACTTGTACACCCAAAGGATCCAACACCAGAGGAAAAACAAACCAATGTTGTATACGCAGTCCAGTGTAGCGAGGAGTGCACAGACCTTTACATTGGTGAGACAAAGCAACTGCTCTCTAAGCGAATGGCTCAGCATAGGAGGGCGAACACTACAGGCCAGGACTCTGCTGTCTTTCTACACCTAAAAGACAAGGGACACTCCTTTGAAAACAGCAACGTCCAAATTTTGGACAAAGAAGACCGCTGGTTTGAAAGAGGTGTAAAAGAGGCCATTCATGTCAAGGTGGAGAAACCATCCCTTAACAGAGGCGGGGGACTTCGACACCATCTGTCTGCTACATACAATGCTGTTCTAACATCTGTACCCCGGCAGTTTCAGAACTCTTCACACATCCATTCATGCAACTCTAACAAGTAACACCTGTTTGAAGAGTTGCATGATACTTGGGTAATCCTTTCAAAGTAACTCCACAGCATTCACACCTCTGTGAGTTTCAGATGTCACCTTTCTGAAGAGTTACATAGTGCCATTGTGATTGGATTAGTGGAAGAGTATACAGGTCCTTTTCAAAAAATTAGCATATTGTGATAAAGTTCATTATTTTCTGTAATGTACTGATAAACATTAGACTTTCATATATTTTAGATTCATTACACACAACTGAAGTAGTTCAAGCCTTTTCTTGTTTTAATATTGATGATTGTGGCATACAGCTCATGAAAACCCAAAATTCCTATCTCAAAAAATTAGCATATCATGAAAAGGTTCTCTAAACGAGCTATTAACCTAATCATCTGAATCAACTAATTAACTCTAAACACCTGCAAAAGATTCCTGAGGCTTTTAAAAACTCCCAGCCTGGTTCATTACTCAAAACCGCAATCATGGGTAAGACTGCCGACCTGACTGCTGCCCAGAAGGCCATCATTGACACCCTCAAGCAAGAGGGTAAGACACAGAAAGAAATTTCTGAACAAATAGGCTGTTCCCAGAGTGCTGTATCAAGGCACCTCAGTGGGAAGTCTGTGGGAAGGAAAAAGTGTGGCAGAAAACGCTGCACAACGAGAAGAGGTGACTGGGCCCTGAGGAAGATTGTGGAGAAGGACCGATTCCTGACCTTGGGGGACCTGCGGAAGCAGTGGACTGAGTCTGGAGTAGAAACATCCAGAGCCACCGTGTACAGGCGCGTGCAGGAAATGGGCTACAGGTGCTGCATTCCCCAGGTCAAGCCACTTTTGAACCAGAAACAGCGGCAGAAGCGCCTGACCTGGGCTACAGAGAAGCAGCACTGGACTGTTGCTCAGTGGTCCAAAGTATGTCATTCGGAAATCAAGGTGCCAGAGTCTGGAGGAAGAATGGGGAGAGGGAAATGCCAAAATGCCTGAAGTCCAGTGTCAAGTACCCACAGTCAGTGATGGTCTGGGGTGCCATGTCAGCTGCTGGTGTTGGTCCACTGTGTTTTATCAAGGGCAGGGTCAATGCAGCTAGCTATCAGGAGATTTTGGAGCACTTCATGCTTCCATCTGCTGAAAAGCTTTATGGAGATGAAGATTTCATTTTTCAGCACGACCTGGCACCTGCTCACAGTGCCAAAACCACTGGTAAATGGTTTACTGACCATGGTATTACTGTGCTCAATTGGCCTGCCAACTCTCCTGACCTGAACCCCATAGAGAATCTGTGGGATATTGTGAAGAGAAAGTTGAGAGACACAAGACCCAACACTCTGGATGAGCTTAAGGCCGCTATTGAAGCATCCTGGGCCTCCATAACACCTGAGCAGTGCCACAGGCTGATTGCCTCCATGCCACGCCACATTGAAGCAGTCATTTCTGCAAAAGGATTCCCGACCAAGTATTGAGTGCATAACTGAACATAATTATTTGAAGGTTGACTTTTTTTGTATTAAAAACACTTTTCTTTTATTGGGCGGATGAAATATGCTAATTTTTTTAGATAGGAATTTTGGGTTTTCATGAGCTGTATGCCACAATCATCAATATTAAAACAAGAAAAGGCTTGAACTACTTCAGTTGTGTGTAATGAATCTAAAATATATGAAAGTCTAATGTTTATCAGTACATTGCAGAAAATAATGAACTTTATCACAATATGCTAATTTTTTGAAAAGGACCTGTATATGCTGAGGACTTCCCATACCAGTCAGTTGAACTGAAGAAGCTGCTCGGATGAGTAGTGAAACGTCTTCAATGATTACTAAACAAGTCCAGTTGCTTCAAATTTATTTATACTAGATATTCATGGTTAAATGATTCCCTTTTCTCTGTAATAATAAAACAGTACCTGTACTTGATCCCAACTAAGATATAATTACCCCTTATTGGGGGCAGAACAGCCCTATTGGGTTTATTTCATGGTTAAATGATTCCCTTTTCTCTGTAATAATAAAACAGTACCTGTACTTGATCCCAACTAAGATATAATTACCCCTTATTGGGGCAGAACAGCCCTATTGGGTTTATTTAATGGTTAAATGATTCCCTTTTCTCTGTAATAATAAAACAGTACCTGTACTTGATCCCAACTAAGATATAATTACCCCTTATTGGGGGCAGAACAGCCCTATGGGTTTATTTCATGGTTAAATGATTCCCTTTTCTCTGTAATAATAAAACAGTACCTGTACTTGATCCCAACTAAGATATAATTACCCCTTATTGGGGCAGAACAGCCCTATTGGGTTTATTTCATGATTAAATGATTCCCTTTTCTCTGTAATAATAAAACAGTACCTGTACTTGATCCCAACTAAGATATAATTACCCCTTATTGGGGCAGAACAGCCCTATTGGGTTTATTTAATGGTTAAATGATTCCCTTTTCTCTGTAATAATAAAACAGTACCTGTACTTGATCCCAACTAAGATATAATTACCCCTTATTGGGGGCAGAACAGCCCTATTGGGTTTATTTAATGGTTAAATGATTCCCTTTTCTCTGTAATAATAAAACAGTACCTGTACTTGATCCCAACTAAGATATAATTACCCCTTATTGGGGGCAGAACAGCCCTATTGGGTTTATTTAATGGTTAAATGATTCCCTTTTCTCTATAATAATAAAACAGTACCTGTACTTGATCCCAACTAAGATATAATTACCCCTTATTGGGGGCAGAACAGCCCTATTGGGTTTATTTAATGGTTAAATGATTCCCTTTTCTCTGTAATAATAAAACAGTACCTGTACTTGATCCCAACTAAGATATAATTACCCCTTATTGGGGGCAGAACAGCCCTATTGGGTTTATTTCAAGTTTAAATGATTTTTAGCAGACTTTTAGATTTTTAAATCCAAATTACGGAAAGATCCCTTATCCGGAAAACCCCAGGTCCCGAGCATTCTGGATAACAGGTCCCATACCTGTATTATTATTATAATTATTAACATTTATAAAGCTCCAACATATTCCCCAGTGCTGTACAATAAGTAATGATGAAAACTTTCATGAAATGTTTTCCCAGGTCTTGGGAAAAAAATCAAACTATTCAACACTCACTTAAAATGATATAAAAATATTAGAATTTCAGAAACAGTTTTTGTTTCCAGGTTAACTTTCCCTTTCCCTTTGGCAACTAATTTTTATGCAGTTGATGCTTTAGATATAGAACTCTTTTTCCCCCCCCAAATGCTATAATCCATGGGAAGTTCAGTCTGACGGTTTATAACTAGGACCCCACACTATAGGTATAGGAAAGGGATCATTATGGATCCGCACCAGATCCAGGACCTTCCAGCCTAGGCAGAATCTATGGAATTTCCTCAGGGATACACTAGCCATGCTTTATTTGATATTGATTAATTCTCACTTAAGTGCAACCAGTCCCTATGAGTCCCAATAAATGAAGACACAGACACACTAGAGTTAGAAATTCTTTTGGGACTGGCTGCCAGCAGGATGACAGATAGAAGTGGGACTTGGCTGCACTGCCGGCACCGCACACACTAAAGAGATTTCCCAGCTACTTGGACGTGTGAATCCCTGTGTATATTTGCAGTAGGGACACAGATCGTTACAAGGGTACAAAGTGCATAGAAAGGAACAAGGTAACACCACAATACCAGGAGCAGGAGATGAGTGTATAATCCCTAAAGTAACCAAAGCCTTTATTTCAAAGAGGTTTTAGTGTAACCATATGTGCAGGGCCGTGCCGCACAGGCTTTCTGCATACAGCAGGCTTCCCCATACATTGGCCCATACTTGTGCTTTATGTCTCATACCTGGACCTGGACAGTACCTGTACTTGATCCCAACTATGATATAATTACCCCTTATTGGGGGCAGAACAGCCCTATTGGGTTTATTTAATGGTTAAATGATTCCCTTTTCTCTGTAATAATAAAACAGTACCTGTACTTGATCCCAACTAAGATATAATTACCCCTTATTGGGGCAGAACAGCCCTATTGGGTTTATTTCATGGTTAAATGATTCCCTTTTCTCTGTAATAATAAAACAGTACCTGTACTTGATCCCAACTATGATATAATTACCCCTTATTGGGGGCAGAACAGCCCTATTGGGTTTATTTAATGGTTAAATGATTCCCTTTTCTCTGTAATAATAAAACAGTACCTGTACTTGATCCCAACTAAGATATAATTACCCCTTATTGGGGCAGAACAGCCCTATTGGGTTTATTTAATGGTTAAATGATTCCCTTTTCTCTGTAATAATAAAACAGTACCTGTACTTGATCCCAACTAAGATATAATTACCCCTTATTGGGGGCAGAACAATTCTATTGGGTTTGATTAATGTTTTAGTGAATTTTCCAGGCAGGAAAGTAGAGTCAATCAATACTGATGCTGATCAATACTTTTTAAAAAAATATAACTTTGACTATAGTAGCTGGTTAACCCTTAGGTTAGGCAGGTTTAGGCTAAGTACACGTACAATACAAGTGCCGCAGGGGTTAGCAGGGGTATACAGGGCCGGACTGGGCCGTCAGAATGCGGGGAAAAAACCCAGTGGGCCCCCCAGACCTGACTCTTGCCGGCGCTCCCCCGGCCTGACATGTTAAACTTAGTCATGCTCAGGGGAGAACATCGGGGGGTGGCCCTGCGGGGGGGGGCAGTTAGGGAGGCTCAGCGGGGGCTGCTGTGGGGGGTTAGGGGGTGCGGGGACGCAGTCGGCAGGGGCACCTGAAGTCCCCTATACCCCCATTCCGACCCTGGGGGTATAGGATAGCTGTGCTGGGCAGCTCTGCCTATTCAGGAACCAGTAAAATTGACGATAGTGAATGGACTATGAGCATTGCATGAAACTGCAAAAGTGCTCAGGGGAGCAATATGAGCGAATGTTCAAGGCACAGATATATCAAACTAATACACTTTCAGTACTAAATAAGCTTCTTGTTCAGAAGTGCCTTGGTCTTTCCCCGCAGCTCAATGGCACTCATGTTTCTCCATACGTGGATAATCCAGCCATTATTGCTCCTAATGATAACAGAACATTTAAACCGGCTTAAAAAAAAATGAACTGAAGTCTTTCCATTCACGTGTTTTCAATTATGCCGTACATTTTCAAGATTACCCTCTAAATATAGACAGAGGAATAGGTCATCTGGAATGTTTGGCTTGGAGATTAGGCCTGTGTCTGACTTTGATCAGCGCGGCTAAATTGCAGGAAATATTTTGCAAAGTGATTTGGGATTTCAGCCAAAACATGTTTTGACGGCAGCTTTGCTGTTGGCGGCTGCTTCGTTTTTAGGAGCACAGAGAACTGCTTGGGTTTTACTTTGCCTTTAGCAATGTTTGGGGGGGAACTTTATGGTACATAATAACATATAACAAGTATGGGTGCAGCTACAATTGCCTGTTAGTTCTTCCCTTGTCCAAACAGACTGTCCAGCTGCTGTAGATTCCCCCAATGTGCTGAGACATCCACAACAGATTGTACCCCCCCCCCCGAAAGAGTTTGCTATTGAACCAGACACTAAAGAAGGGGTGTTGGAATAACATATCAGCTATTGGAATTATATATGCTTAATAAACGGATGAGCAAGAGTACCAGGAGAATATACAAGCCATTTATATATGAATGTGCAGCGTATAGAGCACAGATAAGCAGTTGTTCAACTACAACCGACATATCTTTTTTAAATTGCTTTTATTTTTCTTTTCAAACGAAACAAAAAAGAGAAGGTAAAAGAAGGGAGAGAAGGAAGAGAAAGAGAAGAAGGGGGTAGAGAAGCATACACACAGGGTCAGACTGGGCCGCAGGGACACCGGGAAAAATCCAGCTGGGCCCCTTACCTGCACTCCCCCTGCCCGACCGCTACTCCCATGACGCGTTAAATTTAACGTGGGTGGGGGGCCCTGCGAGGGGGGTTAGGGGGGCCCCTACGCGGGGGGGCAGTGCGGGCACCTGCAGGGCCCCTGGGACGGGAGCCCCAGTGGGCCCTTCACCCCCCAGTCCGACCCTGCGTACACAACATGCTCGGTCTCCTATTCCAGGCAAGGGATCCCCCTCAGTGTCCAGCCATGGTTGCCACACTTTGTTGAACTTTGCTGGGCATTCTCTAGCCAGGTATGTCAGTTTGATAGAGAGTAAGGCCCCATTATTTAGCTTAATCCACTGTTTCTTTTTGGGGGCCTTCGGCCCCATCCAGCAGAGTATAATACATTTTCGGGCGTAGTAGAGTAGCGATCGGGCAAACAGTCTAGAGGCTATGCCTTCCACTTGGTCCTCCATAATCCCAAGTAGATGGGTATATGGTGAGAGGAGAGGAGAATAAGCTAGTTGGGCTGACATATGGGTGGTAATATCTACCCAGAATTCCTGAATCTTGGGGCAGCTCCAGACCATGTGCAGGAAGCCTACTGGATCAGCTTGGCACCTATGGCATTTGTCAGTGTCTCTGTAGGCAATTTCCTTCTGACCGGAGTGAAGTAGACCTGCATTAAAAACTTTTATCGAATAAGTCTGTCCCTTGAGGATATCAGAAAATGGTTTAAGTTCTCAGCTAGTGAAGGTTTGTTCCTGAGGTCAGTGTACGGGGGGAACAGGTTTCCTTCCAGCATATCCCCAAGCCGCCTAATACCTGCTATGGGCGAGATCTGAAATTGGGGTAACTGGGAATGAGATTGTTATTGTTCCAAAGGGGGAGCTTGGAGAGAGAGCAGTGGTGGGTCTATGCCTAGCTTACTCAGTGCCATAAGCCACAGTCTATGTGTAAGTTTTATAATAGGGGTAGTATTTGTATATCCTCTTGTGCCCGGTATGGGGCATTTTCCATTGTCTCCACCGAGCCCAGTATTGTGGCTTGTAGTGCCATGTTCGGGTTTTCAGCACTTGGAACAAGCCACCAGTGAATGTATACCACTTGGGAGGCCATATAATACATTTGGAGGTTAGGTAACCCCAGGCCGCCTCTGTCCTGGGGGGCACAGAGGGTATCTTTAGCAATTTGTGGGGCCTTATTGTTCCAAATAGTCGTAATTTTGTCTATTCGTGAAAAGAATCATTTTAAATAGGGTCACCCCTATGACTTTGTCTTTGCCATACATCTACGGTTCTGGCCTAGTGCTTGGCAAGGATTTTTGCCCCTTCCCTGCACTTAGTAAACGAGGCCCAGTATTGCTATCGCTTGCAAAATCAAATCAAATATAATTTTAACAACAGAGCTGCCATGTTCCAGGAATAAGTACAGAGGAAGGCCGAGAGAGGCAAGTAATGTAACTGGCAATTTATTCATCGGGCAGACTGGCCACGGCGGCAGTAATTGCCATTCAGTATGCTGACACACGTCTCTCTCTAAGCTGCGCTGCATAACAGGTTTCACATTTTTATTTATTCATTTCTGTGAGCTTTAGCGACACCCAATCATCTACAGACTAATGTACCTGGTGTGAGTTTTGTCAATTTGTACAAAAACTGAAACTTCTGATAAAGTGGTATATAATCTCTAACTTTCTGTATGCGCCCCCTGCACCCCTAGGCACCAACCTCAGCAATTACTCACTTTTTAACATTTTATGTGCCCTTTTTTCATTTTGTTGCTGCCTTTCTAGCCAGTAATTTTAGATGATGTTTAAAGCTGGGCACACACAGATATTGGCTGCTGATTTACCCCAGTCAGTAGCCTATTTGCCAGCCTCTCCAAAAGATATCATTTATATATAATGCCAGCCTGGTTGATCCAATAAAAACAATACTTTCTAAAAATGAAAGTTACCCATGAAACGGATTTATTCAGCCTTCAGTACCATTTGGAAGGGGATATGGCAGAAAGGGAGCACTTTAGCAGGGCCATATTTTTAATAGGGCACAGGGTCTGTGCCTAGGGCAACAGATTTTGGGGGGCGGTTGTTGAACAAAAAGCTAAATAATTTAAAAACCACAGAAATTAAAAAGTGAAGACCAACTGCAACTTGTCTTAGAATATCAAGCTCGACATCATAGTACAAGTTAACTTTAAAGTGAATAAGCCCTTTAAAGCCTTAGAAGATATACTGTATGGCCATATTCCCCATTAAGCAGATCTTTTCCTAGCCTGGCCACCCTTTCCTTATTACCAAGCCCTTCCATCAGCTTAGTTGCTCTTTTTGTCCCTACTGACAACTGGAGAACAAAACTGCACTGCATAAATCTATTCCTCTCTTAATATAGGACAATACCTGGGCCGGACTGGCAATCTGTGGGTTCTGGCAAATGCCAGAGGGGCTACTGTAAGGTGCCATAGACACTCACTATTTATAAGGCCTATTTTGGATCCCAGTCTGGACCAGTTCAGAAGTAACCCAGGTCCTTTCAACCAAGGATTTGCCTAATGCAGACCTCACAGTTACATTACAACAGTTACAACTGAGGTTGTTACAGAAACCTAGAAGAGTCTGAAGAGAACACAAAATGGAATGTGAGTGGAAAATATGTGTCTGTCAGCCGATACTGGCTGCTAAATGCCGGCCCCAAGCAGACATGGGAGTATGTAAGAAATGCAGTATTACCCCAAGTCCATAATAAAGAGCTATATATAATAAGAGATACATGAGTGATTAGATATAACTTCAACACAGACCGTGGAGCATTACACACAGCACTGGGAAGGCTGAGACAGTGTATTATTTATATGGCGCGTTTCTCCCATGGGACTCAAAGAGCTTCACAACAAGCAAGGCAGCTGTTATGCTGTACCTATAGGTACCTGTGGGTAACTGTCTGCCTGTGGGTAACTGTCTGAGCTAGACTGGGCTACTGACAGGAAATGACTGAGTTAGACTGGGCTACTGACAAGAAATGACTGAGCTGGACTGGGCTACTAACAAGAAATCACAGAGCTAGACTGGGCTACTGACTGGAAATGACTGAGCTAGACTGGGCTACTGACAGGAAATGACTGAGCTAGACTGGGCTACTGACAGGAAATGACTGAGCTAGACTGGGCTACTGACAAGAAATGACTGAGCTGGACTGGGCTACTGACAAGAAATGACTGAGCTGGACTGGGCTACTAACAAGAAATCACAGAGCTAGACTGGGCTACTGACTGGAAATGACTGAGCTAGACTGGGCTACTGACAGGAAATGACTGAGCTAGACTGGGCTACTGACAGGAAATGACAGAGCTAGACTGGGCTACTGACAGGAAATGACTGAGCTAGACTGGGCTACTGACAGGAAATGACTGAGCTAGACTGGGCTACTGACAGGAAATGACAGAGCTAGACTGGGCTACTGACAGGAAATGACTGAGCTAGACTGGGCTACTGACAGGAAATGACTGAGCTAGACTGGGCTACTGACAAGAAATGACAGAGCTAGACTGGGCTACTGACAGGAAATGACTGAGCTAAACTGGGCTACTGACAGGAAATGACTGAGCTAGACTGGGCTACTGACAAGAAATGACAGAGCTAGACTGGGCTACTGACAGGAAATGACTGAGCTAGACTGGGCTACTGACAGGAAATGACTGGGCTACTGACAGGAAATGACTGAGCTAGACTGGGCTACTGACAGGAAATGACTGAGCTAGACTGGGCTACTGACAGGAAATGACTGAGCTAGACTGGGCTACTGACAGGAAATGACTGAGCTAGACTGGGCTACTGACAAGAAATGACAGAGCTAGACTGGGCGACTGACAGGAAATGACTGAGCTAGACTGGGCTACTGACAGGAAATGACTGAGCTAGACTGGGCTACTGACAGGAAATGACTGAGCTAGACTGGGCTACTGACAGGAAATGACTGAGCTAGACTGGGCTACTGACAGAAATGACTGAGCTAGACTGGGCTACTGACAGGAAATGACTGAGCTAGACTGGGCTACTGACAGAAATGACTGAGCTAGACTGGGCTACTGACAGGAAATGACTGAGCTACTGACAGGAAATGACTGAGCTGGACTGGGCTACTGACAGGAAATGACTGAGCTAGACTGGGCTACTGACAAGAAATGACTGAGCTACTGACAGGAAATGACTGAGCTAGACTGGGCTACTGACAGGAAATGACTGAGCTAGACTGGGCTACTGACAGGAAATGACTGAGCTAGACTGGGCTACTGACAAGAAATGACTGAGCTACTGACAGGAAATGACTGAGCTGGACTGGGCTACTGACAGGAAATGACTGAGCTGGACTGGGCTACTGACAGGAAATGACTGAGCTGGACTGGGCTACTGACAGGAAATGACTGAGCTGGACTGGGCTACTGACAGGAAATGACTGAGCTGGACTGGGCTACTGACAGGAAATGACTGAGCTAGACTGGGCTACTGACAAGAAATGACTGAGCTAGACTGGGCTACTGACAGGAAATGACTGAGCTAGACTGGGCTACTGACAGGAAATGACTGAGTTAGACTGGGCCACTGACAGGAAATGACAGAGCTAGACTGGGCTACTGACAGGAAATGACAGAGCTAGACTGGGCCACTGACAGGAAATGACAGAGCTAGACTGGGCTACTGACAGGAAATGACAGAGCTAGACTGGGCTACTGACAGGAAATGACTGAGCTAGACTGGGCTACTGACAGGAAATGACTGAGCTAGACTGGGCTACTGACAGGAAATGACTGAGCTAGACTGGGCTACTGACAGAAATGACTGAGCTAGACTGGGCTACTGACAAGAAATGACTGAGCTAGACTGGGCTACTGACAAGAAATGACTGAGCTACTGACAGGAAATGAATGAGCTACTGACAGGAAATGACTGAGCTGGACTGGGCTACTGACAGGAAATGACTGAGCTAGACTGGGCTACTGACAGGAAATGACTGAGCTGGACTGGGCTACTGACAGGAAATGACTGAGCTAGACTGGGCTACTGACAGGAAATGACTGAGCTAGACTGGGCTACTGACAGGAAATGACTGAGCTAGACTGGACTACTGACAGGAAATGACTGAGCTACTGACAGGAAATGACTGAGCTAGACTGGGCTACTGACAGGAAATGACTGAGCTGGACTGGGCTACTGACAGGAAATGACTGAGCTAGACTGGGCTACTGACAGGAAATGACTGAGCTAGACTGGGCTACTGACAGGAAATGACTGAGCTAGACTGGGCTACTGACAGGAAATGACTGAGCTAGACTGGGCTACTGACAGGAAATGACTGGGCTACTGACAGGAAATGACTGAGCTAGACTGGGCTACTGACAGGAAATGACTGAGCTAGACTGGGCTACTGACAGGAAATGACCGAGCTAGACTGGGCTACTGACAGGAAATGACCGAGTTAAACTGGGCTACTGACAGGAAATGACTGAGATAGACTGGGCTACTGACAGGAAATGACTGAGCTAGACTGGGCTACTGACAGGAAATGACTGAGCTAGACTGGGCTACTGACAGGAAATGACTGAGCTAGACTGGGCTACTGACAGAATGACTGAGCTAGACTGGGTACTGACAGGAAATGACTGAGCTAGACTGGGCTACTGACAGGAAATGACTGAGCTAGACTGGGCTACTGACAGGAAATGACTGAGCTAGACTGGGCTACTGACAGGAAATGACTGAGCTAGACTGGGCTACTGACAGGAAATGACTGAGCTAGACTGGGCTACTGACAGGAAATGACTGAGCTAGACTGCTACTGACAGGAAATGACTGAGCTAGACTGGGCTACTGACAGGAAATGACTGAGTTAGACTGGGCTACTGACAGGAAATGACTGAGCTAGACTGGGCTACTGACAAGAAATGACTGAGCTGGACTGGGCTACTGACAGGAAATAACTGAGCTACTGACAGGAAATGACTGAGCTGGACTGGGCCACTGACAGGAAATAACTGAGCTACTGACAGGAAATGACTGAGCTAGACTGGGCTACTGACAGGAAATGACTGAGTTAGACTGGGCTACTGACAGGAAATGACTGAGCTAGACTGCTACTGACAAGAAATGACTGAGCTACTGACAAGAAATGACTGAGCTGGACTGGGCTACTGACAGGAAATGACTGAGTGAGACTGGGCTACTGACAGGAAATGACTGAGCTAGACTGGGCTACTGACAGGAAATGACTGAGTTAGACTGGGCTACTGACAGGAAATGACTGAGCTAGACTGGGCTACTGACAGGAAATGACTGAGCTGGACTGGGCTACTGACAGGAAATGACTGAGCTAGACTGGGCTACTGACAAGAAATGACTGAGCTAGACTGGGCTACTGACAGGAAATGACTGAGCTACTGACAGGAAATGACTGAGCTACTGACAGGAAATGACTGAGCTAGACTGGGCTACTGACAGGAAATGACTGAGCTAGACTGGGCTACTGACAGGAAATGACTGAGCTAGACTGAGCTACTGACAGGAAATGACTGAGCTAGACTGGGCTACTGACAGGAAATGACTGAGCTAGACTGGGCTACTGACAGGAAATGACTGAGCTAGACTGGGCTACTGACAGGAAATGACTGAGCTAGACTGAGCTACTGACAGGAAATGACTGAGCTAGACTGGGCTACTGACAGGAAATGACTGAGCTAGACTGGGCTACTGACAGGAAATGACTGAGCTAGACTGGGCTACTGACAGGAAATGATAAACTCTAAGTTTCACCCGTTGAGCTTTAATCTCACAATTGATAAATCTTTTCTAGTCAGACTGTGTTCCTGACAGGGACTCTGGAAGCCCTGTACATGCTAGCCCACGCTGAGACCTCCTTCATATGAAATAATGCCAAATGGAGGGATAGAAGGGAAAACAAGTCATTGTTAAACATATTATATATGTACTCTCTGTACTATGTGCATAATAACGGCACGCTTTGCTCGTTCCATGTTCTCCCGTATTGTTCCCTTGATGTTCTGTTTGCCTTTACATTTCCCCTGCGCCCACTCACATGGGATTCAACAAAGGTTCTGCTCCATATAGTTCTTTATTCAGCTGGTACCATGTTCAGTTATATGGGAGTGTGGAACAATACGTGCAACGAGGTGTTATTGTCGCCGCTCCTGAAAATCACGCGGTAAATTCTTTTGTTCGATCACAAAATGAGAAATAACTTGCGACAAATTATGGCCCATGAAACTGTGTATAAAATGAAAAAGTGGCTTTTTAGTTATTAAAGAGAAAGATTCTGCTCGGGAGATGGCTGTGGCTTCTTGCAATGTATACAGTATGCTTATCTATTATTTTACATTGGAGCCTATAAATCTAGGGGAAGAGTTACCTGGTACATTCCTCTCCCATAGGCGCACTAGCAATACCCAGACTGCACCATCTCTTGTGCACCCTCACCACACTGTTCTGTATTCTAAATAAAGCGTTATTAACCAGTGGACTAATAACACGTCTCAGGGCAGGCCTTAGGACAACTGGACCTATTGGGACCAATAGGGCCCCACAACGTTTGGGTCCCCACACTAGGGGGAATTAACACATAAAGCTTTCCAGCCCACCCCCAACATCAGTCACATGGAGAGAGCGAAAGGCAGGGGATATTTGGCCACCCAGCCTTAGGACAACTGGACCTATTGAGATCAATAGGGCCCCGCACCGGTGGGGGCCCCACACCAAGGGGAATAAACACATAAAGCTTTCCAGACCACCCCCAACATCAGTCACATGGAGAAAGCACAAGGCAGGGACTATTTGCCCACCCAGCCCTGGCATCCTGTGCCAGCTGGCAACACCTTGTGTAGGTGGCCCCACCAAAATGGTCCCAATTGGGCACCACGGTTTATGAGCCCTGTCAGGGCTGCAACCAAAATCTTTGGGACATCAAACCAGTAACAACAGTAACAAGAGAAGTGAGAAACAAGTAATCTTGACCAATATCTAGCAAGGGAGGAGTCACCTTTTTTTACTATAGTTTATACAGGAGCAGTGGCAAGCTCCATTTTGTAGCTCCCACACTTCCCATTATAGGGCACCCATAGGCCGGCCCCCTTCTCCACTTCTCCTCCCCCGCCCCTAAATGTAGACCTCCCTAAGCCCAGGCCACAAAACCGGGCCTATTCCCAGCTACAGTCAGGTGGCCCAGTGGAGCCAATAAAATGGCAACCATTCGGGGGTTTTAACCTTGAAAGCAAGCAAGTTGCAAGTAAAACTCAGTCCCTTTGTTAAATGTATAATGAGATGAGGGGTGGTTCCTTGAGGGGTGGTTTTGCTGTAGGGTCAGTAAGTTCTAGTTACTACATTTTACAGAGTTATGAGAAAACCATACTGAAATAAACGCAGTGACTTTTACCTTTCCTAGTGGCAGGGTCAGACTTGGCACCGCCAGCCCAGAACCAATCCCTGCTGGGCACTCCCGGGCCCACAGATCCCCCTCTCCTGGCGCACCTAAGTATGCACGTTTCTGGGAGGGGGTTGGGTGGGCAGCGAGGGCCCAGGGGGTATGTGGGCCATGCCAGGGTCCCTTGGGGGGGGGTGCGGGGCAACTGGGACAGCAGCCCCGGTGGTCCCTGCCCCCCCCCAGTCCAACCCTGTGTAGTAGTAAAGTAAGACAGTTCAAAGTAACCAGTTTTAACTTCTAACCCACCAAATACAGATAAGTGCAATGATCTAGACTAAGGATTCCCAATCTATTTTACTCATGAGCCACATGATGTAGAAAGTGTTGGGGAGCCAAACAAACTTGGAAAAAGTAATTTGGGTATGCCAAATAAGGACTGTGATTGGTTTTTGGCAGCCCCATGGGGACTGTTGGCCTGCAGGAGGCTCTTCTTGGAGCTTCCAAAACTTGTCTCCAAGCCAGAAATGTAAAAATGGCACCTACTTTGGGGCCACTGGGAGCAACCCCATTAGGGTTGGTGAGCAATATGGTGCCCCCGAGCCACTGGTTGGGGATCAGACTAAACAACAATATCCAACTGCAGTTGCATGTGGGTGGGTAGGTAGCCTTCTGCTAAAGCTCTAATGCCATAACCTTGTGGATTTTTAAACTAAACATCAGTGGTCAATTAAGATCCAACATTTGTTCAGGGCACCACTAATAGCAAGGTTGCGGATACAGAAAAACATTGCTTTATCAGCCAGTCAGAATTCCAGGAATATTTGGGCAGCAAGTAGGTATTTAACCTTAATGACCTTCCTAACTGGTAAATGCAAAGGGGAAGCCTCACCATTGGGGAATCACTGCTCTGCATGATGCTGAAAGCCTATGGGAAGGATTGAGAATAGGCCCCTTTCCAAATATCCAGTGCCGAGCATAGGAAGCACAGTACATTACAGTACAAACTGTCAAATGAACAAGTGAAACTTTATACGGCAGTGCCTAGAAATAATAATCATTTCCTCTGGACGGAGTCCCCTAATCACCGTGATAAGCGCCGATCTTTCTCCAGTAAGCGAGTACATTGAATGCAGCCATTCTGCACGTAGCCTATGCAGGTTTCTATAAACAAGCTATGACTGTGCATACTAATCATTGCTAATAGACTGGGCTCACACTCAAAGCGTTTCTAGTAGCTGGACAGACTTTTAGGGTGGTTTAATTTTAACCAGGTGTTTGAGGTTATGACAGACACATGGAAATTTGTGTCTGATGTGAAGAAATGTATACCCACTACTATACACACTACTGTACACACTACTGTACTTCATTTGCCCTGTGCCCAATATAGACCTAGGTTTATATAATAAGCTGTTATACACAAGGTTCTGTAACGTAACTGAGGCCTCTAATACAACAGTAGCAGCAATGCAGCAGGCTCTATTTGTGGGGGCACAGTATGGACTTCAGCTGACCGCCATGCCACTGGGGTTGCCACCTTGCCAGTATTTAACTGGCCCAGCTGGTAAGTCACCATAAATCGCCATACACGGGCAGATTTCAGCTGCTGATTCGGGTCCTTCCGACCGATTCAGCAGCTTATCTGCCCCGCCCCCCCCCCCAATGGGCCTACCTGGTGGATATCTGGCCTAAAATTGGGCAGATGTTGATCAGAAAGGTTTGATTTTCCCTTAAGATCAGAGACCCCATAGGCACATTGGTGCAGTCCTTGCTCTGATGGGTCCTATTCCTGTCATTGTAATTTTCTGATATTGCCCACCTTACGTTGGCATATCAGTGGCAAGATCTGCTCACCAAATCAGCAGATTGTATTGTGTATGATCTTTACTGTAGGAAGCCCCGGTGTGTGTGGCCTTCACTATAGCCAAAATGGGCTTAATGACACTGGGGAGATTTAGAGTTTGTAACTATTGTTTCTAAGAAATAATTGCCCCCACAATTTACCAGCTTGTTATTGTATAACATCAGGAGCGGTGGTACCTGGAGGGGGCAGCAGCAGTCGACCCCAGGGCCATTACCCTTATGAGATAGGGACAGAGAAAAAAAGGGCATTGTGGCAAGTTGTATCTTTTCGGCCTTCACTTTATTGGTGTTTATAGCAACACAATGTTACATTTTGCAGCGGCTGAAACTGGAGTAGTGTTTGTAGCCAAACATTAGGCTGCCGGTTCACCCACTTCATGTGTTTATTGCGTTCGTAGCTTTAATTCTGAGTATTTCCTGCCCGCTCCATATATGCAGGGTTATTGCCCCAAACACGAATGCCAGCAGTTTGTAATAAGAGAAAAATATCAACATTTTCCCAAGCTGGGAGCTTGTTAGTTTTACATGTTTCTGGCACTATGAAAGAATCAACAGACACATTTCATTTCCCACTGAATTGCTCCAGAAATTAAAGCAAATGCTTATATTTTACTTCTTTAAATTGGGCAAATTGCAGTGTTATTAGTGAGCCTTACTGCTCATATTGGTATTGATGGATTATGATACAGGAACACTGAGAACCAAGGTCGGATTGGGGGGTGCAGGGCCCACCAGGGCTGCCGCCCCAGGAGCAACGCACCCCCCCCAAGGTGCCCCCGCTGGCCGCATCACCCGCAGGGGCCCCCACCTCACCCCCCTAACCTCCCGCAGGAGCCCCTGTCGTGCCCCCCTAACCTCCCGCAGGGGCCCCTGTTGTGCCCCCCTAACCTCCTGCAGGGGCCCCTGCCACCCGCCAGACATCCTCCCCTGAGCGCCAGGGCCCAGGCTCAATGGGTTTTTTCCCAGTGTCCCAGTCTGACCCTGAGGACACACATACTCAACTGCAAGGTGGGGGCACAGATTATTTTTGCATGGGCTCATAGCCAAATACAGTTATGCCAGTGCCCAGAGTCAGACTGGGGGGTTCAGGGCCCACCGGGGTGCCACCCCAGGGGCCCTGCACCACCCCCAGCCACATCACTGAAATTTCAAGTTCAGGACCTCTCCACTTTGGAGTTTCAGCATTTATTTGGTTGCTAGGGTCCAAAATACCTTAGCAACCAGGGAGTGGTTTGGATGAGAGACTGGTATATGAATAGGAGAGGGGCTAATTAGAAAAGAAAATCACAAAAAGTAACAATAACAATAAAACTGGAGCCTCACAGAGCAATAGGGTTTGGCTGCCGGGGTCAGTGACCCCCGTTTCAAAACTGCAAAGAGTTGGAAGAAGAAGGCAAATAACTCAAAAACTATAACAAATAAATAATGAAGACCAATTGGAAACTTGCTTAGAATAATTCTATAACATACTAAAAGTTAGCTTAAGGGTGAACCACCCCTTTAAAAGACTGAGACCCTTGAACAAAAAAAAGCAGTATAGTACAGCCAGATCCTTGTATGCAGGGTTAGTCTGGGCTGGTGGGACACTGGGAAAAAACCCGGCCCTGTAGCCCCCACCGACCCAGCCTGCACCTCCTGCTTCCACCCTGTCTGGAACTGCGTGCCCCAGCACTCCCACCCTGATAGTAGAGGGGGGTGCAGCGTGGGTGGTGGAGGGGGATCAGGAGCCCTGGCAGGCCCCTGACACCCCATTCTGAGACTGCTTGTAAGCACCTCAACTTCCAAAGAAAGAATGAACTAAAGTAGCAAGAATGAGGCTATGAGGCAAAAAGATTAATTAAAAAATGCAGTAATTGTCCTCACACATGCCTTATGCAGCCTAAAGCAGCCCAGCACAGTGAGTAAAGTCCAATTTTCAGATGCAAATCATCCTTTTTTTCCATGATTTAAGCATAAAAAGGTGCAAAGTGCAATAAAAACAGCATGAGAAAATGAGGTCATGTGATTTTTTAATATTGCACCTAAATAGACCCATATTGCATTAGGGCTTGATGTCACTGGGCACATTAATCATAATCTTGGAGAATTCTGAATGATTTTTCTAAATTAGGAAAACCGGGCAGGAAGATTGACCTGAACAGTCCTACCAAAAACTGACTGTCTGGGTCAAAACCGGTGGCAACTCTGTATTCACTAAATCTAATAACATAGGTTAGTTTGCAAAGGGAATAACTTTATATTTAGCTGCACATTTGTATAGGAGCAGCCACCCGAGGGTTAACTGACTATACAGGCTGACACTCTGAGCCTAAAGCCTGGTATTAGCAGCCTAAAACTGGTAATATCTCAGAAAACCACAAAAATAGAAAAAAAACTCACTGAGTTCCGTAGCCATATACATACAGTATATCCTCCTATTTCAAAGGGGTTTTATTCATTCCTATGATACAAGGTTTAATGGGTCATGTGATCAAAGTGACATCACTACACACTACTGATAGTAATCGATGACATCGCTGAAAAGCAGTCATAATTATATATCATACAGAGTATTCACGCCCTGTGTGTATAATACTGAAATAAATCTTAGTTAATCCAAGAACAATTTGCCAGGATTTCCTCCCATTGCCACTGATTTGAAAGGAGAGGAAGAGCCGTCTGAGTAATTCCTTATATATGACTTTATATGACTCCCGCCTGTACTTGACATCATTTCAGCGAGTTTCTATTAATTTAGGAACGGAGCCCAAGACTCAAGTTGTCCAAAAATGTTCTTGGTGTGAGATCAGCATTAAGTGCAGGAAATGGCCTATTATTTTGTATTCTAACCCCTTAATGTTATTCCCTACTGCACACAATTAAATATCAGTCATAATATTTATGGTATCATTTTTATTACTATATTACACTGTTTCATAGCAAATAATTAATTCTTCCATTTTATAATTTTATTCTTGAACCAACAAATGTATTTGTAGCTGTAATATTGGTGTGTAGGCGCCATCTCAGTGCATTGTGCCTGAGTCTGAGCTTTCAGCCAGCGCTACACATTAGAACTGCTTTCAGCTAACCTATTGTTTCTCCTACTCCCATGTAACTGGAGGAGTCCCAAGCCGGACTTGGATTTCTTACTATTGAGTGCTATTCTGATACCTACTGGGAGCTGCTATCTTGCTCCCTTCCCATTGTTCTGCTGATTGGCTGCTGGGGGGTGAGGGGGGGGGATATCACTCCAACTTGCAGCGCAGCAGTAAAGTGTGCCTGAGTCTGAGCTTTCAGCCAGCGCTACACATTAGAACTGCTTTCAGCTAACCTATTGTTTCTCCTACTCCCATGTAACTGGAGGAGTCCCAAGCCGGACTTGGATTTCTTACTATTGAGTGCTATTCTGATACCTACTGGGAGCTGCACTGAGCACTAGAACTATGGATCATATCATGTTATCCAATATCCTGTGGAGATATGGATGCCCCGATCTAGCTTTGAACAAGGGCCCTTTAAAACATTGTTCTATCTCTGCAAAATTGCATGCATCTGTTGCATTGTGGGACTACATGTGATGTTCATATGATCAGATACAAAAGCCACTCTCCTAATTGTCATCAATGGGCTGCACGGAAATAGATTTCCCCCGTGATTTCAACATGAGAGCAAAGGGGATCTTCCTTGTGACGCTAGTTTGTGCAGACCAATGGGATCACCCCACAGAACTCCATGGGAAGGTAAAGGGGCAGCAAAACTACCCTACCACCGCCAGTTTTATCCGTATGGGACTGGGGTGCCTAGAGCTCACTGAAGCCCCTTAGGGGGTGAGGGTGAAGAGCCTAAAGGTGGCCATACATGGGCCGATTGTAGCTGCCGGTATGGGTCCCTTAGACCAATTCGGCAGCTTATCGGCCAGTGTAGGGGCATAAACGATGGGCCTGCCCTAGCCTGAAATTGGGCAGATATCGATCGGGCAGGTTTAAAAATTTAGTCAGATCGGGGACCGCATTGGCTTGTTGATGTGGCCCCCGAACCCACTGTGCCTATACCCATCTTTGTAATTAAATCATTTGGCCCCAGGGCCAAACAACCGAATTAGCCTAAATTTGCCCAATATCGCCCACTGGCGACTTCGCCAGATCTTCAGAAGCTTTGATATAAGTACAGTGCAGCATTTCTGTGAGTGCTTATGGCTGCTCAGTTTGCTCCTCTCTCCCTTCTCCTGCTCCCCCTCCCATCTCTGTGTAATCTGAGCTACCAGCAGTCAGAGCTGCAGCAGGAAACTACCGAGACCAAGCTAAAATGGCAGCTGCTATCTTAAACAAACCTAGGGAGCTTCTAGGGCTGTTTACTCGGGTATGGTAAAGCTTTCTGCTGAATAAATGTAGCGTTCTAGTTTTCACTATTGTGGCTAATCTATTGCCAGGAAAATGCCTTTTCTTTTCTTACAATTACTCCTGTTGGAACAGGTCAGGATCTCATTTGACCCAATGGGATCTGATGATACTCAGATCTATCTCCTCGCGTCTCTTCCTGCCTGTCTGCTTGGATGTTACAAAGTTACCTTAAATTAAACCTCCCTAAAGTTGGGCAAACGGGTCCTTAAGACTTTAGTTATGTTACTTATCGGCTTGGTCCCAAAACTGGTTTCCGTGGGTCATGGGTGCATAGTAACTGGGAAATCCTGTTTACTAGGACGTTCACCCTAACGTTGGTACAGAAAGAATAGTGCCAAATGCAGATGGTCAATGAAACCTACATACCTCAGGGGGGGCAGATCCTCATATTATGCCCCCTAGTGGTCAAATGAACTTCTCCATCAGAACAGAATAAAATTCCATACATGATTTGTTAATTAACCATTTCAGGGCAGTGCTCCTTATGGCTGAGTGAAGGTTATACAAGTAAATAAGCCAAACATCAAGAGGGGAATTTAAAAAAATGCCTATATAATTTAGTAGCATAATTATATTTTGTAATAAATGATATCCAACTTGATCATGGTGATAAATGCTCACGGATTTCGTGCTCCTCACAATATGAAGATATATGGGCCAAGAAAATGAAATCTATACACACAGCCTCACAAATTCCCGCCCACAGGGAAACCACGCCCCATTCGCCTCCCTCCTCTCGGCCAACCACGCCCATCACTCGAAACCTCCCAGCAAAAGCCCGCCCCCTCCCTGCGCTGTCACGTGATGCTGCCGGGTCCAGCGCCGCTCTGAGGTGGAGCCGCTCCGCCATTTTCCTGCAGTTTCCCGTTAGCTTGTCATCCAGTGCCTCGCCGCGGTCAGTCCGTATCGGATTACAGGGTGGGAGTGGGTTGTGAAAGGGACCGCCGGACCCACCCCACTCCGCGGCGGGGGCTGAGTGCCCTCCTCCATGGTTACGTGTGCAGCGCCGGTGGCATCGTCACTCCGGAGCCCCCCTTCCCCTCAGCGCCCCGGCAGCACGGCCCAGTGAGAGGCACCATGTCCGGCCAGAGCATCACCGACCGCATCACGGCGGCGCAGCACAGTGTGACCGGCTCGGCTGTCTCCAAGACCGTGTGTAAGGCCACCACCCACGAAATCATGGGCCCCAAGAAAAAGCACCTGGATTGTGAGTATCTGGCCCCTCTACCTGCACAGGCTCTTCCACTGGGGGATGCTGGGATTTGTAGTTCCACAACTGGAGACCCATCAGCTGAAAGTAGAGCAACCTGTGGCTGTGGCTGCTCTGTATTGGGGAATGCTGGGAGTTGTAGTTCCCACAGCTGGGGGGGGGGGGGGGGCAACTGAGTTGGAATGAACAACCTGAGGCCTTCATCTGATGACTCCCAGGCATGGGTTTGAGGCATGGTGGGAGTTGTAGTTCTAGCAGTGGAGACTAGAACTTCTGGCTTTCCAGCTGCTGCTGCTGCTCTCTTATTTCTTGGGGAATGCTGGGAGTTGTAGTTCTAGCAGTCGAGACCTCTCTGCTGGAGCCAAAACTTCTGGCTTTCCAGCTGCTGCTGCTGCTCTGTCTTATTACTTGGGGAATGCTGGGAGTTGTAGTTTTAGCAGTTGAGACCTTTCTGCTGGAGCCAAAACTTCTGGATTTCCAGCTCCCTCTCATTACTTGGGGAATGCTGGGAGCTGTAGTTCTTGCAGTGGAGACCTCTCTGCTGGAGCCAAAACGTCTGGCTTTCCAGCTGCTGCTGCTCTGTCTTATTACTTGGGGAATGCTGGGAGTTGTAGTTCTAGCAGTGGAGACCTCTCTGCTGGAGCCAAAACTTCTGGCTTTCCAGCTGCTGCTGCTCTGTCTTATTACTTGGGGGAATGCTGGGAGTTGTAGTTCTAGCAGTGGAGACCTCTCTGCTGAAGCCCAAACTTCTGGCTTTCCAGTTGCTGCTGCTTCCTCTCATTTCTTGGGGATGCTGGGAGTTGTAGTTCTAACAGTCAAGACCTTCCTACTGGAGCCAAAACTTCTGGCTTTCCAGCTGCTGCTCCCTCTCATTTCTTGGGGAATGCTGGGAGTTGTAGTTCTAGCAGTGGAGACCTCTCTGCTGGAGCCAAAACTTATCCCACTCCTTGCTGTATGGAGGAATGTTGAGAGTTCTAGTTCTAAGGATAGAAGCCCAGCAGGTCAGGGTTGATGGACCTTTCTAGGTGTTGCTGAACCGCAATTCCCGCCCTCTTGTACTGAACTTACAGAGGAACAGTTGGGGAGCCAAGTGCTGATTCTGTTCTCCAGCCATTGCAGATTCACAGCACCCTTCCCTTGTCTGTGTCGGGGCACCTGAACTACAACTTCCAGCACCCTCTGACAAACAGCTGGTTCAGTGTAGCAGTGATACTGCCATGTTATAGTTCCACAACTCCCTACACTTACTGCTGTGGGCAAAGCGGCCCCTCGCTTGCACTTTATTCCCTGTGCTGCAGACTGGGTGTTTGGTAGCCGTGCCACCGAGCGGCTCATTAAGCCCAATATTCAGGTGCAAGTGACCGCAGGGAGTGAGTGGCTCCTGTGTGGCCTGTCGGCCCAGACTGCTTGGGGGCACTTACTAAACTGGTTTGCTTGGCTGTTAGGGGGGCTTTGCAGGCTCTTCTTTCACAAACGGACGTTCCATCTGTTCCCATTTACTCGCCATTGGCTAATGATGACTGTAGAAAAGTTTGTTTGGTAGCCATAATATATCTATGAACTCCTTATTACTGGGGTAAATCCTTATCGGTGGCCATGCCCGGGCAGATTTAAACTGATTCAGACCAATTCAGCAGCTTATCTGCAGTAAGGGTGCCCATACACCTTCAGATCCGCTCTCTTGGCAATGTTGCCAAGCGAGCGGATCTTCTCCTGATATCCCCATCTACGGTCCCCGATCCGACTAGATTATTTTAACCTTTGCCCGATCGAGATCTGCCGATTTCAGTCCAGATATGGGTCGGGCAGGCCCGTCGGTAGCGCCCGTGTATGGGCACCTTAAGTATGGGGCCCCCTGATGGGCCCTGACCATCATATGAATGAAAATTGGGCACATTTGATTTTCCCATTGGATCAGGGGCCACATTGGCTCCTTTATGCCGTCCTCTCTCTGACTGCTCCTGTACCTGTCCTTGGAATTCACTCGTTTGGCCCTAGTGCCAAAGGGGCTCCAATAAATGTGTCATTTTGAGCCCACACTTTTATTGAGTGTCTGACTGTGGTGTGAATATGAGATGGCCTGACTAGCTGCTAGGATTAGTGTCCCTAGCAACCAGAGAGTGGCTCATATTCCAAACCAAATAGAACAGAAAGTTTAGACTTGAAGGTGAGATCCTTCTTTAAAGCTGTTATTCCCAGCCATGTAATCCTATTTGGCAGCTTCGGGCTGATATGTATTTAATAGCTGTATCGGCTCATTATGGCCCAATCAGCACTTGTGTATCCGGGGATAACATTATCCCATTCAGGAAACAAATGATTTGCCGTTTCCGTGTTGTGTTGCCCTGTAGCCACTGACAACTGCTGTGGTTTGTTGGGTCGGTTTGTTCTTGAGTTCATACAGACAATGGCAGCGAAATGCGTATTGTTCCTGAAGCCCCAGGGCCTGCTTCTCACTCGCAACTTTGTAATGGTTTATGTGATGCATCTCTATATGGCTGGGGGGGGGGGGGGGGGGTTGCTTTATTAACCCTTTCCGCAGCACTAGTTCCAGGTACCACCAACCCCTCGTTTCGATATTTCTGTGGTTTAATTAGTTCCGGGCGCAGTCACCATTGGCAGAGCTCTCGTCGTAGTTCCCCAACACCTGGTGTGCCACAGTTTGCCCATCCCTGCTTTACTGCACTAGGGCAAAATAACAGATAAGCTTTAGTATGTCTTAAATTGGCTGTAGACAGGCTGATAACAGCTGGCGACTTTGTCTTTCCAGACCAAGTTGGTGCAGGTTATTGGCCTGTGTATGGGGCCTGCCCAACCGATATCTAGAAAATGGCCCAGCTTTCGGACCTATTGGGCTCACTTTTTTGTTACTTTTCTGTCTGAGTTTCTGACCTTCTGTAGTCGCACTTTACTGGGGTTTCTCTGTGTAGAGAAATTGCACTTTATTGTTGTATACCAGATTGAATTGGATTGCATTTGAGCTGCCCACTGTTAAGGTGCCATACACAGTAAGATACGCTCATTTGGCAAGGTCGCCAAGCAAGTGGATCTTTTCCCGATATGCCCGTCTACTTTGCGCTCTAGGGCCAAACAATTGAATTAAAAAGGCAGGCATAGGCAGCCCCCGAATTGATAGAAAAATCAAACCTGCTGTATCAAGATCTGCCTGATTTCATGGTTAGGTGATGGTCCATTGGTGGTGGCCATACACGGGCAGATAAACTGCCTAATTGGTCTAAAGGGCCGATATCGGGAGCTAAAATTGGCCCGTGTATGGCCACCTTTACCCAATTTCTCCACCCATGTTCTGGGCCAGACCTGAGCAGATTTATTTCCCAAGCCAATGATCGGATGCTGATACAGGCCTGTACTACTTGTGTGGCCCTTGCCCGACAAGATTTTAAGGCCTGCCCAGTAGATTTCTGGCCAATAGATTCTTGGGCAGGCAGTTAAGAGGCCCCCACGCATGGAGTGGTGCGATAGGGGAAACATTACCATTCCTTGTGGGAATAAAGCCCTGGGCCCCAGCACTGCCCGGCCAAGCACTGTGCCACCACGGGCTGCACCTTCCCTAGTTTATTTGTACTTATACCCGCAGAATAGTGTAAGGCAAGTTTCCCATGGCCCTTATCAGCTGACAGTGATGCAGTGATACACTCGCTGCCCGTATACTGAGCTGTCCGCTCTGATTTTATCGAAGATATCTCAATGTGACGCCTGGAGAACCCAACTCCCATGTGCGCTGAGTCAGCAGAAAGGGGCTGGGGGTGAAGTGCTGCTAGTAAGGCTGGTTATACGGGAAAGTACAGAATGTGGCCAGGGGATCTTGGCATTGAGTAAGGCTGTGTTGTGGTGGGGTTTGTACCCCAAGCAGAGCATGCAGGTATGTTCAGGAACTGAACCCCCAGACGTGCAGCAGTGCAGGCACTTACATGGAACCCCTAAATATGTGCTTTTGCACCATTATGTTCTCCTTGTTCCCTTCCATGGCGTGCCAGTTGGTCATGGCGTGCTTGTGTGTATGTGGCATCTCCTTATTCCCTCCTGCGCCGTGGGGGGGGAATAGAGAACGGGCCCACTCGGAGGTATGTTGGAAAGTGCAGGAGGCAGACCGGATGTATAACATTAATCTCATAGGGCTCTGGTACTGCTCACAGCATGCACTAGCCAGATTGGAATGGAAAGTAAAATGACCTTTAAGTTCTTGCACCCTCATTCCGTAGCGTCTCACTGCCTGACAGGTATCATGAGTTAGAGACGAACAGGCACGAGTACAAGCACCTGTGTGTGTGTGTTGGATTTCCCCTGTTCTACATATGTAGTGATACAAACTAGAGAACTTATCATTTACAGTAGGGGGTACATTATCCATTATAATACATGAGTGATACTCAGAGTTCCCTGTATAACTCAGCCTGCAGCCTTGTGCCTTTATATGGGCACAGAACCCCTCAGTGACTGCTAATATCCTTATCATTTACAGTAGGGGGTACATTATCCCTTATAATACATGAGTGATACTCAGAGTTCCCTGTATAACTCAGCCTGCAGCCTTGTGCCTTTATATGGGCACAGAACCCCTCAGTGACTGCTAATATCCTTATCATTTACAGTAGGGGGTACATTATCCCTTATAATACATGAGTGATACTCAGAGTTCCCTGTATAACTCAGCCTGCAGCCTTGTGCCTTTATATGGGCACAGAACCCCTCAGTGACTGCTAATATCCTTATCATTTACAGTAGGGGGTACATTATCCCTTATAATACATGAGTGATACTCAGAGTTCCCTGTATAACTCAGCCTGCAGCCTTGTGCCTTTATATGGGGGGCACAGAACCCCTCCGTGACTGCTAATATCCTTATCATTTACAGTAGGGGGTACATTACCCCTTATAATACATGAGTGATACTCAGAGTTCCCTGTATAACTCAGCCTGCAGCCTTGTGCCTTTATATGGGCACAGAACCCCTCAGTGACTGCTAATATCCCTATATTTTACAACAGGGGGTACATTATTTACTATGTAATACCAGTGTGTGTGTTTTCCGGAGTTTCCAAAACAGATGTTTAGAAGCGCTAATGCGGGGAAATGTTGGCATTGGTCTCTTCCGCTGAAGTCGGCTTGGAATTAGATTTGGCACGGGGTATTGATTCAGAATAAACACGCGACTGCCAGTAATGTCGAGATTTCTTCATTGTGCGTTTTCCGACAGAAATGATCAGTTTGTAGGTACATCCCATAGGGGAAAGAGTCGTTTGGGTGCCCAGAAATGGTGCGTCTGTGTCTGTATTCGCTGGTTGTGCTGCCTGATTGGTGGAACCCACACATTGCTCTCGGTATGTGGGCCTGACAGGTTAGGGTTAGCGTTTCACCATTTAAAGGGACAGTTCACCTTTTAAGTTAACTTTGTGTGTTATGGAATGGCCAATTATAAGCAACTTTCAGTTGGTCTTCATTATTTATTTTGTATAGTTTTTCAAATATTTGCTGCCTTCTGACTTTTTCCAGCTTTCAAATTGGGGTCACTGACCCCGGCTCTGTGAGGCTCCAGTTTTATTGTTATTGTTACTTTATATTACTTATCTTTCTATTCAGCCCCTCCCCTATTCATATTCCGGTCTCTCATGGCAACTCTACCTTAGCAAGTCCCTGGTTGCTAAGGTACTTTGGACCTTAGCAACTGGATAACTGCAGACATTTTAAACTGGAGAGCTGCTGAACAACAAATAAAATAATTAAAAACCCGCAAATAATAAAAAATAAAGACTAGTTGCAAACTGTCTCAGAATATTACTCTCTACATCATAGTAAAAGTTAACTCAAGGGTGAACAGCCCCTTTAACCCATAGTGTTCTGTTCCTCCTTACCTCCCTCTCTAGAGACAAAAATCTTTTGTAGGCAAAATTCTGAGACAGTTAAGTATTATGGGATGGCTTAGAGTGCACACAGAACATCTGGATTCATATGTACGGGGGGGGGGGGTTATATATAAATATATTATAGATTGTTCCAGCTGCAGCATTCTCTATAGACAGGAAAGTAAATCAAAAGGTAAACAGAAACTGATGCTTAGTGCTCTTCAAGTGGGGGAGACTGTACCCTCCCCTCAGGACCTGGGGTTTTCCAGATAAGGGATTTTTCCGTAATTTGGATCTCGATCTCCATTCCTTAAGGGCTCTGGCAGACGGGGAGACTAGTCGCCCAGAACTTCTGCAAATTCAGGGAAATCGCGGCACCATGTATCCCACCGGCGATTTACATTCCTGCCGGTGGGATGGAATTTCTGGGAGATTAGTCGCCCGCGACAAGGGAGATTTGCTGCGGCCGACTAGTCTCCCCGTCTGCCAGAGCCCTAAGTCTGCTACAAAATCATTTAACCATGAAATAAACCCAATAGGGCTGTTCTGCCCCAATAAGGGGTAATTATATCTTAGTTGGGATCAAGTACAGGTACTGTTTTATTATTATAGAGAAAAGGGAATCATTTAACCATGAAATAAACCCAATAGGGCTGTTCTGCCCCAATAAGGGGTAATTATATCTTAGTTGGGATCAAGTACAGGTACTGTTTTATTATTACAGAGAAAAGGGAATCATTTAACCATTAAATAAACCCAATAGGGCTGTTCTGCCCCAATAAGGGGTAATTATATCTTAGTTGGGATCAAGTACAAGGTACTGTTTTATTATTACAGAGAAAAGGGAATCATTTAACCATTAAATAAACCCAATAGGGCTGTTCTGCCCCAATAAGGGGTAATTATATCTTAGTTGGGATCAAGTACAAGGTACTGTTTTATTATTACAGAGAAAAGGGAATCATTTAACCATTAAATAAACCCAATAGGGCTGTTCTGCCCCAATAAGGGGTAATTATATCTTAGTTGGGATCAAGTACAGGTACTGTTTTATTATTACAGAGAAAAGGGAATCATTTAACCATGAAATAAACCCAATAGGGCTGTTCTGCCCCAATAAGGGGTAATTATATCTTAGTTGGGATCAAGTACAGGTACTGTTTTATTATTACAGAGAAAAGGGAATCATTTAACCATTAAATAAACCCAATAGGGCTGTTCTGCCCCAATAAGGGGTAATTATATCTTAGTTGGGATCAAGTACAGGTACTGTTTTATTATTATGGAGAGTAATATGCCACAAGCTCAGATATCATCTATACTTAACAGGTATAGATTATTTAATTAAAAAAAGAATTTGGGTTTCATGTTTAATTTGTAAAGGACTTTTATTATACAGCTTTTTATGTGACAGGTCCCCTTTAAGTATAATGCCCACTTTCTACGCAAACTCTATTTTGAGTTAGGCTGACGGGAACTGTTTTGCTGCTGATTCAGTGCAAACCTGGTAAAGAAATGCAAATTTCTACAGGATCACACACAGTTATATATTTAGGCCCATCAGGTCATGTTGTAAGACTAAGCAGGTGCCAGGTGTCCATATGTACTCAATCTATGCTTGGGAAATCCGGCCCCCCTATGCAAATGCCTTTGTCAATGGTCATGCATAGTGCATGGTGTATGTTATTTAAGGGCAAATACCATTGAATAAACCCAATAGGGCTGTTCTGCCCCAATAAGGGGTAATTATATCTTAGTTGGGATCAAGTACAGGTACTGTTTTAGTATTACAGAGAAAAGGGAATCATTTAACCATGAAATAAACCCAATAGGGCTGTTCTGCCCCAATAAGGGGTAATTATATCTTAGTTGGGATCAAGTACAGGTACTGTTTTATTATTACAGAGGAAAGGGAATCATTTTTTAAAAAAAATTAGAATTATTTGTTTATAATGGAGTCTACGGGAGTTGGCCTTTCCGTAATTTGGAACTTTCTGGGTAATGGGTTTCTGTATAAGGGATCCCATACCTGTACTATGAAATGAATTCTCCCCCAATAAAGCATAATGACTATAACTTAATTCAGAGCTAAATGATCTGAGGGTATCCCTTTAATGAGAAGCAGTCACAAATTATAGCACTCCTGCAATGTTAATTAGTTAAATGTACTCGTAATTGCTCTGTTAGCCTTATGTCTCGCTGGAATTATTTCCTACGTATTTCAGCTCCACAGATGTTATTTCTTTTCTTGATAATATGTGGCATAAAATAAGTTCAATGTCCACGGTCCCCAGGTTTAAGCAGCATTGCACAGTTAAACATTAAACATCTAAGTCTAATCATCGGTCGCACGAAACATAGTCAGATCCGCCACACACCATTCAGGGCTGAATCGGCAGGTAAGGAGGTAGAAACAATAGGATTTCTACCTCCTTCTGCCGATTCAGCTCTGAAGGGAGAATTTTGGTCAGGCGCCTTCTATGGCACCCGATCAAAATTTTCTAACCTGGCCGATCGGCGAGCCGACCGATTTCAGCAGCTTCCTGCGACATCGGTCGGCTCGCTGACATACCATACACGCACCGATTATCGTACGAAACGAGGTTTCGTACGATAATATCGGTGCGTGTATGGCCACCTTAAGTTTGCTCATAGCCTGTACAGAGAGATACCATAAAACTATGGCACATAGGGATTCCCCTGTACTAAGCACAATTCAGCAGGAACAGTCCCCTAAGTTTGCTCATAGCCTGTACAGAGAGATACCATAAAACTATGGCACATAGGGATTCCCCTGTACTAAGCACAATTCAGCAGGAACAGCCCCCTAAGTTTGCTCATAGCCTGTACAGAGAGATACCATAAAACTATGGCACATAGGGATTCCCCTGTACTAAGCACAATTCAGCAGGAACAGCCCCCTAAGTTTGCTCATAGCCTGTACAGAGAGATACCATAAAACTATGGCACATAGGGATTCCCCTGTACTAAGCACAATTCAGCAGGAACAGCCCCCTAAGTTTGCTCATAGCCTGTACAGAGAGATACCATAAAACTATGGCACATAGGGATTCCCCTGTACTAAGCACAATTCAGCAGGAACAGCCCCCTAAGTTTGCTCATAGCCTGTACAGAGAGATACCATAAAACTATGGCACATAGGGATTCCCCTGTACTAAGCACAATTCAGCAGGAACAGCCCCCTAAGTTTGCTCATAGCCTGTACAGAGAGATACCATAAAACTATGGCACATAGGGATTCCCCTGTACTAAGCTAAGTTAAGCAGTAGCAGGTAGCTACGCATCAGCCTCTTGCAAAATAACTTTTTTATTTTTTAGTTTACTAAAGTGGTTCCTATGGGCCACAGTTTAAGATGATCAGAAATTAATTGTGATTTCATAGCACGTAATCAGAATATATGTATAACCCTTCCCTCTTCAACTGGGGTGGATCTGATAGCTGCTGGAGTTGCCAGATGACAGCGCTGCTGTAGGTACTGCCTGAGCTGCTGAAAGCTCTGTGTTTACAGACAGACAAGTGCTCGACCGCAGACTGAGCCAAATAAGCAGGAAACCTCCCTATCTCCAACGATATTTAAAGGGGAACAATTGCCTCTGTTAACCACATTGGAGACTTTCACTCTTCATAGCAGAAGTTATTGCAGTTAAATAAGTGCCGCTGTTTGTCTCTTCCCCCACCCCTTCTGCTTTCTTTGGTTTAATCGGAATAATCTGGCACCAAATGTGCTGTACATTGTAAGCAGAACAGACTCCATTATAAGTAGATTTTCCTTTTTCTCTGTAATAATAAAACAGTACCTGTACTTGATCCCAACTAAGATATAATTACCCCTTATTGGGGGCAGAACAGCCCTATTGGGTTTATTTCATGGTTAAATGATTCCCTTTTCTCTGTAATAATAAAACAGTACCTGTACTTGATCCCAACTAAGATATAATTACCCCTTATTGGGGGCAGAACAGCCCTATTGGGTTTATTTCATGGTTAAATGATTCCCTTTTCTCTGTAATAATAAAACAGTACCTGTACTTGATCCCAACTAAGATATAATTACCCCTTATTGGGGCAGAACAGCCCTATTGGGTTTATTTCATGGTTAAATGATTCCCTTTTCTCTGTAATAATAAAACAGTACCTGTACTTGATCCCAACTAAGATATAATTACCCCTTATTGGGGGCAGAACAGCCCTATTGGGTTTATTTCATGGTTAAATGATTCCCTTTTCTCTGTAATAATAAAACAGTACCTGTACTTGATCCCAACTAAGATATAATTACCCCTTATTGGGGGCAGAACAGCCCTATTGGGTTTATTTCATGGTTAAATGATTCCCTTTTCTCTGTAATAATAAAACAGTACCTGTACTTGATCCCAACTAAGATATAATTAACCCTTATTGGGAGCAGAACAGCCCTATTGGGTTTATTTAATGGTTAAATGATTCCCTTTTCTCTGTAATAATAAAACAGTACCTGTACTTGATCCCAACTAAGATATAATTACCCCTTATTGGGAGCAGAACAGCCCTATTGGGTTTAATAACATTTAAATGATTTGTTAATCCAAATTACAGACTGACCCCTTATTCGGAAAACTATTTTGGATAAGAGGTTCCATACAATAACATTTTTTATTCATACCAGGGGAAGGTACCTGCATAGAACATTGGTTACTTTGCCCGTGTGTATAGGTTAATACTATACAACTGTACCTCAGCCCTGCTCACTGCTTTAGGGGACAGGTAATGTCACCTTGTCAGTGGTTACTGCCTCCCTTTAGTCTGAGTTATTATTCATATTATTCTGTACTGGGATCCAGTGATCCTGCCTGTATGTTGTACTGTGTGGGGGGGAGAAAGATGGTTTGCGTTTCGGTGCTTTACTATAACGGGAGGGAGAGGAAGAATTACTGTGAGATTTGTCAGTCGCCAAAGCAGTGGGTTAATAAAGGGAATCCATTTGCCAGATCTATAGCTGAACCCGACTGTGTATAAATTGTACTTGTGTGTTTTATTTCATTTCTATAGGAAACGTATGGGAACACCAGCTCTTTCTATCATTCTCCTGATTTATGCCTTTATCTATGTATCGATGTACCGTATGAGCTCTAAGTGTAATTAGTAACATTCCCGTTTGTGTTTTTCAGATTTAATTCAGTGCACCAATGAGATGAATGTAAACATCCCACAGCTGGCGGATACGTTATTTGAGAGAACAACCAACAGTAGCTGGGTGGTAGTGTTCAAGTCCCTTATAACTACCCACCATCTCATGGTGTATGGAAACGAGGTCAGTATGCGCGGCTCGTCTGTAATGCTCTTAAACGGGGTGGGGTCACCTTTACATTCACTTTAGCATGTTACAGAATGGCCCATCTGAGCAACTTTTTCATTGGTCTTCATTATTTTTTTTTTTTTATAGTTTTGGAATTATTTGCCGTCTTCTTCTGTTTGCAGCTTTCAATTGGGGGGTCACTGACCCCGGCAGCCAAAGAGCTGAAAGCAGGAAGTAGTGTTCTGGCTATTATTTTAGATACCTGCCCACTCCAGCCTTTATAGATTACATATTTGCCTAACTATATTACAAATATTTTTTATTTTGCCCAGTTTCATTTTTACACTGAACTGTTCAGTGAACCACCCCTTTAAAGGAGAAGGAAAGGTAAAAACTCAGTAAGCTTTATCAGAAAGGTCTATGTAAATACAGCTATAAGCACTCACAGAAACGCTGCACTGAGTCCTCTGTCAAAAGAAACAGGATTTGTTGTCTTTGTTTTCCTGTGCCAGAGACACACAGCTTTCTCCCCCTCCCTCATGAATGCTAGGAACTCACTCCCCCCTTCCCTTGGGAATGTGGATCTGAGCCAATCAGCAGGAAGCTGACTCATAGTCTTACTAACTGAGCATGTACACCGGTCTCTGTGCAGGAGTGAGGCATTATGGGAACTTTCTTTACACAGCTCAGTGTTTTTTTTTCCCATGAGGCTTCTGATCATCTGAACGGGAGAAATATGGGGAGAACTGAAGGTATGCCTGCAGCTTGAGATTAACTCTTTATTAGCCTCTCCTTCTCCTTTAAATGCTTTTTGTATAAGGAAAACACCATTATATCCGACAGATTGATCTTTTCTTGGAAGGGCTGCAGTTGTGGGATTGTGTATATCAGAAAGCAAGATGGTGTCAGTTGTGGAACTGGATTGTAAATAAAGGGGCCTCACAGGGTTTATTTGCTCCGGATCCCTCCGCCACCGAGTATAACCCTGTTTATAGCAGGGGCAGCGACGGCTTTGAAGTACATAATTGGTTGTCATTAAACAGAAACCAAACAGCAGTCGGGTTGGCGTAAACAAAGGAAGTTGTCATACAGAAGGGCTTGATGTGCTGTCTGTGCGGTGCGCTTCCCGGCACGGCCACCCGTAATCCCACTGCCTAATGGAACATTCCGTTTGAAGTGCTTTAGAATAGAAAAGACGAGAGCAGCCTTGAAAGCATTAGGCCCACTTCCAGGGGCAGATAAAGCAATACGCTGCGGAATTTTATTCGCAAATATATTTATAGCGCCACGTTCCTTTTCCTGCATGTCCTTTGCCCCTTGGGATTGGAGCCAAGTTCCACGTGGGATGCACACACCAGCAGGAGCTGTTTATTAATAAACAAAATGCAGAAATTCAGATGGAAAGAAAAACGCATGGTGTAAACAGCAGCCACCATTTAACCCTCCAGTTCTCTTAACTTTAGGAATCTAAGCAGCTTTCCAATTGGTTTTTATTTAATCTGATTCCTGTGGTCAGTAAACCCCTGGTGTTTACCCTTCATATAGAAAGGATTCAATAACCCCCTGGTAGTTAGCCTTCGTATAATCAGGATTCAGTAACCCCCTGGTAGTTACCCTTCGTATAATCAGGATTAAGTAACCCCCTGGTATTTACCCTTCGTATAGACAGGATTCAGTAAACCCCTGGTATTTACCCTTCGTATAGACAGGATTCATAAAGCACAAACACAGATGAAGTGACTAGTTGCCTTTTAAAGTTTGCTACACCCTCATTTTGCCTTCTTAAGGTGCCCATACACCTTCAGATTTGCTCGCTTTGTGATGTCGCCAAGCAATCGGATCTTCTCCCGATATCCCCCACCTACAGGTGGGCGATATCGGGATAATCCAGGCTAATTCGGTCGAATAATAGCGACGGGTATAGGCAAAGTCGGTTTGGGGAAGGTTAAAAAATGTAGTCGGATCGGGGACCGTATCAGCTCTTTGATGCGGTCCCCGATCCGACTACATTTTTTAACCTTCCCGATGAATATCTGCCCGATATGGGTCCCGAATGTAAGGGACCCATATCTACATCTTGAATCGGCCCGTGTATGGCCACCTTTAAAGGGGTGGTTCACAATACAAGAGTTGTATTGCGGAGCTTTCTTACCCCAGTTATTCTTCTTCCCATATGATTTCCCATTCCCAACTCGTTTTTTTTTTTTTTTCAAAGGTGCTATAAAGTGTGGCGGGAAAGGGGTTAAAATGATGAAAAGACTCGCTGATGAGTGTTACCTATGTATGTACACAGTAGGGCTCATTTATCAGCTCCAGGCAGGTATACAGCTGGGCAGCAACAATTCACGTTTTTTTTTTTCATTGTTTTACCTTCAGTTAGCAGAAAAGAATCTAATCACTAATTGGTTGCTATAGGTTATTGCCCAGGTGCAAATTTCACCTGTGTTCATAAATGAGGCCCAGTGTATCACTCATCGCTGCAGCTCTACCAGCCGGCACACCTGTGGGGTGGGGGGGGGGACACTGCTTCTGTTGTTTGGGGCAGATGCAACCTCGTGTTAATCAGTGGTGTAGAGCGTTCTTATTAGAAGGGATTGCTATTAACTGTAAGCTCCTCTATAACGCGCTGCTTGTCTAATAGATTGACATATATATCTAGCCAGATACAACTAGCTTCTACTAATCCCCTGTGTAACATAAGCCTGGGTTGTTACAGACTATCCCACTGCTACTATAGGCACCATCTCTCCCTACTATACCTGCTATCCCACAGCCCCAGTCCCTTCCCAGAGGCTATTATCCCCCCACTGCTACTATAGGCACCATCTCTCCCTACTATACCTGCTATCCCACAGCCCCAGTCCCTTCCCAGAGGCTATTATCCCCCCACTGCTACTATAGGCACCATCTCTCCCTACTATACCTGCTATCCCACAGCCCCAGTCCCTTCCCAGAGGCTATTATCCCACTGCTACTATAGGCACCATCTCTCCCTACTATACCTGCTATCCCACAGCCCCAGTCCCTTCCCAGAGGCTATTATCCCACTGCTACTATAGGCACCATCTCTCCCTACTATACCTGCTATCCCACAGCCCCAGTCCCTTCCCAGAGGCTATTATCCCACTGCTACTATAGGCACCATCTCTCCCTACTATACCTGCTATCCCACAGCCCCAGTCCCTTCCCAGAGGCTATTATCCCCCCACTGCTACTATAGGCACCATCTCTCCCTACTATACCTGCTATCCACAGCCCCAGTCCCTTCCCAGAGGCTATTATCCCCCCACTGCTACTATAGGCACCATCTCTCCCTACTATACCTGCTATCCCACAGCCCCAGTCCCTTCCCAGAGGCTATTACCCCCCCACTGCTACTATAGGCACCATCTCTCCCTACTATACCTGCTATCCCACAGCCCCAGTCCCTTCCCAGAGGCCATTATCCCCCCACTGCTACTATAGGCACCATCTCTCCCTACTATACCTGCTATCCCACAGCCCCAGTCCCTTCCCAGAGGCCATTATCCCCCCACTGCTACTATAGGCACCATCTCTCCCTACTATACCCGCTATCCCACAGCCCCAGTCCCTTCCCAGAGGCTATTATCCCCCCACTGCTACTATAGGCACCATCTCTCCCTACTATACCTGCTATCCCACAGCCCCAGTCCCTTCCCAGAGGCTATTATCCCCCACCACTGCTACTATAGGCACCATCTCTCCCTACTATACCTGCTATCCCACAGCCCCAGTCCCTTCCCAGAGGCTATTATCCCCCCCACTGCTACTATAGGCACCATCTCTCCCTACTATACCTGCTATCCCACAGCCCCAGTCCCTTCCCAGAGGCTATTATCCCCCCACTGCTACTAAAGGCACCATCTCTCCCTACTATACCTGCTATCCCACAGCCCCAGTCCCTTCCCAGAGGCTATTATCCCCCCACTGCTACTATAGGCACCATCTCTCCCTACTATACCTGCTATCCCACAGCCCCAGTCCCTTCCCAGAGGCTATTATCCCCCCACTGCTACTATAGGCACCATCTCTCCCTACTATACCTGCTATCCCACAGCCCCAGTCCCTTCCCAGAGGCTATTATCCCCCACCACTGCTACTATAGGCACCATCTCTCCCTACTATACCTGCTATCCCACAGCCCCAGTCCCTTCCCAGAGGCTATTATCCCCCCACTGCTACTATAGGCACCATCTCTCCCTACTATACCCGCTATCCCACAGCCCCAGTCCCTTCCCAGAGGCTATTATCCCCCCACTGCTACTATAGGCACCATCTCTCCCTACTATACCTGCTATCCCACAGCCCCAGTCCCTTCCCAGAGGCTATTATCCCCCCACTGCTACTATAGGCACCATCTCTCCCTACTATACCTGCTACCCCACAGCCCCAGTCCCTTCCCAGAGGCTATTATCCCACTGCTACTATAGGCACCATCTCTCCCTACTATACCTGCTATCCCACAGCCCCAGTCCCTTCCCAGAGGCTATTATCCCCCCACTGCTACTATAGGCACCATCTCTCCCTACTATACCTGCTATCCCACAGCCCCAGTCCCTTCCCAGAGGCTATTATTCCCCCACTGCTACTATGTGCTATGTTAAAGACAAGGCTGAGGGGCAGACACTAGCCAAAAACCTTATATGACATGACAGGCCTTTTGCAGTGTCTCTTACTCACAGCTGTTCTGTAGACACTACCTTTTCCCTAATAAACATTAATATCAATGTATTTATGCAGCATTTAAAGAACACCTGCAGGGAAACAGAGGGGCTTTGTCTTGCAGATCCATAGCCAGTCATTCAGGCGTAGGCATCTGGATTGGCTTTTGTAACTAAAGAAAATAAATGGTATGCAGTGATGGGAGACGGACTAGCGCCGGTTTGGGCCAGGGTTCCATAGAAGCTCTGTATACACTCTCTGTATACACAAAAAACAATTTTTTGCCTATTAAAAGGCAGCGTAATTCTAAGCAACTTTGCAGTATGAATTCATTACAAATTTGTAATGGCATTTGTATATATAATTGCTATTAAAAGCCTTGTTTGTCCTTTCCAATTCTCTGCACTAGTGGCTCTTACTTTTGAAACAACGTAGCAGAACTACCAGACTGACAGACCTGTCATTGCTGGAGGAGACTGACCTTTGCAACATGGTTTAAACAGCCATTACCTGATGCTGCTTTCAAGAGCAATTACATTTACAAATAACTTTTAAAGCACCAGTATGGAAAAGTTGCTTAGAATTATGTTTTATTAGGCAAAAAAAAATAGTTTTTGGGTTGACATGCAAATGTGATATTTCCTGAGGAAAAGGCTAATTCTAGAGGAGCTTTTTCAGAATTCTATATTGTGGGAATTTTAGTTTCTCATTTGGTGTTATACTAATAGGTTGCTTATCTTGAGAAATTCTTGCTTTCAAGCTTAATGGCTGCAGAATAAAGTGGAGATGTACATAAGAAGATACACGGAGCTACTAGTAGCAGCTACTTGTCACAACTACTAAACACCAAAAGATCCCCTGCCATAGACAATACTGAGAATTGCCTCTGCTAAACACATGTAGAGACAGTTATCAGTAAATGATCAGCATTGTCTGTTTTAGTAGCCGTGACAAGTAGCTGCTACTAGTAGTAGTGTGTCTTCACCCTAACAAACAGCCACCCAGACATTCCTTACATGTGACCATCAAGTGGCAAATGAACTACAACTCCCAGCATCCGCTTGTTGGAATTTTAATGGAGTATCCTGTTATCAGCAGTTGCTCTAGTTTAATTTATACTAGGTATACCATGACCTGGATGAAAATCTTCAGTGTCTTCTGAATCGGTTTCTGTTCAATATGTATTTTTTGGGGGGGGGGTGAAAAGGGTCCCTTTGATGACGAGACTACAATCACCCTTAGACATGTTTAGGTGGGGTTTTTGGGTTTGGAAGAGAGGGCCTTTGACCTGATTGTACGAAGACACACGGAGCTACTTAGTAGCAGCTACTATATACCCGAAAATCCCCTGCCATAGACAATACTGAGAATTCCCTCTGCTAAAACACACGTAGGGACAGTTTTCAGTAAATGATCAGCATTGTCTGTTTTAGTAGCCGTGACAAGTAGCTGCTACTAGTAGCTCTGTGTGTCTTCACCTTAAGGGCAAAGACACTTGTCGTCACAACTTTTAAAAAGTCTCAGCGACTTTCACGCCATAGGGTAATGTAACAAAAGTCACTGTGACTAAGGGCAGTAAAGATTTGTCGTGGGGAAACTAATCTCCCCGCAATGCCATCCCAGCAGCAAGAATGTAAATCGCCAGTGGGATGGCATATGTTTCGCTACGATTTCCCAAAGTTTCCTCTCAAGGTGATTTTGGGAAATCGTAGCGGCAGGTATGCCATCCCACTGGCGATTTTTCTTGCCAGTGGGATGGCATTGCGGGGAGATTAGTCGCCCGTGGCAACAAAGGTTTGTCTCGGGGTGACTAATTCCCCGTCTGCCACTGCCCTTAGGATGAAGACACATGTAGCTACTTAGTAGCAGCTACTAAATGCCAGAAAATCCCCTGCCATAGACAATAGTGAGAATTGCCTCTGCTGAAACACATGTAGAGACAGTTATCAGTAAATGATTAGCATTGTCTGTTTTAGTAGCGGCTACTAGTAGCTCCGTGTGGCTTGACCCTAACCAGATGCCTAATAGCCCCCGTTGTGTGGGCAGTGCTGACTGGGCTGCTGTATATCCGAGTGTGAGTGTTGCACTGAGTGTAAACGCTGTGGGATGTTTCTATTTATACGCGGCTCAGTTACCGGTAACGCTCTCAGCCCAGTTCCAGTAAGGGAATATTGCCATGGGCTGGAATGCCACCGGCGGCTGCACTCAGAATGTTGGAGCGGAGCCATCGCAGCAGTACTGATTAATCTGGGCGCTAACAGCCCCGGGGTGATAATGTCACTTACACATATAGTTTTATAGTGTTTCTGCTGATGTTTTTATAAGCAAAGCGAGTGTAATTTATAGGCTTTCCTGCCAGTTACACACACACACATGTACCGGAACTCTCTTGTTAGTCGGGGGCAATGTGGGATTCAGGGTTGGGATGTAAAAGTTACAGGGAATGTTGGGAGTTGTAGTCCTATCATCAAAGGGACCTTGTTCAACCCCCAAAAAATACATATTGAATAGAAACTGATTCAGAAGACGATGAAGATTTTCATCCAGGTCATGGTATAGCTAGTATAAATTAAACTAGAGCAACTGCTGATACCAGGGTATGTGCACTCCAGGATACTCGATTAAACTCAGACAAGTGGATGCTGGGAGTTGTAGTTCATTAGCCACTTGATGGTCACATGTAAGGACTGTCTGGGTGGCTGTTTGTTAGGGTGAAGACATACAGAGCTACTAGTAGCAGCTACTTGTCACAGCTACTAAAATAGACAATGCTGATCATTTACTGATAATTGTCTCTGTGTGTTTAGCAGAGGCAGTTCTCAGTATTGTCTATGGCAGGGGATTTTCTGGAGTTTAGTAGCTGCTACTAAGTAGCTCTGTGTGTCTTCACCCTTAGAGGCGTTGTAATTCTCTCATACTCACTCATGATAACAGCCATTTCTCTCCAAGACCAGGAGCAACTGAGCTGCTGATTAAACAAAGCTTCCTGCATTGCTTGGGTGGAGATGCTGGGAGTTGTAGTTCGCTGGCAACCATTACTTTTTAGCAACATTAATAATCTACATTGTTAACCAGTTTTACTATATAAGAAATAAAGAATAAGGGCCAGGAAGCCATGGCGTGCAGAGGCAGCGTGTCCCCTACTGGCTGGTACCTTTATTGGCTCCGCCCCTCTGCCTCCCACACCAATAAATCATTCATTGAGATGCCCTGTGCTCTGCCTGCTGTTATTTAACTCACTGATTGATTTATGCTTTATTAGGGCAGTAGGGAGGGCTTCATGTTGCTGTATAATGTATATTGCTCTGCTGACTCAATGGCTTTTCCCTAAGTGCAGCAGCTGGGGAGGGAACGGCTCCTACTCTCTAACTCTCTGTGCCCCCCCTTGGATTTGCCCCCTGTAGGAGTAGTCAGGCTCAACCCGCCCTAGTTCTGCTATTCGCTGGCCTGCCTGTCCAATGCCGCTGCTGCCAGCAACCCATTTAGTATGTTATAGAAAGGCCTATTCTAATAATTTGCCGCCTTCTTCTGACTCTCTCTCCGGCTTTCAGATTGGGGTCAGTGACCCCAGAAACCAAAAAACTATTGCTATGTCAGGCTATAGATTTATTGTCACTTTTTATTATTTAATCTTTCCATTTAGTCCCTATTCATATTCCTGTCTTTCGAATCACTGTCTGGTTGCTAGGTTAAATTGAACCCTAGCAACCAGATAGCTGATGAAGTTCCAAATTGGAGAGCTGCCAAACAAAAAGCTAAATGGACTGTTCTGCCCCCAATAAGGGGTAATTATATCTTAGTTGGGATCAAGTACAGGTACTGTTTTATTATTACAGAGAAAAGGGAATCATTTAACCATGAAATAAACCCAATAGGGCTGTTCTGCCCCAATAAGGGGTAATTATATCTTAGTTGGGATCAAGTACAGGTACTGTTTTATTATTACAGAGAAAAGGGAATCATTTAACCATGAAATAAACCCAATAGGGCTGTTCTGCCCCAATAAGGGGTAATTATATCTTAGTTGGGATCAAGTACAGGTACTGTTTTATTATTACAGAGAAAAGGGAATCATTTAACCATTAAATAAACCCAATAGGGCTGTTCTGCCCCAATAAGGGGTAATTATATCTTAGTTGGGATCAAGTACAGGTACTGTTTTATTATTACAGAGAAAAGGGAATCATTTAACCATTAAATAAACCCAATAGGGCTGTTCTGCCCCAATAAGGGGTAATTATATCTTAGTTGGGATCAAGTACAGGTACTGTTTTATTATCACAGAGAAAAGGGAATCATTTAACCATGAAATAAACCCAATAGGGCTGTTCTGCCCCCAATAAGGGGTAATTATATCTTAGTTGGGATCAAGTACAGGTACTGTTTTATTATTACAGAGAAAAGGGAATCATTTAACCATTAAATAAACCCAATTGGGCTGTTCTGCCCCCAATAAGGGGTAATTATATCTTAGTTGGGATCAAGTACAGGTACTGTTTTATTATTACAGAGAAAAGGGAATCATTTTGAGAAATTAGAATAGTTTATAAAGGATTCTATGGGAGAAAAGAGCAGTATATACCTATATGCACCCTGTACACCTTTGTTCAACATGATCACAAAAAATGATGAAAACTTATTCTGCCTGATGATTTATTTAGAAATAAAATTGTTATTGCTATAAGGCACTAATGGATAATTGTTTTTGTTTGTACCTTCTAAACAAGGTAATATTAACAAGCCTTTCTGTTTTGCCAGCTTCAGGTAGTATGTTATGTTTACAGATAAGGAGGAGTTATTTGTATGAGAGTTTCTGTCAGTTTGTAATTTGAAACAACTAATGTACCTCTAAGGGCGAAAACAGATGGGGTGATTATTCACGGCGACTCACCACGACTAAAAAGACTAATCGCAGCGACTAATTGCTGTGTAAAGTCTAGAAATCTTAGCGACTGCACAGTACAAGTCGCAGTAATTTTTAGTGGTGGCAATTAGTCACTGCCACTGGAATTTAAAAACCGGATAACAGTTGGCAGAAAGTATGTTCAGCTCAGGCCCTACTCACTGGCCCCGTGTTAAACAAGGTGCTATTTTTTACATTTATTTGCCAGAAATGTGACTTTATTTGTTATGATTTGTAATATTCTCCTACCAACTTTTTTTCTTTTCTTATAGCGTTTTATCCAGTATCTGGCATCAAGGAATACACTGTTTAACTTAAGCAATTTCCTGGACAAAAGTGGGCTGCAAGGTAGGTCTCTCCTTACATTCTGCTGCTGTTCATGGGTAAAGGTGGCCATACACGCTAAGATCCGCTTGCATGGTGAGGTCGCCAAGTGAGTAGATCTTCTCCCGATATCCCCACCTACGGGTGGGCGATATTGGGCTAATTCGGTCATTTGGGCCTGGGGCCAAACAATAGAATTAGACACGATAGGTATAGGCGTATAAGCTGATGCGGTCCCCGATCCGACTAAATCTTTTAACCTGCCCGATAAATATCTGCCCAATTTCAGGCCATATATCGGTCGGGCAGGCCCGTTGGTAGTGCCCATACACGGGCCGATAAGCTGCTGAATTAGTCTAAGGGACCCATATGGGCAGCTAAAATCGGCCTGTGTATGGGCACCATGGAGAAAAGGGGAGGGGGAGTATTTCAGTGCCACATTAGGGATGCACCGAGTCAAGGATTTGGTTTGGGATTTGGCTAGGATTTCACTTTTCAGCAGTGCCTGGCCAATCCGAATCCATCAAATCATGTGACTTTGCGTCACATGAACGTGGAAGTTGAACATTTGCAAATTCAGATTCGGTGCATCTCTATGCCACATACATTTGTTTAAGGGTTAAGACACATGGAGCTACTAGTAGCAGCTACTTTTTCACGGCTACTAAGGGCAGTGGCAGACGGGGATATTAGTCGGCCCGCAATTCCATCCCACCAGCAGGAATGTAAATCGCATGGGATGGCATACGCATCAGTACGATTATCCTTGAGGGGAAACTTTAGGAGACTTTGGCAAATCATAGCGAAGCTTATGCCATCCCACCGCGATTTACATTCTTGCCGGTAGGATGGCATTGCGGGGAGAATAGTTGCCTGCGGCAAGGAAGATTTGTCACGTGGCGACTAGTCTCCCCATCTGCCACTGCCCTAAATGCCAGAAAATACCCTGCCTTAGGCCTGTGGCACACAGGGAGATTAGTCGCGGGCGACAAATCTCCCTGATATGACATCCCACCGGCGAGAATGGCGGGATGGAATACGCGATGCCGAAATAGCGGAAGTTTCCTCTCGAGGCAACTTCGGCAATATCGGCAAATCGCCGGCGCCGCGTATGCCATCCCACCTGCGACTTACATTCTCGCCGGTGGGATGTCATATCGGGAAGAATAGTCGCCAGCGACAAGGGAGATTAGTTGCTTTAGAGTGTCTTCACTCTAAAGGTTATAAAGGCCACTGTGCATGGGGGGACTGGTACCTTTAGCAACATTAATAATCTATATTTTAACCAGGGTTGGAACGTAAACGCCAAAGATTGCCTTCCACTGCCCTTTATAAGAATTTTCTGAAAGTCTTCATGCCAGAAACATCTGGGAATTCTGGACTGTGTCCTAAGGCTACTAAGGAAAAAGTAGGCAGCCCAAGGCAGGCAGTGAAAGGGCTTCGCAATCCTTACACTAGTGCTTAGTACAGAGCAGTACCCATGTTGTACCCAGTAATAACATCTTTTGCTACATGCTCTGACGCGAGATATCCCTTCTATAGTGGCTTTATAGTGAGCCATAGAGAGAGATACTCAAGATATGTCCCACTTTTGCATCTTTATAGTATTATAACACAGTAGGAGGGCTATGGTAGGTGATAGGGCAGCCAGCCTGGGACAGTGTCTGATTGGGCAGGGCTAAAACTACAAGCCGAGCCAGTAAATCAGGGCAGAATAAGCAATGGGATAATTAATGGATCTTGAGGAATAAGAGAGCCTGTTTTATTCAGTGTTTTAATGTAATATATTACAAATACATTTTAAATTGATTCACACACAGAGTGTTTATCTGGCTCTGTTTATAATAGGAACAATCCCATTTCCCTGAAATCCTTGTCTGTCCTGCTTAGTGCTCTGTAGGGTATCCACAGAACTGGCTGTTGGGAAGATCTGCTGGAACAGAGATGGGAGGCAATTGTTTAGATCCTCCATGCATTTTTATGTGACCCCCGGGGGCCTTATATAGAGGCTAGAGCCCAGGCAGTACTATATATTGTGCTGAGCAGCGGGCAGAGTATGAATGGTTGTTTAATTAAGCATCAAAATAAACTCAATTCAGCTGCAGTTACGGAGTGTTACTGAGGTGTTAATGGGTTTTCCCTTGAGATTATTCCCAGTTCTGTGGAGTTGCCATTGTAATATTGATTTGCTATTTTCTGTCAGTACTCTCTTCCATTGCAGTTATAAATGGGCAGGATGTTTAACCCATTAACCACTCTGCGGTTTAACTATGTACATGATTAGTGTTACCTGCAATTAGCAGTCAGGAAACCATAAAGCTAAATGGCTTTCTGTTATCTGAAATAGATAATATTCACATGCTATCAGCTGAGAAGCAGAAAATCCCTTGGGTATAATGTATGGGATCAGGAGACCTCTTATCCAGAAAGTTCCCTAATATATAAAGTTTCCCATCATTTTCCCATGCTGTATAATTCTTTGATTTGACTGATTCTTTATCTCTAAAACAGTACATATAAACTGAACTTGATATTACGATAGCATAAATCTACGTAGGAGGCGTAACATTCCTCTGAATTATCGACCTGATACTTTTCATACCATAGCGATTGGTCGTTGAGTCAATCGAACAGAACATTTTGGTCGGATAACGATATCTGCCCATTTGTGATGTGCAGGGTCAAGATTTTCTCAACGCACACTTGACCTTAAACCGGCTAGTCCCCTCTATTTATAGACCCGCGCCTGACCCACCCACTGCTGATGTCACAAAAGGGGAGGGGCAGGGGCGGCATGCACCTATAAATAAGAGAGCCGGAACTGGGAAGCTGACAGTGTTGAAGGAGATTTTTGTTGATCAGTCATTTGCACTTCATCTGGAGATGCCTCCTTGTTTATACTCTGAGATATCTGCATAACACGTCGCCAGTGGGGAGAGCAAGTAGAACCAAAACCACCCGCAACCCGGAAATCTTGTGCAGAGGCAAACCTACGGAAGTTGGGCCGGCCCCCACATCACTACTGCACATGTATTGTGTATCTGACAATATCCATGGGGGACCTACAGTGCATTTCTGGGGCATGACTTTTCATACAATTGTTGCCTGGGGATTATCCAATGGCCAAAACCTGGTCTGATTTTTTTATTTTTATGACTTATATATTATAAATTGATATCCTACAATTTCAGGCTGAATGTTAGTGCTCACTCCATGCATCTAGCAGTGGTTGGGTCCCTGCCACAAGTAATGGCAGCCGAATACCATGCCTTTTACAGGTGCAGGGATCTTTCCTTAAGCAAATAAAGTGCATTTCTTGCATAATAACTGCAAGTGATCACATGATGCAACTGTCCGTCCCGTACCAAATAAAGTTGTGTATTTTGAACAGTTATAGTGAGCAGTCCTCTCAATCAGCCCTTAATTTTTTTTTTTATATATAATATATAGAATGTGAATTATTGTTACTGATAACAATATACAATAATACTGTGTGCCGTACACTAAATACAGGGCTTCTCTTCCCCTAGGATACGACATGTCTACGTTTATTAGGCGATACAGTCGGTACTTGAATGAAAAGGCAGTTTCCTACAGACAAGTTGCTTTTGATTTCACCAAAGTAAAAAGAGGGTAAGGATTTTATTATTATTTCCGTTACCTTTTTACCTATGTGTAACTTGAATCCATGCTGTGATAGTTTAGTATATGGATACCCTGTGCTGTAAGAGAGATAAAACCATTTAAAGTGACAGTAACACTACAGTTGGCCTGCAGTGCCGGTGGAACATAGGGATTCAGGTTGCTAGTACTTTATGGAAGTATGTATGTATGTGTGTATATGTTTATTTATAAAGTGCTACTTATGTACCCAGCGCTGTACAGTAGAATACATTAAGACAAACAGGGGGTTATTAAGATAATAATAGATAAATACAAAGTATAACTATAAATACAAATAAATACAAGATACAGTTGCAATAAGTTAAGAGTCAAAGACACAAGAGGAAGGAGGTCCCTGCCCCGTAGAGCTTACAATCTATATGGGAGGGTAACTTACAGACACAAATAGGCAAATATAAGTGCTGTAGGTCACAGTGGGTGCCCAGCAATCCCATTGCCTTAAGGGTGAAGGCACACAGAGCTACTAGTGGCAGCTACTTGTCATGGCTACCAAAACAGAGAATGCTGATCATTTTACTGATAATTGTCTCTACGTGTGTTTAGCAGAGGCAATTCTCAGTATTGTCTATGGCAGGGGATTTTCTGGAGTTTAGTAACTGTGACAAGTAGCTGCTACTTAGTAGCTCTGTGTGTCTTCACCTTAAAGGGGTTATTCATCTTTCAGTTAACTTTTTGTATGACACAGACATTGAGATTCTGAGACAAGTTGCAAAACATTTTCTTTTTTGTGGTTTTTCATTTGGAATTTCAGCAGCTATCTGGCTGCTAGGGTCATGTTTACCTTAACAACCAGGCATTGGTTTGAACGAGAGACTGGAATAGGAGAGATACTGAATATAAAGATAAGCAATTAGAAATAACAATAATAGAAGAACATTCTGAGCTCACAGGCAAAGGTTTTGTGAGCTTGTATGCATGATTGTAATTAAGCTTCATCCGTCCATATTGGGTTTTTAGCCTTCCGGATAATAGATCCCATAAAGCATTGCTTTCATAGAATTGTGTAGTTTGGGAAGTGGTTGATACAGGACCCCCCTATATTTTAATATTGACCAAAAAGACCATCATTATATTGGGCCTTGAAATTTCATTGTATCAGAAAATTTAGACTGATGGTTTTAAATTTTTTTTTCCTTCCAGGACTGATGGAGTGATGAGGACAATGAGTACAGAAAAGCTACTAAAGACAATGCCCATTATACAGAACCAAATGGACGCGCTGCTTGATTTCAATGTAAGTATTTTACTCATTTGTCTCAAGGTCCCCGGGTCCTCCATACATCTGCTCAGTCCCCTATGGGACCTGGTATTTATTCTACTGTCTGATGTTGTTCCCTTACCCGGCCTGGTGAATAGGTACACTGAGTGCCTGCACACACACCGTTTATTTATGTAACATCCTGATTCTTAACCTTGGATACCCAGATGTTTCTGGACTGCATCTCTAAGCACTTTGTAAAGGAACACTCTCATGGGAAAACATTTTTTCAAAACCCATCAGTTAATAGAGCTTCCCCAGCAGAATCCTGCATTGTAATCTGTTTTTCCCATGGGGCTGATATCCCCCCCTCACCCCCAGCAGCCGATCAGCAGAACAATGGGAAGGGAGCAAGATAGCAGCTCCCAGTAGGTATCAGAATAGCACTCAATAGTAAGAAATCCAAGTCCGGCTTGGGACTCCTCCAGTTACATGGGAGTAGGAGAAACAATAGGTTAGCTGAAAGCAGTTCTAATGTGTAGCGCTGGCTCTTTCTGAAAGCTCAGACTCAGGCACACTTTACTGCTGCGCTGCAAGTTGGAGTGATATCCCCCCCCCCCCCCTCATTCCCAGCAGCCGATCAGCAGAACAATGGGAAGGGAGCAAGATAGCAGCTCCCAGTAGGTATCAGAATAGCACTCAATAGTAAGAAATCCAAGTCCGGCTTGGGACTCCTCCAGTTACATGGGAGTAGGAGAAACAATAGGTTAGCTGAAAGCAGTTCTAATGTGTAGCGCTGGCTGAAAGCTCAGACTCAGGCACACTTTACTGCTGCGCTGCAAGTTGGAGTGATATCCCCCCCCCCCCCCCCTCATTCCCAGCAGCCGATCAGCAGAACAATGGGAAGGGAGCAAGATAGCAGCTCCCAGTAGGTATCAGAATAGCACTCAATAGTAAGAAATCCAAGTCCGGCTTGGGACTCCTCCAGTTACATGGGAGTAGGAGAAACAATAGGTTAGCTGAAAGCAGTTCTAATGTGTAGCGCTGGCTGAAAGCTCAGACTCAGGCACACTTTACTGCTGCGCTGCAAGTTGGAGTGATATCTCACCCCCTCACCCCCAGCAGCCGATCAGCAGAACAATGGGAAGGGAGCAAGATAGCAGCTCCCAGTAGGTATCAGAATAGCACTCAATAGTAAGAAATCCAAGTCCGGCTTGGGACTCCTCCAGTTACATGGGAGTAGGAGAAACAATAGGTTAGCTGAAAGCAGTTCTAATGTGTAGCGCTGGCTGAAAGCTCAGACTCAGGCACAATGCACTGAGATGGCGCCTACACACCAATATTACAGCTACAAATACATTTGTTGGTTCAAGAATAAAGGGTTAAATGGCAAAGGGAATTATTTGCTGTGTAACAGTGTCATTTAGAAATAAATAGTGCCCCATAAATATCATGACAGTGTCACTTTAACATACTGAAAAATGGTATTTAAAACCTGCCCGGTAGATACCTGGCACAATTCATGGACCAATAAGCTGCAGACTGCATGGAGAAGCCAAGCCAACAGCTTTTATTGGCCCACTTTAACATTGGATTTGCAGATTAGCTTTTATTTATTATGCCGGTGCCTCATGTAATTTTTTTTTGTTTGTTTACAAAAACCTTTTGATTGTAATCAGTGAGACGTGGCCTCCCCCAGGAGCAGCTCCTACTCCATAGACTGGTGGCTTTATTAATGTGGTTACAGTGCAGAGATAACAGGAGACAGACTCTATTAAGTAGGAAAATAACAGCTCTTTCAACTTACACCTGAACGGATCCTGTCCTTACTTTGTGTTCCTTATTGTACATTTCCACTCAGTGCCAATGAAAAGCCAAGGTAATGTTACTGCAATCTCTTGCTTTGGTGCAAGGCACCCAGGGGAGTCTGAGCAGCGACACCCACCCATACTGGGAGCTGCCTAATAACCCCCCCAGCTACAGTCAAATGGCCGGTCAGCCTGTGAGTGCAAGCCTGCTGGCCGAGTCCGAGCTGCACCCCCTGGGGAATACACAGCTTGCTAGAAGGGGGGCCCCTGGGGTGATATTGTGGCGTTCCTCGAAGGAAAAAGATCTTAGTTTTTAGGTTTCGAATTCAGTTCGGTATTCGGACCAATCCTTCAGGGTGGGTTCAGGAGTTCGGCTAAACCAAAAAAGGTGTTCGGTGCATCCCTAATTGTGTCCCCCATATACAAAGGGATACCCCATAGGGCTTTGTCTCGCAACCTTCTCCAGACGCTGCTGTGGAACTACTTTCTAGTCTTGTGTCTCGTTTGCTCCAGTAACAGCTCATTGGTGCGCGGGTAAGAAGGAGATTGCTGAACTGCAAGGCTTCAAATGCAATGTCAATATAGGCCCCATTTAAGGGAATTTACCTTTAATTTAACTTTAATATGCTAGAGTGACCAATACCGAGCAACTTTTCAATAGGTCTTCATTATTTATTTATTTCAGTTTTTTTCAATTATTTGCCGTCACCTTCTGATTCTTTCCACATTTCAAATTTGGGTCACTGACCCCGGCAGCCAAAAAACGATTGCTCTGTGAGGCTCCAGTTTTATTGTTACTTTTTATTACTTACCTTTCTACTCAGCCCTCTCCTATTCATATACCAGTCACTCTCTCAAGCCACTCCCTGGTTACTAAGGTAATTTGCACCCTAGCAACCCAATAGCTGTTACATCTCCAAACTGGAGAGTTGTTGAACAATAATTGAAATAATTAAAAAAAAAAAAAAAAAAAACTACAAATAATAAAAAATGAAGACCAATTGCAAATTGCCTGAGAATATTACTCTGTACATCATACTAACAGATGACACGGTGCCTTCATGCATTTCCTTGTTCTGTCCCTCTAGGTTAATGCCAACGAGCTGACAAACGGGGTAATTAATGCTGCCTTTATGCTCCTCTTCAAAGATGCCATACGACTGTTTGCTGCATACAATGAAGGGATAATTAATTTGTTAGGTGAGTATGAGTAACGTGTGGGTGCTGTATGCATCTTGGGTTTCATCGTTTAAAGGGGAACTTAAGCCAAACACAACTTATACATATACAGCAGTTAAAAATATGCAGCCTTTTAATGATGATTAATGTAGAGATGCACTGAATAATGAATCCAGTATTTAGTTCGGTTCAAACTGAAATCATGTGACTTTTGGTCATGTAAACACGGAACTTGAACTTTTTTTGCACGCACAACAAAATTTAACCCTTCCAGAAGGATTCGGAGGTTCGGCGGGATCCAAAAAATTCAATGCATCCCTAGTTTAATGTAATATTGTGGTTTGGAACAGTTCCCTAAGCCCCGCCCCCTGTTCCCTAAGCCCCGCCCTCTGTTCCCCTGCTGTTCTGGCTGGCTACTTTGTGACTCAAATAAAATGTAACAGTAGTCCCCTCCCCTCAGCCTGCCTCCTCCCAATCCCACAATTCCCTGCTGCACACGTGATGTCAATAAGGAAAGGAACATCCCAGTGCAATGCATTGTGGGTTATGTAGTTCCTGCATGCTGTCTGTAAGCTGTGGGGAAGTTGTTACAATCTGTAACATCAGTGGTTTAGTCCCTCCTCCCCTGCCAGGATTACAAATGATGCAGAAAGAGTAGAACAGTTTTGCAGCTGGATTTCAGCCTATAAACATGGGATTTATTCCTACTGTTTGAAGGAACAGATTACAGGGATAGGGATATTAGGGGTTTCTGTGAAATTGTTATTGTAATTGCCCCTTATTAGTGAGGTTGATGTAACGAGGCTGTTTTCTGTCTCTAGAAAAATATTTTGACATGAAGAAAAATCAGTGTAAAGAAGGCCTCGATATCTATAAGAAATTCCTGACACGGATGACCCGGATTTCCGAATTCCTGAAAGTAGCAGAGGTGAGTCTAGTAAAATTCTTGGGAAGGCTTTATTTAGTTCAATAAGTTATTTGCAGTTGGTCTTCATTTTTTTTATTTGTTTTGGTTTTTGAATTATTTAGCTTTTTACCCCAATATACAGGCAGCATTTTATTTGAGAGACTGGAATATGAAAAGAAAGATAAGGGGGCTGAAAAGAAAGATGAGGAATAAAAAGTAACAATAAAACTGGAGCCTCACAGAGCAATAGTTTTGGCTGAGGGGGTCAGTGACCCCCTATTACAAAGATCGAAAGAGAGACAAGAAAGCAAATTAGAAAATGTAAGACCGATTAAAAAAAGTTGCTAGGAGTAGGCCATTCTATAACTTACTAAGCGGTAACTTTAAGCTGCACTGCCCCTTTAAGGGAAATACTGGGAGTACTTGGCAGTAACCGGCAGTTTCCTGTGTCCCTGCGACTCATCGGGGAATCATGGCCATTGCATATGGCTGCCTGTGTTTGGCGCCCACGGCCCCGCTATTTATAAGCCTGCTATTATATTCATAATGTTCCCTATTATGGTGTGCGGCTTTCTGTGCATCGGAATGTTTGCTTTTGTATATCTTACCGGGTTTGTTTATGGGAGCAACGTTAGCAATAACCGTACAAATGGCAGACTCTGTGCCAGGCTACACTACCTGTTTATGGAAAACTAAAAAGTTGGCCGTTGCCATGGTCACCACTTGAGTATGGAGGGGAAAACGGACAAATAGCAGGTCACCTTGAAATAAACTTTGGTGCAGAGAATGCTATTCTGAGACCATTTGCAATTGGTCTTCATTTTTTATTTTTTGAATTATTTAGTGCTGCAGCGTTTAGTTTAGAATTTCAACAGCTATCTGGTTGCTGGGGTCTGGTTTAACCTAGCAACCAGCCAGTGGTTTGAAAGAGAGATAGGAATGTGAATAAAAGGGGGCCTAAATAGAAAGATAACTATTACAGAGTAACAATAACAATACAATTGTAGCCTCACAGAGCAACAGTGTTTGGCTGCCGGGGTCAGTGACCCCTATTGGAAAGCTGGAAGGCCTGAACCTGCAACAGGAACCACTGTGGCTTCACACTTGTATGTTCTTATATTTTAAACTCATTTAGTGTTGTTTGTAATTTCAGCAAGTTGGGATCGATCGAGGAGATATACCTGATCTCTCTCAGGTGAGCAACAAAAGCCTGTGTAACTGCAATTATGGGCTTGGGTGGGAGTTTGTGGGGAGCATGGGTGGGGTTTGTGGGGAGCATGGGTGGGGTTTGTGGGGAGCATGGGTGGGGTTTGTGGGGAGCATGGGTGGGGTTTGTGGGGAGCATGGGTGGGGTTTGTGGGGAGCATGGGTGGGGTTTGTGGGGAGCATGGGTGGGGTTTGTGGGGAGCATGGGTGGGACATTGGGGGGGGTTGGGGACTTATATTTGTTGGCAGGGCCCTCTACCCAGGTAACCAGAGGGTTAATCTTGACTACTTACTTAGTTGCATGGGGCCCCCTTCTTTCCTGATGGCAGCCCTGTTGATAGGTGTGTGTGTGTGATGGATGGGAGCTGCCATATTGTTTCCATTAAACCCATCACTGCACAAACACAGGAGCTGCCATGTTATTTATGCTTAGGTGTAGCAGCATGAAGAGCAAATACGGTGATTATTTGGCATTGCTCTGTGTGGATAATCTTCATATTAAAGGATTACAAAGTATAATTCCTGCTGCATATTAGTATTTATTCCTATGGGTGACGTCTGACATGCTACCAGCACCTCATATAAAGCTTTTCTTCCTTACTATATGTGCGTATGGAAAATGATTCCCCTTTATTATTATATCCTGTGTTTCCATGACTGTGCCTCTCCTTTTGGGGGTTACGGTTCAGTATATTTAGGGCTGGGATTTTCCCATGACCTTGCTATGGCCATGCTAGTACCTGTATGTTCCAAATGCTGGCAAATAAATGCCCTTTGCTGCGTGCATATCTCTCCTTATCTGCTACAGGCTGGCCCTGACTGACGAGCAGAGGGATAAAGGACTAACAAGGTTCATGGGAAAATATTTTTCTAAGAAATTTTTAGATCTGCTAATAGATTGCTAGTAAAGTGCTCCCATAATGCACTGTGTAGCCAAGCGCAGGAATGCCTTCTGGATCCCATTCTCCCTCACCAGCGGCCCGGCCAGCACATACAGAACATTTTTGGAGTATCTGCCCAAATGGCTGCTTTACAGCTGCACAGGCAGCAAATGGCGGAGCAAGTGAAGATGTTTTACCCATTAATACTGCTCTGATGTGTTTCCAGGCAGAGAGGGTCTAAACCAACACTTGTGTATTGGGCCCAAGGGAAAACCTGTATATATGTGTCCTGGAAAGCTGTTTGTATGGTCCTGAGATCTATAGAATACTGTCAGTATCCCTACAATTCCATTAAACGCACATTTAGAGCAGAATATATTGGAAGGAATTCCAGATATTTAGCAGGCAGGAGGCGGCCATTCATTCCCCACTCCTCAGCTGGAACCTCTAATCCCTAATGTTCGCTTTTGGCAGGAACTCGTAGGCTGGGATTAATTAGTGTTCACCAATCTGTTATGGAACCTCAGAAACATAGTGTGGAAGGCAAAGCTGCTGGTTGTTCAGATTGATCTATAGTCTGCCCTGTGGGTATTACCCCGTGCGCTGTATATATATAATCATATCCTTATAAACAGCATCTTCCCATGTCAGATGCTACATACAGTAGGGGTACATTATCCCTTATAATACATGAGTGATACTCAGAGTTCCCTGTATAACTCAGCCTGCAGCCTTGTGCCTTTATATGGGCACAGAACCCCTCAGTGACTGCTAATATCCTTATCATTTACAGTAGGGGGTACATTATCCCTTATAATACATGAGTGATACTCAGAGTTCCCTGTATAACTCAGCCTGCAGCCTTGTGCCTTTATATGGGGGGCACAGAACCCCTCAGTGACTGCTAATATCCTTATCATTTACAGTAGGGGGTACATTATCCCTTATAATACATGAGTGATACTCAGAGTTCCCTGTATAACTCAGCCTGCAGCCTTGTGCCTTTATATGGGGGGCACAGAACCCCTCAGTGACTGCTAATATCCTTATCATTTACAGTAGGGGGTACATTATCCCTTATAATACATGAGTGATACTCAGAGTTCCCTGTATAACTCAGCCTGCAGCCTTGTGCCTTTATATGGGCACAGAACCCCTCAGTGACTGCTAATATCCTTATCATTTACAGTAGGGGGTACATTATCCCTTATAATACATGAGTGATACTCAGAGTTCCCTGTATAACTCAGCCTGCAGCCTTGTGCCTTTATATGGGGGGCACAGAACCCCTCAGTGACTGCTAATATCCTTATCATTTACAGTAGGGGGTACATTATCCCTTATAATACATGAGTGATACTCAGAGTTCCCTGTATAACTCAGCCTGCAGCCTTGTGCCTTTATATGGGCACAGAACCCCTCAGTGACTGCTAATATCCTTATCATTTACAGTAGGGGGTACATTATCCCTTATAATACATGAGTGATACTCAGAGTTCCCTGTATAACTCAGCCTGCAGCCTTGTGCCTTTATATGGGCACAGAACCCCTCAGTGACTGCTAATATCCTTATCATTTACAGTAGGGGTACATTATCCCTTATAATACATGAGTGATACTCAGAGTTCCCTGTATAACTCAGCCTGCAGCCTTGTGCCTTTATATGGGCACAGAACCCCTCAGTGACTGCTAATATCCTTATCATTTACAGTAGGGGGTACATTATCCCTTATAATACATGAGTGATACTCAGAGTTCCCTGTATAACTCAGCCTGCAGCCTTGTGCCTTTATATGGGCACAGAACCCCTCAGTGACTGCTAATATCCTTATCATTTACAGTAGGGGGTACATTATCCCTTATAATACATGAGTGATACTCAGAGTTCCCTGTATAACTCAGCCTGCAGCCTTGTGCCTTTATATGGGCACAGAACCCCTCAGTGACTGCTAATATCCTTATGGGAATATTTCTGGATAGAACGCAGTGCCACTAATAGCACACATTAGATTTGCAAATTGATATTTTGCTTGCTAATATGAAATAAATGGGTGCTAGGGGGTTTTATTGCTATAATATGGTTAGACTTCCTGTCTTTGCAGGCTCCTAGCAGTCTACTTGATGCTTTGGAACAACATTTAGCCTCGCTGGAAGGGAAGAAAATCAAAGACTCGACAGCAGCGAGCAGGTATGTGTATGCAACACTGAGGCACCAGAATCCTAGCTGAGAGTGTACATGGCCCACCCTTTCCTCATGTTCCTACCCGCTAACAGTTTATTGTATGCCGCCATATCCCACAGGGAAAATATTGTTCCTTTTCAAGTAGAAGCAGGATTAGCAGGTTCCCTGGCTCTTTGTTCTGCAGCCCCTCAAATGGCTCCATAGTGTAAAACTGCCCAGCGGTGACGTTGTAATGGTAATATTGGTGTGTAGGCGCCATCTCAGTGCATTGTGCCTGAGTCTGAGCTTTCAGCCAGCGCTACACATTAGAACTGCTTTCAGCTAACCTATTGTTTCTCCTACTCCCATGTAACTGGAGGAGTCCCAAGCCGGACTTGGATTTCTTACTATTGAGTGCTATTCTGATACCTACTGGGAGCTGCTATCTTGCTCCCTTCCCATTGTTCTGCTGATCGGCTGCTGGGGGGGGGATATCACTCTAACTTGCAGCGCAGCAGTAAAGTGTGCCTGAGTCTGAGCTTTCAGCCAGCGCTACACATTAGAACTGCTTTCAGCTAACCTATTGTTTCTCCTACTCCCATGTAACTGGAGGAGTCCCAAGCCGGACTTGGATTTCTTACTATTGAGTGCTATTCTGATACCTACTGGGAGCTGCTATCTTGCTCCCTTCCCATTGTTCTGCTGATCGGCTGCTGGGGGTGAGGGGGGGGGGATATCACTCCAACTTGCAGCGCAGCAGTAAAGTGTGAGTGAAGTTTATCAGAGCACAGGTCACATGGCTGTGGCACCCTGGGAAATGAAGAATATGGCTAGCCCCATGGGAAAAACAGATTACAATGCAGGATTCTGCTGGAGAAGCTCTATTAACTGATGGGGTTTGTAACAAACATGTTTTCCCATGACAGTAATAGTCATCCCTGTATTAAGACTTGCCTTTTAGCACTACTGCCGGGATAGGCCACGGCTGATTTGCAGTACCCATTCTACGCTTACCTTCTTGCCTATATAACCCGATAAAATATTCATCTCCAGCAGGAAAATGACTGCTGAAATCCATTAAATCCTAGATGGATGTTGCAGAAGGGAGTGCTGAAAGGAAGCCACGTATCTCCTTCCCGCTTGGCTTAAAACACACTGTGGAATTTTTGCCAAGGAATTCTATGAAATATGCATGAATTCTAATTGATTTTAGCTTTCGGAGCTCTTGTATGGCTGGTTATTTGCAAACAGAGGAATAGTGGGCAGTGTTCTTGGCTATTGATTTCTTTTCATGGTAGAAGGAAAGGGGGGGGGGGGGCGGATCAGATAGGATCTGTGCCACTGTGACAGAATGCTCTGTTATACAGATAGCTAGAATCTCAGCCATAAAGCAGGGCAGGACTGCTGCTTACAATGGGGGGATCAGATAGGATCTGTGCCACTGTGACAGAATGCTCTGTTATACAGATAGCTAGAATCTCAGCCATAAAGCAGGGCAGGACTGATTGTGATCTTTAACTACAGACAGGACCAATGTTTCCTAGTAGTATTTGTTGCTATATAAATAGCCATAACTCAATAGTGTGTGTATAAAGTGTAAGTGACACTGTGTGACAGTTCTCTGCCATCCAGGGGTAATTGTTTACATATGTTTAATATAGGGCAACAACTCTCTCAAATGCAGTCTCATCACTTGCAACCACGAGCCTGTCGCTCACCAGGGTGGACGAAAGGGAAAAACAAGCGGCTCTGGAGGAAGAGCAGGCACGTTTGAAAGCTTTAAAGGTAAGGTGCGTCGGCCATCATGTGGCCCCTGTGGCCCTATTGAATTTGGGCTGAGCTAGGATTAGAGGTGCAGTGATGGGCAAGCTGGGGCCCTATAGATGTTAGGAACCTGAGCTCCCAGCATTCCCTGCTGGACATAATGAATCTGTGCCTCCCTTGTACTATCTGGGATACTGTGTGACTGCTTCTGACTGAGATTACGGGATATTTTCTTCCATTCACTTTTTTCCTGTGTCCCAGGAACAGCGCGTCAAAGAGCTTTCAAAGAAACCTCACAGCACCTCCACAACCGCCTCCTCCCCAGTGTCCTCCACAGCGGGCAGTATAAATACCACGGCAGCTATCGATATGTTTGCAACCCCTACTTCTCTAAACAGGTACCAGCTTTCTAACTCACATTGGAAGAAAATAATGATTATAGATTGTTTCATTAAAGGAGAAGGAAAGGTAAAAAGCTTTGTAAGAAAGGTCTGTTAATACAGCCATAAGCACTGAGAGTCCTCTATCAAAAGAAACACAGGATTTCTTGTTTCATTTTTTGTCAACATGTTCTTCTGTGTCAGACTTTCTGCTCTCAGAAAGATCCTTCAGTGCAGGGGCATGAGTCTGCTCTATTTGCTCCTCTCTCCCTCCCCTTTCTTCCTCCCCTCCCATCAATATTCGCTACCAGGCAGAGCTGCAGCACAGAAGCTACTGAGACCAAGCTAAAATGGCAGCTGCTATCTTAAACACACAGATGGAGATACTAGGGCTGTTACTCGACTATGGTGAAGCTTTCTGCTTTCTAGCTTGCACTGTTGTGGTGAATCTATTGGCAATAAAATGCCTTTGCCTTTAGGCCAATATCCCATGGGGAGATTTAATCACTTTGATTTTTAAAAAGCAAGTTCCTTTGCTCGTCTTTTCCTAGTGGGTTTTACTTTCAGCGATTCCAGTAGGTTTGAATGACAGTGCTTTCTTTGTAACATTGCTCAAAAAAGGGTCTCATAGCGATTCGGAGCGATAAGCGATTTGAAGAAGCATTGTTGGTTTAGGTACTGGCCATCTATATTCTTCTATATGTAGAGATAAAACAAGCGAATTGTCGCTGGAACGCGCTTTTTAAAAGTCGCAGTGACTAATCTCTCCCTGGGACATTAGCCATGATTTGGAACGGATTTAGATTTATTTTTTTTAACGGCAATTAAAAGGAGAAGGAAAGGTAAAATCTCAGTAAGCTTTATCATAAGGTCTATGTAAATACAGCCATAAGCACTCACAGTAATGTGCACTGAGTCCTCTATCAAAAGAAACACAGGATTTCTTGTCTCTTTTTTTGTAAACATCATGTTCCAGTGTCTGACTTCCTCTCTCAGAAACATCCTAACTTCCTGAGGCCAGAGTCTGCACATCTCTCTCTCCCCTCTCCTGCTCCCCCTCCCACCAGAATGCTAAGAACTTCCTCCCCCCCCCTCCCTTAGGAATGTGTGATCTCAGCTATAATGGCTAGAGACTGCAGGAAGGAAGCTACCTAAAATGGCAGAAATCTTCTAAAGCTGTTTGCTCAGGTATAGTAATGGCTTCTGCAGAATAAATACGGTGTTCTATGTGGCACTAATGTGGCAAATCTATTGGCAGTAAAATGCCAAAATGACTTCCCTTCTCCTTTAAAGGGCAACCAACAGCATGAAGTATTTGTTTTTTTGGAATCCAAGCCTGATCTGAGACTTGTAATTTCATTGGTGTAAAACACAGACGCTCCAGATGTCGGTGTTATTCTGGCGCATGTTGTGTTTTCTGCTGGTTGGGCAAAGTGTTTGGGCAGGGTGGGATGGGACCTGTCCCTCGAGCAGATAAAGCAACGCTTGTCTCCTACTTCCTCAGCAAGCTGTCCAATGACCTGCTCGACATGCAGCCAACTTTCCAGCCAGCTGTTCATCCGCTCTCTGCTGTGCCGCAAGTAGCAGGTTCCTGGGCAGGTAAGCCCTCTTCTGCCCTCTCTCCCTTTGCCTTATTCTCACCCTATTTCATCCATCTAAGGCTAATGCCACGGGTGGGGGCAGATAGACACAGGCTGAGAATGCCCATTACATTGGGCTGGGTGCAAGCATCGAATCGGAGTTTTGCCTGAATCTGCAGTTTTGTGCTGAATTCCACTTGGTGTGCCTGCCCCCGGCCCAGGGTAATGGCTCTGTAACTGTTGCAAACTTAGGTGAGCCTGTTGATTTTTTTTCTGCTTTCAGTTTAAAGGGGAACCACAAACCACATAGTGCCAGAAAAAGCTTACGTGCTTGGGGACAGCAGCCACTGGGTTAGCCGAGAATCATGGGAGCTATAGTCATATATGTAAATGTATTAAAATTATTCAAATGTTATTGAAGCTCCTCCCTGCCCCGTAAATAGACCCACTGGTGCTTAGCCAATCACTTGTTTTCCTCCAAGAGTCCCCTAGACTTGTGTGTCCTGTTCAGGCTGAGCATTGCACTGTACCTGGCAGTGAGTGGGTTAAATACTGCATGTACTGCTTGCCTGCAGTAAGGTGTTAGTAAATGAAAATAGTGCTTATTTGTCAATGGAGCCAAAGCTGCCTTGGGATTAATGGTGTAAACAAGGAGTTGTTGCATTTAGCGCTGGTGTCTCTTTAATAGACAAAGGTTTGGTCACTCTCACCACCTATGGGCCTCAGACCTCAACTTGCTTAAAGCTGGCCATACACGCACCAATGATATTGTAGGAAACCTTGTTTTGTACGATATTCGGTGCGTATATGGCGGCTCGAAGAGGCGACCGCTATCACAAAAGGCTACGGATATTGGTCGACTCGTCGATCGGCCAGGTTAAAAGATTTTGATTGGACGTCATTGAAGGCACCTGAGCAAAATCTACGCCAAAGGGCTGTATCGGCAGAAGGAGGTAGAATTCCTATTGTTGTGTACCTCCATATCTGACGATTTTGCTCTGAATGACAGTGGAGGGTGGGAACGAACTTTCGTGCAACCAATGGTATTTAACCCACCCACTGCCAGGTACAGTGCGATGCTGCATTTAAATAGGGCACCATTTAATTCTGTCTGTAGTTACCCAGGCTTAAGGTGGCCATACACCTTACAATTACAATCTTTCCTGTGACCATTGGTCGTTCATACCCTCTACTAACGTTCAGGGCTGAATAGTCTGATATGGAGGTAGAACAATAGGAATTCTACCCCTATCTAACGATTCAGCCCTAAACGCAGCCTTTGTTTGGGCACCTACAACTGCTAGTAATAGTCTCTGAGTGTGAGAGTTTGAGCATAGAGCATATAAGCTGTATCAGCGCCAGACTGTACGGTAGGACCTGTTTCTGCCACAGAGACATTAATCCCTCCGTTCACGCTTCTTCCTTTGGAACTGAAATAAACAGGAAGCTTTATCTGATTTGCTGACTGCAGCATTAAACGGGAAGTGACCATTGGCACGCGGGGTTGCTCTGTCACCCCTTCCCAAAGGGCAGGATCATTAACCCCTTTCTAGCCCGCAGCGCACTAATACTGAACAAAGTTCTCTCTAGTAAGAGATTGATTAACTATTACCAGGATTAAGACAATAAGCTATTATATACCTAAGGGAAACTACACCCCCAGAATGAATACATAACCAACAGACAGTTTATATTATATTAAGTGGCCTATTAAAGAATCTCCCCAAACTGGAATATATATATCAGTAAATATTGCCCTTTTACATCCTTTCCCTTGAGCCGCCATTTAGTGATGGGCTGTGTGCCCCCTCAGAGATCAGCTGACAGGAAGTGATGCAGCTCTAACTGTAACAGGAAGTAGTGTGGGAGGAAAAGGCAGAACTCTCATTGGCTGATTGGGGTATAGTTTTCCTTTAACCTGTTTTATAACACTGTGTGACACTCGCTGTGTGTGTACAAAGGCAGAGTTATAGACAGGAAAGTACCTTGTACATTAGTTCAGCAAAGGTAGATTCAGTATCTGGAAGTGATATGAGATATGAGCAATAAAAGAAAATCCTGGTACTTTCTGCCCTGTGGCCACACACAGGGGAAGTTCCCACAAAAGGGAAAGTATTTGTTCTTCATGGACCAGGGATGTGCTGCAGGGGTTACTAGGGCTGGGATTCCAGCAGCAGATCTAGAATACTGTGTTTTAATTTATTATTAACTTTTATTTATAAAGCGCCAACATATCCCGCAGCGCTGTACAATAAGTGGGTTTCATACATTGGGCATACAGAGTAACATCAGTAACCGATACAAGAGGTGAAATTGTTACTAATCTTTCTGTTTAGGCCTCCTGTTTGTCATATCTAAACACTCGTTTCTGGGATCAGTGGCCTTAGCAACCATTTTGGAACTGCAGTTCCAAAACAGCTACAGAACAAAACAAAGAAAGAAAATTAAGATGAGCTGAAAGAGTTACACTGAGGGGATTCCTATTGGCTAATCAGACCAAACTGCATGCCTGCGTTGTTTCTCTGTCTCTACTACTCCTACTAACCTCTCCGCTTTCTATTGCGTGCGCAGATCCTTTCACCTCTGAAGCTGCTGATGATTCCATTCCAAGTCTAAATCCTTTCCTCAGTAAAGCTAGCGAGGGTGTCCAGCTACCTGTCGTATCTACCGACTCAGCTAATTATACCGCTAAGACACCTAGCCATGAAATATTTATTGGTAAAGTACTGCGGGCTTGCTTGTATCCTCTCAGTATGCTCAGTACTACTGCCAGGCAGCGTGGCTCCAATGGCACCCGTGTTTGTTTAGAGAGATTTCTCCTGGCTAAGGTTGCCGGGAGTTAGACAGATGAGGGCATCGAAATTTATAAATGCTTGGTAATTCCTTTCCTCATTTCCTCAGCCCATTCTCCATATGGCTGGAGAAGGACTTAATGAACTCTAGAGCAGTATTAGAGGGTACAGATATGGCACAGTTTTACTATGCTTGTATCACTTCAAAAAATAGATTTAAAGCAATACTGTCATGGGAAAACATGTGCCCATCAGTTAATAGAGCTTCTCCAGCAGAATCCTGCATTGTAATCTGTTTTTCCCATGGGGCTAGCCATATTCTTCATTTCCCAGGGTGCCACAGCCATGTGACCTGTGCTCTGATAAACTTCACTCACACTTTACTGCTGCGCTGCAAGTTGGAGTGATATCCCCCCCCCCTCACCCCCAGCAGCCAATCAGCAGAACAATGGGAAGGGAGCAAGATAGCAGCTCCCAGTAGGTATCAGAATAGCACTCAATAGTAAGAAATCCAAGTCCGGCTTGGGACTCCTCCAGTTACATGGGAGTAGGAGAAACAATAGGTTAGCTGAAAGCAGTTCTAATGTGTAGCGCTGGCTGAAAGCTCAGACTCAGGCACAATGCACTGAGATGGCGCCTACACCCCAATATTACAGCTACAAATACATTTGTTGGTTCAAGAATAATATTGTAAATGGCAGAGGGAATTATTTACAGTATTTACCCTGTATTCCATGGTGACACGGGTGCTGTAAGTGGGGATATACTGTGCCTTGTTTTTCCTCGCTCTTGCTAACCCCTTTCTATTGCTTTTTTCTGGCTGAACTTATCAGATTCTTTCTGTGGTCCACAAGGCTACCCTAACCCATCCCATTTCCGCAGTGAGCCCTCTACAGTAGCTGGTCTATATGGAGGTAGGTATAACTCGGCAAAGTGGAGATGTTTGATGTAGAGAGTAATATTCTGAGACAATTTGCAATTGGTCTTCATTTTTAATTATTTTAGTTTTTTAAATATTTCAATAACTGTTCGGCAACTATCCAGTTTGGAGTTATAACAGTTATTTGGTTGCTAGGGTCCAAACTAGCTTAGTAACCAGAATGTGATTTGAATGAGAGACTGGTATATGAATAGGGGAAGGGCCTGAATAGAAAAACAAGTTGTAAAAAGTAACAATAAAACTGGAGCCTCACAGAGCAATAGGTTTTGGTTGCAGGGGTCAGTGACCCCCATTTGAAAGCTGAAAAGAGGCAGAAGAAGGAGGCAAATAATTAAAAAAAACTACTAGAAATAAATAATGAAGACCAATTGAAAAGTTGATTAGAGTTGGTCATTCTCTAACATACTAAAAGTTAAATTAAAGGTGAAGCGCCCCTTTACCCATTTAGAACACTTGAGCTGTATATAGAGTATGTGCATATTGCTAATAAGTGGGGATGCACCCAATCCCGGATTCGGTTCGGGATTCAGCCAAATCCCAAATAGCATTTGGAAAGGGTTAAATTGCCAGGTGAAAACATTTTCGCTGTGATTTTTAACCCCTTCCAATCCTAATTAACACATGTTAATTGGGATTCGGCTAAATCTTTGTGTGGGTTCGGTGCATCCCTACTTATAAGGCCAAACCAATGCAAGACTTCCAGTATTAGTGTGTATATACATGTTACTCCCCCCCCCCCCCTTCATACATGTGTATATATATATATATATATATATATATATATATATATATATATATATATATATATATATATATATATATATAGCTATATATATATATATATATAGCTATATATAGCTATATATAGCACTGCGGCTATCACTTCCAGTAGGAAAGAGGGACTTGTAATGCTTCCATAGAAGAATGCTGCAGGGGTTAGAAGCCCTCAGACAAGCGGATACACAGACACAAAGTGACACACAGTGCAGGAATCCGTACGTGTCTGTACAAATATGAGGCACCTAGATAAGGACTTGGAGAAGACAAGTTAAAACTCATATTTGTGTTCAAAAACAATAAGTTACACATTGAGATTCAGTATGAGTCTAATTTACTGAGGCACAGATAATACTCACTTATACAGCAGCTTCCCACAATGTGAGTGAAGGAATAGAAGGTTCCGGTGCTTTTCTGCTCTGCCTTTCCCTGCGCGTTCCACTCTCCTGTATTAAAGGAAAACTATACTTAACCAACAGATTATATATATATATATATTTATATTGTGACATGCTGAATGCCTGTACACGCAATTTTGGGGGAATTAGCAATGGCAGGCAGGCAGGCAGAGGATCTGGAGCATAGAGACAGGGACACCTCATCTTCAGGCAAAACTCAGGTTTATTCAGGGCCAATTCATCCCAACAGAAACATAAGTCCATAAATATACAGTTCAGGGTTTTGATATGTCCCTCCTTCAGGGTTCTCACCTTCCAGGGTTGGTTCCACACTCTGGAACACTCAGGCGTCACATTAAGCCTTGCTGAGCCCTCTCAGCACTCATCCATCTGGTCAGAACTCCCTCTGCTCCCTGCTGTGGCAGGTGGCACCCCCAGCCCCTCTGGGAGTTCCTAACACAGGCAGCCCTCCTGCTCTGTGCCCTGCTCTGAGAGTGACCTTCACTCACTCAAGGTTCAATTCCAACTCCCCCCTGTGTAATCACACAGCCCTCTTTATTGGCTGCTCACCTGCAGCCCAATCAGGCAGCTCCCTACAGCTGGCCAAATCAAAACCTTAAGGCTGATGCCACACGAGGTGTAGGGCTGAAATTTTCGGCAAGCGGAAAAACGCTTGCCGAAAATTCAGCCCTACGCCAGCTACTTGTGCCTGCACCCGAATGAATGGGATACGCTTGGGTGCAGGCACATGTAGCCGATATACGCATGAAAACGCAAGAGAATGCAAAGTCTCGCGTTTTCATGCGTATATCGGCTATATGTGCCTGCACCCAAGCGTATCCCATTCATTCTGCTTGCCGAAAATTTCAGCCCTACGCCTCGTGTGGCATCAGCCTAAAGGGAGATTTACTCCAACACAGCATTACCTGCTGTAAAACCAGGCTACCTGTATCCCACCTTAAACACTGGTGGAAATACACCAAGTAATAATCTTTCCATTACACCTCTCACTATATATATATATATATATATATATATATAAATATATATATATAAATATATATATATATATATATATATATATATTGAAGGGGGGGGGCTGGTGCGTGCCCGGTGATCTTGCTGTGAGGCCCAATAACTAGGCAGTAGTATTTCATAAAAATTATGTGCTAAAAAGTCAGTATTTCAATTGGGGGGTCAGTAGAATTTATACATAAGTTTCTTTTAAAGTAACATAGGTTTTTGCATTAGTTACATCATTTGTGTAAGTGCAGGGGCCCCATGATGCTGCTGCAGGGCTTAATAACTAGTCAGCAGTAGTAATTACAATAGTACAACTAATGAATGAGCTACTAAGGTATATTAAACTGCCCCCAACAAACTGACTGACTTAAGTCTTTTTAATTCATTGGGGGTCATTGGGGTTTGTCCCTGCAAAGCTTCTCTGCATTGGCTTTAGCTTTATACACAAATAACATTTCCAGAGTCCAATAGCCGTGCCCTTTGCACCGCTCCAGCCAGTGCTTATGATATTAGGCTTATTTGCCTCTAATCCCTCATACAAACCTTGCCGCCATTGCTTCCTGCTTGCCTGGAAAGGCTTTGGCCCAAGCCCAGTATGAGAGCTCAGCAGTAAATATAACAGGGAGTTTGCCAATTCACTGCTGATATTCAGTCACTACTAAATAAATCTGAATAAAACACACATTTTTATGTGAGCCCTTGCACCAGTAGTGATCCATTGAATGGCAGGTTCTCCCTGGTGCGTTGGGTGAAATGCAATCCTTCCCATTTATGTGACTACAGACATATCCCTTAGTGCAATGTAACAGGTTTAGGCCCTTCTCACCCATGTGGAAGTATTTCCGTATAAGGTTTATTAGGCTGAATTGGAATGACCCGGGGTTGGGGGATATAGTTTTTAAGAAGCCAGTGCAGGTACAGCTATGGGACCCCTTATCCAGAATCCCGATATCCAGAAAGCTCCGAATTACGGAAAGCCCGTCTCCCATAGACCCCATTTTAATCAAATAATTCAGATGTTTAAAATTGATTTCCTTTTTCTCTGTAAAAATACAGTGCTTTGTATTTGATCCAAACTAAGATATAATTACCCTTTATTGGAGGCAAAATAATCCTATTGAGTTGAATTCATGTTTTATTTATTTATTTATTTTTAATAGACTTGTGGTATGAAGATCCAAATTACAGACGGACCCCTTATCCGGAATACCCTTGGTCCCGAGCATTCTTGATAACGGGTCCTATATTTGTAGTAGAACATGTGTAGCCTTTTCAGAAACTCTATTTATTGTGTGTACATGATTGGGAAATGATGCCTGACATTTTATTTTCAGGGTTCACCCCATCCCTAGCTGTTCAACCACAGACCTCCGGTGGCCTTAATGTTGATTTTGATTCAGTGTTTGGCAACAAATCTCCTTCCAGTGTTAACGTAGACTCGGCAGGTAAGTGCAACGTGGGCACTGATGTGTTTGTGTTCTCCCAGTGTCTGTGTGTTTGCTCTGTTGGGGTGAGAACTGATATAAATGTTTAATAATCTGTAAATTGCTGCAAAATATATAAATAATGTGTAATTGGCTGTATTTAGTATTTGTGCATACACTCACACACAAACATAAACAATATATTTGAATTATTCACTTTCACTCAGGGTTTAACTAGGGGGGGTGCAGGGCCCACTAGGGCCCCCACACCCTCCAAAGGGGCCCCAGTCATGGCTCCCACATTCTCCAAGGGACCCCCCACACCCTCCAAAGGGGCCCCAGTCATGGCTCCCACATTCTCCAAGGGACCCCCCACTGCCTGCCCAACCCTGTCACCAAGCACTTGTGTAATATAGTTACTTTCAGGTGCTCCGGGGGAGGGAGAATGGCTGCCATTGGGAGCTCTGGGTATTGGGTGTGGGCCAGCGCGGCCCACTGGGTTTTCTCTCTGTACCCCGCCGGGCCAGTCCGACTCTGCTTGCACCCAGTGGGAATTGGGATTGCACATCTCTGCTTGTTTTTATGCATATATACAATATATATTTATAGGAAGGAGCTTCCATAATGTTTGACATCATTTTATTTACTTTGTGTTCCCCCCATTAAAGCTTTTGATGATTTGGGCGGGCTCCTCAAGCCAACAGTAGCCTCTCTGAATCAGAATCTTCCCTCCTGTAAGAACCCACAAAACAAACTGGTGTCCGATGACCTGGATTCGTCCCTCGCCAACCTTGTGGGCAGTGAGTATTCCCCAGAGCACAAGGTGCAGCAGTAATAAAGCTTCCTGATTCTTTTCATCCACTCACTCTGCTTCCTTCCTTCCCTAGATCTGGGCATTGGCAACGGAACAACAAAGAAGTGAGTATTCCTTGAAATTTGTATTTGCTGTAATTGTCATCAGATGGCTTGTGTTACATTGGTACTGGGGCAGTTATTTAGCTGGGGAGGGGGGGGTATGGCCCTTCCCCAAAGGTAATTATGGCCTGAAGCCTGCCCATACATTTCATAGACCTCTATATTACACAAGGGTTCTACTACATGGGAATAGTTGGGCAGCACTGGGTTAATCAGTGCGTGTAAGAATGTTATGCTTTATGCTATTTTCCATTAAAAAATATATATTTCTTTAATGATAGCGATATTCACTGGAGTCAGCCTGGGGAGAAGAAGCTCACTGGAGGGACCAACTGGCAGCCAAAAGTAGCACCTACGACAACATGGAACCCTGCAACTTTGGTAGGTAGCCTAGAACCCACTGCTCCCTGTCTTTTCACAACACAATCTGATCTGTTCACTCTTATTCACTTATATTATTGTTAAATAACTGTTTAATATTATATGTATATTAGGAAGCTTTAACAACAGAGCACTCAATATCTTCTGACTTTAACACATTTACCCCCATGTGTAATTAAAAGGCATTAAGTTTGCCCTATAGCAGTAACCCATAGTAACCAATAAGCTGTTATTGGTGGCTAGTAAATTCTACCTGCTGATTAGTTGCTATGGGATACTGCTCCTGGGCAAAGTTAATGCCTTTTATTACATAACCCCCTTATTGTCTTATGTTGCCCACTATTTTTGGAAAGTACAGACGGGCTCTCTGTATAATTCTGGCTGGGGGGCACAGAATTATTATACATAGTAACATAGTAGTTGTGTATACTAATTCTGTGCCCCCAACTACTATTAATATGGATATTTCATTTCACTATTTCCAGTCTTGGAAGTGAAAGTGCCAGCAGTTACTGGTCCATGAGTATGAAGCTAATACCCCTGTTGGTACCTCTGGTTTGTTGTTATTAATGGAATACACTGACATTTGGGTACTTGACATTATCCTAGGTCCTTCTTAGACTTACACAGATTCACTACACAGATCATGTCCAGTGTGCATCTCCCATGCAGAAATACTCTAGAGCTTAGCAATACACTGATAGGTTCTTAAGATCTTGTCCACCAATATGCTGGGCTGGTCAAACCAATCTCCCCTGCTCTGCTTCACTGTAGAACAGAGGGCTCAAACTCAATTTACCTGGGGGCCGCAGGAGGCAAAGTCAGGATGAGGCTGGGCCGCATAAGGGATTTCACAAAAAATTGGCTTTCAAGGGATAATGCAAGGCACGGCGGGCGGGAGCTGCTGATTGCGGAAATGACGTTATGCCATCATAACAGTTATTATGGGAAGACGTTCTGTGTGCACAATTAGCTCCTTAGCAGCTAACTGTGCACACGGAACGTCTTCCCATAATAACTGTTATGATGGCATAACGTCATTTCCGCAATCAGCAGCTCCCGCCCGCCTTGCATTATCCCTTGAATCGCAATAAAAATCGCGATCCATTCATTGCTTTTGAGAAGGCCTTGGTGCGGGCCACAAAATATTGTACCGAGGGCCGCAAATGGCCCGCGGGCCGCGAGTTTGAGACCCCTGCTGTAGAACATGTATATTATTGCTGCTCACTGAGTGGCCAGAAGCACCCAGGATATTGCTATAAGTGCCAGCAACGTGTCCCATCTCTGTGTTTAACAAGCACTAATTCTACCTATTAATGAGACTGTTACATTTGCACTGTGTGTGTTTGTGTGTATCAAGTCCATGTTCTAATCTTGTGTTGTTGCATTGTACGATTGTTCCCTCTGATGAAACAATAAAACAGAATGGCATGCATTTCCCACAATACGTAAGTGAAAACAAACAAACCAACCTCCTCTTTACTCTGAGCTGGCATGTAATTCCTAACCAGTGTAACAATAAGCTGCAGCCTGACCCGGATCTGTGCCCTGGGTGCTGTGCCGATGTGCCACGGGTGCTGCACCTTCATCTGGTCGTCACTAACGGCATGCCGCCTCAAACGCCTTCTTTTCCTGCCTGGAATTGCCAGAGCTTGGGGTTGTGCAGCTTGATACAAACTGAATATTTATAACCTGCTTTGGGACAGTCATGATATATATATTTATGCAATATGGCCCGACCTTGCTGCGCTGGTTTCTGCGCCACTTCCAATACTTCTGGCTGCAACGAGGGTTGATTCTGCATGAGACTGCCTCTGGTTGAGCATAGTGTGTATTGATTGGTTTTCAGCAATCCTCCGTATCAGCAATGCCGTATCTTCTTTGCAATTAACCCTATCCTGCTCCAGCATTGTGCACTGAAATTACCTGAAGCACAGCAGGGTCATCATATCCAAGTACTGTACCAAACACATAGTATAAACCTCTGCAAATCTCCTTTAAAGGGAAAGTTTACCTTAATATTAATAAGAGTGCTATTCTGAGACAATTTGCAATTGGTCTTCATTTTTTATTACAGGTATAGGAACCGTTATCCAGAATGCTCGGAACCAAGGGTATTCCGGATAAGGGGTCTTTTTCTAATTTGGATCTCCATACCTTAAGTCTACTAAAAAATCAATAAACCATTAATTAAACCCAATAGGGCAGTTCTGCCCCAATAAGGGGTAATTATATCTTAGTTGGGATCAAGTACAGGTACTGTTTTATTATTACAGAGAAAAGGGAATAATTTAACCATTAAATAAACCCAATAGGGCTGTTCTGCCCCAATAAGGGGTAATTATATCTTAGTTGGGATCAAGTACAGGTACTGTTTTATTATTACAGCGAAAAGGGAATCATTTAACCATTAAATAAACCCAATAGGGCTGTTCTGCCCCCAATAAGGGGTAATTATATCTTAGTTGGGATCAAGTACAGGTACTGTTTTATTATTACAGAGAAAAGGGAATCATTTAACCATTAAATAAACCCAATAGGGCTGTTCTGCCCCAATAAGGGGTAATTATATCTTAGTTGGGATCAAGTACAGGTACTGTTTTATTATTACAGAGAAAAGGGAATCATTTAACCATTAAATAAACCCAATAGGGCTGTTCTGTCCCAATAAGGGGTAATTATATCTTAGTTGGGATCAAGTACAGGTACTGTTTTATTATTACAGAGAAAAGGGAATCATTTAACCATTAAATAAACCCAATAGGGCTGTTCTGCCCCCAATAAGGGGTAATTATATCTTAGTTGGGATCAAGTACAGGTACTGTTTTATTATTACAGAGAAAAGGGAATCATTTAACCATTAAATAAACCCAATAGGGCTGTTCTGCCCCAATAAGGGGTAATTATATCTTAGTTGGGATCAAGTACAGGTACTGTTTTATTATTACAGAGAAAAGGGAATCATTTAACCATGAAATAAACCCAACAGGACTGTTCTGCCCCCAATAAGGGGTAATTATATCTTAGTTGGGATCAAGTACAGGTACTGTTTTATTATTACAGAGAAAAAGAAAATCATTTTTAAAATTTTGAATTATTTGATTTAAATGGAGTCTATGGGAGACAGGCTTTCCATAATTCAGAGCTTTCTGGATAACAGATAAGGGATCCCATACCTGTAGTTTTTTTATATTTCAATAATTGTTCAGCAGTTATAACAGCTATTTGGTTGCTAGGGTTCAAGTTACCTTAGCAACCAGGGGGGGTTTGGATGAGAAGGCTGGTATATGAATAGGAGAGGGACTGAACACAAAAAGGAGTTCAAAAAAGTAACAATAACAATAAAACTGGAGCCTCACAGAGCAATCGTTTTTTTGCTGCCGGGGTCAGTGACCCCCAGTTGAAAGCTGCAATGAGTTTCAAGAAGGTGACAAGTAATTCAAAAACTACGACCAATTGAAAAGTTGCTTAGAATTGTTCATTCTATACCATTCTAAAAGCTAAATGATAGGTGAACCCCCCTTTTTCAAATGCAGCTTCTCCCACAAATGGCACGCTTTCTGTCACTGCTGCAACACTTATGATGTAAGCCAGTTACACAGGTCCCACTGAAGAGCAAATAGGCCTATTTAATAAGAAACACCTAAATTATAGTTGTCATCACTATAGAGCCAGGACCCTGCAAACGGCTCCCCGGCGTATATAGGGTTAATACAGAAGAAGATATCTCCAACTGTTCCGCTTTACAAGTTTTGCTGCACTTCTAATGTCTTCTAATTACTCACACGCTGCTATTATTTTTGCATAACGAGCCGTTACGTTTCCCTATAATAACCCTGTGTTACACTTATGTTTTAGCTTCCCGGACGCCCCCTTTGCCTGTAGGTTATTGCTGGGGGTGTAGGTTGGGCCCCAGGGCTAGGCTCTGATTTGTACACTAGATACATTATGAGCAGTTGGGCTACGGTTATATCAGCGGCCTTGTCTGTGTGAGAAATTCCCTCTTAGCTGGGCACCGAGACAAATGGATTGTCAGCTCAGTGACATTTAACAACTGTTAGGGAAATTGTACAAGAACTAAGCACAATTCAGCAGGAACAGCCCCCTAAGTTTGCTCATAGCCTGTACAGAGAGATACCATAAAACTATGGCACATTGGGATTCCCCTGTACTAAGCACAATTCAGCAGGAACAGCCCCCTAAGTTTGCTCATAGCCTGTACAGAGAGATACCATAAAACTATGGCACATAGGGATTCCCCCGTACTAAGCACAATTCAGCAGGAACAGCCCCCTAAGTTTGCTCATAGCCTGTACAGAGAGATACCATAAAACTATGGCACATAGGGATTCCCCCGTACTAAGCACAATTCAGCAGGAACAGCCCCCTAAGTTTGCTCATAGCCTGTACAGAGAGATACCATAAAACTATGGCACATAGGGATTCCCCCGTACTAAGCACAATTCAGCAGGAACAGCCCCCTAAGTTTGCTCATAGCCTGTACAGAGAGATACCATAAAACTATGGCACATAGGGATTCCCCCGTACTAAGCACAATTCAGCAGGAACAGCCCCCTAAGTTTGCTCATAGCCTGTACAGAGAGATACCATAAAACTATGGCACATAGGGATTCCCCTGTACTAAGCACAATTCAGCAGGAACAGCCTCCTAAGTTTGCTCATAGCCTGTACAGAGAGATACCATAAAACTATGGCACATAGGGATTCCCCTGTACTAAGCACAATTCAGCAGGAACAGCCCCCTAAGTTTGCTCATAGCCTGTACAGAGAGATACCATAAAACTATGGCACATAGGGATTCCCCTGTACTAAGCACAATTCAGCAGGAACAGCCCCCTAAGTTTGCTCATAGCCTGTACAGAGAGATACCATAAAACTATGGCACATAGGGATTCCCCTGTACTAAGCACAATTCAGCAGGAACAGCCCCCTAAGTTTGCTCATAGCCTGTACAGAGAGATACCATAAAACTATGGCACATAGGGATTCCCCTGTACTAAGCACAATTCAGCAGGAACAGCCCCATAGTTTGCTGATATGCTGTACAGAAAGTTCTGTTGGAATCAAGTAACCTTGTAAATCCCCTGACCTTTTTAAAGTTAGACAGAACTAACTTGGCTTATTTTCTGGAAACATTTCTATATAAAATTCCAAATTCCCTTGTGCACTTGAGCCAAAAGGGAGAATATTCATAATATTGATATAAATGATAAGATATATTCAAAACATTGGCTTTCCTTTCTCAAATCCAGACTGTAGTTGTGGAAGGGATGGATTACATTACTGTAACGCAGGGGAAACATTACTGGTAACTTTGTTACTGCCGAGAACCATAGGCAGATATGGACCCCCCCTCCCCCCGGGGCCGGTCTGTGGCCAACTATCTGGTATATTGTTAGGGCTACAGCTGATAGTATTGGTTCCGCCACAGGGCTTAGCGTCCCACACCATTAAACTGTCTCGCTTCCCTGCCTTTAGTTATTTTGTAACCGACTATTTTCTGTATTATATCAGGCACCACCAATAATGGCGTATCCTGCAACGACGCCTACAGGAATTGTGGGATATGGAATGGTAAGTCATGCCTGTTTTATTCATGTTAATGAAAGCGATAATGGCTAACTTGCACAGTCTTCATATCCTTCTGTTTGTCTTTAGCCCCCAATGGGACCAGTACCAGTCATACAGCAACCGCCATTAATATACAACCAGCCCGTGATGAGACCACCTAATCCTTTCGGCCCTGTATCAGGAGCACAGGTAAGCGCTGCCGCCGCACCCCCTGAGCCTATGGGCTGCCATACGTGGGCTCCGGAGCTTCTCTTGCATTCACATGTAGCAGTACCTATGGCACCCAGGGCTCGTTACTGTCATATACTGCAAATATGATATATATAAATATTAAGCCCATTTACTACACTTGCAGCATAAGGGTGAAGACACACAGAGCTACTTAGTAGGAGCTACTTGTCTCGGCTACTAAACCCCAGAAAATACCCTGCCATAGAGAATACTGAGAATTGCCTTTGCTAAAACACACACACAGACACTATATGCTTAGCATTGTCTATTTTAGTAGCCATGACAAGTTGCTGCTACTAGTAGCTCCATGTGTCTTCACCCTGAGGGTGGAGACACATGGAGCTACTAGTAGCAGCAACTTTTTCACGGCTACTAAACGCCAAAAGATACCCTGCCATAGACGGTACTGAGAATTGTCTCTGCTAAACGCACATAGAGACAATTATCAGTAAATGATCAGCATTGTCTGTTTTAGTAGCCACAACAAGTAGCTGCTACTAGTAGCTCTGTGTGTCTTTAACCTAAGGGTGAAGGTCGAAGACTATTAGTAGCAGCTACTTGTCATGGCTACTAAAATAGACAATGCTGATCATTTACTGATAATTGTCTCTACGTGTGTTTAGCAGAGACAATTCTCAGTACTGTCTATGGCAGGGGATTTTCTGGCATTAAGTAGCAGCTACTAGTAGCTCTGTGTGTCTTTTCCCTAATGGCATGACCACTCCGGTGCTATCAGAACACTGACCATGCTATAAATCCTGGTGATATGCAGTGGTTTGGGGCGGGGAGGTGGGTGAACAGGAATTCCTATACCTTACCATACTCTTTATCTTTCTGCTGATGTGTGTTGTGAGCCTGTCATATCCCATGGCATCTTTGGGGTTAAATCCAGACAGTTAATCGTGGGTAACTCCAGTGCTGTGTGTGCATTTGCCCATCAATAATAAGGTCAGCATTAGCCATTGGAAGATCATTGATCAAATCATACATAATGCTCATTCATTTTATAAAGATAATGATCTTCGAATGCAGTTTTGCTGATCTCTCAGGGGTTAAAAGTAATACATTCTGGGTTTCATTAGTTAATCACACACGTTAGGTTGGGAGCAGGCAGCGGAATTAAGTCCCGTGGCCATGTAGGCCCCCCCCCCCATTTACGCTGCTGGAAGAACCTGTCGAGATGCTGAGAATTACACACAGGTATTTTTATCTGCAATTGCTGCACTTTATAGATTAGTCCGGGGGCAGAGTGGGGTTGTTTCAGAGTTGGCCGTAGTTTGGCCGTCTGTAAAGTAGAACAAGGCCTTTCTGTCTGCGGCAGATGTAAATAGGCACACTGTTACCGACTGTATCTGAATAAACTCACACTATAAAGGCCTCTCACACTACAGCTCTTGTGTAGATCTGCCTTCTCTCTATTCTCATCTCCCCAGTCAGACATTTTATTGTATCTCACTGTTATTGTTGGCCGTTTGCCTATTTGTCAGTGGAGCTGTCCATCTGGCTGGCAAAAGAGACCATTTAGTAAGCTGTTTAATTCTCCTGGTTGCACAAATTACTGGAAAAGTAATATATACTGTTTATATATACTAGTATACTAGTGTATATATAATTAACACACACACACACACACATACACACACACACACACACACACACACACACTTTATATACTTGAGGTACAGCCTCTAATTAGCACAAGCTATCCTCTTTCTTCAGTATGTTTGTCTTTATATGTGTTATGGAACTAAAGTGTTTGCCTTACTTACGCTTCTATAGTTCCAGGGGTACCCAGGGCACAAATAAGCACTCACCCCAAATCCCCCCTAACTGGCCTTCAGGCTGGGCCCCCTTAGCCCATAACAAGGTTACAGATATATAGAAACATTGGGGTAACAGTCACCCTGCTATAGTTCCAGGGGTACCCAGGGCACAAATAAGCACTCACCCCAAATCCCCCCCTAACTGGCCTTCAGGCTGGGCCCCCTTAGCCCATAACAAGGTTACAGATATATAGAAACATTGGGGTAACAGTCACCCTGCTATAGTTCCAGGGGTACCCAGGGCACAAATAAGCACTCACCCCAAATCCCCCCCCCCTAACTGGCCTTCAGGCTGGGCCCCCTTAGCCCATAACAAGGTTACAGATATATAGAAACATTGGGGTAACAGTCACCCTGCTATAGTTCCAGGGGTACCCAGGGCACAAATAAGCACTCACCCCAAATCCCCCCCTAACTGGCCTTCAGGCTGGGCCCCCTTAGCCCATAACAAGGTTACAGATATATAGAAACATTGGGGTAACAGTCACCCTGCTATAGTTCCAGGGGTACCCAGGGCACAAATAAGCACTCACCCCAAATCCCCCCCTAACTGGCCTTCAGGCTGGGCCCCCTTAGCCCATAACAAGGTTACAGATATATAGAAACATTGGGGTAACAGTCACCCTGCTATAGTTCCAGGGGTACCCAGGGCACAAATAAGCACTCACCCCAAATCCCCCCCTAACTGGCCTTCAGGCTGGGCCCCCTTAGCCCATAACAAGGTTACAGATATATAGAAACATTGGGGTAACAGTCACCCTGCTATAGTTCCAGGGGTACCCAGGGCACAAATAAGCACTCACCCCAAATCCCCCCTAACTGGCCTTCAGGCTGGGCCCCCTTAGCCCATAACAAGGTTACAGATATATAGAAACATTGGGGTAACAGTCACCCCGCTATAGTTCCAGGGGTACCCAGGGCACAAATAAGCACTCACCCCAAATCTCTGTGTCCCAGAATATCACCCACATAATACCAGAAGTTAATATCAAGGCTACCTTCCCCTTTAATACAGTGTGCAGCTCACAGACAGAGGGCTGAGCCCCATATAGTACTGAACCCATTATAAGGTTGGGGGGGGGGGGGGTGGATATGCCGGGCAGTGCCAGGGGGGGGGGGCAATGTGTTACTGTGTGTGTCAGCGCTTTATACTGTTTCTGCTTAGAACTAAATCTCACTTTCCATGACATTTTCTGCTCTCATATCCTGTCATTCTCAGACTTTTCTCTCTCTCTCTCTCCTTCTTCCTATGGTTTCATGCCAAGCAGTTGCCTGCGGCGCCCAGCCCCTCCAGCCAGAGTCCTCACAGAGCTCCGGGCGAGGACCGCTACCCACAGCTCTCTTTGCAGGATTTCTTGTAGGACACATTAGGTATAGCCAGACTCATTAGCCACAAGCCCGTATGGCCGGGGGGGGCTGCGACTGACTCAGACTGATGCCGGTGTGTGTGCCCACTCATTTGTGTTGGACCCTGTGCTTAAAGGAGAACTAAACCATAAATACTATATCATTTATATACGGAACCAGCCTGCAGGGTGAGAATATCTATAACAGTAATAACCCCGGGGCTGCAGGGAAGCTGGGCTTTAGGGATCGTCGCAAATCATCAAGCACAAAATGAAATTGATCCACCATAAAAGTGGGTTCGGTGCATCCCTAATATATACAGTATATTGTGAGTGGTTTCCTAAGCTCAGGTAAGTGCCAGCAGCACAGAGTATTGCTGGGAATCAGCAGAGAAGAGGATAGGAGGCTACTGGGGCATCTTTGGGGGGCACAGATCTTCCCTGCTAAAGGCCTGTGGGTGCCTTGGGCCGGTACAGAATTGTAGCCAAATTCTTTGCTGAGCTTTAGTTCTCCTTTAAAGGAAAAAGACGGGGGGGGGGGGGGGGAAGAAGGTAAATACAGGTATGGGACCTATTATCCAGAATGCTCGGGACCTGGGGTTTTCCGGATAAGGGTTGTTCTGCCCCAATAAGGGGTAATTATATCTTAGTTGGGATCAAGTACAGGTACTGTTTTATTATTACAGAGAAAAGGGAATCATTTAACCATTAAATAAACCCAATAGGGCTGTTCTGCCCCAATAAGGGGTAATTATATCTTAGTTGGGATCAAGTACAGGTACTGTTTTATTATTACAGAGAAAAGGGAATCATTTAACCATTAAATAAACCCAATAGGGCTGTTCTGCCCCCAATAAGGGATAATTATATCTTAGTTGGGATCAAGTACAGGTACTGTTTTATTATTACAGAGAAAAGGGAATCATTTAACCATTAATTAAACCCAATAGGACTGTTCTGCCCCCAATAAGGGGTAATTATATCTTAGTTGGGATCAAGTACAGGTACTGTTTTATTATTACAGAGAAAAGGGAATCATTTAACCATGAAATAAACCCAATAGGGCTGTTCTGCCCCAATAAGGGGTAATTATATCTTAGTTGGGATCAAGTACAGGTACTGTTTTATTATTACAGAGAAAAGGGAATCATTTAACCATGAAATAAACCCAATAGGGCTGTTCTGCCCCAATAAGGGGTAATTATATCTTAGTTGGGATCAAGTACAAGGTACTGTTTTATTATTACAGAGAAAAGGGAATCATTTAACCATGAAATAAACCCAATAGGGCTGTTCTGCCCCAATAAGGGGTAATTATATCTTAGTTGGGATCAAGTACAGGTACTGTTTTATTATTACAGAGAAAAGGGAATCATTTAACCATGAAATAAACCCAATAGGGCTGTTCTGCCCCCAATAAGGGGTAATTATATCTTAGTTGGGATCAAGTACAGGTACTGTTTTATTATTACAGAGAAAAGGGAATCATTTAACCATTAAATAAACCCAATAGGGCTGTTCTGTTTCCAGATAAGGTATCCCATACCTGTATCCCCTTAAAAGGGAATATTTCAATACCTATTTAAAGCCATGACCGTTTACAGAGTTTTTTTTTACCCTAAAATTAGTTTCTGGTATGATTTAGGCAATATTATATCTCATTCTTTGTTTTCAGCTATAACCCAATTGCTGCTTTTTTCTTTCCCCCCCCCCAGATGCAGTTCATGTAACCCAGCTGGAGGGGGAGCACCCTTAGAAAAGGCAACGCTAAGTAACAAATCCCTACTTCCAGTTCAATCCAAGCTGCTGTAAAGCTCTCTCCTCTTCCACGGGAACGGTGGCGGAACAAGGCGCGGCGCTACGAACGACCCGAAGCTTCCCCTACAAGATAGTCGGAAAGGGGCCCGATGTATCCCAGTCTCTCCAGTCATACAGAGTGATGGTACCAGTCATATAGTGGGGGGGCACAGTGAGATACCAGGATGTGCTACGTACTGTGATTGGCTCTGCTGTGCCAAGTGGGCGGTTCCCTTCGGCCGTCGGCGGGTGAATCAAATCACATGACCCCCTTGTCATTAATCAGTACTTTTCTTTCTTCTGCTTGGACACATATAGACCGTAATTGTCATTAACACTTTCTATTCCCCCCGCCCGCCCCGCCTTTGAAATATATATATACCTCTATATATATATATATTCAGTTTGCAGTAGACATTCCTTTATGTATTATTTGTATTTATTTATGATTATCAGTTTAACATTAATGTATCAAACACCGTATGTATGGATGTATACAATTTCTTTCTTTTTTTTAATATGAAATTCCATACAGAGCACTAAATATTTTTAAGTCCATATACTGCTAATGGGGAGGGCCAGATTTTATCCGTCTTTTAATGGAATCCCCCATAGACATCATTTTTGTGCCTGGGATTTTACGAGGGGGGGGGGGGGGGGAGGAGGTTTATCGATGTCGGGGGAGGGACACACTACATTTTAAACCCGATTTTATTTGCGGGGTGGGGGGGGGGGGAAGGAATTTATCGCTTTGTGCTTGCCAGGTCATTATTTCCCATTCGACATGGTAACGCCTTTCAAAATGAATGTGAGGAATTGCTTTCATTGTGTATTTTCCTTTACGACGTGTGGGAGGGGCTTATAATGAAGCCGCCTGATTGGTGGCAGAGACCTGAATCGTCACTCTATAACAAAGTGCCATAAGCCTATTCCATACGTTACGTTTACAAGGGGGAGACATTTCCTGTAACACAAAGCCATTCTGGCTATAAATTGGCCAGCTGGCCATAAATATAAAAATATATATATATTCCGGTCTCTAAGTGCAGGCAACGGAGCATTCTAGATCTCAGACCCATCTTCGTGGATCTCTGTGGCTGCTGTTGAGCTTCACCTCCCAAAAGCATTGGGCTGTTCTATTTCCAAGCAGGAGTGCATGCTGGGAGTTGTAGTTCAGGAACAGCCGCAGGTTGAACAGAAGTGGTTCCCTCACCCTGCAGGGGCAGAAGGGCAGCCATTAGCGACCAATGAAAATCCAGTGTGGCCGCCCGGGGTAGTGGGGATCGGCAGAGCGCGGGCGCTGTTGACCAGCCCCCGCCGTGTATATAAAAGTAAGGAAGCCTGGAAGGAAAGTGAACAATATGAAAGCAATTCTGTACATGAACATGTACTTGCTGCATTGTCTCTGCAGATTCTATTTTTGTTTAAAATATAAAAAGAAAAAACAATGTATGTGATTAAGAATTGGTGGATTTTCAAATAAATTCAGCTTCAACGAGGATCGTGTGTTATACGGCAGGACTATCGGCGACTGTGGGAATATTATGGGATGGAGGGTCCCGTCGGTTCTGGGATACAGTAAGGCCGATTTCCTGCTTTTCTCTAATAACGAGACAGTACCTAGAACCATGAAAGAAACAATCCTATCCTAGGCTTGTTAAGGGATCACATTCAAAATTATGTAGTGGAGAATGCCATTATGAGCAGTAATCAGCATGGCTTTATGAAGGACAGGTCATGTCAGACCAATTTAATTGCTTTTTATGATGAGGTAAGTAAGAAGCTGGACAGTGGGGATGCAGTAGATATCATCTATTTGGATTTTGCCAAAGCATTTGATACCGTTCCCCACAAACGACTGCTTTCTAAGCTAAGGTCTATTGGTCTTAGTGAAGTCGTTTGCACATGGATAGAAAACTGGCTACAGGATCGGGTACAGAGGGTGGTTGTTAATGGTACATTCTCTACTTGGAGTAAGGTTCTCAGTGGGGTCCCTCAGGGTTCTGTACTGGGTCCACTTTTGTTTAATTTGTTCATAAATGACTTAGGGGAGGGTATTATGAGTAATGTATCAGTGTTTGCAGATGACACAAAACTCTGCAGACCAGTCAATTCTATCCAGGATGTGACATCCCTGCAGCAGGATCTTGACCAACTGGCAATCTGGGCAGCTAAGTGGCAGATGAGATTTAATGTGGATAAATGTAAGGTCATGCACCTGGGATGTAAAAATATGCAAGCCCCGTATAACCTTAATGGGACTGCACTAGGCAAATCCATAATGGAGAAGGACCTTGGAGTCCTTGTAGATAATAAACTTGGCTGTAGCAAGCAATGCCAGGCAGCAGCTGCAAGGGCAAATAAGGTTCTGAGCTGTATTAAAAGGGGTATAGATTCACGGGAGGAGGGGGTTATTCTTCCCCTTTACAGAGCGCTGGTAAGGCCCCATCTAGAATATGCTGTTCAGTTTTGGTCTCCAGTGCTCAAACGGGACATTATTGAGCTAGAGAGGGTCCAGAGAAGGGCAACTAAGCTGGTAAAGGGTATGGAAAGTCTCAGTTATGGGGAAAGACTGGCCAAGTTGGGTCTGTTTACACTGGAGAAGAGGCGCTTAAGAGGTGACATGATAACTATGTATAAATATATAAGGGGATCATATAATAACCTTTCTAATGTTTTATTTACCAGTAGGTCCTTCCAACGGACACGAGGGCACCCACTCCGTTTAGAAGAAGGGAGGTTCCATTTAAATATTCGGAAAGGATTTTTTACAGTGAGAGCTGTGAAGTTGTGGAATTCCCTCCCCGAATCAGTCGTGCTGGCTGATACATTATATAGCTTTAAGAAGGGGCTGGATGGATTCTTAGCAAGTGAGGGAATACAGGGTTATGGGAGATAGCTCTTAGTACAAGTTGATACAGGGACTGGTCCGATTGCCATCTTGGAGTCAGGAAGGAATTTTTTCCCCTCTGAGGCAAATTAGAGAGGTTTCAGATGGGGTTTTTTGCCTTCCTCTGGATCAACTAGTAGTTAGGCAGGTTATATATAGGCATTATGGTTGAACTTGATGGACGTATGTCTTTTTTCAACCCAACTTACTATGTTACTATTGGGCTTTTACTATTTAACCCTAAGCCTACCAGTGTTATTTGCTTTTGCCAGTAAACATACGGACTCAAAAGACAAGTTTAGGTCCCTGGCAGTTGGTGCCATTGAATTTACCATCCCCGGCCTTATAGCGAGGTGATTCTAATGCACAAAGACCCCTTATCCAGAAAACGGCAGCCCCAAAGGAGAAAAACTGCATCGGGCAAGGGAAAAATACTCCTTTTTATTTATCCTTCCCAGCATCCCTAGCGCTGGCTGACACTTGAGCAGTAAAGTTGGAAAGGCCCAAACTGCCGAATATCGGAAATAAGGTAATATGGCGGCGCTCTACTGTTACCCTGGGCCGGGGCAGATTTGTTTCTAAAAGAAGCACTGGCCTGGGGTATCCGCTTTGTGATTGGATTCACTGGGGTGCTGCCTAACATCGGCACCCCTATTACATCCACCTTTCCTTTACTTTTAGAAACCCAGTCTTAGGCCAAATCAGGACCCAAAAATTCACCACTGAACCCTGTAAAAACTGCTGTGATTGGCTGAATCCAGAAGCAAATCTAGGACGTTGCACAATCCTAATCCGGAACATTTAGATAATAGATCCCATAAGTGAAGTAAAATAAAATGCAGCACAGCAGGGTATGGAGCCCTTGGTATTGGGAGTCTTGTAAATTAGTTACCAATAAGGAAGCACCTAACGAAGGATTCTTTAACTAACCCAGTTTGATAGGGTTATGGTGACTGGCCCACCCAGAGGGGGGGAGGGGGGGGGACTTATTTGAGAGTAACTAAATAAAATGATGCTGGTTATATGCTAAATACAGTTGTACTGGGGGCCTCTTTATTGAAAAGGAATTGGGGGTTTGTGGATAACAGACTGTGCAACGCTAGGCAGTGCCAGTAAGTGCCCGGTAAAGCTACTAATTCTCTCTCACAGGAGGGCCAATGACTCGGGATGAAAGCACAATCCTGCCTAATGGTATTTCTCCTCTGTTTGCATTTCCACCCTCTGAACAGGAACGTTCTGGGTCTACGATACCCCTATTCCGATACCCCTATTCCGATACCCCTATTCCCCCATACTGTACAGTGTAATATCCTAAAGGTGAAGCAGATTTTACAGGGGATGTTCACCTTAACGTTTATGTTGCTATAAGTGGACTTATTCTGAACAACCTTCTCAATTGGGCTTCATTCTTTGCATTATTATCTTCCTTTCTGCCTATTTCCAGTCATTGGCCCAAAGCAAACACAAAATAGCCTGGCTCGAAGAAGTAATTCATGTTTTTATTTAAAATGCGTATGTTTCTTTTCAGGGCCCCTCTACAATAATATTTATTGGCCTTTCCACGCTTTTGCCCTCCTTTCTGCCCCTCCCTCCTCCATCACTTTAGCCAGTACTTGGGTTTGCCTTCTCCATATTTGTTTTTCCATCTCCCCCTCTCCAATCCAGAGCCCCACGTAATGCTTGGAATTGTCTGTCACTTTCTGGAATATCTCCGTACAGACTGGCGCATTCGCTAATACGGCCCAACCCAACGGAACCTTTATCCTACACAGTCTCTTGGCTATGCCAATGTAGATCTCATCTTTGTTGGGGTTACCGGCCATTTGTGTCTCTTGTGAGCGACTGGATCACCCAGGGGTGCTTGGCTCGTGGCTTCTGCCCCCTCCTGGTGTATAGGCATCACCTGCCCCTCCAGGCGCAACCGCTTCAGCTCCAGCGGGCCCAGCTGTAAGTATTGCTTAAACATGGACAAAAGCACATTATTCACCGTTAATACCATTTTCTTCTCTTACTTATTATGCAGGGAGATGCTTTTACTATTGGCCAAGCCATATTCCTGCTATACAGATAGGCAGACTGGATTGGATTAGATGTATCTATGAACAGTATGTATCTATTTAATAATAAGTGTTGCTACACTAAACAATAACCTTTGTTTCAGATGTAAATACATTGGGCTACAGTGTTGCCCCCAGTAATAAGGTGCAGATATCTAGTAACAGCTTCTGTTTGTATGTTGGGGCCTCTATTCCTTTACCTGAAAGTCCTTTTCATCTTCATAGAGATGGTCACATTGGCTTGTGGGGTCAGCGTCTAACGGAGGCTTCTGATAGGTCAGTTTTTTCTCAATAGGGGCCAGAGTGGGGCTCCTGGACTCTAAAGCAAGATACACCCATGATGCACTCTGTCTATATATCGACTAAACAGTATAAATGTATTAGCCACTGCATGGAATGGGGGGGGGGGGGGGAGATCAATATGTATAAAGGGACTAAACAATGAATCCTTTGATCCTTCCAGACTAGAACATGCCAGGGGAACGCTTCAGGATTACATGCATTAAATGGGCTTTTACAGTGAGAGGCCAGAAGTTGGGATTCCCCCATGAATCAGTGGTGCTGGCAGATACATTAGACAGATTCAGGGAAGGGCTGGCTGCCATTTTAGCAGGGGAGAAAATACAGGGTAACTGAAATGAACTCTTTGTTCAAAGTGGATCCTGGGACTGGTCAGATTCTAATGACGCCGGCAATTAAGCTCATCCTAATGGCTGCGTTTGGTCATATTCAGTAGGGTTAGTAACACACAACTCCGGCCTCTCCCTATAAATAAATAACATCAGGATATATATAATTATCTGGGTACCTGTGCCATGCTGTGGCTTTGATATATCATGTTCTGATGGTGCAGCACTTGTAACTTCCATACCCAACACCTGGGTTAGAAATGTATTCCTGTAACATAAATACAGCTATATAAGCATAGGTACTCAATGTGCACAATTCAGCAGGAACAGCCCCCATAGCCTGTACAGAGAGATCCCATAAAACTATGGCACATAGGGATTCCCCTTAACTAAGCACAATTCAGCAGGAACAGCCCCCTAAGTTTGCTCATAGCCTGTACAGAGAGATACCATAAAACTATGGCAGCATAGGGATTCCCCTGTACTAAGCACAATTCAGCAGGAACAGCCCCCTAAGTTTGCTCATAGCCTGTACAGAGAGATACCATAAAGCTATGGCACATAGGGATTCCCCTGTACTAAGCACAATTCAGCAGGAACAGCCCCCTAAGTTTGCTCATAGCCTGTACAGAGAGATACCATAAAACTATGGCACATAGGGATTCCCCTGTACTAAGCACAATTCAGCAGGAACAGCCCCCTAAGTTTGCCCATAGCCTGTACAGAGAGATACCATAAAACTATGGCACATAGGGATTCCCCTGTACTAAGCACAATTCAGCAGGAACAGCCCCCTAAGTTTGCCCATAGCCTGTACAGAGAGATACCATAAAACTATGGCACATAGGGATTCCCCTGTACTAAGCACAATTCAGCAGGAACAGCCCCCTAAGTTTGCTCATAGCCTGTACAGAGAGATACCATAAAACTATGGCACATAGGGATTCCCCTGTACTAAGCACAATTCAGCAGGAACAGCCCCCTAAGTTTGCTCATAGCCTGTACAGAGAGATAACATAAAACTATGGCACATAGGGATTCCCCTGTACTAAGCACAATTCAGCAGGAACAGCCCCCTAAGTTTGCTCATAGCCTGTACAGAGAGATACCATAAAACTATGGCACATAGGGATTCCCCTGTACTAAGCACAATTCAGCAGGAACAGCCCCCTAAGTTTGCTCATAGCCTGTACAGAGAGATCCCATAAAACTATGGCAGCATAGGGATTCCCCTGTACTAAGCACAATTCAGCAGGAACAGCCCCCTAAGTTTGCCCATAGCCTGTACAGAGAGATACCATAAAACTATGGCAGCATAGTGATTCCCCTGTACTAAGCACAATTCAGCAGGAACAGCCCAAGTTTGCTAATAGCCTGGCAGCACCCCATGGAACCCTTGGCACAATCCTTAGTTGTTGGAATTTATGGATGTTATTTTAGTGACTTAGACTTTATTTTTCTTATTGTATTTACTTTTGGTTTTGCTATAACACTGTTATTCAGTCAGTGAGTGCTGATTTTTTCCCCTCATTGAAACCATAAAGTTGGCGCTGGGATACATTCTCTGGGTACAGCCTAACGGGGCTGGGGTGCATACTGTACCTGGATATATTCAGATCCTTTAGTCTGGATTCGAAAAGCTGATTTACACTCGCCAAATTGTCTTGTTCCAGCCTATGAACTGCCTGCTTCATATCATCAACATCTCTCCTGTATATGGCAACCTGAGGAACAGATCCAGATAGGGCTCAATAGAATAGCGCCATCACATGAGCAGGAACCCCCAGCATGTACTGTACTCACTGATACGGGGTAACTATGGGCTCATTTACTCAGTGTCAGCTACTAACACTCCATCAGAATGCTCTGTTATACAGATAGCTAGAATCTCAGCCATAAAGCAGGGCAGGACTGCTGCTTACAATGGGGGGGATCAGATAGGATCTGTGCCACTGTGACAGAATGCTCTGTTATACAGATAGCTAGAATCTCAGCCATAAAGCAGGGCAGGACTGCTGCTTACAATGGGGGGGATCAGATAGGATCTGTGCCACTGTGACAGAATGCTCTGTTATACAGATAGCTAGAATCTCAGCCATAAAGCAGGGCAGGACTGCTGCTTACAATGGGGGGATCAGATAGGATCTGTGCCACTGTGACAGAATGCTCTGTTATACAGATAGCTAGAATCTCAGCCATAAAGCAGGGCAGGACTGCTGCTTACAATGGGGGGATCAGATAGGATCTGTGCCACTGTGACAGAATGCTCTGTTATACAGATAGCTAGAATCTCAGCCATAAAGCAGGGCAGGACTGCTGCTTACAATGGGGGGGGGGGGATCAGATAGGATCTGTGCCACTGTGACAGAATGCTCTGTTATACAGATAGCTAGAATCTCAGCCATAAAGCAGGGCAGGACTGCTGCTTACAATGGGGGGGATCAGATAGGATCTGTGCCACTGTGACAGAATGCTCTGTTATACAGATAGCTAGAATCTCAGCCATAAAGCAGGCCAGGACTGCTGCTTACAATGGGGGGGATCAGATAGGATCTGTGCCACTGTGACAGAATGCTCTGTTATACAGATAGCTAGAATCTCAGCCATAAAGCAGGGCAGGACTGCTGCTTACAATGAGGGGATCAGATAGGATCTGTGCCACTGTGACAGAATGCTCTGTTATACAGATAGCTAGAATCTCAGCCATAAAGCAGGGCAGGACTGCTGCTTACAATGGGGGGATCAGATAGGATCTGTGCCACTGTGACAGAATGCTCTGTTATACAGATAGCTAGAATCTCAGCCATAAAGCAGGGCAGGACTGCTGCTTACAATGGGGGGATCAGATAGGATCTGTGCCACTGTGACAGAATGCTCTGTTATACAGATAGCTAGAATCTCAGCCATAAAGCAGGGCAGGACTGCTGCTTACAGTTTATAACATTGCTCGGGGGCACTATGGTTTAACCACAGCTCCCATGAAGCACTGCCTCCCAAACCAGATGTGTGGGCACCGTTACATTAATGGCGCGGGTACAGGAGGGGGCAGGGTGTATGCTGGTTGTGCCCACAGCCCCGGCGCCAGATTCTCTGCATAATGTTCTTTCCTGAAAATAAATTCACTGAGTAAAGATGTAATTTTCCCTTTAGTCAGTTATTTTCAGTTCCATGTTGGCCGCCCGCTCACTAAGCAGCTCTGTACGGCGCCACAAGGAATGGGCAGGGAATCTCCCCCCCGGGGGGGCAAATGTGTGAGCGGCAAAACTGGCACCAACCTCTCTCTTTAACCAGTCGTTTTCACTGATCTCTTTCCGGCTCTCCTCGTCCATGTCTTTAACTGCATTCTGGGAAATTAAAGGGGAAATAAAAAGGCTATTTATATACACGTTGGCCGGGGCACAGGCAGAACCGACATTTTTCTGGGGGGGGGGGGGGGGGGGGGGGGGCATTGTGAGCATCTTGTCAGCAAATTAAAGGGAAACTAACCCCATTAGCCAGTCTGTAAATGCCAGACATGATTTATAGGGCTTGTTTGCCTTTACATTAACTGTTATTATGATGTAAAGACTGATATTCTTGCAATTGGTCATTTTTTTTTTTTTTATTTGTGGTACCTGAATTATTTGCTTTATATTCACCAACTCGCCACTTTGGAATTGTAGCAGCTATATGGTTGCTAGGGTCCAAATGAAACTATGTAGATGCAGAGCAGGCACTCAGCAAGCAAGCACTCACTCAACAAACAGGCACTCAGTGAGCAGGCACTCACTCAACAAACAGGCACTCAGTGAGCAGGCACTCACTCAACAAACAGGCACTCAGTGAGCAGGCACTCACTCAACAAACAGGCACTCAGTGAGCAGGCACTCACTCAACAAACAGGCACTCAGTGAGCAGGCACTCACTCAACAAACAGGCACTCAGTGAGCAGGCACTCACTCAACAAACAGGCACTCAGTGAGCAGGCACTCACTCAACAAACAGGCACTCAGTGAGCAGGCACTCACTCAACAAACAGGCACTCAGTGAGCAGGCACTCACTCAACAGGCACTCAGTGAGCAGGCACTCAGTCAACAAACAGGCACTCAGTGAGCAGGCACTCACTCAACAAACAGGCACTCAGTGAGCAGGCACTCACTCAACAAACAGGCACTCAGTGAGCAGGCACTCAGTCAACAAACAGGCACTCAGTGAGCAGGCACTCACTCAACAAACAGGCACTCAGTGAGCAGGCACTCACTCAACAAACAGGCACTCACTCAACAAACAGGCACTCAGTCAACAAACAGGCACTCAGTCAACAAACAGGCACTCAGTGAGCAGGCACTCACTCAACAAACAGGCACTCAGTGAGCAGGCACTCACTCAACAAACAGGCACTCAGTGAGCAGGCACTCACTCAACAAACAGGCACTCAGCAGGCACTCAGCAGGCACTCACTCAACAAACAGGCACTCAGGCACTCACTCAACAAACAGGCAGTCAGCAGGCACTCACTCAACAAACAGGCACTCAGCAGGCACTCACTCAACAAACAGGCACTCAGCAGGCACTCACTCAAAAAACAGGCACTCAGCAGGCACTCACTCAACAAACAGGCACTCAGTGAGCAGGCACTCACTCAACAAACAGGCACTCAGTTAGCAGGCACTCACTCAACAAACAGGCACTCAGTGAGCAGGCACTCACTCAAAAAACAGGCACTCAGTGAGCAGGCACTCACTCAACAAACAGGCACTCAGTTAGCAGGCACTCACTCAACAAACAGGCACTCAGTGAGCAGGCACTCACTCAACAAACAGGCACTCACTCAACAAACAGGCACTCAGTGAGCAGGCACTCACTCAACAAACAGGCACTCAGTGAGCAGGCACTCACTCAACAAACAGGCACTCAGTGAGCAGGCACTCACTCAACAAACAGGCACTCAGTGAGCAGGCACTCACTCAACAAACAGGTACTCAGTGAGCAGGCACTCACTCAACAAACAGGTACTCAGTGAGCAGGCACTCACTCAACAAACAGGCACTCAGTGAGCAGGCACTCACTCAACAAACAGGCACTCAGTGAGCAGGCTTTCAAAACAGGCATTTTAATAACGAAGTATGTTTTACTTAAGGGCCTTTTCTAAGGTTTTCAGAATTGTTTAGGGTCCAAATGACTAACGAGCAGGCAGAAGTCCAATGAGAGATGGGTATATGAATAGGGGAGGGGCTGAATAGAAATATAAGGAATAAAAAGTAACAATAACAACAAAACTGGAGCCTCACAGAGCAATAGGGTTTGGCTGCCGGGGTCAGTGACCCCATTTGAAAGCTGGAAAGAGGCAGAAGAAGAAGGGAAATAATTCAGAAACAACAAAAATGAAGATCTGCTAAGCACTGACAATACCATACTAAAAGTTAACTCAAAGGTGAACTTCCCTTTTAACCTTCACCAGTAAAGACCTCCCCGCCCCCAGGGATTGGCTGGCAGCCAATAGGAACGTTACCTGTGTGGCTAGATCCTTCGTCTGCTCTATCAGCCTCTCCGTTTCTTTCCCAATTTGCAGTTTCGCCATCTCCAGGTTTTTGCTGAAATACCCTGTTTTAGGAACAACGAGAGAAATGAGCGGCCGGTTCTTCTGCCTTAACCCGTTACCCATAATGCAATGCTTCACCCTGAGGCTAAATATAATATATATAATAATATACCTAACCCATCATGGCTGCCATGCTAAGGACTGGCATTCAGTTCTCCTGTGGCATGAAGAACATGTGCAGCAGGGGATTCTGGGAGTGGCAGAATGGCTGCCCATCCCCATTTTAGTGGATACAAAGTTCTGCCACCTGATGTAGGAGCAAGGCTGAGGCATGCTGGGAGCTGTAGTCCAGAAATATCAGGGGTGTATTATTAAAGCTATATTAAACAATAACATTTTCCCCCAAATCTCCACAGCCAATGACTGCTTTAAAATGCGAACATTCCTCCAATGAGAATCCCAGCTGATCCGGCTCCCTGTTCTCTGGAGTTGGGAGCAATAAGCACAGTTTCCCAGCACTGAACAAGTCTGTCACTTTATCCCCATGTCTGATTCCTGTGCCATATAATGACGGGAAATGACATCATAATCTCTATATGTAAGGTACCAGCAAGATGCTGTGAATCCGTGTTCTCATTGGTCAATTCTTTTGCATTTATAATGAGGTTTTTTATTAGAATTCTCATTGGTGAATTTTCTTGCATCTATAATGATGTTTTTTGGCAGCTTCTATAGCAACACTAGGGGGCGCTGGCCCAGAACCCACACAGACCCGCTTTCCCAGCACACTGACCATTGATCTCATTGCAGCTCTGCTTCATGTCGGTTCTTTCCGCTTCCAGGAGAGAAATCTGTTTGGCGTGTTCCTTGCTCCCGAGGTTCTGGTACTCGGCCCAATAATCCCTCTCGGCCTCGCTCTCCCCAATCACCTTCTCCAGCTGGTTTATCCTTGAGGCAATCTCTGCAAGGCGCAAGGGTTATAGACAGGGGGACAAATTAATGGAAACACCTAAAGTTCCTACCTAGGTTCTAGCTGATCCAAACAGAACCCACTTTGTCCCTATGAGGCCTTAGTGATTAAACACATTGGTCTGGGGTCGTATCAGGTGGTGCAGCAGCCGGGTCCCCATGTCAGTGTTTGGGCCACAAAGGATATTGCCTCTCCTGATCTGGCTGTTGCTCCATTGTTTCTCAGGGAAGCGGCCATCTTGGCTCCTTACAAGTCTGGCCCTGTTGGCCCCCATCTCAGCCTGTATATTAGCAGATTCATTAGCCTCGTGCATGTCGTTAGTGTTAATGAGCTGTTCAGGTTATAAGATTTTCCCTTGTCTAGTGGGGCACCGGCTCTGCTTTCCAATACAGATCTAGAATTCCTGCCGTAAAGCAAGACTGAACTGCTGTTTGTGCTGGAAAGGAAGTAGAGACCAGGAAATGAAGTGCAAAGCAGTAAGACATCTATTCCCAGGACGACTCTATCACTATAAATACCCTGGAGGAGTCGTTCCTTCTGCCGGCAGAGCACCCACTTCTCCCCGAGAGCCGCGTCCACTTGCTCCCTGCTGATCTCCTCCTTATTGGCCATATCCTTCTCCAGCGCCTTGGCCTCGCTTAGCAGAGTCTTCACGTGACCCATCTGCTCCTCTTTCAGACGCTCGTTCTGTATTGATCAAGGGTGAGAATAGAGCTTCAACGGCCCTGGCTGGCAGGGAATGCTGGGAGTTGTACTCCAGAAATATCGGGGCCCCAGCAGCAGGAGACAGCACAATTCAGCAGGAACAGCCCCCTAAGTTTGCTCATAGCCTGTACAGAGAGATACCATAAAACTATGGCACATAGGGATTCCCCTGTACTAAGCACAATTCAGCAGGAACAGCCCCCTAAGTTTGCTCATAGCCTGTACAGAGAGATACCATAAAACTATGGCACATAGGGATTCCCCTGTACTAAGCACAATTCAGCAGGAACAGCCCCCTAAGTTTGCTCATAGCCTGTACAGAGAGATACCATAAAACTATGGCACATAGGGATTCCCCTGTTACTAAGCACAATTCAGCAGGAACAGCCCCCTAAGTTTGCTCATAGCCTGTACAGAGAGATCCCATAAAACTATGGCACATAGGGATTCCCCTGTACTAAGCACAATTCAGCAGGAACAGCCCCCTAAGTTTGCTCATAGCCTGTACAGAGAGATACCATAAAACTATGGCACATAGGGATTCCCCTGTACTAAACACAATTCAGCAGGAACAGCCCCCTAAGTTTGCTCATAGCCTGTACAGAGAGATACCATAAAACTATGGCACATAGGGATTCCCCTGTACTAAGCACAATTCAGCAGGAACAGCCCCCTAAGTTTGCTCATAGCCTGTACAGAGAGATACCATAAAACTATGGCACATAGGGATTCCCCTGTACTAAGCACAATTCAGCAGGAACAGCCCCCTAAGTTTGCTCATAGCCTGTACAGAGAGATACCATAAAACTATGGCACATAGGGATTCCCCTGTACTAAGCACAATTCAGCAGGAACAGCCCCCTAAGTTTGCTCATAGCCTGTACAGAGAGATACCATAAAACTATGGCACATAGGGATTCCCCTGTACTAAGCACAATTCAGCAGGAACAGCCCCCTAAGTTTGCTCATAGCCTGTACAGAGAGATACCATAAAACTATGGCACATAGGGATTCCCCTGTACTAAGCACAATTCAGCAGGAACAGCCCCCTAAGTTTGCTCATAGCCTGTACAGTTACTTAAAGCAACCAATCAAATTGTTTACTCTCATTTTCAACTTGTATAACGAGCAAAACTAATTGCTAATGAACACGGAACCTGTTCAGTTCCTACCGCTGTTAGTAAATGAGCCCTAAAAGAGAAATACATCCCTTTAACCCTTTGCATGCTATGAATCCTTCCGCCTTGTATGTACAGCATGAAATAGACTAAAGGGAAAGAACCCACGGCGGGGAATTAATTAATACCCATTGCCCCCCCCCCCCAGGAGTCACATTCCTTTAGCAGCCAAAGTGCCACATTAGGAAGTATCCGTAAGGCAAATAACTGCCAGATCTAACGAGGCTGCCGCCCTGTCCCCATAACCCTATGCAGCCGGGAAGGAAGAAGATCCATAATGGGGGGGGGGGGGCAGAGCCTGTTTCCTTCTATTTTTTATTCTATCTCAGCTCATTTACCCTTTATTCTGATCCCAATCCATCGCTAATTAAAAACCTGTGCCTAATTGCCCTACTTGGGGCGGGATCCAGCGGCCACGGATACTGCTATGGGATTAATTGGGCTGTTTCTGCTGGAATCATCTTTATTATGAAGGTCACTTACATATTAATATCCTCCCTGTAGCGGAAAGGGCAGATATCCCTCGTTACTGGGTGGGTTTGATCTTCCGTTCACTTGCATTTAATTATACAGTAATGGCACATATCTAATTATACACTCTTATAGCGGCCCTTATATATACAGGTATGGGACCCGGTATCCAGAATGCTTGGGACCTGGAGTATTCCAGATAAGGGGTCTTTCCATAATTTGGATCTCCTACCTTAAGTCTACTTGAAAAAGTACTTAAACAGTAATTAGATCCAATAGGGCAGTTCTGCCCCAATAAGGGGTAATTATATCTTAGTTGGGATCAAGTACAGGTACTGTTTTATTATTACAGAGAAAAGGGAATCATTTAACCATTAAATAAACCCAATAGGGCTGTTCTGCCCCCAATAAGGGGTAATTATATCTTAGTTGGGATCAAGTACAGGTACTGTTTTATTATTACAGAAAAAAGGGAATCATTTAACCATTAAATAAACCCAATAGGGCTGTTCTGCCCCCAATAAGGGGTAATTATATCTTAGTTGGGATCAAGTACAGGTACTGTTTTATTATTACAGAAAAAAGGGAATCATTTAACCATTAAATAAACCCAATAGGGCTGTTCTGCCCCAATAAGGGGTAATTATATCTTAGTTGGGATCAAGTACAGGTACTGTTTTATTATTACAGAGAAAAGGGAATCATTTAACCATGAAATAAACCCAATAGGACTGTTCTGCCCCAATAAGGGGTAATTATATCTTAGTTGGGATCAAGTACAGGTACTGTTTTATTATTACAGAGAAAAGGGAATCATTTAACCATTAAATAAACCCAATAGGGCTGTTCTGCCCCAATAAGGGGTAATTATATCTTAGTTGGGATCAAGTACAGGTACTGTTTTATTATTACAGAGAAAAGGGAATCATTTAACCATTAAATAAACCCAATAGGGCTGTTCTGCCCCAATAAGGGGTAATTATATCTTAGTTGGGATCAAGTACAGGTACTGTTTTATTATTACAGAGAAAAGGGAATCATTTAACCATTAAATAAACCCAATAGGGCTGTTCTGCCCCAATAAGGGGTAATTATATCTTAGTTGGGATCAAGTACAGGTACTGTTTTATTATTACAGAGAAAAGGGAATCATTTAACCATTAAATAAACCCAATAGGGCTGTTCTGTCCCCAATAAGGGGTAATTATATCTTAGTTGGGATCAAGTACAGGTACTGTTTTATTATTACAGAGAAAAGGGAATCATTTAACCATTAAATAAACCCAATAGGGCTGTTCTGCCCCCAATAAGGGGTAATTATATCTTAGTTGTGATCAATCTATGGGAGATGGCCTTTCCGTAATTCTGTACTTTCTGGATAATGGGTTTCCGGATAAGGGGTCCAATACCTGTATATGGTTTATACTACTTACCCTATTGCTCATTTTGGGGCAGTTAATGAAAGAGATAAATAACATACTTACACGTTCCTTATATCTCGCATTCTTATCTTCTATTTGCTTTAGCTCCGCCCTAAGTTCCTCTATGGCGCTTTCCCTCTTCTCGATCCTGGGAAGAGATTCAGAGCACATCCCATAAGGGCCATACAGTGTCCCAATCCCATAATCCTGCACTTCTTGCCTGTGGGCAGTAGCCTGTCTGTAATCACAGCAGCTAGATCTCGCTTATCTACATCCCCCTGTCATAGACTCCTTTAGGTCATATTCAGACCTTTAGACTATGGGGGCAATCTGCTCTGGGGTATAGTAGTGTGTCTGGGGAGGAATGCTGGTTTCATCGATGTCTGCAGCCTTTGCAGCATTGCCATATATCAAGGACTTTGTTTTACTTGAACTGCTCCACCTAGTGGGGGAATGCAGAATCCATTTATTGTTTGAATTAAATGTCTATACCTCAGAGACGGAACACCTCCGTACCTCCCTGCTGCGAGGCAAATTATACAGGCTTGTGGAGGAGCCATTAATAAGAAGCAATCTGATTGGCTCATAACTTGGGGCACTTACTGGTAAGCTAGGAGAGCTTCAGCAAAGGTCATTTTCTTTTCTCCCGTGGCGCTCGGCCCCCCGTTCTTTTTCTTCTTCCCTTTCTTCCCCATCTGGGCACAGCAACTGCAACAACTGTATCCAAAATCAGTCACGTATTTCTTATCTTCTACTTCTACTGAAAGAAAATGACATTCTAAGCAATTCCGAAATTTCTTAGTAGAACACTGTCCCAGTGGTTAGTAGGGTTGCCTTGCAGTTCTGAGGCCCTAGGTTCAATTCCAGCCAGAGGGAAGATAATTGCTTCTTTTCTGGAAAAACTACAGCAGTTCTGCCCTGCTTTATGGCTGAGATTCTAGCTATCTGTATAACAGAGCATTCTGTCACAGTGGCACAGATCCTATCTGATCCCCCCATTGTAAGCAGCAGTCCTGCCCTGCTTTATGGCTGAGATTCTAGCTATCTGTATAACAGAGCATTCTGTCACAGTGGCACAGATCCTATCTGATCCCCCCCCCCCATTGTAAGCAGCAGTCCTGCCCTGCTTTATGGCTGAGATTCTAGCTATCTTTATAACAGAGCATTCTGTCACAGTGGCACAGATCCTATCTGATCCCCCCATTGTAAGCAGCAGTCCTGCCCTGCTTTATGGCTGAGATTCTAGCTATCTGTATAACAGAGCATTCTGTCACAGTGGCACAGATCCTATCTGATCCCCCCCATTGTAAGCAGCAGTCCTGCCCTGCTTTATGGCTGAGATTCTAGCTATCTGTATAACAGAGCATTCTGTCACAGTGGCACAGATCCTATCTGATCCCCCCCCTCCCCCCCCATTGTAAGCAGCAGTCCTGCCCTGCTTTATGGCTGAGATTCTAGCTATCTGTATAACAGAGCATTCTGTCACAGTGGCACAGATCCTATCTGATCCCCCCATTGTAAGCAGCAGTCCTGCCCTGCTTTATGGCTGAGATTCTAGCTATCTGTATAACAGAGCATTCTGTCACAGTGGCACAGATCCTATCTGATCCCCCCATTGTAAGCAGCAGTCCTGCCCTGCTTTATGGCTGAGATTCTAGCTATCTGTATAACAGAGCATTCTGTCACAGTGGCACAGATCCTATCTGATCCCCCCATTGTAAGCAGCAGTCCTGCCCTGCTTTATGGCTGAGATTCTAGCTATCTGTATAACAGAGCATTCTGTCACAGTGGCACAGATCCTATCTGACCCCCCCCCATTGTAAGCAGCAGTCCTGCCCTGCTTTATGGCTGAGATTCTAGCTATCTGTATAACAGAGCATTCTGTCACAGTGGCACAGATCCTATCTGATCCCCCCATTGTAAGCAGCAGTCCTGCCCTGCTTTATGGCTGAGATTCTAGCTATCTGTATAACAGAGCATTCTGTCACAGTGGCACAGATCCTATCTGATCCCCCCATTGTAAGCAGCAGTCCTGCCCTGCTTTATGGCTGAGATTCTAGCTATCTGTATAACAGAGCATTCTGTCACAGTGGCACAGATCCTATCTGATCCCCCCCATTGTAAGCAGCAGTCCTGCCCTGCTTTATGGCTGAGATTCTAGCTATCTGTATAACAGAGCATTCTGTCACAGTGGCACAGATCCTATCTGATCCCCCCCACTGTAAGCAGCAGTCCTGCTCTGCTTTATGGCTGAGATTCTAGCTATCTGTATAACAGAGCATTCTGTCACAGTGGCACAGATCCTATCTGATCCCCCCCCATTGTAAGCAGCAGTCCTGCCCTGCTTTATGGCTGAGATTCTAGCTATCTGTATAACAGAGCATTCTGTCACAGTGGCACAGATCCTATCTGATCCCCCCCACTGTAAGCAGCAGTCCTGCTCTGCTTTATGGCTGAGATTCTAGCTATCTGTATAACAGAGCATTCTGTCACAGTGGCACAGATCCTATCTGATCCCCCCCATTGTAAGCAGCAGTCCTGCCCTGCTTTATGGCTGAGATTCTAGCTATCTGTATAACAGAGCATTCTGTCACAGTGGCACAGATCCTATCTGATCCCCCCCATTGTAAGCAGCAGTCCTGCCCTGCTTTATGGCTGAGATTCTAGCTATCTGTATAACAGAGCATTCTGTCACAGTGGCACAGATCCTATCTGATCCCCCCATTGTAAGCAGCAGTCCTGCCCTGCTTTATGGCTAAGATAGCCTAAACCTCACAGGGAGATATTATTTACTTTATGATTGCTTCCTAGCTAGACACTGGTACCCGGCCATTACAGCTGGTTATGTATAAGGCTGATGATTTCTATGAGGACTGTCAGTGGGTTTCAGCCCAATATATGAAGGACACTGCAAGGAAAGAAAATCGTTTAATGAAAGCAAATAAAAGTCTGTGCAGTTTGGCAGCTCCGTGGGAGTGGGGGGAGCAGCTGAGCCGACAGGAAGAGAAGTCATTTCCCCCCCAATGTGATGCCAATAGAAATACATGGGACTCTTGTTCCTGCCGTTCCCACTGCTGCTCCATTACAGGAGGTCTGACATTCAACTGGGGGAACTGCTGGTTCAATGGGGCTTTTCATTGGCGCTGGGCTCAGAACACAGGCAGTCTCAGGATGAGCGAATGGATCTGCGCGGGAAAGTCAGCGTCCCTGTCAGATTGGATAAAGCGCTGCAAAGGGAATGAATGATCCATAGTTCTACTCTGAGCATCTGGATCTCTACACAGTGTATATAGAGGGGACACAAGCCTTATTTATAACAAGGATTTGTATCTTATCTTATTGTGTGCCCAGAACATTCCTTCTCTGTATATTTGTATTTATACATATGGGTAGGAGGTGCCATAGTGTTTCCCTTAGACAGTACAGTATGGGGGTACAGCTTATTGTGTGCCCAGAACATTCCTTCTCTGTATATTTGTATTTATACATATGGGTAGGGGGTGCCATAGTGTTTCCCTTAGACAGTACAGTATGGGGGTACAGCTTATTGTGTGCCCAGAACATTCCTTCTCTGTATATTTGTATTTATACATATGGGTAAGGGGTGCCATAGTGTTTCCCTTAGACAGTACAGTATGGGGGTACAGCTTATTGTGTGCCCAGAACATTCCTTTTCTGTATATTTTTATTTATACATATGGGTAGGGGGTGCCATAGTGTTTCCCTTAGACAGTACAGTATGGGGGTACAGCTTGTGTGCCCATAACATTCCTTCTCTGTATATTTGTATTTATACATATGGGTAGGAGGTGCCATAGTGTTTCCCTTAGACAGTACAGTATGGGGGTACAGCTTGTGTGCCCAGAACATTCCTTCTCTGTATATTTGTATTTATACATATGGGTAGGGGGTGCCATAGTGTTTCCCTTAGACAGTACAGTATGGGGGTACAGCTTATTGTGTGCCCAGAGCATTCCTTCTCTGTATATTTGTATTTATACATATGGGTAGGAAGTGCCATAGTGTTTCCCTTAGACAGTACAGTATGGGGGTACAGCTTATTGTGTGCCCAGAGCATTCCTTCTCTGTATATTTGTATTTATACATATGGGTAGGAAGTGCCATAGTGTTTCCCTTAGACAGTACAGTATGGGGGTACAGCTTATTGTGTGCCCAGAACATTCCTTCTCTGTATATTTGTATTTATACATATGGGTAGGGGGTGCCATAGTGTTTCCCTTAGACAGTACAGTATGGGGGTACAGCTTATTGTGTGCCCAGAACATTCCTTCTCTGTATATTTGTATTTATACATATGGGTAGGGGGCGCCATAGTGTTTCCCTTAGACAGTACAGTATGGGGGTACAGCTTGTGTGCCCAGAACATTCCTTCTCTGTATATTTGTATTTATACATATGGGTAGGGGGTGCCATAGTGTTTCCCTTAGACAGTACAGTATGGGGTACAGCTTGTGTGCCCAGAACATTCCCTCTCTGTATATTTGTATTTATACATATGGGTAGGGGGTGCCATAGTGTTTCCCTTAGACAGTACAGTATGGGGGTACAGCTTATTGTGTGCCCAGAACATTCCTTCTCTGTATATTTGTATTTATACATATGGGTAGGGGGTGCCATAGTGTTTCCCTTAGACAGTACAGTATGGGGGTACAGCTTATTGTGTGCCCAGAACATTCCCTCTCTGTATATTTGTATTTATACATATGGGTAGGAGGTGCCATAGTGTTTCCCTTAAACAACCTGATGACCCAGATGCCTTGGCTGCCAGAACCTGTTGGCCCAGCCCTGAGTAATTCAGTGCTAATTACGCTATACGGCTCCTATCAGACTTTACACACTGCAAGCCCCTTCATATATCGGACCCCCTGCTTTGTAACCAGAGATAGAGAGGTGATGCACAGATGTTGCATTAGGGCACAGCTCCCCCTAGTGGTAGTGTTTGAGCACAACATATCTAATGTACAACATGTGACATGTAAGTTAAACATGTAATAGTCAAGTTCCCCTTTAATATGATGGTGCTACAGAAACCAATGGGGTTTAATTATATTCTAAACTCTGCCTTTATCAGTGGTGTATCTAGGAGTTACCCCCATAGTTACCCCTAGCTGCCATAGTCTGCCCCCCTCCCCACCCTGTTAATGGTTCCTCCCTATCTCTGGAGGCAAAGTAGAGAATCCATTGAAACTCCAGGAAGAACCAGTGCGCAAAGTAACAAAAATAGTCAGCAAAATCATTTTTTTTATCAGAAATCCCGGAAACCGACAGAGAATAAACAGGTATGAGGATATTTACCCACCGTGCTCTGCGGCCCCTCCGCTCTCTCGCAAACAATCACTGCGAATCACAACGTCCGTCTGTTACCCTGGCAACGGCAACGCCCCCAGGGACTGGTCTGCAGCCACAAACCCGGCAGCCTTAATCTCCTTCGGTTACACAGCGACACCTGCTGGTCACCCTCAGTATAACGTTACTTTAGGTATGACAGCAAATTATCGCCTTTGCTAATATATATCTACATTACAGTAATAGAATGTTGTCAGTTATTATTACAGTAATAATCAGAATAATGCCATATATTGTTTCTTATCTGTAACCAGCATAGGAATGCAAACCGTGACATGAATGAATAGAATTAGACATACACACTATTGGCCGCTATACGATTTACTTTTCATTAAGCCCCTCCCCTTTAGTGCTCTTATATTTGGGGCTGCTCCAAGATTAACAGGGGGCTTGTAGGCTTTAGTCCTGGAGTTATAGGTGCAACTAACACTGCTCCGATAAACTTCAATCACACTTTACTGCTGCGCTGCAAGTTGGAGTGATATCCCCCCCCCCTCACCCCCAGCAGCCGATCAGCAGAACAATGGGAAGGGAGCAAGATAGCAGCTCCCAGTAGGTATCAGAATAGCACTCAATAGTAAGAAATCCAAGTCCGGCTTGGGACTCATCCAGTTACATGGGAGTAGGAGAAACAATAGGTTAGCAGTGTCATTTAGAAATAAAAAGTACCCCATGAAACAAAAGCATCAACTCTCCTGTGTAATTCTCTGTCAGTCTGCAGGCTGAGTTATACAGGGAACTCTGAGTATCACTCATGTATTATAAGGGATAATGTACCCCCTACTGTAAATGATAAGGATATTAGCAGTCACTGAGGGGTTCTGTGCCCATATAAAGGCACAAGGCTGCAGGCTGAGTTATACAGGGAACTCTGAGTATCACTCATGTATTATAAGGGATAATGTACCCCCTACTGTAAATGATAAGGATATTAGCAGTCACTGAGGGGTTCTGTGCCCATATAAAGGCACAAGGCTGCAGGCTGAGTTATACAGGGAACTCTGAGTATCACTCATGTATTATAAGGGATAATGTACCCCCTACTGTAAATGATAAGGATATTAGCAGTCACTGAGGGGTTCTGTGCCCATATAAAGGCACAAGGCTGCAGGCTGAGTTATACAGGGAACTCTGAGTATCACTCATGTATTATAAGGGATACTGTACCCCCTACTGTAAATGATAAGGATATTAGCAGTCACTGAGGGGTTCTGTGCCCATATAAAGGCACAAGGCTGCAGGCTGAGTTATACAGGGAACTCTGAGTATCACTCATGTATTATAAGGGATAATGTACCCCCTACTGTAAATGATAAGGATATTAGCAGTCACTGAGGGGTTCTGTACCCATATAAAGGCACAAGGCTGCAGGCTGAGTTATACAGGGAACTCTGAGTATCACTCATGTATATAAGGGATAATGTACCCCCTACTGTAAATGATAAGGATATTAGCAGTCACTGAGGGGTTCTGTGCCCATATAAAGGCACAAGGCTGCAGGCTGAGTTATACAGGGAACTCTTGAGTATCACTCATGTATTATAAGGGATAATGTACCCCCTACTGTAAATGATAAGGATATTAGCAGTCACTGAGGGGTTCTGTGCCCATATAAAGGCACAAGGCTGCAGGCTGAGTTATACAGGGAACTCTGAGTATCACTCATGTATTATAAGGGATAATGTACCCCCTACTGTAAATGATAAGGATATTAGCAGTCACTGAGGGGTTCTGTGCCCCCCATATAAAGGCACAAGGCTGCAGGCTGAGTTATACAGGGAACTCTGAGTATCACTCATGTATTATAAGGGATAATGTACCCCCTACTGTAAATGATAAGGATATTAGCAGTCACTGAGGGGTTCTGTGCCCCCCATATAAAGGCACAAGGCTGCAGGCTGAGTTATACAGGGAACTCTGAGTATCACTCATGTATTATAAGGGATAATGTACCCCCTACTGTAAATGATAAGGATATTAGCAGTCACTGAGGGGTTCCCATATAAAGGCACAAGGCTGTCAAGTATCTGTCAAAAATGCTGGGTCAGTGATAGCAGCACCTAAGGGCAGTTTGGGTTCCTGACCTGCAATGCAGAAACACTGTACAAAAGCTGTGTAAGTGTCAGGATAGTCTCACATTTTTAACATATTATTTTATAACAAATCTAGGAAACTCCTACATTCTACCCCTAGGGGGCGCTGTGATTACACCTCCTACTGGCCATGCAGCTGCTTCTTTGTTTATTTATATAGCAGCACAAGTGCTTTTCAAGGTGGAAACACATAAGTTTAGCAGTTTCAATACACAGCTGACATGGTATCTCTGCCCCAAAGAGCTTACAATCTAAGGTCCCTATCACATTCCCATCAGCCCCTGCCCCAGTGAGCTTACAATCTAAGGTCCCTATCACATTCCCATCAGTCCCTGCCCCAGTGAGCTTACAGTCTAAGGTCCCTATCCCATTCCCATCAGTCCCTGCCCCAGTGAGCTTACAATCTAAGGTCCCTATCACATTCCCATCAGTCCCTGCCCCAGTGAGCTTACAATCTAAGGTCCCTATCACATTCCCATCAGTCCCTGCCCCAGTGAGCTTACAGTCTAAGGTCCCTATCACATTCCCATCAGTCCCTGCCCCAGTGAGCTTACAGTCTAAGGTCCCTATCACATTCCCATCAGCCCCTGCCCCAGTGAGCTTACAGTCTAAGGTCCCTATCACATTCCCATCAGTCCCTGCCCCAGTGAGCTTACAATCTAAGGTCCCTATCCCATTCCCATCAGTCCCTGCCCCAGTGAGCTTACAATCTAAGGTCCCTATCACATTCCCATCAGTCCCTGCCCCAGTGAGCTTACAATCTAAGGTCCCTATCCCATTCCCATCAGTCCCTGCCCCAGTGAGCTTACAATCTAAGGTCCCTATCACATTCCCATCAGCCCCTGCCCCAGTGAGCTTACAATCTAAGGTCCCTATCACATTCCCATCAGTCCCTGCCCCAGTGAGCTTACAATCTAAGGCCCCTATCCCATTCCCATCAGTCCCTGCCCCAGTGAGCTTACAATCTAAGGTCCCTATCACATTCCCATCAGTCCCTGCCCCAGGGAGCTTACAATCTAAGGTCCCTATCCCATTCCCATCACTCCCTGCCCCAGTGAGCTTACAATCTAAGGTCCCTATCCCATTCCCATCAGTCCCTGCCCCAGTGAGCTTACAATCTAAGGTCCCTATCACATTCCCATCAGCCCCTGCCCCAGTGAGCTTACAATCTAAGGTCCCTATCACATTCCCATCAGTCCCTGCCCCGGTGAGCTTACAATCTAAGGTCCCTATCCCATTCCCATCACTCCCTGCCCCAGTGAGCTGACAATCTAAGGTCCCTATCACATTCCCATCAGTCCCTGCCCCAGTGGAGCTTACAATCTAAGGTCCCTATCCCATTCCCATCAGTCCCTGCCCCAGTGAGCTTACAATCTAAGGTCCCTATCCCATTCCCATCAGCCCCTGCCCCAGTGAGCTTACAATCTAAGGTCCCTATCCCATTCCCATCAGCCCCTGCCCCAGTGAGTTTACAATCTAAGGTCCCTATCCCATTCCCATCAGTCCCTGCCCCAGTGAGTTTACAATCTAAGGTCCCTATCACATTCCCATCAGTCCCTGCCCCAGTGAGCTTACAATCTAAGGTCCCTATCCCATTCCCATCAGTCCCTGCCCCAGTGGAGCTTACAATCTAAGGTCCCTATCCCATTTCCATCAGTCCCTGCCCCAGTGAGCTTACAATCTAAGGTCCCTATCCCATTCCCATCAGTCCCTGCCCCAGTGAGCTTACAATCTAAGGTCCCTATCCCATTCCCATCAGTCCCTGCCCCAGTGGAGCTTACAATCTAAGGTCCCTATCCCATTCCATCAGTCCCTGCCCCAGTGAGCTTACAATCTAAGGTCCCTATCACATTCCCATCAGTCCCTGCCCCAGTGAGCTTACAATCTAAGGTCCCTATCACATTCCCATCAGTCCCTGCCCCAGTGGAGCTTACAATCTAAGGTCCCTATCACATTCCCATCAGTCCCTGCCCCAGTGAGCTTACAATCTAAGGTCCCTATCACATTCCCATCAGTCCCTGCCCCAGTGGAGCTTACAATCTAAGGTCCCTATCACATTCCCATCAGCCCCTGCCCCAGTGAGCTTACAATCTAAGGTCCCTATCACATTCCCATCAGTCCCTGCCCCAGTGAGCTTACAATCTAAGGTCCCTATCACATTCCCATCAGTCCCTGCCCCAGTGGAGCTTACAATCTAAGGTCCCTATCACATTCCCATCAGTCCCTGCCCAGTGAGCTTACAATCTAAGGTCCCTATCACATTCCCATCAGTCCCTGCCCCAGTGGAGCTTACAATCTAAGGTCCCTATCACATTCCCATCAGTCCCTGCCCCAGTGAGCTTACAATCTAAGGTCCCTATCACATTCCCATCAGTCCCTGCCCCAGTGAGCTTACAATCTAAGGTCCCTATCACATTCCCATCAGTCCCTGCCCCAGTGAGCTTACAATCTAAGGTGCCTATCACATTCCCATCAGTCCCTGCCCCAGTGAGCTTACAATGTAAGGTCCCTATCACATTCCCATCAGCCCCTGCCCCAGTGGAGCTTACAATCTAAGGTCCCTATCACATTCCCATCAGTCCCTGCCCCAGTGAGCTTACAATCTAAGGTCCCTATCACATTCCCATCAGCCCCTGCCCCAGTGAGCTTACAATCTAAGGTCCCTATCCCATTCCCATCAGTCCCTGCCCCAGTGAGCTTACAATCTAAGGTCCCTATCCCATTCCCATCAGTCCCTGCCCCAGTGAGCTTACAATCTAAGGTCCCTATCCCATTCCCATCAGTCCCTGCCCCAGTGAGCTTACAATCTAAGGCCCCTATCACATTCCCATCAGCCCCTGCCCCAGTGAGCTTACAATCTAAGGCCCCTATCACATTCCCATCAGCCCCTGCCCCAGTGAGCTTACAATCTAAGGTCCCTATCCCATTCCCATCAGTCCCTGCCCCAGTGAGCTTACAATCTAAGGTCCCTATCCCATTCCCATCAGTCCCTGCCCCAGTGAGCTTACAATCTAAGGTCCCTATCCCATTCCCATCAGTCCCTGCCCCAGTGAGCTTACAATCTAAGGTCCCTATCCCATTCCCATCAGTCCCTGCCCCAGTGAGCTTACAATCTAAGGTCCCTATCACATTCCCATCAGTCCCTGCCCCAGTGGAGCTTACAATCTAAGGTCCCTATCCCATTCCCATCAGCCCCTGCCCCAGTGGAGCTTACAATCTAAGGTCCCTATCACATTCCCATCAGTCCCTGCCCCAGTGAGCTTACAATCTAAGGTCCCTATCCCATTCCCATCAGTCCCTGCCCCAGTGAGCTTACAATCTAAGGTCCCTATCACATTCCCATCAGCCCCTGCCCCAGTGGAGCTTACAATCTAAGGTCCCTATCACATTCCCATCAGTCCCTGCCCCAGTGAGCTTACAATCTAAGGTCCCTATCACATTCCCATCAGTCCCTGCCCCAGTGAGCTTACAATCTAAGGCCCCTATCACATTCCCATCAGCCCCTGCCCCAGTGAGTTTACAATCTAAGGCCCCTATCACATTCCCATCAGCCCCTGCCCCAGTGAGCTTACAATCTAAGGTCCCTAATACAAACATGCTCACTAGAGGCAATTTGTCCAGCAGCCAATGAACCTGCCTGTATGTGGTTGGAGGAAACGAATGTTACCAGCAAAGCCAATCAGATACAGGAAGAAAGGGGATACCACAATCAGCAAAGGCAGAGAGGGTGACCGTGCTGTATGGACAGTCAGGTTATGGATACAAAGTCCCATTCAGGCTAAATATAAGCCTAGAGCGGATCAGAACCGCCTCTGGGACGTCCGAGGGCACAAAGAATCACAAAGAATCTGAGAAAACTTCAGAGAATTCCACCAGTTCAGGTTTCGCCGCATTGATTTCCCTCAGAGTCACATATCAGAGCCATTCTGCCCCGGGGTGGGGGGGAACCCTTCCATCCCATTCATCCGGGTAGTGAGGCACCTCCCATGGGGCAGAGGAATGTGGCAGGAACAGCCGGGGGGGGGGGGGGGGAAGAATCCTTTCAGCAGAACCAGTTCAGAGGAGGGTCCAGAAAGACTGGACAGGTTGTACCTTCATGTTTGTAATTTCCCATCATGCTATTGGGGTTATTAATAGGGGCTGTTAGTGCTACGGGCTCAGCTTGCAGTTTGCCTTGGTTAAGCTGATATTGTCCTCCCCCTTGCCCAGCAGTTCTTATCTCCTCCCATAGACCTATTAGGCTTAGGGGTTCTATTAGGGTTAGGGGTCCCATTAGGGTTAGGGGTCCCATTAGGGTTAGGGGTTCTATTAGGGTTATGGGTTCTATTAGGGTTAGGGGTTCTATTAGGGTTAGGGGTCCCATTAGGGTTAGGGGTTCTATTAGGGTTATGGGTTCTATTAGGGTTATGGGTCCCATTAGGGTTATGGGTTCTATTAGGGTTAGGGGTCCTATTAGGGTTAGGGGTCCCATTAGGGTTATGGGTTCTATTAGGGTTATGGGTTCTATTAGGGTTAGGGGTCCTATTAGGGTTAGGGGTCCCATTAGGGTTAGGGGTTCTATTAGGGTTATGGGTTCTATTAGGGTTATGGGTCCCATTAGGGTTATGGGTTCTATTAGGGTTAGGGGTCCTATTAGGGTTAGGGGTCCCATTAGGGTTATGGGTTCTATTAGGGTTATGGGTTCTATTAGGGTTAGGGGTCCTATTAGGGTTAGGGGTCCCATTAGGGTTATGGGTTCTATTAGGGTTAGGGGTTCTATTAGGGTTATGGGTTCTATTAGGGTTAGGGGTCCCATTAGGGTTATGGGTTCTATTAGGGTTATGGGTTCTATTAGGGTTAGGGGTCCTATTAGGGTTAGGGGTCCCATTAGGGTTATGGGTTCTATTAGGGTTATGGGTTCTATTAGGGTTAGGGGTCCTATTAGGGTTAGGGGTCCCATTAGGGTTCTGGGTTCTATTAGGGTTAGGGGTCCCATTAGGGTTAGGGGTCCCATTAGGGTTATGGGTTCTATTAGGGTTAGGGGTCCCATTAGGGTTAGGGGTTCTATTAGGGTTATGGGTTCTATTAGGGTTATGGGTCCCATTAGGGTTATGGGTCCCATTAGGGTTAGGGGTTCTATTAGGGTTATGGGTTCTATTAGGGTTAGGGGTCCTATTAGGGTTAGGGGTCCCATTAGGGTTATGGGTTCTATTAGGGTTATGGGTTCTATTAGGGTTAGGGGTCCTATTAGGGTTAGGGGTCCCATTAGGGTTATGGGTCCCATTAGGGTTATGGGTTCTATTAGGGTTATGGGTTCTATTAGGGTTATGGGTTCTATTAGGGTTAGGAGTCCCATTACAGTTAGGGGTCCCATTAGGGTTAGGGGTCCCATTAGGGTTAGGGGTCCCATTAGGGTTACTGAATAGGCAGCTGAATTATACCTGGGACAGGAGAGCGCCTCACGGGTACAAATGTGGGCACTGTGGGAGGTGGGCAGAGTTCCAGTGTCGGGTTTGCACGGCGCCAGATTCCCCATAATGGGATCTCTGAATAATAATCTCACAGTCTCCTCTGTGTCCCACGGCTGCTATGTATCATTCCGGATACAAATCTCCTCATGTAACAACAGGGAACTGTATATGATTCTGTATCACTAACCCCCCCCCCCCCCCCCCCCCAGAGATCTCTCCCCTGATTCCCAGGAGGAATCTCACAAGCGCTGATACTGAGCCCAAATAACAGCGTTGATAGATATTCCATACCTGTGCCCTGTACTAATGAGTGTGCCTTTAGCCCCTCCCCCTGTATCGTACCTGCGCCTCGTACTAATCATTCCCCGCCTCTTTTATTTTTTTTTTAAAAAACACAAATTTCTCATCTCTCAGTTGATCAATTCAGCACATGATTTATATTAATTAGGCAGAGTCTCCTGTTAAAGGGGAAGTAACACATCCTGGCACATTTCTTGTTTAATGCCAAAAATCCTCCATCCCCCTATAGCGGGGTGACTGTTACCCCAATGTTTCTATATATCTGTAACCTTGTTATGGGCTAAGGGGGCCCAGCCTGAAGGCCAGTTAGGGGGGGATTTGAGGTGAGTGCTTATTTGTGCCCTGGGTACCCCTGGAACTATAGCGGGGCGACTGTTACCCCAATGTTTCTATATATCTGTAACCTTGTTATGGGCTAAGGGGGCCCAGCCTGAAGGCCAGTTAGGGGGGGATTTGGGGTGAGTGCTTATTTGTGCCCTGGGTACCCCTGGAACTATAGCGGGGTGACTGTTACCCCAATGTTTCTATATATCTGTAACCTTGTAATGGGCTAAGGGGGCCCAGCCTGAAGGCCAGTTAGGGGGGGATTTGGGGTGAGTGCTTATTTGTGCCCTGGGTACCCCTGGAACTATAGCAGGGTGACTGTTACCCCAATGTTTCTATATATCTGTAACCTTGTTATGGGCTAAGGGGGCCCAGCCTGAAGGCCAGTTAGGGGGGATTTGGGGTGAGTGCTTATTTGTGCCCTGGGTACCCCTGGAACTATAGCAGGGTGACTGTTACCCCAATGTTTCTATATATCTGTAACCTTGTTATGGGCTAAGGGGGCCCAGCCTGAAGGCCAGTTAGGGGGGGATTTGGGGTGAGTACTGCAAATAGATCAAGCTGAATTGTTCATGTAACAATCTCCTTATTGCTCTGCCCCATGATTGCAAGGCCCCAGCACCCCTGACCAGTAACACTGGGTTTACTATGGAAAGAGAGAAGTCCCTATCAGGCAGGTGAATAATTTACAGGGAGGGAAATGCCAATTTTGCCTTTGGTTGCCTATAGAAACAAAACAGACCATTATAGTCACAGACTGGGGAATTCTAAGAAACATTCTTTTCATGAAAAAATATTTTGTTAAAGTTATCTCAACCGCACCCTATGATAAATACATCTGAATGCGTTTCTGGCATGTGGAACTGTCTGTGCAGGTTGGTGAGTGATTTCTCCCAAGAAAAGTTAAATTACTATATTTTATAAAGAAGCAGTGTTCTGATTGGCTGTTAGAGACTCCTTGCCTCTCTTCCCCCCAGCCCCAACCATAACTGGGAAGTTAAAATGGGCTAATGAGTCCAAAAGTGCTTACCAATAGTCAGAGCGGATCATTATTTGCCACATGGCACTTGGGTTGAAACATTAGGTGGCGGTGCAAGTAATGAGGTCCAACCAAGACCCAGGCCCAGAAGATCAGGGGCGGCATGATTTTATCCTTTCATATATTACCTGAGTGCGTATATAGGATCCCACAGTCCGGCAAGATGGAGACAGAAGATTAACATGGAGACAAAAGGTGAAGATGGAGACAGTAGGGCAAGAGGTAGACAGTAGGACAAGATGGAGACAGTAGGGCAAGATGGAGACAGTAGGGCAAGATGGAGACAGCAGGAGAAGATGGAGACAGCAGGAGAAGATGGAGACACAAGGTGAAGATGGAGACAGAAGGGCAAGATGGAGACACAAGGTGAAGATGGAGACAGTAGAGCAAGATGGAGACAGTAGGAGAAGATGGAGACAGTAGGGCAAGATGGAGACAGTAGGAGAAGATGGAGACAGTAGGAGAAGATGGAGACAGTAGGGCAAGATGGAGACAGAAGGGGATGATGGAGACACAAGGTGAAGATGGAGACAGTAGGGCAAGATGGAGAAAATAGGAGAAGATTGAGACAGTAGGGCAAGATGGAGACAGTAGGACAAGATGGAGACAGTAGGGCAAGATGGAGAAAGTAGGAGAAGATGGAGACAGTAGGGCAAGATGGAGACAGTAGGGCAAGATGGAGAAAGTAGGAGAAGCTGGAGACAGTAGGACAAGATGGAGAAAGTAGGACAAGATGGAGACAGTAGGACAAGATGGAGAATATAGGAGAAGATGGAGACAGTAGGACAAGATGGAGAAAGTAGGAGAAGATGGAGACAGTAGGACAAGATGGAGAATATAGGAGAAGATGGAGACAGTAGGACAAGATGGAGAAAGTAGGAGAAGATGGAGACAGTAGGACAAGATGGAGAATATAGGAGAAGATGGAGACAGTAGGACAAGATGGAGAAAGTAGGAGAAGATGGAGACAGTAGGACAAGATGGAGAAGATGGAGACAGTAGGACAAGATGGAGAAAGTAGGAGAAGATGGAGACAGTAGGACAAGATGGAGAAAGTAGGAGAAGATGGAGACAGTAGGACAAGATGGAGAATATAGGAGAAGATGGAGACAGTAGGACAAGATGGAGAAAGTAGGAGAAGATGGAGACAGTAGGACAAGATGGAGAATGTAGGAGAAGATGGAGACAGTAGGACAAGATGGAGAATATAGGAGAAGATGGAGACAGTAGGACAAGATGGAGAATATAGGAGAAGATGGAGACAGTAGGACAAGATGGAGAAAGTAGGAGAAGATGGAGACAGTAGGACAAGATGGAGAATATAGGAGAAGATGGAGACAGTAGGACAAGATGGAGAAAGTAGGAGAAGATGGAGACAGTAGGACAAGATGGAGAATATAGGAGAAGATGGAGACAGTAGGACAAGATGGAGAAAGTAGGACAAGATGGAGACAGTAGGACAAGATGGAGAATATAGGAGAAGATGGAGACAGTAGGACAAGATGGAGAAAGTAGGAGAAGATGGAGACAGTAGGGCAAGATGGAGACAGTAGGAGAAGATGGAGACAGTAGGGCAAGATGGAGACAGTAGGGCAAGATGGAGACAGTAGGGCAAGATGGAGAAAGTAAGGCAAGATGGAGACAGTAGGGCAAGATGGAGACAGTAGGGCAAGATGGAGAAAGTAGGAGAAGATGGAGACAGTAGGGCAAGATGGAGAAAGTAGGAGAAGATGGAGACAGTAGGGCAAGATGGAGAAAGTAGGACAAGATGGAGACAGTAGGACAAGATGGAGACAGTAGGACAAGATGGAGACAGTAGGGCAAGATGGAGACAGTAGGAGAAGATGGAGACAGTAGGAGAAGATGGAGACAGTAGGACAAGATGGAGACAGTAGGACAAGATGGAGACAGTAGGGCAAGATGGAGACAGTAGGACAAGATGGAGACAGTAGGACAAGATGGAGAATATAGGAGAAGATGGAGACAGTAGGACAAGATGGAGACAGTAGGACAAGATGGAGAATATAGGAGAAGATGGAGACAGTAGGGCAAGATGGTGAGAAGAACCTCCAGTTCCTTTGCTGTTAAATGAATCTATAAACACCCACTGACAGCAGGAACCAATTGGATAATTATTTCAGTCCCTGCCCAATAGGGAAGTTACTAAGAAAGCAGTTATGCAAATGAGACTGATCCTCTGGAACAACATATCCCTTGTTTATACCTCTTTATTAATTAACTTTGGTTCTGGTGCCAAAATAAACATCCTACTGAAGCCTGTGCAGTTCCTTCCCATACTAACCTCTGATAAGGGATAAATCAGGAACCTGTAACAGTTTGGGGGGGAACCCGAATAGCCATAAAATCACACAGACATGGGGAGAACATTCACAGTCCTTGCAGGTAGTACCCTTGTACCCTGGTAGGAATTATGTCTAGAACCCCATCACACAATGCAGCAATACTGTGACTGTGGGATAGCAGGTATAGTAGGGAGAGATGGTGCCTATAGTAGCAGTGGGGGGATAATAGCCTCTGGGAAGGGACTGGGGCTGTGGGATAGCAGGTATAGTAGGGAGAGATGGTGCCTATAGTAGCAGTGGGGGGATAATAGCCTCTGGGAAGGGACTGGGGCTGTGGGATAGCAGGTATAGTAGGGAGAGATGGTGCCTATAGTAGCAGTGGGGGGATAATAGCCTCTGGGAAGGGACTGGGGCTGTGGGATAGCAGGTATAGTAGGGAGAGATGGTGCCTATAGTAGCAGTGGGGGGATAATAGCCTCTGGGAAGGGACTGGGGCTGTGGGATAGCAGGTATAGTAGGGAGAGATGGTGCCTATAGTAGCAGTGGGGGGATAATAGCCTCTGGGAAGGGACTGGGGCTGTGGGATAGCAGGTATAGTAGGGAGAGATGGTGCCTATAGTAGCAGTGGGGGGATAATAGCCTCTGGGAAGGGACTGGGGCTGTGGGATAGCAGGTATAGTAGGGAGAGATGGTGCCTATAGTAGCAGTGAGGGGATAATAGCCTCTGGGAAGGGACTGGGGCTGTGGGATAGCAGGTATAGTAGGGAGAGATGGTGCCTATAGTAGCAGTGGGGGGATAATAGCCTCTGGGAAGGGACTGGGGCTGTGGGATAGCAGGTATAGTAGGGAGAGATGGTGCCTATAGTAGCAGTGGGGGATAATAGCCTCTGGGAAGGGACTGGGGCTGTGGGATAGCAGGTATAGTAGGGAGAGATGGTGCCTATAGTAGCAGTGGGAGGATAATAGCCTCTGGGAAGGGACTGGGGCTGGGGGATAGCAGGTATAGTAGGGATAGATGGTGCCTATAGTAGCAGTGGGGGGGATAATAGCCTCTGGGAAGGGACTGGGGCTGTGGGATAGCAGGTATAGTAGGGAGAGATGGTGCCTATAGTAGCAGTGGGGGGATAATAGCCTCTGGGAAGGGACTGGGGCTGTGGGATAGCAGGTATAGTAGGGAGAGATGGTGCCTATAGTAGCAGTGGGGGGATAATAGCCTCTGGGAAGGGACTGGAGCTGTGGGATAGCAGGTATAGTAGGGAGAGATGGTGCCTATAGTAGCAGTGGGGGGATAATAGCCTCTGGGAAGGGACTGGGGCTGTGGGATAGCAGGTATAGTAGGGAGAGATGGTGCCTATAGTAGCAGTGGGGGGATAATAGCCTCTGGGAAGGGACTGGGGCTGTGGGATAGCAGGTATAGTAGGGAGAGATGGTGCCTATAGTAGCAGTGGGGGTATAATAGCCTGTGGGAAGGGACTGGGGCTGTGGGATAGCAGGTATAGTAGGGAGAGATGGTGCCTATAGTAGCAGTGGGGGGATAATAGCCTCTGGGAAGGGACTGGGGCTGTGGGATAGCAGGTATAGTAGGGAGAGATGGTGCCTATAGTAGCAGTGGGGGGATAATAGCCTGTGGGAAGGGACTGGGGCTGTGGGATAGCAGGTATAGTAGGGAGAGATGGTGCCTATAGTAGCAGTGGGGGGATAATAGCCTCTGGGAAGGGACTGGGGCTGTGGGATAGCAGGTATAGTAGGGAGAGATGGTGCCTATAGTAGCAGTGGGGGTATAATAGCCTGTGGGAAGGGACTGGGGCTGTGGGATAGCAGGTATTGTAGGGAGAGATGGTGCCTATAGTAGCAGTGGGGGGATAATAGCCTCTGGGAAGGGACTGGGGCTGTGGGATAGCAGGTATAGTAGGGAGAGATGGTGCCTATAGTAGCAGTGGGGGGGATAATAGCCTGTGGGAAGGGACTGGGGCTGTGGGATAGCAGGTATAGTAGGGAGAGATGGTGCCTATAGTAGCAGTGGGGGGATAATAGCCTCTGGGAAGGGACTGGGGCTGTGGGATAGCAGGTATAGTAGGGAGAGATGGTGCCTATAGTAGCAGTGGGGGGATAATAGCCTCTGGGAAGGGACTGGGGCTGTGGGATAGCAGGTATAGTAGGGAGAGATGGTGCCTATAGTAGCAGTGGGGGGATAATAGCCTCTGGGAAGGGACTGGGGCTGTGGGATAGCAGGTATAGTAGGGAGAGATGGTGCCTATAGTAGCAGTGGGGGGATAATAGCCTCTGGGAAGGGACTGGGGCTGTGGGATAGCAGGTATAATAGGGAGAGATGGTGCCTATAGTAGCAGTGGGGGGATAATAGCCTCTGGGAAGGGACTGGGGCTGTGGGATAGCAGGTATAGTAGGGAGAGATGGTGCCTATAGTAGCAGTGGGGGGATAATAGCCTCTGGGAAGGGACTGGGGCTGTGGGATAGCAGGTATAGTAGGGAGAGATGGTGCCTATAGTAGCAGTGGGGGGATAATAACCTCTGGGAAGGGACTGGGGCTGTGGGATAGCAGGTATAGTAGGGAGAGATGGTGCCTATAGTAGCAGTGGGGGGATAATAGCCTCTGGGAAGGGACTGGGGCTGTGGGATAGCAGGTATAGTAGGGAGAGATGGTGCCTATAGTAGCAGTGGGGGGATAATAACCTCTGGGAAGGGACTGTGGGTATAGTATAGCAGGTATAGTAGGGATAGAAGGTATATAGAGCCCATGAGTAGGAATGTGTAAAGTAATTAAATCTCATTAATATGTGCTTAATATAATAATATACCAATATGACCAATAATTGCCAGCTGTGGGCTGCCCAGTAAAACAAACAGCCGTGCATTCTAACAAGCACATTCCCAGGTATCACCCTCCCAGAATACAAATATTGGCCAAAGGTTACTATCAGCTCGGCTGCGCAAAACATTAACACAGTGAGATTAGCTGGGTGTAGGGACGGAGCTTGTGGCTACCACTCTGTGTAATACCTGGCCATGCCAATAGCCCTGATTTAGTTTGGACTGTCCAATATGGTGGACCCCCATGTGATGGTACATGCTGGAAAGTGGGCGGGGTTTGGGTTGGACTGAGTGGAATGTGGGTGGGGCCTAATTTATTCTGCTTTTTGCAAGGCAGTGCACTTGTACCTGCTTAGTGGGAGAGAAGGACTGGTTGGGGGATCCCACAGAGGTATTCCTTCCCCAACTGAAGGCAGAACTGTCAATTTTTCCTATTTTTACACACACACTGTATAATCTGGTTGAATGAAATAAACTAGTTATAGTTGAATTGTGAGCAAACTTAGGGGGCTGTTCCTGCTGAATTGTGCTTAGTACAGGGGAATCCCTATGTGCCATAGTTTTATGGGATCTCTCTGTACAGGCTATGAGCAAACTTAGGGGGCTGTTCCTGCTGAATTGTGCTTAGTACAGGGAATCCCTATGTGCCATAGTTTTATGGGATCTCTCTGTACAGGCTATGGGCAAACTTAGGGGGCTGTTCCTGCTGAATTGTGCTTAGTACAGGGAATCCCTATGTGCCATAGTTTTATGGGATCTCTCTGTACAGGCTATGGGCAAACTTAGGGGGCTGTTCCTGCTGAATTGTGCTTAGTACAGGGGAATCCCTATGTGCCATAGTTTTATGGGATCTCTCTGTACAGGCTATGAGCAAACTTAGGGGGCTGTTCCTGCTGAATTCTGCTTAGTACAGGGGAATCCCTATGTGCCATAGTTTTATGGGATCTCTCTGTACAGGCTATGAGCAAACTTAGGGGGCTGTTCCTTCTGAATTGTATTTAGTACAGGGGAATCCCTATGTGCCATAGTTTTATGGTATCTCTCTGTACAGGCTATGAGCAAACTTAGGGGGCTGTTCCTGCTGAATTGTGCTTAGTACAGGGGAATCCCTATGTGCCATAGTTTTATGGGATCTCTCTGTACAGGCTATGAGCAAACTTAGGGGGCTGTTCCTGCTGAATTGTCCATTATACAAAGGAATAGATATCAGTGACCTATTATTGACAGTAATAGGAATCACTGGGTTCCTCGGAATCCTTCAGCTTTTCACCTGAAACCATATGGTGTATATTTTTGGTCCATAAATATCAGCTCAGGGAGGGCAGTGTCACTACCAATGAGTAAACAAAAAATATGTTCTTCCTTGTGTCTCTAGGAAACAATTATTGTCTCTCCATCAGGCGTGAGCAGGAAGTGAGCACAATACATAGAGGGGATTAATCAGCTGAGCCCAGATACTGCGTGGGGTGTTACAGTCATTATCTCTAAGCACAGTCTGGAACAGGGTATTTCTCCATACTGCATTACAGTAGGGGGTACATTATCCCTTATAATACATGAGTGATACTCAGAGTTCCCTGTATAACTCAGCCTGCAGCCTTGTGCCTTTATATGGGCACAGAACCCCTCAGTGACTGCTAATATCCTTATCATTTACAGTAGGGGGTACATTATCCCTTATAATACATGAGTGATACTCAGAGTTCCCTGTATAACTCAGCCTGCAGCCTTGTGCCTTTATATGGGCACAGAACCCCTCAGTGACTGCTAATATCCTTATCATTTACAGTAGGGGGTACATTATCCCTTATAATACATGAGTGATACTCAGAGTTCCCTGTATAACTCAGCCTGCAGCCTTGTGCCTTTATATGGGCACAGAACCCCTCAGTGACTGCTAATATCCTTATCATTTACAGTAGGGGGTACATTATCCCTTATAATACAAAAGAGCTTGTATAACTCAGTAAATTCAGAATGTATTTGTATGAAATAAATTATTGATTAAATATAAACTTAGATGAAAGAGCCCCCCATTCAGTCAATAGGATGGATTGCCCCGTTAGAGGATAAGGTAGCTAGGCCCCCCACCCAAGACTTACTGTATTACCCCCGCTACCCTCCCCTGTAACCCTGTATAGGGGCAGTATGTTCCCATAGTGTATTTATCACGATAACATTTGATAAAAGCCGCAATCGCCCGTTACAATCTAAATGCCACATTCCTCTCACACAACAGATCACTGTCTGACATATCCGGCAGCTCAGATTCCCAATGATAACCGCGCAGCCGCAGCACTGATTCCTATCACCTTTACTAAGCAACTTTACAATTGGTCTCTATTATTTATTTGTTATATGTTTTGAATTATTTGCCTATTTTTCTCCTGGGTCTTTGCAGCTTTTCAAATGGGGGGTCACTGACCCCGGCAGCCAAAAACCTCTGGGAGGCTCCAGTTTTATACCTTACCTTTCTATTAATTCCCTCTCCTCTTGATATACTCGTCTTTTTTATTCAAACAACTCCCTGGTCGCTATGGTAATTTGGACCCTAGCAACCCAATAACTGCTGAAACTCCAAACTGGAGAGCTGCTGAACAAAAAAGCAAAATAAATTACAACAAATAATAAAAAAATGAAGACCAATTTCAAGTTGTCTCGGAATATTACTCTCAACATTGTACTAAAAGTTAACTCAGGGGTGAACAACCCCTTTAAATGGGGGTCACTGACCCCGGCAGCCAAAAACCTATTGCTCTGTGAGGCTACAATTTTATTGTTATTGTTACTTTTTTATCCCTTATCTTTCTCTTCATTCCTCCCCCTTTTTCAAATTCCAGTTTCTCATTCAAATAACTCCATGGTTGCTATGGTAATTTGGACCATAGCAACCAAGTAGCTGCTGAAACTTCAAACTGAAGAGCTCCTGAACTAAAAAACTACATTAAAAATACTAAAAGAAAATAAAGACCAATTGCAAATTGTCTCAGAATATTACATCGCTACATCGTACTAAGCTAACTCAAAGGTGAACAGCCCCTTTACATCTATGGGTTGCTCAGTTGTGACCACTCTAACGCTCTGATTGGCTACGAGCTGGCTGTAATGCCACACACAGGGGCAGTTACCGGAGGTGCCCAGACCCGGAGAGTTCAGCCAATGGTTGAAGTGAAACTAAAGGGCTGATTCTTTGCAGAGGGAACGTGGGCAGCAGCAGCAGTAACACATCCCTCCGGGCTTCCCCCTCTTGTGTCAGAGGCTTTTGTAGGAGACAAGGGCTCGTTGTTCTGCTGGGGCCCGGGCCCTTCCCATTAGGGCTCAGATACAGATATGGGATTTTATCCCCGGACCCATTGTCCAACATACAGCAACACCATCTCCCTTAGTTTCCCTTTATAAACAAAGAACTTGTCATTCCTGACTCAGTATGATGTAGATAATAATATTCTGAGATAATTTGCAGTTGGTCTTCCTTTTTTTTTATTATTTATAGTAATTTAGTTATTTAATTTGCAGTTCAGGAGCTTTCCAGTTTGGTATTTCAGCAGCTATTTGGTTGCTAGGGTCCAAGTTACCTTAGTAACCAGGAAATGGTTTGGATAAGAGACTGGTAAATGAATAGGAGAGGGGCCTGAATAGTAAAGAAAATGACAAAAAGTAACACTAACACTAAAACTGGAGCCTCACAGAGTGATAGGTTTTTGGCTGCCGGGGTCAGTGACCCCCGTTTAAAAACTGGCAAAAAGTTTATAAGAATTATAACAAATAAATAATCAAGACCAGTTGAAAAGTTGCTTAAAGTTGTTCCTACCAACTTTGCAATTGGTTTTCATTATTTATTATTTATTTGCTTTAATCTTCTATCTCTTTCCAGCTTCCAAATGGGGGTCACTGACCCCGGCAACCAGAAACTATTGCTCTGTGAGGGCCCCGGTTATATTGTTATTGTTACCTTTTATTACTTATGTTTCTATGCAGCCCCTCTCCTGTTCATATTCCTGTCTCTTGCTCAAACCACTGCCGAGTTGCTAGGGTAGATGGACCCTAGCAACCAGATAGCTGCTGAAATGTCAAACTGGAGAGCTGCTGACCATCTTTGTTCCCCCGTATATAAGACAGACGAACTCCATGCTCATGACAAACAATCCTATGGTTTTTTTTATGTGAAATTGGTTCTAAATTACAGAGGAAACCTTTAGTTATCAAACACTCCATGTAAAAGATACGATACCCGTTTTAAAGAGAAATAAATGCTTAGTCAAGGAATTCATTCAAGTTTACATTACATGGCAGCATAGAAATCAGTGCAGGCTGCATCACAATTGATTCTTAATCAGACCTGCAGCATCAGCGTCTATAATGGATGGAACCTCACTTTCTTCATGTTTCGATTTCCCATGACCCCTAAGCTCAGGTTCCCAACAGCAGCCTAGAGCCCACTGAGCACGTGCAGTGCCACTGACTCAGAACATGGGTTTTTTAGTTTTGGTTTCTTTAACCCTTTCAGCACCTAAGTTATCTATGGCCCCCGGCACTCACACAAACCTACAGAAAGAGACACTTGTGTGACTTACAACATGGGGTTCATTTGGGCACGTTATCAGCACCCAGATAAGCACCTATCCACCTATACAGGTAATACGGGTTGTATGAGGCCCTTTCTTGGGTCTATTTTGCTCCTATCTATTTGTACTTTGGTGGCTGTTTCCTTAGAAAAGTTGACTTTCTCGCAGGGGAAGAAAAGAATGTCTCGGGCAAATTCTTCTCATAGCTGGCCAAACCCATTCCTTGGGCTGTGAGTCACGGACAAACCGGTCACTCCAAGCACGGGCCCTGCAGGTCAGGAATGGTAAATATGGGTGGCTTACGGGGACATTGCACAGATTTATATCCTTCACGGCCACAAATACTTCCCTTCCAACTAAAAAAAACACAATACAGTGCCCAGGGCAGAACCGGGGGCAGCACCCATTTCAGTTCCATACACATTGCCCCTCTATTACTTATTAGTGCCAGGCCGCGGTTTGCCGGCTGATCCTATAGCGGCACAAGGGGCACAGGCCCTGTCAGACCAAACGTATAAGCCCCCATACCGGTGTGATGGTTTGTGGCAACGTGCAATCACAATGGAATTCTGGGACGGAATGCTGTATTGTGGGTTATAAACAAGACAAACTGCACCAAAATATTTGCACTTTGCCCTAATGGCCGGCAATAACAAGTGGCTGTTTTCCTCAGAGAGATTTATTAGAGAATGAAATAATACAGGCGGCAGATTTTCCCTTTAGACCCATATGAGGAACATGCAGATTACTGGCTAATAATTAGCTTTCATCCTACGGGCAGGAAATGGAACTGAGGGGCCCAAAGTACCTTGATTGTATTGGGCGACTAAAGGAGACGATACCTGATAAGGTCCGCTTGTTTGGTGAGGTGGCCAAACGACCAGATCTTCTCCCAATATGTCATAGGGCTAAATGATCACATTACAGGTATGGGATCCCTTATCCGGAAACCCATTATCCAGAAAATTCTGAATTACAGAAAGGCCATCTCCCATAGACTCCATTATAAGCAAATAATTCTAATTTTTACAAATGATATAATTACCCCTTATTGGGGGCAGAACAGCCCTATTGGGTTTATTTCATGGTTAAATGATTCCCTTTTCTCTGTAATAATAAAACAGTACCTGTACTTGATCCCAACTAAGATATAATTACCCCTTATTGGGGGCAGAACAGCCCTATTGGGTTTATTTAATGGTTAAATGATTCCCTTTTCTCTGTAATAATAAAACAGTACCTGTACTTGATCCCAACTAAGATATAATTACCCCTTATTGGGGCAGAACAGCCCTATTGGGTTTATTTAATGGTTAAATGATTCCCTTTTCTCTGTATTAATAAAACATTACCTGTACTTGATCCCAACTAAGATATAATTACCCCTTATTGGGGCAGAACAGTCCTATTGGGTTTATTTAATGGTTAAATGATTCCCTTTTCTCTGTATTAATAAAACATTACCTGTACTTGATCCCAACTAAGATATAATTACCTCTTATTGGGGGCAGAACAGCCCTATTGGGTTTATTTAATGGTTAAATGATTCCCTTTTCTCTGTAATAATAAAACAGTACCTGTACTTGATCCCAACTAAGATATAATTACCCCTTATTGGGGCAGAACAGTCTTATTGGGTTTATTTAATGGTTAAATGATCCCCTTTTCTCTGTAATAATAAAACAGTACTTGTACTTGATCCCAACTAAGATATAATTACCCCTTATTGGGGCAGAACAGCCCTATTGGGTTTATTTCATGGTTAAATGATTCCCTTTTCTCTGTAATAATAAAACAGTACCTGTACTTGATCCCAACTAAGATATAATTACCCCTTATTGGGGCAGAACAGCCCTATTGGGTTTATTTAATGGTTAAATGATTCCCTTTTCTCTGTAATAATAAAACAGTACCTGTACTTGATCCCAACTAAGATATAATTACCCCTTATTGGGTTTATTTCATGGTTAAATGATTCCCTTTTCTCTGTAATAATAAAACAGTACCTGTACTTGATCCCAACTAAGATATAATTACCCCTTATTGGGGGCAGAACAGTCCTATTGGGTTTATTTAATGGTTAAATGATTCCCTTTTCTCTGTAATAATAAAACAGTACCTGTACTTGATCCCAACTAAGATATAATTACCCCTTATTGGGGCAGAACAGCCCTATTGGGTTTATTTAATGGTTAAATGATTCCCTTTTCTCTGTAATAATAAAACAGTACCTGTACTTGATCCCAACTAAGATATAATTACCCCTTATTGGGTTTATTTCATGGTTAAATGATTCCCTTTTCTCTGTAATAATAAAACAGTACCTGTACTTGATCCCAACTAAGATATAATTACCCCTTATTGGGGGCAGAACAGTCCTATTGGGTTTATTTAATGGTTAAATGATTCCCTTTTCTCTGTAATAATAAAACAGTACCTGTACTTGATCCCAACTAAGATATAATTACCCCTTATTGGGGGCAGAACAGCCCTATTGGGTTTATTTAATGGTTAAATGATTCCCTTTTCTCTGTAATAATAAAACAGTACCTGTACTTGATCCCAACTAAGATATAATTACCCCTTATTGGGGGCAGAACAGCCCTATTGGGTTTATTTAATATTTATATGATTTTTAGCAGACTTAAGTTATGGAGATCCAAATTACAGAAAGATCCCTTATCCGGAAAACTCCAGGTCCCGAGCATTCTGGATAACAGGTCCCATAGGCGCCATTGGCTTGAGGAACATATCAGTAAGCTGATCCCGTCCCTTATTCGACCAGAAAATCACACCTGCCCGGCCGAGATCTGCCCAATTTTAGGTGAACTCTAACTTTTAGCGATTTAGAAAAATGCTTCTAAAAATGAATAGAAAGTGGGTGAGTTTTTCTGTGGTGAACGCGTCTCACACCTTGATGAATCTGTGAAATGAATGAAAAAATGTGAATAAAATTAGTCAAACCTTGCCGAAAACCTCTAATACCACAAATCAAAAGAAATCGGAAACAGGATGGATGCCCATTGACTTCTACATGATCATGAGAGCCTTTAGTGAAGTTTTGTATCAGTGCTTTTTGTGGTTTTAATAATTAGGGGCCTATTAACAATTGAATAGCTGCTTAGAACGGCCATTTTATAACATGACTAAAATCTAACCGTATATGGGCAGCTGTACCGAAAGGCTAAACTGGGCTCCCGAGTGGCTGTTATTAAAGGGAATATCTCTGTATGAAGCAGAACTGTTACCAGGCAGCTGTGAGTCTTGTTTGTTATATTCATTTCATCCTGAGGGGGCGCCAGTGAATGGCAACCCCCAGAGTAGCATTGGCTACAGGCTGTAAGGCCCTCATTGGGTGTATTTGTTAAAGGGATCAATACACAGGCTGCTTCTATATACTCTGCTCTTCTGCTCAATCTCATACATTCTGCAGATGAGGGGAGCACTCTGACCAACGCGGGGAGCACTCTGACCAACGCGGGGAGCACTCTGACCAACGCGGGGAGCACTCTGACCAACGCGGGGAGCACACTGACCAACGCGGGGAGCACACTGACCAACGCGGGGAGCACACTGACCAACGCGGGGAGCACACTGCAACAAGCACACTGACCAATGAGGGGAGCACACTGACCATTAAGGGGAGCACACTGACCAACGCGGGGAGCACACTGACCAACGCGGGGAGCACACTGCAACAAGCACACTGACCAATGAGGGGAGCACACTGACCATTAAGGGGAGCACACTGACCTATGCAGCGAGCACACTGACCAATGAGGGGAGCACACTGACCAATGAGGGGAGCACACTGACCAATGCAGCGAGCACACTGACCATTGAGGGGAGCACACTGACCATTGAGGGGAGCACACTGACCAATGAGGGGAGCACACTGACCAATGCGGGGAGCACACTGACCAATGCGGGGAGCACACTGACCAATGCGGGGAGCACACTGACCAATGCGGGGAGCACACTGACCAATGCGGGGAGCACACTGACCAATGAGGGGAGCACACTGACCAATGAGGGGAGCACACTGACCAACGCGGGGAGCACACTGACCAACGCGGGGAGCACACTGCAACAAGCACACTGACCAATGAGGGGAGCACACTGACCATTAAGGGGAGCACACTGACCAACGCGGGGAGCACACTGACCAACGCGGGGAGCACACTGACCAACGCGGGGAGCACACTGCAACAAGCACACTGACCAATGAGGGGAGCACACTGACCATTAAGGGGAGCACACTGACCTATGCAGCGAGCACACTGACCAATGAGGGGAGCACACTGACCAATGCAGCGAGCACACTGACCATTGAGGGGAGCACACTGACCATTGAGGGGAGCACACTGACCAATGAGGGGAGCACACTGACCAATGCGGGGAGCACACTGACCAATGCGGGGAGCACACTGACCAATGAGGGGAGCACACTGACCAATGAGGGGAGCACACTGACCAACGCGGGGAGCACACTGACCAACGCGGGGAGCACACTGACCAACGCGGGGAGCACACTGCAACAAGCACACTGACCAATGAGGGGAGCACACTGACCATTAAGGGGAGCACACTGACCTATGCAGCGAGCACACTGACCAATGAGGGGAGCACACTGACCATTAAGGGGAGCACACTGACCAATGAGGGGAGCACACTGACCAATGAGGGGAGCACACTGACCAATGAGGGGAGCACACTGACCAATGAGGGGAGCACACTGACCAATGAGGGGAGCACTCTGACCAATGCGGGGAGCACTCTGACCAATGCGGGGAGCACTCTGACCAATGCGGGGAGCACTCTGACCAATGCGGGGAGCACTCTGACCAATGCGGGGAGCACTCTGACCAATGCGGGGAGCACTCTGACCAATGCGGGGAGCACTCTGACCAATGCGGGGAGCACACTGACCAATACGGGGAGCACACTGACCAATGAGGGGAGCACACTGACCAATGCGGGGACAGAAACACATGTAATTGCAGCACCTGCATCACAGGAAAAAACAATACAAACAGCAGAGAGTATCTAGTGAGACTTATAGGGGGTAAGCCAGAAAATCAATGTAGCAACTAAAATAGGTTCTATTGTTTTCTATGGGATATGCCACATGGGCTACAACATGTAGCTCAAACTCTAAACCCATTTAAAAGTCATCTGCATGTTATAGCCCTTAGGTTTAGCTGATTTAGGGATCATGTATCCCTATACACATCCAGCAGAGTTTGATGTTACACAGGTAGGTTGTTCCCCCCCCCCAAAGGCTTTGTATTCCCACAGGTTAGGGCCCCTGGATCCCTTGCAAGCAGCCGCTTCCCCATGGCAGGAGGTGACTGCATTGCTGCAATTTCTCAGATGCCTGAGGACAGAAGGGTAGGGCTGGGAGCAGGTTGGGCAGGGAGTTGGGCCAGTGAGACTCCCAGCCAGCGAGACACCCAGCCAGCGAGACACCCAGCCACTCACACACTCACTGCCCTGAGGGACTCCCTGCCTCTCCTATTGGTACATACTTTCATTCCACAACTCCCCGCCTCCCTGCCCTGCAACTCTCAGCAGCACCAGCAGCAGCAGAACCAGAACCCCACTGAGCTGGGATCTCCCAGGAGCTGCTTGGCCACCATTTAATCAGCAGAAAATTAACCAATTAGCCCGGCCATCTGCAGGGGGTTAATTACAAACTGGGCTGAGAGGCACATTCTGCTGGGGAAGCCACTGAGGAGCAGCAGTGAGTACCTGGGGCTTCTCTTTCCTCCCTTTTATGGCTCTGTAACTCTCTAATATGTGTATAATAGGACTGGCAAACTAGAGTGTAAGCTCTGTGGGGCTGCAGCGGATGGAATGGGCTTTAAACATGCCACACTGATGGGGCAAGGGTTGTTCTAATTGGTATCTGTGTTAACTTTTGGGTTTGATTCCAGCCCCAGCCTGTGAGCTGTGTGTATGGAGTTTGTATGTACCACCCCCCCCTTCATGTTATGTGGGGGTCTTTATAACTGTGAGAAATGAGATTGTAAGCTCTGCTGGCTGAATTCCCTTAATTAAAACCAATATTGTCTTAATAGATCCTTGCCCCCCTTTTATTTAATTTGAGTTAATGATAAAACCCAAAAGGGACAGTTAAACAGGAACAGGGCAGTTGCACTAAACCCCGGAGCTACAATGCAGGTGTGAACTGCCCCATAGGCTTTAATGAAAGCGAATAGAGCAGAATTGCTGGGGGATAGTCTCTAAGCTGAGTGGGTTACATGGGCAGACTGGGGGCAGTATGGGGGTACGGTGGAACAGGGGTACCTTTGGGTAAAGTGTTATTTGTTCCCCCCTCTCTCTCTCTTTCTGTGACTCCAATTGCTCAGACAAGTCTCTACAGCCCTTGTTATTGTGCCCTAATATTCTTTTTTTATTTTTTCTGCGCTGAATGTTGGTTACATTGGTTTCCTTTTTATTCTCCGGGGTTCCGAGCTGTCAGTGTGAGTCTAGCATGACATCTCCCCAGGAAGGAAGTCGGTTTATTCTCTAATCAGTGATCTCAGAATACACCAAATAAACAGCATTAAAAGTGAAAAAAAAATATGTATAGGTTAAAAGTAACTAATTGTAGAGGGTTATGCAATAAACTGTACCCCCCCCCCAACTTCTTATGAATTTTAAAGATACCCCCCATCCCCAAGGTTTTCATTTTGTGCTTTAAAAACCCAATGTCTCTCAAGCCCCGCCCCCCTGTTTATAATGTCAGTAGGGCACAGATTGCAAGCTCTGCAGGACAAGGGCCCATGTCGCTAAATCTTTGTAACTGTGTGTGTTTATTTGTATTTATTGCAGTGTTTGCCCTCCCTGTTTGTATTGGTACTGCCCTGTAATCATGTACAGCACTGTGTATACACGCAGCTATATAAAGAGAGATACATAGCACAATGTTATCCTCCTGTGTGTGTGTGTGTGTGTGTGTGTGTGTGTGTGTGTGTATATATATATATATATATCATGTTCCAGATGACTTATTGGTCATCAAAATCAATTACACAGAAAGATTAAAGGGGAAGTATGCTCACTCTATTGATCACAGCTGTCTATGGCTGTTCCTGCTGAATATTTACAACTGTAGTTCTGACAATTGGCCGCCATCTTTCTGAAGTGGCTCTAATACTAAAACTAGGATAATACCGGCAAAAGAACCCTGGGGTAGGGGTATCTCCTTCGTCAAAAATTATCATGACATTGGTGGGGGGGTAGTTGGCACCCCCATGTTTTTAGATCTGATGGCCGGGGGGGAAAATTGAGAATGGCCAGTTGCTCTCCTGGATGCACCTGAAAGTCCAGCTTGTCAGTTGGTGAGATTTGGGGAGATTATGTATTTGCTCTACTAGATTCGTGGCCAAAGGTTGGACCTTCAACAAGGGCTAGAGTGTGTGCCTTGTGGCCAAATCCCTTTATGTAGGTGCAGCATTATGAACATCCCAATTGTACCAGTTGCTACACGTTGCTCCTCCTGCTAGGTGGCTTATAGTTCAGCAATTGCCCCTAGGTCTCCCCAATGGTCCTCACTTTTGAGGGTAACCTTGAGTGCCATCATCCTGCCCCGGGGCACAGAACCCATTGGGGAGACCTATGTTTGTGTTATTGTTGGTTTCTATACTGTTGTGGGGCCCATTTTAGGGGTTTGGGGCTTAGGGCAAAAGTGGCTTTTTGAGGACTGATTGACAGGTGCTGGGGGTAGTACGTCAGGCACAGCTGGGGGGCCACATGTTGCTTTGATCCCCCCCCTCTTCCTCTCCTGCACTGAATGACATGGTTGGTGATATTAAAAAGTAAAATATCATGAAATCCATTGACACTGCCCCAACTGAACTTGTGGCTTTTTGGCCCCCGAATGCTGAATAAATGTATTTGATATGAACCATAAAGCCCTCATTTCTGTGGCTTTTTGCAGCTGATGGGGGAACCATTTCCTTGCACACCTGGCACTTTGCTAAGCCAATAAGCACTGAACACAAAGATGTGCAAGGGAAATGCATTCCCCCTACCTAACGGGTATGCCCTATAATATATATACAGTACTATATATCCGGATTTTCTGGGTGCTGCCATTGCGCAGAGCTGTTTGTGTGTGTGGGGGAGAATGTTGGAACACGTTGCTACCTCAGAACTGCTCGCTGGAGGCAAATCACCTGGAATGTTACAGGCGGCAGTTACAGGCTCACCGGGCGGAAAGGTGAGGGCGTTGGTTCTGCTGGTTTCCAGTTAATTCTCTACTCTCCTACCCATAATGCCTGTGGGGGATATTCTCTGTACCTACTCTCCTACCCATAATGCCTGTGGGGGATATTCTCTGTACCTACTCTCCTACCCATAATGCCTGTGGGGGATATTCTCTGTACCTACTCTCCTACCCATAATGCCTGTGGGGGATATTCTCTGTACCTACGCTCCTACCCATAATGCCTGTGGGCAATAATCTCTGTACCCACGCTCCTACCCATAATGCACGTGGGGGATATTCTCTGTACCTACGCTCCTACCCATAATGCCTGTGGGGGATATTCTCTGTACCTACGCTCCTACCCATAATGCACGTGGGGGGATATTCTCTGTACCCACGCTCCTACCCATAATGCACGTGGGGGATATTCTCTGTACCTACGCTCCTACCCATAATGCACGTGGGGGGATATTCTCTGTACCTACGCTCCTACCCATAATGCACGTGGGGGATATTCTCTGTACCTACTCTCCTACCCATAATGCCTGTGGGGGAATATTCTCTGTACCTACGCTCCTACCCATAATGCACGTGGGGGATATTCTCTGTACCTACTCTCCTACCCATAATGCCTGTGGGGGAATATTCTCTGTACCTACGCTCCTACCCATAATGCACGCGGGGGGATATTCTCTGCTTTAGAGAAAGTTCCGGCAGTACAAAGTGCTGACACAGCACCAGGGCACTATTTTTTGTTTTAATGCTGTAAAAATGTCGCACTCTTCTACTGAATTTCTCACGGCCCAGTCCCTGCCTTCTCTCTTCTCTGCATCTTGTAGGGATATTAATGTCTATGGTGTTGTCTTTTCACTTTAAAGGGGAACCCCACCTAAAATCACTGATTGGTGGAATAAAACGAGGTGCCATACGTGGACTGATAAAAGCTGCTGACGGACTGTGTCGGTGGCTTATTGGCCCATGTATGGGGCTTCCAGGCAGATATGTGGCTATATGTGCTGATAGCAACCAACAAAATGGCGTGACTGTACCAGTTGGACTTTATTCATTGGTGCCTTTGCTGTATGTTCCGACCCACCACCTGCGGTTCTGGGGGGAAGGTTAAACACCTGCACATCTGGGTCTGCAGGAAATGCTGGCTGCAAGCATGTTAATACCCACTTGTGTACGGGAAGGTATTTTAACTGCCCTGAGACTAAATGCTAGTTTGCACCTCACACCCTGACCTGCTGTCAGCAAATGATTTAATGCACAGGAGCGGCGGACATTTTGTAAAGGACCAAAATTTGTACAAATACTGAAAAGAAGAGCAAACCTAGAGGTTAGACTGTGAGCCCCATGTTGGATTTAGTTGAGGGGTGGGTCCAAATTCAAGCAGGACCCTCCCCTTTGGTGATGTCATTGTGCCAACCCACGTTCTAGAGCACTTCTATAATCTGCTTTATTACTTTGGCTCTTAGGCTGTTTTCGTTATGTGGCCTGTGTCCCCAGTGGGTGGAACAGCAGTGATTAAACAGTGCCCACAGCCCAGTAGGTAATTGCCTATGCGCAAGGTTTCTCCAATCAGAGGCTGTGCTTGGCTCTGGAAGGATGGAGCATCCTGCGCGGCAGCTGTTGACCTGATAATCAATATATATAAGGCAAATAGTGGTAACGTTTGGACTCAGAGGACTGTTTGGGACAGCTGGAGTGTGTTATTGACTCCTTCATTAACATTAAAGCGCAGGTATTGGGCCTGCCGGCTGCTTGGACCGAGATGAAATATTTCTATCCATTTATAAAACCCATCTATTGCGGAGCTGCCAAAGAAAAGCTTATTGAGTTCACACTACAAGGGTGGAAGTCTGACTCACTGCTGATTAAATAGGGAGTTACAGCAAATAGAACCAGCCCACTATGTGCATAACCTGTATTCTACATACAACATACATGTATATCTTGCCGTGCCTCCGATAACATGCAGTGCCCGGCCTGGCCGTGTGTGGGGATTGGGATGTCTATTAAAGAGAATATATTGATTGCCAAGGCTTTGCAATTGCCCTTCCCTTAGGTATATATTAATGAGAGGTTTGAAAGAGAGAGAAGTCGGGCCTTCTGCCAAAAAAATAGTCCTTATTGCACTGACATATGATGTCACTTATTTAAACAGGTGACAAATGATTCATAAAGTGATAGGAAGTGTCAGAATGAAGGCAAAACCACAAGGCAGACTGGCCTATTGAATATAACCAGTTATGTGTGCAAAAGTAAAGTAGCTGATAAGCTCGGCTAAGGTAGGAATCCATAATGTCTCTGGCATTAGACACTGTGAAGAAGGAGGATATAAAGGGTAACTTAACTCTTATTGTATGATGCAAGCATGGAAAGGGCACTATAAATGTACAAGGCTGCAGGCTGAGTTATACAAGGAACCCTGAGTATCACTCATGTATTATAAGGGATAATGTACCCCCTACTGTAAATGATAAGGATATAAGATGTCTGGCCTTCAGGCTGGGCCCCCTTAGCCCATAACAAGGTTACAGATTTATAGAAACATTGGGGTAACAGTCACCCTGCTATAGTTCCAGGGGTTCCCAGGGCACAAATAAGCACTCACCCCAAATCCCCCCCTAACTGGCCTTCAGGCTGGGCCCCCTTAGCCCATAACAAGGTTACAGATATATAGAAACATTGGGGTAACAGTCACCCTGCTATAGTTCCAGGGGTACCCAGGGCACAAATAAGCACTCATCCCAAATCCCCCCCCCCCCTAATTGGCCTTCAGGCTGGGCCCCCTTAGCCCATAACAAGGTTACAGATATATAGAAACATTGGGGTAACAGTCACCCCGCTATAGTTCCAGGGGTACCCAGGGCACAAATAAGCACTCATCCCAAATCCCCCCCCCTAATTGGCCTTCAGGCTGGGCTCCCTTAGCTCATAACAAGGTTACAGATATATAGAAACATTGGGGTAACAGTCACCCTGCTATAGTTCCAGGGGTACCCAGGGCACAAATAAGCACTCACCCCAAATCCCCCCCTAACTGGCCTTCAGGCTGGGCCCCCTTAGCCCATAACAAGGTTACAGATATATAGAAACATTGGGGTAACAGTCACCCCGCTATAGTTCCAGGGGTACCCAGGGCACAAATAAGCACTCATCCCAAATCCCCCCCCTAATTGGCCTTCAGGCTGGGCCCCCTTAGCCCATAACAAGGTTACAGATATATAGAAACATTGGGGTAACAGTCACCCCGCTATAGTTCCAGGGGTACCCAGGGCACAAATAAGCACTCACCCCAAATCCCCCCCCTAACTGGCCTTCAGGCTGGGCCCCCTTAGCCCATAACAAGGTTACAGATATATAGAAACATTGGGGTAACAGTCACCCTGCTATAGTTTCAGGGGTACCCAAGGCACAAATAAGCACTCACCCCAAATCCCCCCCTAACTGGCCTTCAGGCTGGGCTCCCTTAGCTCATAACAAGGTTACAGATATATAGAAACATTGGGGTAACAGTCACCCTGCTATAGTTTCAGGGGTACCCAAGGCACAAATAAGCACTCACCCCAAATCCCCCCTAACTGGCCTTCAGGCTGGGCCCCCTTAGCCCATAACAAGGTTACAGATATATAGAAACATTGGGGTAACTCACTAAATATTGCATTGAGACTTGCAGATTTGAAGCTGGTGTTGGAGGGCGGATGATGAACCCCTATTGCCGCTGCTGAGACTGAGGTGGGTGGGAAAGTGGTTACTGTTATTAAAGGGCAAGCTAAAGCTATCACCTCTGGACACACAACCCCTTTGATTCTTTCTCCATGCTGTGGGAAAATCAGAGGGTGGGACTTTACCAACCCCACGTCATTAATCTTCCAATCTGGGCAAAGATTTCCCTGTGGTTTTGGCGCTGATGATGATGCTGAGCATTTCTACAATAAAACAGTTGCCTAATTGGCATGAGTTTTTATGACTGAATCATATGGTCCTTATCTGTGGTTCATTATATTTCCTTACCCCCTGCCCCAATTCTAACAATATGTAATGCTTAATGGAATCATAAGCACAGTATGCCTTGGTGGGCTGGGTGGGGAGGGGGGGTCGCTTTCCTTTTTAGCTTCTTGTACAGGGATTCAGACACAACAGGAGGGTTATGGGAGGTGATCAGGAAACTGAAGCATCTTAGTGGCTGACCTTGCAGTTTTCACTTTGCTTGACACCTCCTTATAGGCTGGGGTGGGTATAAAAGGACATATACGTTCATACATTTATATAGTTATTGCTCTGGAAGAGTTTTTCTATTGCCGTGTAAGGGCATGGGCCCAAATAGTGCCAAAACTTGGAGTCTGCTTCCTCTATAACCCCCACCACTGACTCCCAAAGATTATCACTTACCTAGCACCCTGCTTGGGGGCTCCTATTAGCAGAAAACGGCACCGGCCTGGGGTACTTTTCATCGAGCACCACAACGTGATCACCTTCTTGCTTCTTCCTTCTTTGTATCAGGTGAACAGTACAGTGAAATTTAAGAACCCCCCCCAGTTATTCCTCCTCCTATAAGTATAGATGACTGGTGGAGTATGCAGGAAGGTCAAAAGAAGCTAGATTATGTATGTATGTTTTTATCTTTATAGCGCTACTTACTGAAGGGATCCCATTCTCTGGCAGGTAACTATAGACCTGTTAGTTTGACAAAATCATGCAACAAAGTGTAAAGCAGAAAAAACTCAACACACTACTTTGCAATATTGTTATATAGTACTGTGTGGCGATGCCGCCAGGGTCGGACTGGGGGGTGCGGGGCCCACTAGGTTTTTTCCCGGCGGCCCAGCCCGACCCTGGATGCCTCTGCATTGCATTATACCTAGGTGCCCCACAGAATCTCTTTGACCACTGGAACAACGTGTTACGGTTTGCCTATTTATTATGGCTTTGGTTCATTGGTTTTTAACTTATGCAGAAGTGCCCTTGAGGCATAAACGTTATGTCTTTATGTTAATTATATTCTGTGCAATGAAGGAGATTTCCATTTCCCAGTGTGAATAAATTGCACTGGGGAGTACAGGCGCTTGTAAGGGCATTAAATACCCCTTTACGTATATAGCACAGGGCACTATGGGGAGAGGATTATCTCTCTTTACACGGAACAAAGCACAAGAAGCCACTGCTTTACACTTTAGGAGCAGAATATTCACCTGAAGCAATGCAAGTTGTTGCTGTAGATCAGGGATCCCCAACCTCGGATGTAGAAAGTGTTGGGGAGCCACCCAAGCATGAAAAAAGTTCTTTGGGGGTGCCAAATAAGGGCTGTGATTGGCTATTTGGTAGCCCCATGGGGACTGCTGGCCTGCAGGAGGCTCTGCTTGGGGTAAAACTGTGTCTCTGGGCTTCCAGAACTTGTCTCCAAGCCAGAAATGTAAAAATGGCACTTACTGGAGGCCACTGGGAGCAACATGTTGCCCCTGCGTCTCTCGGGCAATGTGTTGTCTACATCACCCAGATCTCCTAGTCCATGTCATTACAGAAGATGGCCCTGTCATTTCCTTAGATTCTGTCTTGTACAACCTCCAATGGACTTCCCTGCCCAAACTAATATGGAATTTATCATTATTAATAATTGCGTTACAGCATACTGACCCGACTTAAGTCCTGTAGGCTTTATAGGGATTAAAATTCCATGGTCTCTTAGCCCGACACCTTCAAAGTTCAGATCCCCACAGCTAGAGCGAGGGGTTGACCACTTCCTACCAATATATCATTTATGGAGGCCAGTACAAATGATATGGAAAAAGGTATCAATTGCCCCCACCATATTGTTTGTTTTAGTAGAGACAATTCTCAGTATTGTCTATGGCAGGGTATTTTCTGGCATTTAGTAGCTGTGCCAAGTAGCTGCTACTAAGTGTGTCTTTACACTAAATGACGTTTCTGCAGAGGCCAGTGGCTCTGAGACTGAATGGCTTTGTGCGCCGTAGGTACAGCAGGACAGACGGATGAATGGAAAGAACTAAAGCACATGACTTTAAAAAAATCTCACAAAAGGATCTAATTCTGACACTTTCTCAGGCCGATCAGCCATCTGATACTGAATGCTTATAGACTATCTTGTCATCTGCATGAGAGGATCTTTCTGGCTCGTCTGGCCGTACAAGTTCCTCACAAGTGCAGGTTTCTCATTATTTTTTGAGGGCATTGTCTGAAATTCCCACGTAGAATAAAGCCGCATTTACATAAGCATTTGGGATAGGAATTTGTATGGAGACAACAGCTTGCAAAGGGATCCGCTCGTGCCGAGAAATGTCACCAGTGTCGGACTGGCCCACTAGGAAAACTCCCAGTGGGCCCAGGTGTCAGTGGGCCTTCCTGCTTCTGACCATTTGGCCTACTTCATGGCCATTCCCTATTTCTGAATGGGAAGAAAGAGGAGAAACAGATGGAAGAATAGATGCTAGCATGTAAATAAAAGAGACTGGGAGAATAAAGAGGTTGGGTGAGGAAAGGAGGAAAAATAGTTTGGAGAGTGGGCCCATGGTCTAAGGTTTTCTGGTGGCCCCTGGGGTCCCAGTCCGACACTGAATGTCACCACTTGGGGGGGAAAAAAGGGTTGAATATCTCACTAATATGACTCCATCCATTACTAAAGGCCAGATGTCTCCAGCCCAATGGAAGTTCTCCAGATTTCTCATTTTTAACTTGTTGGCCCAAAGTTCTCCCTGCATTTAATTTGTAATTTTGGGTCATCTTTTCCCACATGTAGTGATTAGTTGTATAACCAGAGCCGCCGTTGGGGAGGGGGAGTACAGCAGTGAGGAGGCTAAAGAGAAGTAAAGCTTACGTGTGAAGGGGATGGGTTTGGGCAGATCTTATGGAGAGTTTTGGCATAAAAGGGTGTGACTAGAGTAGATCTAGATGGTTGTGCATGGCCATTTTTTCCCCATTGGGGCCCCATTCTACTTGTTGGCATGGCCTTCCAACCAGGAGACCAAAGGGTTAATTTAATTGAGGGTGGGTGGGTCCGAGGGCCCTGCTTAATATGCTTAGTATGGGACCCTGTAACTCCTGATGGTAGCTCTGTGCATAACTAGAAGGATACGATGTGTGGAAGCCCTCGAGCTTCCGTGCCCCCAATTTTATAACACAAACCCCCTTATCAAGCCATATCACTTGGATTGTTTTGTCTCCTTATAAGGCTACAATTTTTATTATGTCTACTTTAAAGGGTTGGTTTAATTGTATCAGTTCCCTTCAGATAACAAATACCTGGCATAGTTGCACCCCTTTACTCCCTGTAGTACAGCCTGTGTTACCAACAACTGATGGTGGAAACGTGAGTTCGGCCCTTGTTTTATAATTCCGCAAACACATGGCCGGAATGTGAGTTTCTCGTTGTTTTTATGACCGTGTAAATGATGTCAGAGAATTCATAAATGCACTTTATCTTGAGTTTTCTTTTTACTAGGAACCATTAACATACCAGTTGTGTTTTTGCATATGATTCTATTCCTTGGTTTGTGCCAGGGAGTACGTGCTTATAGTCTGATTCACCCCCCTGGGACACTGAGACACCTCTGCCCATAAACTTGTATGTATGGTGTGAACTACACCCACCTCATGTTCCTCACTATATATGTACATGGGGGGTCCCTATATTCCAGGCTACAGTAGCAGCAGCATTATCTTTATCTATAGAACAACCAATGGTATCTTAGTTTATTAGTTAAGGGGGCCCAGCCTGAAGGCCAGTTAGGGGGAGATTTGGGGTGAGTGCTTATTTGTGCCCTGGGTACCCCTGGAACTATAGCGGGGTGACTGTTACCCCAATGTTTCTATATATCTGTAACCTTGTTATGGGCTAAGGGGGCCCAGCCTGAAGGCCAGTTAGGGGGGGATTTGGGGTGAGTGCTTATTTGTGCCCTGGGTACCCCTGGAACTATAGCGGGGTGACTGTTACCCCAATGTTTCTATATATCTGTAACCTTGTTATGGGCTAAGGGGGCCCAGCCTGAAGGCCAGTTAGGGGGAGATTTGGGGTGAGTGCTTATTTGTGCCCTGGGTACCCCTGGAACTATAGCGGGGTGACTGTTACCCCAATGTTTCTATATATCTGTAACCTTGTTATGGGCTAAGGGGGCCCAGCCTGAAGGCCAGTTAGGGGGGGATTTGGGGTGAGTGCTTATTTGTGCCCTGGGTACCCCTGGAACTATAGCAGGGTGACTGTTACCCCAATGTTTCTATATATCTGTAACCTTGTTATGGGCTAAGGGGGCCCAGCCTGAAGGCCAGTTAGGGGGGGATTTGGGGTGAGTGCTTATTTGTGCCCTGGGTACCCCTGGAACTATAGCGGGGTGACTGTTACCCCAATGTTTCTATATATCTGTAACCTTGTTATGGGCTAAGGGGGCCCAGCCTGAAGGCCAGTTAGGGGGGATTTGGGGTGAGTGCTTATTTGTGCCCTGGGTACCCCTGGAACTATAGCGGGGTGACTGTTACCCCAATGTTTCTATATATCTGTAACCTTGTTATGGGCTAAGGGGGCACAGCCTGAAGGCCAGTTAGGGGGGGATTTGGGGTGAGTGCTTATTTGTGCCCTGGGTACCCCTGGAACTATAGCGTGGTGACTGTTACCCCAATGTTTCTATATATCTGTAACCTTGTTATGGGCTAAGGGGGCCCAGTCTGAAGGCCAGTTAGGGGGGGATGTGGGGGCATGAATCCATAATACTACTGGCCTGTAATATAATGTAAAACACATTTCATGTAACAGCCCAGGATAGCACTATAAACACACCCCTACTTCAGGTACCTTTAATTGGTTTTTAAGACCTAATCCCACAGGTCTTGCTCACTGATCCATCACTGCCAGCATGAGAAATTCCATTCCTTCCTGAAGTTCCAGTTCTAGAATGAAATCTATATAGCGTTGGGTTTGATCACCTCTTGTCCCATCTAAGCCCAAGGATTAGGAAGGGTAACAGAGTCATGTGATACCTATATAATTGGTGCAATTTGCTTGGAACTTACAGAAGTGCCTTTGTTTAGGCTCCGTAAGCTAAATTCCCTGTGAAGCGCCTGCTCTCCCCACCATACTTGGGCTGGGGCAGTAATATATAGAATTAACTTGTATATATATCTAGCCAGCTTCAACGTTCTGCTACGTTATTTAAAGGGGTGGTTCGCCTTCAGGTTATTATGTCAATTATTTCCCTTTGTCTTTTGTCCTTTTCCACCTTTCAAATGGGGGTCACTGACCCCGGCAGCCAAAAACTATTGCTCTGTGAGGCTACAATTTTATTATTGTTACTTTTTATTCCTTCTCTTTCTATTTAGACCCTCCTCTACTTATTTCCCTGTCTCTTTCAAACCACTGCCTGGTTGCTAGGTTAAATTGGACCCTAGCAACCAGAGCTAAAGAAATTTCCAAAATGGAAAGCTGCTGAACAAAAGCTAAAAATAAAAAATGAAGACCAGTTGCAAATTGGTGTCCAAAGGCACTCTCCGCCCGGCTGTGGCCAGATATTTGGGGTACATCTGCAGATCTTTACATATAGGGGTGCAGTTGTCCGGCCGCCGTACTCTCCTTCGTGCTAACTGCTCTCTTGGTTCCTATGGACCAATGATCTGTGGTTCTGATAAGACAAAGGGGAAACAATGGGTTCGCTTGTGACCTGAGCAGTCGGAACACACGTGGGAGAAATATCTGAGCAGACATTCCCAGAACACAAATATTGCTGCTTCTTAGATCAATAAAAAAAAAATCTGACTTGACCGGTCATTTGACTTTTTTTTTTTGCTTCATAAAAATCCATTTTTTTTTTCTTTCAGAACTGAGCAGTGAATAAATAATATTTGTGCTCCCCTCCCCTGATTGTAGAGGGTTTGGCCCGGTGCCTATTGAGTATCTGGATGCCATCCAACTCCGGGGATTCTATAAAGGAGCCAGCCGGGCAGCTGCGGGGCAGCGTTGGGGGGGATGAGATTCCAAGGGGGCTTATCCATAAGGGTCTTATTGCAACTCTGCATCTGGGGGGTGGCTAATGGGGCTCATCTTCTCTGCTCTATGTTTAATAGGACAATGTGCTCCCTAAATGGAGTGGAATTGCTCAACGGGGGACTTAGTGGCACATTCTTGCTCAATGACGCATGTGGCTCTAGGCCATTCTTAAAGGGCCCCTTACACTTATATTAAATGCCATTATTTGCATTGTTGACTGGTTATTATTTTCCTGTACTTGAGAAAGGGGGGGTGGTGTATCTTTTAGAATTGCTTTCTTTGAAGTCGATTTAAACCAGGGTTACAAGCAGTGGAAATTCCCCACATGGGATTGGCTGCTGTGAGGACCCGTAGGACCTGCTCCTCAATGGGCTGGGACCCCTGCTACCAGTTACTGACCCCTAACTACAGTCAAAATTGTCAGCTCACTGATAGGGTGCTCTTGTACCTGTGTGCTGGCCAATCACATCGCTGTAATAGCTGGCCACCAAAGGGTTAAGTGATTGATGCATCTCTGCACAGCTGTCTCCCTCCTCATCAGCTTTAAAGTCCATAAGAGCCACTCCTGTTTAAGTCTTCTAACTGTCAGCTGGCTAACAAGCAGAGCTGCTGTTGATAGCGGTGTAAAACTGCTAATATCATGAATACAGACTAAAAAAAAGCTCAAAAATTTTACTTTTTCTTTGTTGAGACTTTACATGCTTTTATGCTTGAGCTTCAGTAATTCCTCACTATTCCTTCTGCCTGCCCTGCGCCCCCGCAGCCCGCACACTGGTGAAAGAGCACCAAAATAACTTTGGCTCTTATTGAACTAAAAACCTTCAAAAGCCCAACTGTACAAAAAAAAATAGTCCCGTCTTGGAAAAGTGAGACCCATTGGGAACAATGGAGCTTTGATGTTGATAATGGGGCCCAATTACCAGTATGGCATCTACTTCCAGCTGTAATGGGAAAACACACAAGCAAGAAAAAAAAAGAAAACACAGTTGGGCGGGGGCTAAGCACCCCCAGTTTTGTGTATTTGTTTAATAGACTTGGTTAGCATAACAGCCCCATTTATAAACAAAATATCTGAAATTGTAAGGAACGTGCTTTTCAGGTTGTACAGTAGTCAGTATGTTATTATAGTGATATAACACATTGGCAGTGGCATTTAGTGGCTGTGCCTGGGGGCAGGTGTGTGTGTTACTGCCCCAACTGGTCCCATAGCCCAGACTAC